>NC_138379.1:21129781-21205089 GCF_054177405.1 Leptonychotes weddellii
GATCCCAGGACTCTGGGATCATGACCTGAGCCGAAGGCAGTCGCTTAACCAACTGAGCCACCCAGGCGCCCCCAGCTCCTTTGCTTTTGAAATCTAGATAAAACAAAGCATTCAATATGCTTTGTTTTATCTAGGGTAGGGCATCTAAGGTAGGGAAGAGTTAACAGCAGGAGAGGGTAAAATTTTGGTTCCAATTTACAACATATTCCAGATGGGCAGCGTTGTGTTCTGTGTCAGTTTGGGGGAGTTCAGAAAGTTTGATTTAAACATTTGGTTGATAGTCTTGCGAGGAACAAACCACATTGAAGTAAATGGTTTTGCCTGAATCCACCTAATCTCATCCTGACAGGTGCCCATCCGGGCTGGCAACAGTTGGGACTAACTCTCCTCCAACGTTCTTGCTAACTGGCAAGAGCAGACAGTATGTGAGTCTGAGTATGTGAAAGATGGGGGAAAACTAACACAAAGCCAAACTCTGAAACTCCAATCAGCTTTAATTAGGCAAGAAAAATCAACAGCTTGAGAATATACACCTACTGAGACAGTGGGACCCGGAGGGCTGCAAAGTGTTTCTGGGTACAGCTAAGGATCTTGCACCCCATCACCCGCCTCCTCTGGCTTTTGGGTTTTCCACCATAAATAAGGTGTTAAAGATGGCTATTTTCTTTTCCTACCAGATGAAGCAATGCTCAATTTAGAAAAGGCAAAAGGATCCTTCCGAGATCTGGTGCTAGGATGTGGTTCCCACATCACCGTCTCTCTCCCTGAATATACAGAACATTCTAGATTGTGCAAATACTCATAGCCAGGGTCAAAAGGCTGTTAGCCAGAGTCTACCCAACAGGACCTCCAATCAAGGTACTTTGTAAAAATGTATAAAACATGGAATAGTGGAAACGTCATCAGTTTTGGTTCTCAGACCCGGGTTTAAGATCCCCCAGTGGCTTTCTAGCCATGTGAACCCTAACAAAATCAGTGTGTTTCTCTGAGATTCTGAGTCCTCGCTGGTGCAATGGTTTCATCCTGATTGGTGCATAGCACGCGGTGAGGATTAAAGGCAACCAGCTCAGGGTCCAGCACTCCGCTCCCTGCCCCCTCAGTGCTCAGCTCTCGCGGGGACTTCTTGTTTGTACTGTGGAGCGTTCTGTTTAAATACTTTTTAGGGAAAAGAATTAAAGCATTAGAAACTGAACCAATAGTGAGGATTTAAATCAGACAAAGCCAACTTTTGTAACCAGTTCTGGGATGGACTTAGGACAGGGATAACTCATTGTCTTCTGTTTTCTACACACAGCATTCTGACTAATGGGAACAGGAAGTTCTTAATGATGATCCCCAAATGCTGGGGAATCCTCCATCATCCCTGAAAAGGGACATCGTGTTCTCACAGTACTGGTTAGGACTCTTCAGAACTAGCTTGGATCTGGATTTAGATGGGGGGTTTGGGGGGGAATTTCAAGGTGTCTCTTGGAGCCAAAACTTGTGTCCACTTCTCTCTGTGTATCTATTCCGTTGTTACCTTCCCAAGCATCAGCTTTTTCTTCACATCTCAAATGGCATAAAAACAGCTGCCTGATGATGCTGGAGGTGTTTTTTGTTTTCGTTTTCAAGATTTTATTTATTTATTTATTTATTTATTTATTTGACAGAGAGAGAGAGCACAAGCAGAGGGAGCGGGAGTGGGAGAAGCAGGCTTCCCACTGAGCAGGGAGCCCAATGCGGGGCTCGATCCCAGCACCCTGGGATCATGACCTGCGCTGAAGGCAGATGCTTAACTGACTATCCAGGCACCCCAATTCTGGAGGTTTTATATTATAGGCCCAATCACACGAAGATACTGATGCAACTAGATAGTGTCTCCATTCCAAATTCCAAGGGAAGAGGAGCTGATTGATCCAGCTAGGGTCCACCGTGCATCTCAGCTGCAATCATCTGTGACCGGGGAGGGAGGAACCCATCATGTAGACATGATGCCAAGGCTTACTCCTGCCATCCTGAGGATGGGGATAAAGGAGGAGTTCTCAAGGGTGGGAGAAGAGGAATGTCATTAGGCATCGACACACTAAAGGTATCATTTCACTGTATGCAGTAGGAATGAAAGTGAATAAATACATTTCAGAATAATTTTTAATAGCCAAGGTCACAATTGAAAAAGTTTTCTGCATATCCCTTGGTTAAGCCAAAAATTCATTTAAGCCAAACTTATTTTGCCCCGCATCCCAACTGTAGCAGACACAGATGGTTGCCTACCTAATAGGTGCTTCCCCTTTGTTCTTAGCTGGCAGGATCCCACATTTAGTTGGGTGTCCACCCTTCCCTCATAATGGTCATGGAAAGGTGACCCTATCCCTGTGTTTAGAAGTAACTTGGTCTAATGGTTGCATTGTGATCCCATTTATCTTTCCAGTGATTGGCTTAGGAATAGGCACAGGACACAGTTGTGACCACTAAAACATGATGCGTAATCTGCTGAGGGGCCTTCTGATCATAAAAAAGAAACCCACGGGAACACTCCCTATTCTTCTAACACTTTTCTCGCTAATAAAAAGAAACCCACTGGAACACTCCCTATTCTTCTAACACTTTGTATCTAGGTGTGATGCCTGGAGCTATGGCAGCCATCCTATGATCGATCATGAGGGGACCTAGCATGAGGATGGAAGAGCAGTAAGGCAAAGAACTTAGGTCTTCGATGACCCATTTGAGCCACTGGATTAATCCACCTGGAACTATTTTACCTCTGGGATTCTTGTTTTATTTATTTATTTATTTATTTCAAATTTGAAGTATAATTGGCATATAACATTATATTAGTTTCAGCTGTGCAACATAATGATTCAATATTTGTATGCATGGCAAAACGACCACCACAATAAATCTATTTAACATCTGCCACCACACATAGTTACAAATTCTTTTTCTTGTAATGAGAACTTTCAAGATTTGCTCTCTTAGCAACTTCCAAATATGGAATATGGTAGTCTTAAGTATCACCATCATGTCACACGTTACAGCCTAGATTCTTGTTACTTAATAAAAGAAATATTCCTATTGTTTAAGCCAGTTGAGTTGATTTTTTGTTACTTGCACCCCCAAACATCCTGATGCACCTCTTAATGAACACAAATCACAGAGCTACAGAGAAGACATACTTTAGTAAAAGCTGACTTCGTAGCATGAAGAATAACCCCGCAGATGCTTTCCCCTAATGTCCCTTAGGCAACATTGGTACGATAGCCACGAAATCATAAATCATCTCTAATGCTCCCAGAGCCTTATCAAGACACAATAGTTTGCAAACAGACCAACATTATTTTTGTGTATTTATAAAAAGCAACTCAAAGGAATGATTTGTTTAAAGTAGGTTTTCTATGCTTCAAAGTCCTGCTCCTTTCGACAGGGAGTTGGACAAGTTTAAAGCGGTTTCATTGTGCGTTCTGCTTGCTCAAGTTTGATAGGCCATGTTCTCATGACAGGTCTGTCCCTGCAATGGGCGTCTGCGATGCTTTGATGTGGGCTGTGTTCGGACAGCCTAATACTTGGGGAAAAATGTGCTGAAATTGAGCAAGATTGCTTTCTGCCCAGCTGTTCTCCAAAGGCTCAGACATTTTTAGCACTGAGCAAAGAAGCTTGTATTTGTTTTGACAGTCTTGGCAGGGAGAACAATGGTTGATTATCCCCGCACTTTACTAACAAATAAGACTGCCTCCAGCAGAGATAAAATATGGGTCTTGACTTGATTGCATTTCATGTCCAAGGGAATTATCTTCTATTCAGTCTGATGCCCTTTCATTATGCAGTGTATCTCTTTCTTTCTTTCTTCTCGCCTCCCACAGTAACCCATGGATTTCACTCTGAGAAGGTTGATTCCCCAAAAATCACTGTGGGCATGGCGATTTGATTATCATACAAAACATGCATTTTCATTTCTCTAATTTGATTTCTTGGAAGCTAAATTTTTTGTTTGTTTTCGGTTATCCAGATGTGCATGGTTAGTTTCTTCTCTAATTTTCGATCTGCTTGCTTTTGGTATTTGTTTGTGCTGCTGATACCATTTGAGCAAACAGGAGTCTTGGATTTTACATCAGAGCTACCTTTAAAAGGGCTACCCCAGGGGCGCCTGGATGGCTCAGTCGTTAAGTGTCTGCCTTCGGCTCCGCTCAGGTCATGGTCACAGGGTCCTGGGATCGAGCCCCACATTGGGCTCCCTGCTCGGCGGGAAGCCTGCTTCTCCCTCTCCCACTCCCCCTGCTTGTGTTCCCCCCCTCTCTCTGTGTCTCTCTCTGTCAAATAAATAACTAAAATCTTTAAAAAAAATAAATAAATAAAAGGGCTACCCCAGATGCTTTTCTTCACCCAGGCAGAGAAGTGTCTTGCACAGAATAATTGTTTTCTTTAAAACAAAGGCAGCTTTCGGTGTTTTCATGAAAACGTTTCTCTTTTTCGCTCTATTATTTGCTACTTTCTGGGTAATGCAAGGACGTTAGTAGAATACTTTAACTCCATTTATTCCCTTCTGCCAAGGTAGGTTTGGGGAGGTGTTCATGAAGCTAAACCTCACCAGGTAAAAAGTCAGGGGAAGACATTCCTGGTTAGGGAGGGGGCAAGCCTGTGTGCTCCCCTGTCCGACCCTTTGTCTCTCTTCCCTGTGACCTGGGAGGCTGGCCGCTCTTAGGGCCTCACCAAGCAGCCTTGCCCTCTGGCTCTCGGTTTTGCAGCCAACGGGAGGTCCTGAAAGGGGACTGCAAGGTTAGAGCGGTTGCGCTATTTCTTCGCTCCCTTCCCCATTCTCTCCAAGCCTACCCTGGCTCTGATAGCAGCTGCATTTTCCCTGGGCCACAGCTCCTGTTGGGTGGCCCCTCCTGCAAGCTCCAGCGTATCTGCTAAGCACTCCTTCCTCCAGTTTCTGGAGACATTTGCAGAAACTGGTGACACCTCCCTTTTGCGGTTGGTCACCAGGCGATTGGTTCCCTTAACCTAACCCTCACCTCTGTCCATGGTCCCTAGGGCAAAGTTCCTGTGAGGGTGCCATCTTTCTCCTGTTGTGACCCTTGATGTGGATGCATTGGGGAGAGAAAAGTAGGGTGTGTTCAGGGACAGTCTAGTGTGGTCTGACCAGGGAGCTGAGCTGAGGGAGGCCCAGAGACGAACCTGGGGAATTAAGAAGGGGTCTTATGAGGGTCTGCCCAGTCCAGTCCGGGTTTTGCCCTGTGGGCTATGGGAATCAGGTGGAGTTGGTAGAGTTAGAGTGACATGGCCAGGCCTCCCCTTTGCAAGGGTCGCTATGGTGCTGCAGAACAGAGGAGGGATTGGGAAGGAGGGGCTGAACGCAGGGAGACTGGGCTGGGAGCAGTTGCTATACTATTTCTAGTTAATGTGGCCTCTGCCTACCAGTCTGGCCTCAGTTATGCTTCCTCCCCGCTGTTCACCACAACTTTGTCAAACTGTCCTTTTCTCCCCTGGCCAGTAAACACGTCAAGGGCCTTCCAGCCCCAGGGCCATTACAGCTGCTGTCCACCTGCTGGGACACAATGCCCTTCTCACCATTCAGGTCTCAGTTCAATGCTTACATCCTCCCGGAGGATTCTAACAGGGTGCCCTCTCTCAAGGGACTTGCTCCGGAAGCCACATATTACTGGAGGTTTTCTCCCCATAGGACTTATTACTGTCTGGAACATTTTCTTTACTTCGTTGTTGACTCCTGTATCATCTGTCTCCTTCCTGTACGTAGAGTACGTCAGAGAGTGACCTGGTCTTACTCACCAGTATATCTGGTGCCTGGAAGACTACCTAGAACAGAATAGATGCTCAATCACTATTTTTGGAATGAATGAATGAATAAACCTATCTTTCCACTGGGCTCCACAACATCTACCGCCCACCAGACACACATTCCACCCTTTATTGTCTCTACCCCATGCCTACATTTCTCTCGCCAACAAAATAAGGACCTTTTCAGCAAAGACCATCATATCTAATGCCAAAGGATGGCTCTGTGGGGGAAAGATACCCTCGGGAAGTGGAATCTGATGTGGTCTTCAAAGAGAGGCAGGGGGCTTGTCTGGGAACAGCCATTCGACAATGAATTCAGGTCCTAGAACACCAAAAAGCAAATCCAACCAAAAATACCAAACCAAAACATTCACAAAAGAAAAGCAGTTGGATACTCTTAGTGTTCTAGTGCTGTATAACGAATACTCAGCAACTCAAAACAGCACTCACTGTCTCCCAGTTCCGGAGGTCAAGAGTCTACACAGGCCCTTCTGAGCTCTGATCAGTGGACCCGGGGGTTGAAATCAAGGTGTCAGATAGCTGAGCTCTTGTCTGAAGGCTCTAGGGAAGCTTTTACTTTCAAACTCATTCAGGGTGTTGGGAGAATCCAATCCTTGAGGTTGTGGGACTAAGGTCCCTGTTGGCTGGTTGTCAGATGTGGATGTCTCTCTCAGCTCCTTAAGGCCACTCGTACTCATCCTCACAGAGCCCCTTCGTCTTCGAGTGAGAAGCAGTGTGCCAAATCCTTTTTGCTCTTCAAATCTCTCTGACCTTACCTTCTGCCAGGCTTTTCCACTTTGAAGGGCGCATGTGATTACAGTGGGCCCACCCAGTTAATCCAGGATAATCTTCCTATTTTAAAGTCAACCGATTAGCACCTTGAGTACAACTACTAGTAAGAGCTTGCTATGTCCAGGGAAGCAGCTTGTCCACTGCACAGACAGAGGCAGGCAGGTAGATAGGCACACAGTACAAATTTCACTCACTTCACTATTTGTCCTGAGGCTGGCCTCTCTAACAGTCAGGAGAGAGCTCTCTGAATTCCTGCTGCATCCTAGGAAGCGGAGCCAAGCCCAGTGGTAGCTTCAGCCTCAGGAATGTCACAGCACAGATGCTTCTGGATTTATTGAACTCCTGCATTGAAGACAAATGCAGGGTTCTACTGCATCCCGTTTGTCGTGCTTCCTCCCTGCCTGTTTTGCTCACTTGTCTCTTATCCCAGGCTTGTGGTAAAGTGTGTTGGCATAGATTTGGGTGCAGATAACAGTTGCCTGGAGGTGCCTGGGAAGGTGTGAATTCAGGACTGTCATTTCATTTCCCATTTAGGCAGCTGGCCAGCGCCTGGGTGATTTTTCTGGATTTGCCAAACACACATCTGAAGATGAGACGAGGGAGAGGGGGTAGGAACAGGGAGGCGGCCAGGTGCTGAGGAAAAAGGGCTTTGGAGGCAGCAAACCCTTGACTTCGCACCCACACCTGCCACTTCCTGTGTGACCCTGGGCAAGTCATTCAACCTCCCTGGGCCTCACTTTGGTTATCATTAAAACACAGGGCTTTGATCTATTCCTTGTATATTGTTTTTGTGGATTAAATGAAATAATATTAAAGTGTCTGTTAAAATGCTTGTCATACTGTAGACTTTCATTTCTGTTAGGGCCTTTACTCCAATATTAAAAACCTGCTTGGCAAGTTAGTTCACTGCTCAGTGCCTCAGTTGCCCATTTGTAAAGCCGGGACAACAATAGTACTTCATAGCATTGTTGTGAGGCTTAAATGAATGAATTTCTGCAAAATTCATTAGAACGGTGCTAAACACATAAAAAGTTTTCAAGAGGCATGCATGATAAATCACATGCCTACATTGTGTCCTCATCTCATTTAGGGTCATGAGGGAATGGGATAGAGAAGGCTGGAAATGTAGGATCCCAAGGTAGGTCCAGTCTCCTTAAGGATAAGGAAGTAACTACCCTTCTGCTTTTGTGGACTAACCTTCCTTTCTTGTCTGGAATGGAAGAGCCTTCCCCCACAGGGGAGGCCTAGCTAACTCCCTCTTCTTTCTACATAAATTCAAGAGTGCAGACAAATTATGTTCATGATCCACCACGGCATACTAAATGATCCCAAAACTTAGTGGTTTAAAACAAACATTTAGGTTTCTGGGGGTCAGGAATCTGGGAGCATCTGGGTGAAGAGCTGTGGCTGACGGTGTCTCAGAAGGTTGTGGCCAGGGTTGTGGTCAGAGTTGTATGAATCTGAAGGCCTGACTGGGACTGATGGACCTATTCCCAAGATGGTCACTCCTTTGCCTATTGGCAGGAGGCCTTAGTTCCTCAACACCTGGGTCTCTCTATAGAATGCGGTGTCCTTAAAACATGGCGCCAAGAATGCCGTGTCCTTAAAACATGGCGCCAGAGGGTGGAAGAGAGAGATGGAAGCAGCGGTATCTTTGTGTCTCATGACCTAGCCTCAAATCGGACACATCATCTTTTCTGCAATATCCAATTGGTTAGAAGCTACTCACTAAGACCAGCCTACACTGAAGGTGAAGGGAATCAGCCTACATTCTTTTGAGGGAGTGTTGTCAAAGAATTTAAGGATGTGATTTAAAACCACTATACCATCATGCCAGTAATGAGAGGTGCATGGAAGGTTAGGGAGGGAGGGTGATTCTCAAATGCACCAGGGTCTTTGTTCTTTGTTCCTTTAACTACCTAGTTTACCTTTCCTGGAAAAAAGATTTGAAATTTTCCATTTCTAGCAGAGTTAAAAATATGTCCAGAAATAGAACAGAAAATGCTTATATTTCATACCACAAACTCTTTGCAAGTGCTTTCTATAAGCCGTGTCCTGTACTGGGCATCAGAAATAAAGAAGTGATTAATACAGATTTCTGCTCTCAAGAAACTTGCTGTCCAGCGGAGAGAGAGAGAGGTAGAGAGGAAGTTGGAATAACATAGGATGCCAAACTAATATTATACCGTATATTAACTGACTGGACTTTAAATAAAAATTTGAAAAACAAAAGAATAAAATAGGATAAGGTAGTCTTTCCTCCTTGTTTTCCATTTCTATACTCTCTTCTTTCCCAGTACTTATTATAAATTGTCGTTCCTCATTTATTTGGTTATAGTACTTGTTTATTACCATTTTCCTTCCAGTATATGCTCAGTGCCTAGCACTTGACTGCTACGTATAATGCTCAGTAAATACTTGTCAGTGAGTAACTATGATATGATGAGTGCAGCAAACTGTGGCAGCAAGTAGGACGGATACCTCCCCAGCCTCAAAAGAAGGCTCCCTGGAGGAAGCGATCCTGTGTTGAGATTTGACGTAGGAATAGGAATTATCGAGGTGGAACATGTGTGTATTATTCCTGTTCTCAGGAACAACACCCTAAGCCAAAAGAGTCTAGTACATTCAAGGTGCTGCAAACACTTCTGTATGTTGGAGGCTAGAAAGAGGCAGGGGTTGGGGTGGGGTGTGGAGAGCAAACTGCAGAGGGAGTAATGACAGGTGAGAATAAAGATACAGCAGAACTAGGTTATTGAGAACTTACCTCGTGAGAAAATCTGAAGAGTATGGACCTTATCCTAAAAGCAATGAAGGAAAAATTGAGGGTAGGAAAGTAGGGGAAGGGCAAGGCCAGGGACCAAAGACTTTGTTGTTCTAGCAAGGATGTGAAGGGCCCCCCCTCCGGGCCCCACTTCCAAGGTTTGCAAGTGGGGCTACAGGTGTCCCAGGGGCCAGAGTCCAGAAAGCTACATTGCAGAAGTTATTTCTGGACCACCTTTCTGCAGAGTGCATAGCCCCCCACCCCCAACTACTCTGGGGGTGGGGGCAAGAGCATGGAACACCATCTATCTCCAGCCCATAAGGCCAGGCCTTGCTGGGCCCCCCTCCAGTGGCCCTCAGAGCTTGTAGAAACCAAACCCTGCTGCTCCTCGTTCTCTGGCTCCCTTTCAGAAGCAGAGTTGGAGTGGGCGCTTTGAAGCCAATTATTAGAGCATAGAGACTATGAGTTGGAAAACGCATTTTCCCTGCAACATGAGAAAATGTGCTGCTTCCTAGGATCTCCCCACTGGAATCATCTGTGGAACATGCAGAATAACAGAAAAGCAGTTTTCCCTTGGAGACATATGGAAAACAGTTTGTTTGCTTGGAGAAAAATCATAACTTGTTGTGTTTTTTTCCCTCAGAGGAAAATTAAAACTCTCACACATTAAGTCTTTTCAATCCCTTGTTTGTCTTGTGCTTTTGAACCAAAATGCAGGCAGGGGGAAAGTGGTGCTTGTAGGTGAACAGGAAATCTAAGTTGGAAATCTAAATTACAGTGGCCAAACTATCGGAATTCCAAACTCAAATCACCCCTTCATTGTCTCGAGGGCAAGAATGGGGTCATTAGGCCACAAAACCAAATGACATATCTTTCTCAGAAGGGAGGATGGTCTTGTTTGCCTAGTAGTGTATGCATCGGTGGGGGCAGAATGATAAATAATGGCAGAGTGTGAAATCTCCAAACATAATTTCCAAAGTAGTCTTGAAATAATCCTTCCTTTGGAGACCTGATATTCCCAGTCAAGATGGAAACAAAAGAAAATGGCCTGTCTTTCATTTGGTTCACTGGTCCAGAAAATGGGCCCTGGGAAGATAAAGCAGAGCTGGGTGTTTGAGGTGAATAAAAGGAGCCAGTAGACATTCATTGGGGAATTTCTTTGCCCAAGCATCTCCTCAACCTGGTCTCCCCCTCCCTGGAGACCCGCTGGAGCTGCCTTCTTCCTCCCTTCAGGATCTCTCTTTGAACAACCTCAGATGCTCTTTTCTTTGTAATAAGAGAAACCATATGCAGGGCTTCAAGGATACATTCTGAATGATGATTTATGCCAGCTTGTTCACAGCCTCCTCTCCCCATCCATAATTCTTCCAGAGAGCATTTAGCTGATTTGGAAAAGGTATATCAGATCTCCCAGAGAACAGTGTGCATCCTAACTCTGGATGAATGTAATTCTGACGGTTCTCTGACTGCTCAAACCTTTACAAACTGAGTAACACAAATGCACAAAAGACTGCTTGGTGACTTCTGAAGAGAAAGTTGATTACCCCTTGGGAGGGTGGGACTGGGAGTAGGCGGAGGAGGTGGAGACTAACTCTCTGGATAGGCTATTTGAATAGCCTTGGGGGTATTTCCAGAAAGAGGACTTGAATGAGCCAAATTCATCATGCCCCCCTCCTTAAAAACATCTTACTAAGCACCTAATATGTGCCAAGAGCTTTACTCAATGTGTGTAAAGATTTACAAAAAACACGACCAGTGAACCTCAAGCAAAGGAAACACGTGAGGTGAACTCCCCATTCAGTCTAGCTTCCTGCCAGAACACACTTTGCAAATGGCAGCACAAGAAAGTAGACTCCAAAAGGCAGCAGTGATCTCACTGTGTGGAGCCGACAGAGTTCAGGATGCTGAGGTGGCCGGAATTTATGAGGTAAGATATCAAAGAAGAAAGAACTGAACAGAGAAGTTGCCTCAGAAATCTGCATTCAGGTCTCTTTCAATCTTTGGCCAGATACCAAGGTGTGAGTGTACAACCCCTGAAGGACTAGATGGAGGACAGTGAGAGAAACTACGAGCTGGAGGGAGATTCTTGAGGTTACACAGTGATGGAAGACAGAGTTGCTAACACACAGTGTAGCTATATTATTGAACACTCTGGGCATTCAGTTGAGACCCCAGAAAGGCCAATCCAAAGAATAGGACTACTCTAGCCCTAGCACATGGACGATTCTTGACCCACAATAACAAAGCTTTAAAAAGCCCCAATAGGGGCACTTGGGTGGCTCGGTCGGTTAGGTGTCTGACTTCAGCTTGGCTCATGATCTCAGGGTCCTGGGATCAAGCCCCATATGGGGCTGCCCACTCAGCGGGGAGTCTGCTTGTCCCTCTGCCCCTACCCCCTGCTCATGTGCGTGCACACTCTTTCTCACTCTCAAATAAATAAATAAATACTAAAAATTTTAAAAAAATTAAAAAGCCTCAATAGGCTCATACTAGACCACAAATAAACTAAATGCTTGCCAGAGTAATAACTCAACACTCAATACTCAACATTCTTCAAGAAGAAAACAACATAATCCAAACTCAACATAATAGCATTCATAATGTCCAACATTCAAAAAAAAATTGTTAGACATATAAAGTAGCATGGACATGTGATCTGCAGTCAACCTAGAATTCTACATCCAGCAATAGCCTTACTAAAAATAAAGGTAGAAAAAAGACATTTTCAGATAAGAAAAGCTGGGTTAATCACCAGTATACATGCATAAGAGATGTTAAAGGAAATTCTCCAGGAAGAAAGAAAATGATTGCATAGGATATCAGATCTATATGAAGAAGAGTATCAGAAATAGAAAATATGTTGGGTATAAATACAACAGACAGTCTTCTTATTTTTCAGATTCTTCAAATGACATTAGACTGCTTAAACCAAATATAGTAGCAAAGCATTGTGAGGTGTATAATCCATGTGGAAGCAAAATGTATGGCAACAATAGCACAAAAGATTAAAAGGGGTAAATGAAAGTATATTATGTAAGGTTGTCCAATGTGAGGAGCTAGGAAATCAACTCAAGGTGGGGGCACCTGGCTGGCTCCATCAGTAGAGCGCATGACTCTTGATCTCAGGGTTGTGAGTTCAAGCCCCAAGTTGGGTGTAGAGATCACTTAAAAATAAAATCTTTAAAAAAATTAAATAAAATCAATTCAGGGTAGACTGTGATAACTAAAGTAAGTTTATTTTAGTCCCCAGAGCAACCACTAAAAATTAAAACAAAGAGGCATAGCTAAAAAGAAAGTAGAGAAGATAGAATGGAATGCTGGAAAACATTTACTCAATCCAAAAGAAGGAAATAAGAAAGAGCATAAATGGGACAAAGAGAAAACAAATAGCTAGATGGTAGAAATCAACCCAACCAAATCACTAATTCCATTACATCTAAATACACCAGACAGTCTAACAAAAAGAACAATACTGCCAGTCTGGATTTAAAAAATGAGACTCAATTATATGACGTTTATAAGAGACACACTTTAAACATGAAGACATATACAAGTTAAAAGTAAAAGAGTAGAAAAAGATAACCATGAAATAATTGGTTGTAAAGACACAGCAGTGGGTATATTAATATCAAAATCAAGGATAATTACCAGGGATAAAAAGGGACATTACATAATGACAAAAGAATTGATTTCTAAAAAGACATGCAATTCCTAAATGTGTATTTATCTATTAACAAGCTTCAAAATACATGAATGCAAAACAGATAGAATTGAAAGGAGAAATAGACAATTCACAATAAGAATTGGAGAGGTTTATCCTCCTCTCTCAAGAATTGATAGAATGTATAAACAACAACAACAAAATAGATAAGATATAGAAGATTATCAGCAAAGTTAACCTAATTGTCATTGTATTGAACACAACTCAACAATTGCAGACTATGTGTTATTTCCAAATGTACATAGAACACTCACCAAATAGACCATAAACTGGGCCAAAAAAACACATCTCAATATATTTCAAATGATTGCAATCATAAATAGTGTATACTTGATAATAACAGAATTAAAATAAAAATCAAGAGCAAAAAGATCTCTGGCAAATCTAAATATTTGGAAAGTAAACCACACACTTCTAAATAACCATGAATCAAAGAAGAGATCACAAGAAAAATGAGAAAATGTTTTGACCTGATGATAAAACCACAACACAAATTTGTGAGATTCAGCTAATGAAGTAGAGTAAAATGTTCAATCTAAATGCATGTATCAGGAAAGAAAAAGGGTTAAAATCAATTTATACAAGCCTTTACTTTCAGAAACTAGAAAGAGCAAATTATACTTATAGGAAATACAAGGAAATAATAGAATATAAATCAGTGAAATAGAAAGTAGACAAACAATGAAGAAAATCAACAAAACCAGAAATTTTCTTTGAAGAGAATAATGAAAAGGGTAGATCTCTAGCTAGACTAATCAAGACAAAAAGAAAGACAACACAAATTACCAGTATCTAGAATGAAAGATGGGACAGTAAAGATACTACAGTTGTTAAAAGACAAGACATCTAACAACCTCATGTCACTAAATTAGAACGTTTTCATAAAATCGACAAATTCTTTGAAAGACACAAATTACAAAATTCACAAAATAAGAAGTATAACATATGAATAATTCTGTATCTATTAGAGAAATTTAATTTGTAATTAGTAGCACTTCCACAGGAAACTCTAGGCCCGCATGACTTCACTGGTAAATTCTATCAAACATTTAAGGAAGAAATAATATCCCTACTACACAAACTTTTTCAGAAAACAGTGCAGGAGGAAACACTTTCCAACTCATTTTATGCATCGTGCATAACTCTAATAAGGAATTAAGGACATTACAAAGAAAGAATTACAGATTAATATCCCTCCTGTGTCTATTTGCAACATTTCTGAATGAAATATTAAAGAAATTGAATATTTTGAAAGGATATAATACATCATTACCCAGTAGAGTTTATCCCCGTTACGTGAGATTTAACATTAGAAAGATTGCAAGATACTGGGTCAATGTACAAAAATCAATGGCATTTATATAAAAGAGCAACAAACAGTTGGAAAATAAACCAAAAAATTCAATATCACTTATCATAGCATCCAAAAGATGAAATACTTGGAAACAAAGTTAATGAAAGGTATCTAAGAACTCTATATCGACAACTATAAAACACTGGTGAGAAGTATTAAAGATCTAAATAAATAGATATTTCATGTTCAAGGATGGGAAGATTCAACACTGTTAAGATGTCAGTTCTACCCAGATTAATCCACAGAAACATCACAATTCCTATCCCAGCAGTCCTTTTTTTTTTTTTTGGTAGAAATTGACAAGCTAATTCTAAGATTTATATGGAAATGCAAAGGTTCTAGAACAGTCAAGTAATTTTGAAAAAGTACATGGTTGAATGGCTTATATCGCCTGATTTCAAATCTTACTATAACACTACAGTAATTAAGACAATGTTGAATTGGTGTAAAAATTGATAAACAGATCAGTAGGACAGATTGTAGAATCCAGAAATAGATCCACATATATACCATCAATTAAGTTTTTATGTCAGAGCTAAGGTAATTTAATGGGGAAAGGAAAATCTTTGTTTTTGTTTTTTTTTGGGGGGGGTTTAGGTGCCAGAATAACTGGGTATCCATATGGGGGAAAAATGAGTCTTGACCCCACCTTACAGCATACTCCCAAATTAGTCCACTATAAATCAGAGACCTTAAGTTAAAAGCTAAAACTATAAAGCTTCATAAAGAAACAGAAGAATATCATCCCTAATTTGAGATAGACAAGGATTTCTTAGAAAAGACAGAAAACACTAGCCATAAGAGAAAAATTTAATAAATGAGATCTTATAAAAATTAAAACTTTTCTTCAGTAGAGAGACCATGAAAAAAAGTCAATAGGCAAGCCATACACTAGAAGGAAGTATTTGCTCATACAATCTGACAAAGAATCCAGCATATATAAAAGGACTCCCACAACTCAATAAAAAGAAGACAATCACCTGTAACTAACAGCCCAAAGACTTAAACAGCCACTTCTCCAAAGACACAGAAAAAGCCCATAAGCACATCAATAAGGTCTCAAACTCACTAGACATCAAGAAAAAGTAAATTTGGGCGCCTGGGTGGCTCAGTCGGTTGAGCGACTGCCTTCGGCTCAGGTCATGATCCCGGGGTCCTGGGATGGAGTCCCACATCGGGCTCCCTGCTCTGCGAGGAGCCTGCTTCTCCCTCTCCCACTCCCCCTGCTTGTGTTCCCTCTCTCGCTGTGTCTCTCTCTGTCAAATAAATAAATAAAATCTTTAAAAAAAAAAAAGAAAAAGAAAAAGTAAATTAAGGTCATAATGAGATAACAGTGCACAGCCACTTGAATGACTAAAATTTAAAAGTTTGACAACACCACCACGTGTTAGCAGAATTGCGGAGCAAGGCGGACTCTCATACATTCCTGAAAGGCATGCAGGATGGGACAAACACTTGAGAAAACTGTTAATCTGAGAACTCTAGGAAATCTCTCTTGGCTTCCCCCAGTACCCTCCCCCGCCCAACCCTGCCCATCTTACATACCCCAGAATGAGCTTTTTCAAAAGGAAATCTGATTGTGTAACTTCCCTCCTTAAAACATTTCAACGGATTCCATTGCCCTTAAGATAAAGTTCAAGTTCAGAGGTCTACAGGGCCCTTCATGATTAGGTCTCTGCTTACCTCTCCAGTCCTTTCTTAGGCTTCTTCATTTTTCACCCTTTATCCCTCAACCTTGTCCCAGTAATGCTGCTAACAAACGGCCCCGAAACTCAGTGCCTTAAGCAAGCAGGCATTTATTCTCATGGATCTGAGGTCAGCTGGGGCCATTCTGCTTCAGGCTATGGCAGCTGGGGTTTGGGCAATATCAACTGGAGTTGGCTGGGGCACCTGGGTGGCTCAGTCAGTTAAGCATCTGACTCTTGATTCCAGCTCAGGTCTTGATCTCAGGGTCATGAGTTCAAGCCCCACATTGGGCTCCGTGCTGGGTGTGGAGCCTACTTTAAATAAATAGAGAAAAAAACTGGGGTTGGCTGAGTGGCTCTACCTCTAGATGCAGATAGTGGATTGGCCTGAAGGTTCTGTTCCATGTGTCTCTCATCCTCCTTGGACCAGCAGACAAGCTGGGCATGTTCTCGTGGCAGTGGCAGAAGCTTATGGTGGCAATTGGAACACCTAATGCCCAAGACCGTAGTTCTTAAGATGCCCCTTAAGACTGACACGTTGACACATCTACCAGGTTTCAGGACCATGTCAATGGCAATGCAGGGAGATGTACCTTTCACTGTAAGAACTGGGGCCAATAGCTCAACCTACTCCAACCCCCATGCTCCTGGTCAACTGAACCATTTTCAGCACCCTTCCAAGTATCCTGGGCTCCTCTTCTGCCTTCATCCTATTCTTTCTGTATAGACTGACAACTTCTCACCCACCCTCAACTCCTGCAGCCTCCGTGCGTCAAGGTCAGGCCAGTGCCCTGCTATGTGCTCCCGTAGTGCCTTGCACTTCCCTCTCCTGGCTCTTACTACACTGTGATGAGCTGTTCACCTGTCCGGACCCCTTATCTCCTCTGAAGGTTTAGGTCATCTTGTTCTTGATGTGTGAGGCAGGCATGGGGAAAGTTCATTCCTGTGTACAATCTTTAGTTCCTGGAAATAGAGTACGGGGTGTGTCATGTGTTGGGCCTCAATACTTTAGGAGGGCCCAACTGCACGTGGGGTGACATACACTTTTCTCTGGGTTACAGACAGAAACGAAAGCATAGTGGATATCTGTTGCTTTTGCCTGCCCACATCTCTTTGGCCTTTTAGAAATAATAGCAGCTTGCCTTTGGGGAATCCCTCCTGCTTATGTCCCCTGCCTGGGTCAAGGTGGAGCTAACCAGATGTTCTCCCCAACCAGTTTGAATAAGGTGGAGCAAACTGATGGGAAAATAATTTGAACAGACTTTTCTCAAAGGCAATTCTTTGCTACACCTGCCCATTATTAGCTCCTGCTACCCAGACTCCCAGAGCTACTGGGGTTCCTACTCTCGATGAAGTTCTTAAATTCAGCTTTTCCTGGGATTCTCGATGCTCTCATAAATCCTTTCAATATACGCCTGCATTTCATTTTAATTAGAACAACCAGAGTACATTTCTATTACTTATTCTTAACAAATAATTAGAGCTGATACTTAACCAGATGCTCAGCAACTTCAGGCCCCACCCTGGGTCTCTGCTCTCTTCTTCCTGGCCACCTGGAAGCGGGGAGGGAGCTTGCCGGCTTTGACTTAGGGTTAATTGACCTTTGAGTGCTCATAAAGCTCATTTTGAGAGGCACACCTCTGGATGATTTAAGGCATCTTTTCTTTGCCAAGGAGGGAAAAGAATTTCCTCTGACAGCTGGAAAGACAAGTGGCTACTGCATACCAAGTCCCACATGTTAAAAATGTACCCCATAATTATATTTGCAGAGCAGGTCTTTTGAGTATTCTTAGAGCTTTGAGGAAGGAGAGAGTTCCTAGAAATTACCAGGGCGGGCAAGCGAGAAGGTGGCCTAGGAGCCACTATGTTGCACATCCAAATAAATCTCCCTGCTGAGAAGCCTCTCATTGATTCATTCCTATCAGTGTCTCTAGGTCTATATCATCTATACCTATACATCTATCTATCTGTTATCTATCTGTCTGTCTATCTATCTATCATCTATCTATTTATCCATCTATCATCTATCTCCTCTCCCGTTGGACGTGAATGGACTCTCAGAGGCCGTGGGCATTCTCACATTGTCCGTTGGCTAGACAGCATGGAGCTGGACGCACTAACAGGGTACTTAGCCCAGCTTGCCGAAGAGGCCCAGGGCACAGCTCACTGTGGGCTGGTAGTCACTTTGTGATTAAGCTCCCAGTTGTCTGGTGACACAGGAGAACAAAAGCATCCACCCGTTAGTTCCTTCTTGCCAGAAACTTACTCCATCCACGTAAGAATAAATTATGGAATCCTGTCCTCATTTGGAACGAATGACACCTTTAGTTTATTTTTAATTGTCCTTCTATGCAAATTTTTCTTTTCCTTTCTAATTTGTCATGTGAGAAAGTTAAATTAGTCTGAACATGTGGGAACAGACTCCACCGATTTTGAGCTTTCTCCTTTCTTCCCTTAGGCATTTAGTCAGTTCTAATTTTTGGACTAGATTTGTTTGGTAAGTCAGAGAGAAGATAACAAGACTGGGGGGGCAGGGAGGCCGGATTTTAAAGATAGAAGTACAAATGGAGCTGCCATCTGAGGTCTCAAATTAGGATGGAAAGGACATTCTCTACAGCTATATCTCACCGTAATTGAAAGCTTAAAACAGAGTGGATTTGATTTGAATCAAGAGGCTGCAATTAAATTTATTTTTCTAAAAAGTGCACTCTTAGTATGTAATATAGCCTAATGCCTGCTCTTCACAACTAATTCGGAGGGAAGGATATATTTCATTGTGAATATATTTCATTTTAAAGGGTACCTTTCATTTTAATGTAAGGATTTTGGAGAGGCCACAAGGTGTGGTGGGAAATGCATTAGGTTTCCAAAAGACCTGAATCCTTTCTCCTGTCCCTGATACTTACCTGCTGGGCTGACTTGACCTAACTCCCTGACCTCTCTGAGTCACAGTTTCTCCCATAAAAGACTAACCTCCATCCTGCCATGCCTAAACCTACAGGGCCACTGAGCTCCATGAAGGGGGTTACTTGGTAAATGTGAGCTGCTCAGAGGATTTGCAGGACGCGTTCCTGAGGAGCAGGGCCCAGCATTCTTAGCAGCCACCGACCGACTTGATTTGGCCAGGTGCAGGGAACTGGACTAGTCCAGAACGTGGTGAGGGCCACAGCCTTAGGTTCACCTGGAATGGGTTTCCTGACTCCACTGTTCTGATATATGTCACTATGCGTATAGTGCGAGGGTAAGATGGCAGAGCTTTTGGAGGGCAGTCTCGCATTCTTTCTTAAAATTACTGCCCTTATACCTATACTTCTAGGAACCTATGTTGCTGAGGTATCTGCACAAGTACATAAGGAATAAACATAGATGATATGGATTTTTACTGATTCCCAGGTCCTATAAATGTGTTAATTTATTCCATCCTCACAACAACCCTGCATTATCCCCATTTCACAAATAAGGAAACTGAGGCACAGAAAAGTGGAGTAACGTGCCCAGGGTCCCAGCATTGGTAGGTGGCTTTCTGAGTCTGTCTGGGCAGCTATCACAGAATACCATAGACAATATTAACAACACAATTTTATTTCTCACAGCTCTAGAAGCTGGAAGTCCAATCCCAAGTTGCCAACATGGCCGAGTACTGATGGCTGTCTTTTTGCTGTCGTCTGCACATGGTGGAAAGGGCAAGGAGCTTTCTGGGGTCTCCTTTATAAGGCCACTGATCTTATCCATGAGAACGTCATCCTCACGACCTGATCACCTCCGAACGGCCCCACCTCTGAATACGATCACATTGGAGATTAGGTTTCAACATATGGATTTGGGGGCCCTGAACATTCAGTCGATAGCCATGGCCTGGCCGAGACGTGAAGCTGGGCGGTCTGCCTCCGGATCCTGCAGGTCAGCCATTTTGCGGGGGCAGATCCAAGTGTTTTAGGGCCTGAAGTGCATGCAATTTTTGAGAGCCTCTTTAAAAAATTATAAATACAAGTCAGGCACAATAGTGAATATTTATTTACAACGAGAAGGGAAATTACAAAAATAACAAATTATTAAAAGCTGACAAATACCGTAAGCATCACAAAATTCAGAAAACTAACATCATATTTCTATTAATCTACTGCCTGATGCACCCTGATCATGCCTTTTCCCCCCACATTTCTTTTAGGCTTTGATCACTTCCTCTACATAGGATGACAATTTTGAAGTACTTTAGAATAGGAAGACAATTCACTCTTTCCTATAGCATAGTAAATCGAAATTTGTTTTTTCATTATTGATAGCTTTGATGCATAAAACATCCCATTTCACATAGACATACCCACTGTTTGTGGTACTTCTACACATCGGTGCCCTACAAAGACAGAAATTTTGATAAATTCTATTCTTCATGATGCCCATCAAAAAAGAGAAAAGCATATGGTACCTTTATAGTGGTATATATATGCTGCATTATCAAGTATGTTTCTGACAGATTTGGGTGAGAAACAAAGCCCTTTTCCTACCTGTGATGATTGGAAGAACCTTCTGCAGACTAGCCCCCGGCTCTGTACATTTTGGACCATTTCTCTTCCACGCTCCACAATTCCATCCTGTTGTCCCCAGGCCTGTTTTTACTGAGTTGTGACTGATGGCCCTGAACCTTTGTATCTTGACCTTGTTAGTTGGCACAGGGGGTAGGAGGAGCATTTCTGGAAGCTGTTCTTACACTGTACAACTAGCGACTGCTTATATACCTCTCACTAAGCCGATCCCAGAAGGGGCCTGGGTGACGAGGGCCCAGAAGCATTAGCTTCATCAGCTTTCTGGATTTGCCTCATGTAATTCTATAAGAAGGATGCTCATCACAGCTGGTTTTTAGTGGTAGAAAACGGGGTGAACCTCAATGGCCATCAGTGCAGGACTGGTTAGAATAGGAGGCGTCTGTATAGGGCTTAGGAAAAATGAACAAAATGTCTAGATGTGGTAAGGAGAGGTAATCTTCCCTTCAGGGTAAAGTAGAAGATACAAGTGGCAGGATAAGGTGGATAGTGTGACCCTGTTTAGGTATTTATGACTACTAGCCTGTTTGTAAACGCACAGACTCATTTTGGAAGCAGAGGTAAGACGCTGTAGGCAGCGTGACTGCCCCGGCGGGGGTGGACTGAGAATTGGCAGGAGGGCTTAAGGAGAGAAATTTTTAATTTTCACTTTCTCGTTTTCTGTCCTGTTTCAGTGATTTGACTTGGAGAATATGCTAGCCCCAACCAAAAGAGATTAAGAAAAAACGGAAATGTGTTCATTCATACAACTTGTTTTGCAAGAACGTCAGGCACGTCTGGAACCAGGTGCTCAGAAAGTGTTACCAGGAATCTGGCTTTTTACATCCTTTGGCTGATCCTTCTTCCTCTTTGGCTTTATCCCCAGGCGGGCCCTTCCTTTGTAATGGCAAATGGCCTTCAGCCACTCTAGACTTAAACTTTTATCAGCTCCGCGATCCCAGGGAAAAGAGAGAGAATTCCTCTTCCCTAAGGTTCCCAGTACAAGTTCTGGGCTTGCTTCAGTTCTGTGCACACATCCATCTCTGAACCATTCACGGAGGCCAGAGAGATGAAGGAGGCCGGACCTGGTGGTGCGGTCAGTTTGACCCAAACCGCATGGGCGGAGCAATGCGGGAGGAGGGGGGAGGGGCTTCCACCTAGGGAAATGGAGGTGCTGTTACCTGAAGTTGAAAAATGACCCTGGCAGGCAAGAACGGCCATCTCCACACATGCATTCCATTTACACTTTTAATGGGAGACGGAATTAAAAAACAAAACAGTGTGGATTGTCAGGGGAACATCTCAGAGCAAGTGAAATATCTCACTCTTTTGCTGGTAAAGCAAAATAGAAATGATTGATGACAACAATTGAATCCAGAGTAGAGAAAATTCTTTTTGGCTATCGTTCCCAAAGTACCTAAAGTTGCATTTGTTTGCTGAGAGAATTAGGCTGATTGAATAATTAATGGTTAATGTTGGGTTGAATTAAATAAATTATAGTATTATCCATATGATGGGGAATATTCAGCCATTAAAATGATGTAGTGGATGAATATTGATATGGAAAAATTCCCCACAGTTACTTTTAGGGGAAAAAGGCACATTGTAAATAATATTAACAATATGATCTCACATTTTAAAAAACTGTGTGTATATTTATGTATAGTGGAAAGACTCAAAACTAACGTGCCAATGTTTCATCTGTGGCCTCCGGGTTGAGATGCTATGAATGGCTTTTATTTTATTCTCTTTTCATATGTGTATTTTCTAAACTTTTTCTAATGAATATTTATTAGTTTTTAAACATGATTTTAATTTTTATCAAAGTCATTACTTTCAAAAGTCAGTCTCATGAAGCTTATAAAAAACAGTCCCTGCCACCTCGTCACCCCAGTCCTCACTTACAGATGCAACCACTTGTAACCCTTTTAATGCTTCTCCTCATATTTACTTCCATTTTTCTAAATAACTTGCTTATATTGCTACTCTTGATTTTTCAGATTTATATATCATATGTTGACTCCCTAATAAGGAAGATGAAGACTCACCCTCGATAGGGCACCCTCACATACAATTCTCCTCTCATACACCCTATATGGCTTAAATCACCTCTTTTATTAAATCCATATTGTTGTTTTCATGATTAGGATCATATAAATATTGTCCACTGTCAAGCCGAGTTGTGTATTTACATCTCCTTTCCTGAACACCTTTTATTTTTTTAAAGATTTTTATTTTTATTTTTTTAAAGATTTATTTATTTGAGAGAAAGAGAGCTCGAGTGCGTGCAAGTGGGGGTCGGGGCAGAGGGAGAGGGAGAGAGGGAGACAAGCAGACACCCTGCTGAGTGGGGAGCCCGATGGGGGGCTCGATCCCAGGATCCTGAGATCATGACCTGAGCCGAAATCAAGAGTCAGATGCTTAACTGACTGAGCCACCCAGGCACCTCTAAAGATTTTTAAAGTAAACTCTACACCCAACGTTGGGCTCAAACACACAACCCTGAGATCAAGAGTTGCACGCTCCACTGACTGAGCCAGTCAGGCAGCCCCTAAACACCTTTTGAAGACTTTAATTTGACCTGCCACCAAGTGAAAAGCTGTTAAGTGGAAAAAATAGTTGCCTTGATTTTAATGGGGAAAACATGGCTGTATCCTAACCCAGCGAAAGACATCCAAATGATTTTCACAGAGAGAAAAATATATCACTGAATAATAAAAACAAGTTTAAATAAATAATGCACAGTAAGGTGAAAGTAAATAAACCCTTTATATACATAAGGTGATGTAACAAAGGCTTATTTTATTGGCCGAATGAGGAAGAGGTCTTGGCAGGTGGAGGAGAGCATCATTCTCTGGAAAGCATGTTCTTGCTGGACCATTGTCTTCACCAACACTTTTGGGTTCATGGTTCTCTTTCACTCAGGCTACACTTGAAGTTGGAGTATGGTAGATGCTTTTGGAGTTAAGTAAAGGCTGAAAATGAGAGTGCTTCAAATCACATAGAAACAGCACGCACATCCAACAGACGGAAGTGCTGTAGAAGGTCTGTCTGGTTCGGTGTTCCTTGAATAACAGAACATTTGGGGCTCATCTAAACATGGCAAGTATCTCAAATTTGTCCGGTATGCTGGTTTCTGACTGGAAACTTGAATCAACTGGCAAGTGTGTCATTCCCTAAGATTATACTCACTTCCTAAAGCATTTATATTTAGTGTGCTTCTGGGTGAAAATATGTTATCCCAACAGCAAAAATAGAATGTTGTCTGAAAAGTGGCATAATTTTCCAAGAGGTATTATGAAGAGAACATTTTATTAGCTTTATAGGAAGTGATTGAGGAATGTTTTATTTTTCTTGTACTTCATTGCTTTTCTTAAAAAATTGGTGTTCTTCAAATATCTGTTGAAATCTTCTATAAGACTATGGAATGTCCCTCTACACACTCAAATATGTCAGGTTAGTCTATCACTTTCATTTTTTTACCCGTAGAGACAGTCTGCCTGGACACCTCTCTTTTCCTGCCCTACTCTGTACTGGTTTTCCTCATACAGCTGTTTTCCTGGTCTTCTCTTTTCCAGCCTTCCGAAAATTCCTTCTCCCCTGCCCTGTGTTGGATGACCTTCTGATTCCATCCTGTTTTCTCACATTACTCCCTCATTTTGATGGAGCACATCCTTCAGTAACTTCTTTGTGAAGGTACACAGGAGGTAAAAATGTTAAGACTCTGAATTTCTGAAAATGTCTTCTCACTCACTCCTGACTGATAGTTTGGTGGGCCAGAGAATTCAAGTTGGAAATAATTTTCCTCCCGAATTTTAAAAGCATTGTTCTGTAGTCTTCTAGTTAAATGCCATTCTGATCTCTATTTCTCCTTGACAGTTTTTATGATCTTACTTCTGGTCTGGGGGATGACAGGCTTTGAGGTGAGAACTCCTTCGTTATGCTGGGCTGTTCAAAGGCTCCTTCAATCTCCCTTCAGTTCTGGAAAATGTTCTTCTATTACTTCTTTGATGTTTCCTCCCCTCCATTTTTCTCTCTTAATTATTTGGACTTTGGATCTCCAGGCAGATCGTATCATTGTCTCTCATTTCCCAGCTCTGTTCTTATGTCTGTGTTTCTCTATCTTCTCTATCAACCATATCTTCTCATCCGCCCACTGTGTTTTTCTTTCTGCTCTCACGTTTTTCATGTCTAGGTGTTCTCTTTTTACAAGCTCTCATTCTTGTTTTGCAGTTGCGATATCTTCTCTTATTATGGCTACTAATTGAAATTTGGGGCAAGTGTTATTTTGCTTCCTGGTTTGAATTGTCTCTGAGTTAATTTTCTTTCTTTCTTTCCTTCCTTCCTTCCTTCCTTCCTTCTTTCCTTCCTTCCTTCCTTCCTCTTTCCTTCTTCCTCCCTGGCTTCCTCCCTCCCTTCTCTCTGGTTCACTCTTTCTCCTGTCCTCCCTTTCTTTCCTTATTTCTTTTAGATTGTTGTTTTAGTCTCTGTCTTCCATGTTGAAACGTGTCCCTCAGGGTCAGACGGACATCTAGGAGAGAAGCTCGAAACTGTGGATTGTCAATGTGACTGGCCGGCTGATGGGTTTCACCGTAAGCACACTGGCTAGGACCTGGCTGTCTCAATGGGGACTCCTAGTTGCTCATATTTTAAAGCCAGTCTTCTGGGCTGATTAGAACCCCCAAAGCTCCTGTCTAGATGGGGGTGGGCTAGGTCTGACAGCCAGGTAGGGGCAGCATGTTTGATGGTACAGCACTTCAGAAAGCAAATCCTCTGTTTTATTTATTTTTTTAAAGATTTTATTTATTTGAGAGAGACAGTGAGAGAGATCACGGAGGGAGAGGAAGAAGCAGACTCCCCACTGAGCCAGGAGCCCGATGCGGGGCTCGATCCCAGGACCCTGAGATCATGACCTGGGCCAAAGGCAGATGGACTGAACCACCCAGGTGGCCCTGCAAATCCTCTGTTTTAATAGACGTCTTCCACCACTCTTGGCTGTTCCTCGTGTCTACAGGTCGACCTCACCAGAAACGAAATCCCCCATCTGCCAGGGTGGAGAAGGGGTGGTTCTGGATTATGAGCGCAGAGGCTGGAGATCTTCTTTTAGAAGAGGCTCTTTTTTAGAGGTCACCTGTTTAACTGGACATTGTGCATTATGTTTTAACTTAAGAAAGAAAGCACATTATTTTAATGGGGAAGGGCAATGACACCCCGCTTAAATCAAACCTTACCTCATTAAGACCAAAAGAGTCCAAGAGTACACGCATCCCAGTGCTGTAAGATAGCAGATCGCTCACCAAGAAAATGTCCGGTAAGCAGAGGGCCATGACCAACTTCTTGAATTCTGGGCTCCAAAGAACAATGAAAATAGATTCCCTAGGACATCATATCCCCATCACCACTGAAGTTGTCTACGACTTCCTACTCTGAAACTATGATGTCAGTCAGAGGCTCTGTGGGTGTCCTGGATTAATTAAAGTTATAATTAATAAACCCGTGTTTCGGCCACCACTTATTGAGCACTTACTAGGTGCCAGGCTTTTAACACATTATTTCACACCTGTGTGAGGAGCTTTTAACACATTATTTCACACCTGTATTATTACATTTGTGCCCTGCCCAATCCAAGGGCTGTCACTGACTTTGTAGCTTCTATCAATGGTGACCCCTAGGATTTGTGCAGTGCACAACCTGAGCCGTAATGCTCGGCAGCTCTGACTTAAATTCTCCCAACAATACTATAAGGGAGTATTGTTCAGATCATTTGACAGATGATGAAACCATCATTCAGAGAGGCTAAATACCTTGCTGACATTCTCACGGTTAGCAAGGGTTGGAGCTGAGATTCTGATTCCCAGGTTGCCTGAGTCCGAAGCCGGTGCTTTCACCAGGACACTGTTTTCACTGTGGCAGGGAGGGCAGGATGGGTTGGGGTGGAAAAGCTGGGGGCTGTGCAACTCCACCAGCTGTTCTTGGTGGGTGCTGCTCTGCCCTGAAAGCTGCTTGCTGCTCTGGACCTTGGAGTGCTTTGCCCCGATGGGGAAGTTCTTCAGAAAGTCTTTGTCTTTTTAAATTCTGGCCCCATGATGATTCTCCTGCTCAATGTGTGTCTTCTGTCCATGATGCCTGAGGCCAGGATGGGCATATGCTTCCCCAGTGCGCTCACTCCCCTTTGCAGCCAGATCACTAGAGGGGTTCTGTGCCTGGAAGGAGTGAGTCCCTTCTAGAACACTCAGAAGGCTCAGTCAGAGGTGTGAAGAAGGTGAGGGAGGAGGGACAGAGTGCCATGCTTAGGTCCTGGACGGTATCTAGGAGGGAACTTGAGTGTAACAAAGGCTGTGAGGGTGTGATTTCTCTCCCAAGCCTTCCGAGCTACAGATAGTGTGTAGCTGCCCTACTCCAGAGCCCCTCCCGTGGGGGTGCAGATGGGGTGGGGTAGAGGGACGCACTCATGTGTGAATATGCATGCTTGTGCGCATGTGTGCACGTGTGTGATGTTTGCGATACTTGTGTGTGCACGGCCGTCCAAGGAGAGAGCCTGGAATAATCGTGATGAGGATTAAAACTCATGACACCGAACTTCTGTAAGAATGGGACGCATGTGTGCATACACACACACAGACTTGCATACCCAGACCTCTTTGCATTTGAGGTTTGTTTTGCCTGCCATCCCCAATCCAGGCAGATTTGGAGGCATCTATTTTTATTTCTGTTTCTGTTAAATTGTTCTCAATCTTCTCAGTAGTATCAACAACTTACTGTTCTTACAGTAGCTAGATAGCTGCCAGTTATGTATTTTTTACTCCGAGCCAGACATTGAGCTCAGCCCTTAACATGCATGATCTCATTGGCCCTTCCCAAGAACCCTATCTATAGACTAGGTGTTACACCCAATTTATAGATAAGGAGACTCAGAGAGGTAAAACAATGTATCAGGGTGTCACTGTTTCTAAATGACCAAACACACATCTGAACCCAGATATAATTCCAATGGGCTCGTTCCAATGCACTCATTAATTCAACAAACATTTCTTGAGCACCTACTATATTCCAGGCACTATTCTGATTGCTGGGGATATAGTAGTGAATGAAAAAAAAAAAAAAAAATCCCTGGCCTCATGAAACTTAACATCTAACAGGGGAAACAGATAAGCAAGTTAAATAATAAAGTATATCAAGTGAAAATAATCATCAGGGTTAAGGAGCTTAAAATAAAGCAGGGAGAAAGAGTTGCTGAAACTTCTGATAAGGCAAGCAGGAAGAACCTCATGGAGGAGGTGACATTTATAAAGACCCAAAGGAAGTGAAGGAGCAAGCCATGCTGTTATCTAGAGGAAAGTATTCTAGGCAGGGGAAATAGCCAGTGCAAAGGTCCTGAGGTAGGGGCATGTCATCTGTGTTCAGAGAATACTGCAGAAACCAGCACAGCTAGAGCAGAGGCCACATGGGGGAGAATAGTGGATGTCATGCTTCTTTTGGTGATGAAACAAAAATCTGCATATTATCATTGCTGTACCTCTAACAAAGCAGTTTCATCATACTCCTCATTTCTCTGTACTCCACATTCCTGGCATCTTTCACTAACGTCTACAGAGATTGGAGGCTGGGTTTTGTCCCTAGGGCAGGAGGGCAACAATCTCTAGATTTCCACTGACGTCCACCTAAGCTGGAAGGCACCTGCAGTGTTAGTGGGTGGAGGGGGAGTCTGGTAGGGGAGGGAAACCTCAGTCCTCTCAGTCCAATGATGCTGACCTCAAGTAACTTGGCGGCCAGCCTGGGGGCAGCCCCGCAGTTCTCTGCACCATTATACCCCTGTTGCCCCGCCTTTTTATTCTTTGTTAGAGCCAAAAGAGAAGCTCTGTGTAATTCTTAAGACCATATATTTAGCTAACCTGCTCTGGCCTAAGTGATATTTTATGAGGAATTAATCTAATGGCTGATCATCTTTCACACCCTGACAGTGGGAAACGTGTCCTGGGAAGACCTCACTGCTGAGCCAACCTCACTGTTCTTGGCAGAGCCTGGGCTGGAGAAATGGCCCACGTCCTGCCTTGGCTCTAGACGCAAGAGGAGTCTGGGGGTTTTGGAGGTCCTAAGGAAATCAGGGGCAACCCAAAGAAAATCAGACACAGAGAACACAACAAATTGAATTTTTGGAGGAAATTGCTTTTTGCCTCTCATGTCTGCTTCCCTTTTATTTAATTTTTGAGACTCTGTATGAGTTAGTTATAGGCAATCAACTTAGTATTTTCTACCCATTAATCAATACATATTAAATGCTAAGGAATCCAGTTTTTTGGATGGCTGGGGGCCCTGCATAGCCACAGTTTCAGAAAGCCTGCCATGCCCTAACCTCCTCTCTAGGGATTCCCTTCCCCCAGGTTGTCCCCATGGCACCTTGAACCCTATCTCCTTGGTTGTAGGAGATCAGTGGTCTTTGCCTAAGGACGGCCAGTCCACACACTGTTCATGAAAGTATAAGGTGGTCTTGGGTCCAGCAGTGACAAGGGTGACTAGTCAGACTCCCTCACTGGGAGAGTTTGCTTCCAAGAATATGGGCTCAGGGATCAAATAAACCAGGATCTTATGCGAGGGGTGGTGACGTGGAGGTCCCTGAGTCTGGACCACCTCATCAGTGCCGACCACTAACTGTGGGCCCCACTCCTAGGAAGGGGGGCTGAATTGAGAATGGGAGGGACATGGCCTCGGCTTTAGGAGGAGTCAGAAGGCAGGCGGGATGGGCTGGGGCAGGGAGAATAGTTTGGCAAGCTTCACCCTTGGCATCAGAGCTGAAAAGAGCTTACAGATACCACCTCAGAGGTTATCAGGAGCTAAGGCGAGAACCAAAAGACTGAGGAAGAGTGGGCCTCTGAGGAAGAAGACAGAGCTTGGCACTGAATGCATTAATAGAAGAATGAGGATAACGGAGAATAACAGATAGGACTTTGATTCGAGTGAAAGCCTCTGGATTACATGATGCCGAAATGATAGGAGACAGCAGTACCCAAATGTAACTAGGAGGAAGGTTATCAAGGTCCAGGGTGAAATGGAGGAGCCACTCACAAGTAGGAGAACTGGAAGCCAAGAAGCCTGGTGAGGTCCACACATGGGGCTGTGTTCCAGAAAGGTCTTTGGCCTGGAAGCATAAAACAAGAACTTTTATGGACCATCTTTGTGCCAGGTTCTTTTATACCTTCAGTGAATTCATTAATGTAAATGTGGACCTCCTGTATACAACCTGGTCACCACCCCAAGGCAAAGGGGGCATTGGTCATGGGGCAGCAGTGGGGAGGAGGAGGCCAGGCAGGTCCAGGGTCCCGGGAGGTGGGTAGGGGGCAAGCAGATGAGAACCTTCCTGGGAGGGCAAGGAGGTGGAAGGAGCGGGGGCTACGAGGCTGCAAGCCTCACAGAAGGGAAGACCCATGGGCCTTCACTTATAAAACACAAATGCCGATATAAAATCACTACAAAGTTCAAGACAGAGACTAAATAGCTTGAAACCCAAGCCTGGCCCTTCTGAGTATAGGTTCTGTGTAACTAGACTGGCGGCAGGCCTGGGAAGCTGCCCTGCTCAAGGGGAACAGAGGTGAGAATCACAGTGCCTGAGAAGCTGGTCCCAGAATTCCTCTCGGGAATGAATCATATGTGAGTTGAAGGCAACATCCCTGGAGCATGGGTGTTGGCAAGAACCAAGGTGACAGAGGACAAAGCTCAACTGCTCTGAGTGAGGCCAGGAGAGCAACTGCCCCTTTGTTTCAGAAGGGAGCAGGTGGATAGGTGCCCATGAGGAAGTGTGGGGCTGGAGATCAGGGAAGAGTGAAGGAGACAGGTAGGTAGAAGGATTCGGGTAGCTGCAGGACCGCTCCAGCCCTGGGAAGCATAAGGTTGAATTTGAAGTTGTTAGCATGCAGTCTGTGGTCAAAACTCTCCTCCATTTCTCCCCTCCACCTCACCGTGATGGGGAAAACTCTCCTATACCCACAGATGCTTAGGAAGAATTGTGTGTCTGCGGGTGGTGTGCGTGCGTGTGTGCGTGCACACACACATGCATGCACACTCACGGTAGGTTAAGGAAGGAAGTTCACATCAGATTTAAAGTGATATGGACCATAGTAGGCATAAACAGAAGCAATTATCTTGAGAATCTAACTCCCAGGAATCTGAGAAATCCTAGGGGGAGTCTTTGAACTTCCATGAGATGTTGAAACAGGAGAGGGGGCATCCAGCCCAATCTTATCCAGATCTCCAGGGTCTGTAGGATATGAGCCAAATGAGTGTTTGGAGTCTAGGACAGAAGTAATCCTGAACTGCTAAGTGGCAGTGGTGGTGATGATGATGATGATGATGTCAAAGACTGTTCAGTATAATTCTTCTGCCACCTAGCAATCAGGGACTCCATCCCTCTCTTGTGGATGATGGTACTGAGCCACAGAGAGCTTAGGTAACTTGTCCAAAGTCACATAGGTAGCAAATAAGATGGAGTCCATCCTGATTGAACTTGAGGGGGCTAACTCTGTTCTTGGGGTTTGACTGCCAGGATGGGCTGTGGGCCGGTTCACCTGCTGTGTACTGCACAACCAAGGGGCTCCATTTCTATTTTGATCTGTTCATGGTGCTCTCTGCAGCACACAGCCTGAGTGCCCACTGCAATAAAACATTTCAGGAAAACATCTCAATGACCAGGTGAGTACAGCAGAGCTAATGACTCATTCAGCAAGTGTGTATGGACACCGACAACCTGCCAGGAACCGTGCTCAGCCCTGAGGGTCCAGGCGAAGCGGAGTGGTTGCTGGAAGAGACTGCCACGCAGGGCTAAGTTTGTACAATTGTCCGAGTGATGCGGGTAGAGAGAAGGAAGCATCTCATTCTTCTGGAAAGGGTGGTCAGAGAAGGCTTCAAGGAGGAGGCCACACCTGAGCTGAGGCCTCCAGGATGAAGAGTTCACCAGACAGACCAAGGGTGGGGGGAGGGGTCGCATTCCTGACAGGGGAAATTGCACGAGCAAAGTCAAAGAACTGTTGGTTCATGCCCTGCCTAGGGGGAAAGCCAGTCGCGATATTCCAGTTTGCAGTGGGGTATAGAGTTTCTGTGCAAGGCTGAATAGGTATGTGGGAATTCGGATCCCGAAATGCATTAAGTGGCCTTGCTAAGAGGTTAGATCTCCGAACAGTTGTTTCCCTTATCCACAGGGGGTATGTTCCAAGACCCCCAGCGGCTAGTGCCGCGCCCTACATACACTAGACACACACACTCTGATACGGTGCAATTTACAGATCAGGCACAGTACGAGATGGACAACAATGACTACTAATAAAATAGAACAATTCTAACAATGCCCTCTAGTAAAGGTTACGTGGGTCTGGTCACGCTCTCTGAATACCTGACTGCACTGCACTCATCCTTCTTCTTCCAGTGATGACGTGGATGATAAGATGCCTGCGTGATGAGATGAAGTGAGAGCAGGACAAGGCGCTGAGACATAGCTTCAGGCCACCACGGACCGCCTGACGCTACATCGGAAGGAGGATCGTCTGCTTCCTCACCGTGGTTGGCCGCGGGTAACTGAAAGCATGGAAAGCCAAGCTCCATGTAAGGGGGTGCTGCAGCACTGAATGGGTGTGCAGAGGGGCGAGGACCTAGGTCTTACGGAGCCCGGAGAGGAACCCCCATCTCCACCCTCTAAGATTGATTACGTCAGTGGAAGTCACGAGAAGGAACATGGAGACAGTCTTCTCAGGGCCCAGGGCAGAGTCACTGAATAGTATACGTATTACGTGCCTACTTACTGAAAGGGCTATACGTATTGAGTTGGCCTTTCATGACTTAACAAATGCCCACTGGGCAGGTGGCTGACGTGCACGAGTTGGCAGGTGTCAGAGCCCGTGTGGAGCGGTGGGGACTCTGGAGGACTAAAGCATGCACGTCCCATCCAAAGCGGACAGTCATTACCCAGTTCCAGGCTATTGTTGCCATGAAGGAATGAGTGCTTGGTTTTGCCAGAGATTCCAATTTTTGAGAAGGCAGAAATCCAGAATTTTAGGTAAAATTTCCTGTGCTTTAAATGAGAACAACTAATTCAAGTGTTTTCAAAACACTGTAACAGGCCAAACAAAACTCAAATAGGAACAGGGGTTAGCTAGCCACCGAGTTCCCCTTTCTTCCTGTTTATCATCCATCTACCCATCCATTCACCTAACCTTCCATCCATCCATCCAACCATCCATCCATCCATCCATCTGTCCATCCATCCATCCATCTGTCCATCCATCTATCCATCTGTCCCTCTATTCATTTCTTCCCATCCACTCATCCATCCACCCATCTGTCTGCCCATCCATGTACCTACCTATCTACCCATTCATCCATGTCCACACATACATACCCCCTGCTTCATCTATCCACCTACTTACCTAACCACCCACCTATTCATCCATCCATCCACCCATCCATCCATCCATCCATCCATCCATCCATCCATCCATCCATCCATCCCTCTTCCTATTAAAGTACACTCCTTCTCAAACCTGTACAGGACTGAAACATTCATTCAGTTCCATCTTTTCCACCTGCCCTTGGCAGTCCTATTTCCTTCCAAGTTCAAGCAAATTCTACGCTTGTAAAATGGTGCAAATAAAGGCAAGCTTGCACTTGCCCCTTTTTAAGGAGGAATTTTCCCTCTGTCTCTTGCCCTTGCTGTGCTGCTGAAGTAGGAGGGTATTTTTTTTCTCCCCTTGGATTTGAGCTTTCACAAGTGTTCCAGAACAAAATTAAACCAAATAGAGAATTAGGTTCCCCTCCCTTTTCTTGGAAATATCTTGCCACTGGGCCACGCTCCCTGGGAATTAAATAAATCTTCAAAAGGAGATCAGAAATAGATTTCTCAGTGGGGTTTCCAGACGTCCGTAAATGGACTTACTGCAAATGGGTTAGGTTTGGCAAATTCTAAATTGTGATTGGGTGAATGTGCAATATATTTGTGCAAATAACCTTCTTTTTAACTTTCTCCTCCATATTCAATTGCAAGTCCTCCTCCTTAATATCCTGCTTCAACTGTCCTTCCTTACTTTCCCTAAACTTCTCCTCCAGCTTGAGGCTAGGGGAAAGGAAGGGGGCGGGCAGATGACCAATATTCATTGTGCTAAATGCTTTTTTTTTTTTTTTAAGATTTTGTTTATTTGAGAGAAAGAGCGAGTGCATGAGTTGGGGGAGAGGGTCAGAGAGAGAGGGAGAAGCAGACTTCCCACTGAGCAGGGAGCCCAACACGGGGCTCAATCCCAGGACCCTGAGATCACGACCTGAGCTGAAAGCAGATGCTTAACCAACTGAGCCACCCAGGCGCCCTGTGCTAAATGCTTGATACATGGGATGGTGTTCATATTCCTGATTTTAGGGGCATGTATCCCGGCACAATCTAAATAGGAAGGCATTACTGGGTGTATGAACTCTTTGAACCTCAGTATACTCATCTGTCAAAATGGGACAAAGCTTCCCTACCCACTTCCCCAGGCAAAAGTAAACACCCTCAAAGGGGGGCTGCTGAGGTTCCTGACACACCACCGCACTAGCTCACCCTCAAAGGAATGAAACCTTCGCTAAAATGTAAATGTTCCCCCAGAAGTTTTTCCCATCATCAAGACAGCTTTTTGTATTCATTAATTCAAATGTAGTAGATTAGGAGGCCCACAGGGACAAGGAACACAGAATGGGGACTGTCCATGGGGTAGGATGGAGCCAGAGAAGGATCTGCACAGAAGCGGCGGGAGGGATCATGGGGGGGGGCATGGTCCTGGAGATCCTGGGTACCTCATGGGCAGAATGAGTGCTGGCTGGGGCCGGGGTGGCAAAGGACAAGAGAGGCCTTCTCTTCCATCTCTAGACCCTTTGTCTGCTACCTTCCCAGCTGGAACCCTCCCCACACTGGGAAACAGAAGAGTGTCGTGGAGCGTGTGTCTGGTCATCCTGGTGGGGTTTGGGGGGAGCCCTCGTGAATGGGAAGAGGGCCCCAAAGGAAGAGGCCCCGGAAAGCTCTCTCCTTCTCTGCCACGTGAGGACCCAACAAGAAAAGAGCAGTCTGCCACCCAGAGCAGGGCTCTCCCTGGAACCCAGCCCTGCCAGTACCCTGCTCTCAGCCTCTGGCCTCTAGGACTCTGAGAAAGAAATTTCCGTTGTTCATAAGCCACGCGGTCGCTGGTATTCTGTTGCAGCATCGTGGCCTAAGCCGCACTGACTGCCCAGCCAGAACAGCACAGTCCCCGCCAGATTGTTCTGGACGAAAGTGTTCCTGACACACATGTGTAAACACAGCCGGGACTGGGATTCCTACACTAGAGAGGGGCCCACAATCTCGTCTAAGTAAATGGCTTTCTTCCCCTCCCCGGGCCCCCGGCTCTGCCCCTCGCCCTGGGTTTGCTTCGACTCCGAAGGAGCTCACCTGCTCCTCCCCCCTCCGCAGGTCCTGCTGCTCCTCCCCCCCACCCCGGGTCTGGGGGTGCAGGCAAACAGGTGCAAACAGCCCCCGGTCAGCACCAAAGGCAGGGGAAGTGCACGCAAATTTCCTCGGCAACACGCAAGGGGAGTGAGGTTCACAGGGAAAAAGGGGGGGTCATGAGGCCAGCTGGCAGCTTGCTGGCTTCACTTCCAGGCCCCACCCCCCCACGGCCAGCAGGAAGCAGGATCCAGGGGACGTGATCCCAGCTCCCCGCAGCGCCCTGAGCCACGGGTCCTGGGTGAGAACCGTGACCGGCTGTGCTCAGTGCTTCTGTGGTACTCAGGGCTTTACCCCAGAGCACCCCTGTGTCTAGAACCCCTGTGAGCCTATTCCAGACTCTTCCAGCTCGGGCCAGACCTGGCAGGCCCAATCCCGCGTAGCTGGGCCCCAAATTGCCCACCCTTCACGTGGGAGTATAGAGAAATGTTCCTTCATTTGTAACGACTCTGATTTTCCTCATGGACTCCAGCTGCTGGATACAACATATTCCAGTCTGAGCCTGTAAACTTGGTTCGATGCAAGTTTTTAGAGGTCATGGCTGTCCTCTAAGTAAAACAAGCAAGCAAATAGAAAACTCCGTCTCTCGTGTCTGGGTCTGTGGAGAAGGACGGTGGCAGCAGGGGGGAGGTGGTGGCCTCTGGATCCTGGCTGGTCGAGGCTGCTCCTTGCACCGGGCCTGTGGGGTGACGGTCCCTACCTGGGCCCAGGGGGCAGCCAGCACAGCCAATGGCTGGTGTCCTATGTAACTTGGCCCATCTTTGGGCTCGGTCATTTCCTGGGCGTGCTCCCCTGCCCGGATCAGCCCCATCTTGCTTCTCACCGTTGGGCACCGGCCAGGTTCTCCAGCTAGCCCCTAGTCTAAGCGCTCAACAGAGCCAAGAACCAAGTCATCTCTGTCTTACCTCCCAAATCTGTCCTTTTCTTTCATTGTGATTCTTCTATGGGAAATCTCGAACATACACTGTTTTTGTGAGCGTCCTGACCCGCAACATGACGCACCCAAAAGGCATTTACTGAAGAGAATGGAATAAAGAGACGAAGGAAAGAGTAGTGAGGGTTCATGGAACCGGAGAGGGCAAGAGAGACCCACAGAAGAGCAGAGACCATGGAGAAATGACCCCATGAACAAGGAGCTGACCAGCGGGAAGTTAGCGTCAGATGCAGGTCTCAGTGAACCCTGGCCTACAGGCCAAACCCAGCCTGGCACCTGTTTTTATAAATAAATCTTTAATGGGGGGCACCTGGGGGGCTCAGTCAGTTAAGCATCTGCCTTCAGCTCAGGTCATGATCCCAGGGTTCTTGAATCAAGCCCTACGTTGGGCTCCCTGCTCAACAATGAGTCTGCTTCTCCCTCTCCCTTTCCTTCTGTGATCTCTCTCTCTCTCTCTGTCTCTCGAATAAATAAATAAAATCTTCTTTAAAAATTAAGGTTTTGGGCGCTTGGGTGGTTCAGTTGGTTGGGCGACTGCCTTCAGCTCAGGTCATGATCCTAGAGTCCCGGGATCGAGTCCCGCATTGGGCTCCCTGCTCAGCAGGGGGTCTGCTTCTCCCTCTGCCCTCTTCCCTCTCGTGCTCACTCTCTCTCTCTCAAATAAATAAATAAAATCTTTAAAAAAAAAATTAAGGTTTTAATGGAACAAGCCACACTCATTGACATATTGTCCATGGCTGCTTTATGCTAGGATGGCAGGGTTGAATATCAGGACAGAGACTGTATTGCCCACAAAGCCTAAAATAGCGACTCTGTGGCTCATTCCAGAAGAAGTTTGCTGACCACTGCTCTTATGGGCTGCATGGTGTCCCCCTAAATTTTCATATGTTGGAGTCCTAAACCCCGCTCCCTCAGAATGTGACAGTATTAGAAGATAAAGTCTTTTACAGAGGTAAGTTAGAAAGAGGTCATTCGGCTGGGCTGGTGTCCTTAGAAGGAGAGGAAATAGGAACATGGACGTACAGAAGGGAGGCCACGTGAAAACAGAAGGAGAAGGCAGCCATCTGCAAGCCCAGGAGGGCAGCCTCAGAAGGAAGCCATCCCTCCGGCACCTGGGTCTCGGACTTCTAGCTTCCAGAACGGTGGGAAAATAAATTTCTGTTGTTTATGCCACCCAGGCTCTGGCCATTTGTTCTGGCAGCCAGCCAGCCTCCTAGCTCCTCTTTCCTTTGTTTTAGAGCAAATGCAAACCACTGCTGTAACAGTCCACAGCTCCTGTTGGCACCGCGGGAAGGCGGAGGGGCAGCCAGGGCAGTAAGCGTCCTGCCGGCTTTCTGCCCCACGGCGGGTGCGCCGCGGCTGACCGCCACTGGCCGCGTCCACCCAGAAACGAACCAGCCAGCACAGAAGTCCGGGTGACTCCGTGCATCAAGCTTGGTCCCCCAGGGTGCAGCACAAGGTGAAGAAGAACAGAAAATGGATCTAGGGGCAGAGAGTAGAGTATCCAGCACGTGCACCAAAGAGTAGAGAGCATGGTATCATGAACCCCTGTACCCATCACGCACCTTCGACGATTACCAACATTTCCCATTGCCGTTCCGTCTATGTCTTGTATCTCTTATTTTATCTATATTGCTTGTCTCTTACATCATCTATATCTCTCTTATTTTTTCTGGAGTATTCTACAGCAAATCCCAGGAATTATACCATTCGCCCAAGAATAGCTCAGTATGCATCCATAACAGATAAAAACATATTTTATAAGCATGACGATGATTTATCATACCTAATAAAATTTTTTTTAATTCCTTAACAACATCAGCTCCTCCCAGTCTATACTCAAATTTCACCATTGTCTCAAAAATGTCTTTTAACAGTTGGTATGTTCTAATCAGGAGCCAAACTTCATACTTACAGGACCTTTATTCGTTGGAAGAATTGGGTTATTTGTCCTGTTGTAGAACTTCTCACGTTCTGGGTTCGCCTGACACATCACCGTGTTGTCATTTAACCTGTTCCCATGTTCTCCTGAACTTCCTGGAAACTGTTAGATGGAAAGATTTGATTAGGTTCAGGCTCAGTATTCGTGGGCGGTGCCTTCTACTGCATGATATGACAAGAAGAGAATATCTGCTTCTTGCACTTTCTGCAGAGTTGACGATGATCACTGGGGTCAGACATGTCTGCCGGATCCCTCTGCTATCAAGTTCCCTATCAACCTTTTATCTAGTCATGTTAGCGTCTCTTGATAATCATTGCCAAATCTCTCATTTCATTTGGATTTGCAAAATGGTGAAGTATGAGTCGGGGTCCTGCGGAGAAACAGAACTAACAGGAGATAAGGATTTAATAGGAGGACTGGCTCACGTAATTATGGAGGCCCCACAGTCTGCAAGCTGGAGACCCAGGAGAGCCAGGGGTATAATTCAAAGTGAGTCCACAGGCCTGAGAACCACAGGGGCTGATGGCGTAAATCCCAGTCCCAGAGCAGGAGGAAAGCCGGATCCCACCTCAGTAGTCAGGCAGAAGCAGCAACAACTTCTTTTCTCTGCCTTTTCTTGTTCTCTTCAGGCCCTTGGTGGGTTGGACGAGGCCCACCCACACAGGGAAGAGCAAGCTGCTTGACTCAGTCAGCGGATTCACATGTGAATCTCATCCCGAAACACTCACAGACACACCCAGAAATCACAGTTCGCCAAGTGTCTGGGCACCCTATGGCCTGGTCAAGCTGACCATAAATTTAACCATCACAAGTGATTTCCTAAATCGCCCATTCCTTCTGCACTTATTAGGTAGAATTCTTCTATAAAGAAGAACTTTCCCTCATCAACTATTTAGTGCCTCTGAAGTATAATTTTTACAAAAAAGAATAGATACATTAATTCTTTTCTTGATCAACTATTAGGACTGAGTGTGTAGACTTGCTACCGATGATTTTGGGGGGTGGGTGGTCATTAAGAACTTATGATTTAAAAAAAAATATTTGATGTATTTAAATCCTTTGTGGTCAGTATTTCTTTTGATGCCCAAATTGTCCCATCTTTGGCCAGTGGGAGCCCATCCAACAATTTGGGCTCCTATGTCCTTTTGACATGAGAACATTAGTATTTGATAATTTCATTGCTTTCTAGCACGACAGGATGCCCCAGGCTCATCATGTGTATTTCCTTCTCCAGACCAGTTATCAATCCTTTTTCTGAGAAGCCCTGCGTCTGGGTCCAGGTTCACTGGAAAACAGAGGCCAAGCCGAAAGCATACATTCTAGCACTTAGCTAGGAAGAGTGTAGTTCCAGGAAGACGAGGAAGGTGAACAAAGGGAAGCGAGGTTGGGGGTTGGGGGGACGGGGAGATGAAGTATAGGGCAGGCGCTTCTAGGTGGCCATAGCTTCCCCCAAACACAGCCAACTGCTTGGTGGGACAGTGCCTCTTGAGACAGGAGGTGTGGAACCAGGGATCTCAGCACAGCCAGTTGGTGGGGCTCAGAAGGGAGGTAGTTCATCTCCTGTAGTTTTCTCATTTGCTGTGTCACGTGTTGCGACCCTCTCTGCATCCCTGACTGTGTCTCCTGGCTCCTGGAACAGGCAGAGGGGAAGCCAGGGTCCCCACACGTCCGGGCCAGTCAGTGTCTCGTTTATGGGGTCTCTCCTGGCCCGTCACCGCCATGCTGGGGGACTCCTCGGTGTACGCTGGTGGCGCTGGTCACAGACACGGCTTTACAACCAAGACAACCATGTGAGTTATTGTTAGGGCTGTGTGGGCCAGGAAGCAAGACAAGGGTGCAAGGCCCGTTGGTATAGGCGGGCCAAGGAGATGCGCCCACGTACATTAATTGGGCCTGGTACTTCTGCCCCCTGCCTCTCAGCTACGCTTACGCCTTCTTACAATGTTCAGATCTCATATGCAATGAATTGTTCTCACTCCTGGCCTGAGAGGGGAGGTACAAGTCCAATTCTTTAAGGCAATTTTCAGTTGCAATCTCCTAAAAAGCCCTTCCGAGGCTTAGCAAACCAAGATGCACTCCCCCCGCCCCCCACCACAGCTGGTCCAATGGTCAAAATATATACCCACTCCCTCACTCCTCTCCCAGTACTACAACTTCCAGTCCAGTTCCTTCCTAGAGCCCCGGGGGAAGCATCCCTGTCCAGGCTCCCAGACCTCTGCTGAAGCTCACGTCTTGCACGGCTAATGGGAACGAGGGTGAGAAGGCCAAAGCTACGTTTACCACTTAGCTTCCGGAGCCACACATGTTAGCACTGGGGAGTGACTCTGGTTCAGAGTAAGCACTGTGCCCGGCGTTGCTATCCTGCAAGGTGTCGGTGAGCCGGCCTTTTAGCTGTGACTTCTCCAGGCCTTTCTACCAGCTCTCATGGGGCTGGTTTTCTCTGGGTGATGAAGTACACGGAAAGCATGTGTCTCTTGTGGTTCGGAGCCCAATGTGTCATATTTGCTTTGTGGTAAAATGTGCTCTCTGCTCTGTGACAATGTAATGTAGGCTATCATGTCAATAAATCAAGCGTTTTGTCAACCCTCAGAGGGTGGTGCTGACAGAAGCATTGTGGGAGGAGTAGGTGGCTATTCTGGTAAGAATGGCTTTCCACTCCAAAGTGGAAGGAGGCTGATGTCATCTACTTGCCCTGAGGAGGCTAGATGATCTCCCCCAAAATGGGACCATATTGAGGGCTCAGAATCAGTCCCTGCACCTGGCATGTTGGACATTCAAAGCAAGAGCAACTATAATAATAAGGAAGGACTCCGTGTTTGAGGGCTCCCATGCCTAGCCTCCAGTCCTATCCCCATGGGAACCTAGTTCATGGCCCACTCTGCAAGCCCTGCAGAGGCCAAGGAGGGAGGCTAGTGGATGCCAACTAGATATTTTGTGCCCCCATTCCCGTAAGTCCATTCATGTACCTCTTCCCGGATTTCCCTGTTTCTGATCTTATTCAATGTATCCACCACCATCCATCACCACCTAAGGGCTGACGAAATGCCTAATCTATCATCATGGAACCCTACATGACCACAGAATCAAAGAGCACATTTTACTACCAAGCATGTATGACACACTGGGCTCAAACCAAAGATGGATTGTTCTTCCATGTACCTCATCACTGAAGCCAGCCTGATAAAATATGGCGGAATGGCATGGTGACATGTCAGCTCACAGGCCAGCTGAGGAAACTTTGCAGGGTTGGGACAGTGGAGGTGATATACGGACTGTAGTCTTTTTCCTTCCAGGCCCCTGATCCCTGACCGATAAGCTGAGACCTTTGCTACTGACAAGGAGTCAGTATTTCCACACACTGAGCCAAAATACAGCTGGTAGCTCTGCCTGCTGGGAGAATTTCCTTCACCACCATTTCTGGGGCTGTAACATGGCCATAGTCCATTCCTGGCTAGAGTCATCATTATTCTGATGCTTCTAGACCCAGGTCCAAGTCCTGTTGGGTGACTCTGAGGGATGCCAGTTTCAAGTGGTGCTCAGAGCCCAAGAAAACTCCCCAGCATGTGCAGACAAGCTTCCCTGTCCCATTGGCTGGGGGCCCCAGCTGATCTGATAGCACAAGACGTATTTATGGCAGATAATAATGCAGTGAGGTTTCTAAGAGACTTTAGTAAGAGAGACACAGCACAGACCCCTGGAATTCTGCAGCCAGGCCTCGCCTTGATTCTGGGCTCTACCAGACACGAAACGCCCGACCATGGGACACAGAGGGATTGTGTAACCACGGATGTTCATTAAGATCTGTGTATTATCAGCCCGCTGAGTCACAAGCTTGGGGTGGCTACAGCCGGCATCCACTGAATGATAGAAATGATACATTCAGGATTTGGCCCAGCCAAATCCAGATGGCACAAGTAAGCGACATGTGCAGTGGGTCCGGACTCCCACGGCACCTCCTGCTTTCGCACCAACACATCTCTCACCAGAGCAACAATAAACACGGTCTGTTGCTTTCCTTGCCCTGCATCGTTTTTGACCTCTGTATTATTAGGGATAAAGAAAGAAAAGAATTCTCCGTATCAGCAGCCCCGCCTCAGGGGTCAGAGATACCACATCTGGCAGAGCAGCTGTGCTGCGATTGGGGCTCCCACCTGATTAGGGTCACAGTAACCCCCCACCATTCTCCAAGACGAGTCTGGGCTTTGCAAAGGCTGGGAATGGGAATTAAACATTGCTGTGATGAGAGCTGCTGTCCCTATATCCTTTCGGTCTTCCATCATAGCACCGATCTGTAAACTCTTCCAAAATGCCGTGCTGCTTTGGATTTGCTGTGTTGGCTGGGACAGAGGAAGGTTTCCGCATGGCCCTTCCTACCAGAAGGACCCTTACCCTATCAGCCAGGGAAGCAATGTGAGGAATGTGTTAAGGATATTCTTTATACTCATGCATTCCCTGGGAACCAGAGACATAAACAAGGGGTGGGTCCTTAGATGTCCCCCCACCCAGTGTACAGTTATCCTGTCTCTTCGGGGAAAGACCGGAGAACTATCTACTATATCTACTTGAAATGGCATCACAGGATCCTTCTTCAAGGGGATGCAATCCCTCCTTCTGTGGCCCAAGGGTTTGTGAACGTGCCTGGTGGGTACCAGGCGAGCGGCAGGTATTTTCCATTGTTGCTGCCACTGTCTCCCTTCTGCTTGCCAGTGCTCAGTGCCTTCTCCTTATAAAAACTGAGAAACACTAGGGCGCCCGGGTGGCTCAGTCGGTTGGGCGACTGCCTTCGGCTCAGGTCATGATCCTGGAGTCCCGGGATCGAGTCCCGCATCGGGCTCCCTGCTCGGCAGAGAGTCTGCTTCTCCCTCTGACCCTCCTCCCTCTCATGCTCTCTGTCTCTCATTCTCTCTCTCTCAAATAAATAAATAAAATCTTTAAAAAAAAAAAAAACTGAGAAACACTCTTGTTCATCTGCCTCACCACTAGGAACACCATGGCCAATTAGCCAATGCCTCGAATCCCTGTAGGTCAAGGACACCAAAGGTCACCCCGGCCTTCCTGCCAGCTACAGCAATAATGCCTCTTGCCCTTGGTGGTAAGCGCTGCTATGTGGTCTTTGCCATTCCAGAATCCCAGTGTTCCTCTGGAATCAGAGAGCCTAGTTCCACGGTAATCTCTCCCATTACCAACTGGCTTTCAAAGACGCTGGTGCACCTCTCACGGGTGAAATCTCTATTGTCTTAGTAAGGGAGGCATGGTGTGTGTCCTCCAGGAGCACATAGTCAGGTAAAGGGTCTTCAGGTCTTATGTAGTAAGTCTATTCTACCAGTAATATTTTCCTGAATCTTTTGTCTTCTTTAATATTCTGCCAAAGCAGTTCTGACATCATTACCTCATTTACTGTAAGTCATTGTCATGTCCAGGTTTCAAGGAGCCATTCTAGATAACTAGACTGGCTCCAAATACCCTTGTCGAAACTTTGGGTTCCAAGTGATAGGTGTGTGACTTCTTACCATTAGCCCCATATTCTGCCTCTTCTGCCAGTCTACTATCCTAAAGATCCACCTGCACATATGTTTCCTGATCCTGCTGGAGCAACTCAGCCTGTTCCTAGAATTTATTTTGGCTGTAGGGGATTTCCTCCCAGAGGGGGGGATTGTACATCCCCATTCAGGTCAGGAGATCTGACCCTGGTTATCAGCCTATGAGTAATAAGATGAGTGGAAGAGGATCTTAAGAAAACGAGGCTTCATTCTGTGAGGCACTTACTTCAGGTAAGGTCATGGATTATTCTGGTATACAGAAAAGGGGAGGCTGTTCTCCTCTGATAAAGGGGATGGGGCTACTTTTTCCAGCCAGAGTAATTCTGAGCAATGCTGAGATTCAAGACTCTCAAGCTCATCCACCCAGTGTCCTTATCCTGAACCCCCAGTGCCTGTTCTGAACCCCATTCTTTCTCTACCTGGCTCTGACTTTGACATAGGAAATTTATCATGGCAGCACATTTAGTATCCTTTGTACTTCCACGCCTTTATAATCAGATCCAGGATCTGATGTTTATGCATAGTCTGCCCTTCAGTGGTGGAGACGAAAACTCTAAAGCTGCCACGCAAACCCCCTGGCTTTCACGGGGTGCCATAAGGTAGCAATGAACTACCTGAATGATTCCTGAGCTAATTAGTTTCTTTTTTTCAAAGTTTCCAATGCCCTCAAAAGCAGATACTTCTGCCAGTCTTTGTAATTATTATCACCCCTTTATTAATCAAGTGCAGCTGCCTGATCAAGCTGCCTGGTAATTGAAAACCTCACTTCATAACAATTAACCGCAGGTGACAGCTTTAGTAATTGTGATATCACTACTTATCAGGAGTTCCACTAACCAAAAGCAATGGGAAACCTAACTGCATTCAGTCGGGCAGACCAGCCAACACCAAAATCCCGTCCTGAGAGTCTGCTTTTAAGGGTCACTTCTAGTAACAACTATCTTAGCCTAATTTTGCTAGAAAATAGAAGGTGGTACAAACATTTATGCTCTAGCAATTTATTGGGGTGAGCAGTCCCAGGAAAGCAGGAGAGATGGAAAAATGGGAGAGAGGCTGGAAAGAAGGGAGAGTAATCACAAAGGGGAATTTACCGAGCTGGGTGGAGCTTTGCAAAAACAAAAACAAAACAAAACAAAACAATACTGATGGTTGCTTGGCGTCGCTGCACATCACCAGAAACTACTGTGATTCTGAACAATCCACCAGGAAGAAAGAAAAGGCAAACAATGTATCTGTCTAGTGTTTCCTTCTTAACTGCCAAATGGTATTTGTGCCAAATGGTGCTCTTTATACCCTGAGACGTGCAGGTGGTGCTGACTGGTCCCTCCAAACAGCTGATGGGGAAGCCATAACTTCTCTGGGTCCTACTCAGGTAGTGCATAGACCCATCATTGTCTGTCTCCCAGCCGGTGCTGCAAAACGTTCTCCTCACTCTGGTGGATGTAGTAGCAACAACAGTGAGCATGTCTTTGCAATCACAGAAGTAGTAGGAGCCTACACACGAATGTTCTGGCCAGGAAGCAGGGCAAACAACCGAGGCCTGGAGGACTGGGGGCAAGCAGGATTGAGTAGGTCTGGGGTGCACATAGACTAGATCAGGTGTACCCTGGTTTCTTTTAGAAGGAAATAGTATTCAGATCACAATTGAGGCATTAAATATAGTCATTGCCACAAGGTTGCCATTGCTTCAAAAACTTTTCCTTGGACAGCAGAGGTATTTCTCTCTCTTTTAGAAATAAATTATGAGTTCATATTGATATTCCCAATTAAAATGGAAGATTACAGGGTCTTATTTAGGCTTATGCTTGTGTCTGTTGTCTTTTATGCTGAAAATCTTGGTTTGCAGCGACATTCATAAAAGTACTTATTTGCTGATCCTGCAGTATGAATGTGGTAGTTTCAAAATAAAAATACTAATCATACCGCTCTCTGTGTCAGACTGTATTAATCTTCACTCCCGTTTGGTGCACATCTCTGCAGTGCTTCTTGCTGAGAGAGGAACATAGATCCTTGAGGTTTTGAACTCAGATCTCTGGCCAATAAAAGATGGAATAAGAGTGGTGGTCACTTCCAGGAAGAGGTTTTATGAGCCTGAGGATCTTTTTCTTCTGCCTCAATGACTAGCAAATATTCCAGACAGATGCTGTTCCCCCACTTGGGTCACGGGGGGAAGAGGACATACATCAGAGCTGTAGCTAACGTACAATAAACGTGTAGTGTGGGGAAAAAGCAATTTTAGTAGTTGAAAGGCACCAAGATTTGGGGTTATTTGTTATCACAATAGAAATAATCTAGTCTATCCTGATTGATATACCACTGAAAGCAGTTTTAAGATTCCTCATGGTCCTTTTTTGTCCTTAGGATATATCCCATTAAGGATATACTGCCGGGACACCTGGGTGGCTCTGTTGGTTGAACGTCTGACTCTTGATTTTGACTCAGGTCATGATCTCAGGGTTGTGAGATCGAGCCCTGTGTCAGGCTCTGTGCTCAACATGGCGTCTGCTTGAGATTCTCCCTCTCCCTCTGCCCCTCATGCTCTCTCTCTAAATAAATAAATAAAATCTTTTTTAAAAAGGATATACTGGCAAAATATGGTTTTCTAGAGTCATTTGCAATACCTCTTCTTCAGGTGGCTGAACCACCAACCTAATATACAAATATTGTTTCCATTTACCCAAATTTTATAAATCTTCTTTTCATCTTTATTTAATTTTACATTTGAATTAAAATATTTACATCGCTCTAAATTATACAACAAATTACATGTAGTTAAGTCTAGGTTCCATCCCTGCCCTTCTATCCTGTTCCTTCTCTCTCCTTATAGGTCCCCATTCTTATTGGTTTTTGGTTTATTCTTCCATTATTACCTTTTTTTTTTTAAGAGAGTGTGTGCACGCAAAAGGGGTGGGGGAGGGGCAGAGGGAGAGGGAGAGAGAGAATCTTAAGCAGATTCCATATTCAGCATGGAGCCCAACTCGGGGCTCAATCTCACGACCTTGAGATCATGACCTGAGCCGAAATCAAGAGTTGGTCGCCTAACTGACTGAGCCCCCCAAGAGCCCCCCATTGTTACCTATTAATAAGATAAGCAAATGTTTCTATATTCATATATCCCCCTTTCTCAAATAAAAGATAGCATACCATAAGTACTGTTCTGAACTTTTCCTAACAATATATTCTGGAAACTATTTCACATAAGTGTAATAGAGGTCCTTCTTATTTATTTTTGTAGTTTTATAATACTCCATTGTATGAATGCACCATAATGTTTTCATCCAGTGGCCGTGATGGACTTTTGGACTGTTTCCATTCTTTTACTATCACAATTATTGGCAGTGCATATCCTTGTGCTATCTCATTTTATGTTTTTACCAGTTTATTTTTTGAGCTAGATCCATAGAAGTAGAATTGCTATGTCAAAAGGTAGGTGAATTTGTAATTTTTCTAGATGGTCCAAATTCCCCTCCATGGAGTTGTATCCTTTTGTATTTCAGCAACTTATAAGAACCTGTTTCTGAGAATTTTATTAATGGAACATGTTGTCAGACTTTGGATTTTTGCCAATCTGATAGGAAGGAAATCCTATCTCAGTAGAGTTTTAACTTTCATTTTTCATATTCTGAGAAAGTTGAGCCTCTTCCCATATATTTAAGGGTCATTTGCATTCCCCTCTGCAAACCATTCATATACCCTGACCATTTTTCTGCAGCATTGTTGGTGGTTTTGTTCTCAATGTTTAGAAGCTCTTTATCTGTTAAGAATATTTATCTTTCATCTATGATATAGGTTCTATTTTAAATGGTATGATCCATATCCAGGGGAATTTGGGGGCATTGAGCAAAATTACTAATGCATCTTCCCTTTGACCCAGAAACTGCACGGAGACAATGGACCTGGCATTGTCAAGCTGCTCATCCAGCAGCTGCCTACCTCTGGGCTTTTTGTTATGCAAGAAAAAAAAACTTTAAGTGCCTGTACTCAGTTTTTAAATGTTATTGTTATTTGAAGATGCTTTCCTACTTGTTTTTCTAAATATGAGATTATTGTAAATTTTATTTAAATATTTTCCCCTTCCCCGAGGCAGGTCAAAAACATCTATTCTCTCTAATTGCTACTTGTCTCCCCTCTCATTTATCTCTTATATTTTCTTCCACTTTTTGCCACCATGATGTTACCCCACCGAGTGACACAACCATAAAGCAGGAGTATCTGGTACAGAGTTGAATGTGGGTCCCCCAGCGCACAACCAGAGTTCCCAGGGAAGCCAAAAGGAGAGAGGTGTGGTTTCATTGTTTTTTCTCCTGTCTTTCTTTGGAATGAGCACTCTGAGACTAGCAGGTGGATACCTTGGTGCTGGGGGCAGCAGGACGGCTCTAGCTTTGCGTGCCCTGGCGATGTCCAAGGACCTTGCAAATAGCTTGAGTAGGTGTGGAGCCTGGACCCCTACGGGCCTCCTCTTGGGCCAGCTCAGGGGCCCCAGGGCTGTGTGCATTCTTTGGCTATCATCCCCTTGGCCATATAAATGGTCTCTCTTCTCTCCCTGATCTCAGAGGAGCTCACAATATTTCAAGAGTCTGATGCTTTGGTTCAGCTCATGGGTGTGCCTGTCATTTTATATGGAGGATTCCAGGTTCGGCACGAACAGCCATAAACTCTATCCTAGAGAAATAAAAGCACTGGTAGCTAAGGATTTATATTCTGAGTTATTTATTGCTACAATGTTTGTACTGCCCCCCCCCCGCCCCAAAAGGAAACAACATTAACGCCTATCAATAAGGGCCAGTAAATGATGGTGCATTCATACAACGGGGCGTTGTGTTGCTCCTAAAACACGAGTTAGAGCTGCGTCTATTGACCCGGAGAGGGTGACAGTGATGTAGTGTACTTGATAAGACGCTGCAGTGAAAAAGTCTGCCCCACATTTTCCTCTGTGTCTTCTTTCAGGGAGCCAAAGAGACTTCCTTGGTTTATGTCTACATGTTTGCTTATATTTTTGAATATTATGCACCTGTTGGGCCTCGGTTTCTTCATGTGTTAACTGAGGAGGACCCCAGGGGCTTCGGTCACGCGGCCGCGGGGAGGGCCCGAGCACCTGCAGCAGACACGGACACAACACGGTACAAACAGCGCCTCCCCCCGGTCATGAGCGGGAAGTGAATCTCTGCCGTTAGTGTCACTCTATTTTCAACGCACACAGAGAAAGACATCGGAGATACTTTCAGGCTGTTCGTACTGGTTACAGGGTCGGGGGGTAGGGAGGGAAAGTTGGGAGAAAGAGATAAACTGTGATTTTCACAAAAGAGAAATATCATGTATGGTAAAAATTAAAGTGAAATTGTGGAAATTAGTATCCTAAGTTGTCTCTGTGATGTGATAATGACTAGGAAGCACCATATAGGTATGGGGGGAAAAATAAAAATATTGACTTAATTAGGTGACTGGAGTGCAGACAATTTTTATCTTAGATCCTGTGGTTATTTTGATGCGGTTTTTCCTATCAACTCTTTGAAAAGAGGGTCTCCCGCTGCTGCTGGCACACAGGGGCTCAGGAAATGGTAGCTATGGCTAAAGGAATTTTATTTTAATAACTGCTCTCCGCTCAGCTTCCCAGCCTTAGGCTCCCTCCACAACACCCATGGCTCCTCACTGGTGCCCTGAACTCCCCTCGACCCCACGGCATAGCTGCTGATTATTCCTGTTTGCAGAGCTGTTTGGGTCCCGTGACACTGAGCAACAGGGAACCGTGACTGAAATGGTGGCTAACGACCGACCTGCAAAAGGCAACAGTGCCTGACGCTGAGGGCCCATGCCTTTGGCCACCTCACCCTACGCAGTGGGCATGAAAGGGATATCCTCATTGCTATTCTGACACAACGCAGAACCAATTTCCAGATTGGAGTTGTAACACCAGGAGAGCCACCTGGAGAGAAGATAATAAAATTTTAGTGTCAAATTATCTCCTCCCATTTAACCGGGCACGGCGTCCCAAGCTCCAGCACTGTAGGCAAGCAGAGGTGCAGGCCAAGGGTGAGAGAGGCCTCGGATGGGTGGTAGTGGATGGAGGTGATGAGCTCGTTCTGTTAATCTTGCATTCAGTTTTACGGCCTTGACCATGGGGACTAGAATTTTACCCGCCCTCTCAGGGAGGAATGAGGACATCTGATTCTCGAAATACAACTGCACGCCTCACGTCCTATGGAAGAGGAGATAATGGGAGCGTATGATGGACCCGAGGGACTCAAGGGCTGAAATGCGTTGGAAATACCTTGGGTACCCCCTCAGATCCTCTGGACTTCACCGGCTCTACCAGATTCTGCCAGCTTCCTCAGCAGCCTGGGCCCTCAGCTGATGGCTCTGTGTTGACCCTCGAGCCTCTGTAGGCCTCCTGAGCCTGATCACATGCAGAACCAGAGCCTCTGGTTCTTTCCATCACTTCCAGACTCAGATACCACATCACAGCAAAGGGCGTAGCATCTGGCCTTCCAAATCACTCTCAAAGGGGCCCAAACGATGCAGCTCAGAAACGTGCCAGGATTAACCCCACGTGGACCAGACTTTGATCAAGGGGAAATGAGGCACGGGAGGGAAACGGACAGATACATTCTGTCTCATCCCTCTTTTCACCTGACTGCTCCCAGAGACAGCTAGCTGCTCCATACAATGTGCCAGGAGACCTCCACCCGGATGAACAATTCACCTGCTGACAGCCTGCTCTCTTCAGCTCATCCTGAGGCTGGGTCAGTTCAGGAGTCACTGTCTCGCATTGCTTTGCAGTCTGCTGCTTTGCCTCCCTCTGCCCTCATCTTCCTGCTCTAGGTTTCTACAGCACAATACAATGGTCAGCGTGTAATCCTTCCCCCCGGGCTCTGTTTTCTAGGGTAATGTGGCAGCCAGAATAGTGGCTCTCCAAAGAGGCCTATGTCCTAATCTCCGGAACCTATGAATGTGTTCCCTTCCATAGCAAAAGAGATTTGGCAAACATGATTAAGTTAAGCATCTTACAATAGGGAGATTATCTTGGATGACCCAGGTTAGCCCAGCGTGATCACAGGGATCCCTATGAGAGGGAGGCAGGAGCGTCAGAGTCGGGAGAAGGTGATGTCAGGATGGAAGCCGAGATGAGAGACATGCAGCTGTGAGCCAGGGAATGCCGGCTATTCTAGAAGCTAGAAGAGGAAAGGATCGGCCTCCCCCGGAGCCTCCAGAAGGGACCCTAACAACAACTTTGTGCCCCCTAAGACTCCCTTCACACTTCTGGCATCCGGAACTGTGGGAGAATGGATGTGTGTTGTTTTAAGACACTAAGTGTGTGGTAATTTGCTGTAGCCGCCATAGAAAACTAACCAATAGAGGAAACTTGGCTAAAACATCTTTTAATGCCCTGGTTTCCAGCATGATCCTATTTTGCATGATTAAAGCTGAATGTCACATTGTATTTACCCTTTGAATTCCTTCTGTGAACAAATCCTAATCTCTTCTCAGGCAGATGGATGCCCTGGTCGACTAGGGCAGAGATTTATTCTCAGAAAGGTAACTGTGTCCATACCTGTTTATCTCTACACAAACAAGCGAAACAGGAAGTCTGGGAGGAAATATTACGAACAGTGGTAGCAGGTGGGTTATTTCCTGCTTGAACTTTTGTGGATTTCCCCCACTTATCTCTAACACACAGGCATTTCTTTTATAATAAAAAATAATAATTTAAAGTGACTAGGTATGAAACGGGCTAAAAATTTGCACCAGCCTCTGGTATTCTGGAAGTTAGTATAAAGGATAGGCCACCATGAGCTGGAGGTGGTCAGGGAAGGCTTCATGGAGGAGGGAGGAATCCGAGCAACACCTGGCAGGATGGGTATTTGAGGAGTAGAGGAAGGGGAGAAGGCCTGATGTAAGCCAAGAAAAGTGTCTTTGCCGAGGTTAATAAATAAACCCATTTGATGTAAAGGGAATATCTGCAGAGAACGTAATAACAGTACAAAGAAAAAAATAATTTATGCGGCATTTGCTTTTTTGCCGGATATTGTACCAAGCCCTCTGCTGGATTATCGTATCTAATCCTCCCAAGAATCTCATGAGGAAGGTTCTGTAAATATCCTAAATATATAGACAAGGACATGGAAGAAAGAGATGCCATGTAACTTGGCAGCAAGTGATCCGAGTCCAGATTCAAATCCCACAATCACTCCCAGCTCATGTTTGAGAAGCGGATTGGAGAAGAAGCCTGGATAAGAGCGCTTAAGGCTCAAAATATCAAATGTATTAATTTTCTACTGCCACACGTTACAGACTGAATGTTTGTATCTCCTCCCCAGTTCATACCTTGAAGCCTAATCCCCAGGGTGACGGCATTTGGGGATGAGGCCTTTGGGAGCCCTCATGAATGGGATCGGTGCGCCGTAAAAAGAGACTCCAGGGAGACAATCTCTCTCTCCACCATGTGACCACACAACAGGAAGGCGACCGTCTGCAAACCAGGAGAAGGGTCCTCACCAGGACATGACCCTGCTGGCACCCTCATCTTGGACTTCCCAGCTTCCAGAACGAGAAACAAATTTCTGTTATTTAAGCCACCTGGGCTACGGTATTTTGGTAAAGCTGTTTCACCCAAGACCTTGCATACCAAATTACTAAACATTTAGCTGACTGAAATGACACCCATTTATTATATCACAGTTCTGTGGGGCAGGGGTCCAGGTAGGCTCACCTGGGGTCTCTGGTTAAGGTCTCACAAGGCCAAACTCATGGTTTGGGCCAGGCAGGGCTCTCCTCTGGAGGTTCTGGGGAAAAAAATCAGGCTGCTGGCTGAATTCAGTCCCTTGTGGCTGGGGACCAAAGCTCCTGCCTCCTCACTCCCTGTGGAACCCTCCTCCCCTGCGAACGGCTGGAGAAAACACTGCTCGTTCGGGGCTCATGTGATTCAGTCAGGCCCACCTGCGTCATCCCCCTTCTGCTGTTTTGTAATTATGAGAATGGCAGCTCATCCAGTTGACCGGCTTCTGGGCGCTCACAGGAGACTGGATGAGTGTCACAGTAGGGTTCTGCCCACCACCCCCAGACTAAGGATTTGGGGTTTTGTCCTGGTCAAGGAGCCTCACTGGAGTTTTTGTAGAGGGATGCACCTAGCTGAAGGGTGGGTTTTACAAGGTTCCCTGGGCGTCGGGACTGAGGTGTGGAAGGAGGGAAGACGGGGAGACCAAAGATCAGGGATGGGCCGGTGAAGGCCTCCATGAGGGCAGGCATGGGGGAAGCTCGGGGGGAGACAGATGGCAGAGACATTAAGATGGTGAAACATTCTGCAGGACTGGCGACCCTTCGGAACACCTCCGCATTCCCAATTTCATCTGGGCCTCATTACGCACCTGTGGGGAGGAAGACAGTGGCCTCTCCACGGGACAAGTGAAGAAACGGGCAAGTCTCTGAATCTCTGCTTCAAAGGTCATACTCTGGATCCGTGATCCCGGCCGCCTGACTCGGGCTCCCTGTTCCTGGAGCTCAGGACCTGGAAATTGGGCCTTACTGTCCTGGGCTACCCGGTTCCTGCCATTGTATTCTCGGAGGATATGCGGGAGAGAGACCTTTTTTTTTTAAATCATCACTTTGAAAAGGCAATGACGTCGCTTCTCCACCTTTTGGCTAAAATCAAGCGTGGGAAGGGAATGACAGGGGAAAGAGGGTGGAGGGAATGTGGAGACAGAGCGAAGGGGGTGCGGTGTGTGGTGTGATGACACCTATGGATCGTTAAGTGATACAAGACTACAGAGGGAAAGCGAGGCACTCCAGAGGAGCAGGAAGGAAAAAAAGCCACTCACGTTCCCACCACCCAGAAATAACCCCCTTAAGATCTTGGAGCCAGAGAGTCCAAGTTTTGCATGTGAATATGTGTGTCCTATAACGGGCACGTATTATTCCAGAAATCTGCTCTTGTGGTTGATCAATACCTATGACGGCTGTCAGGGATGGGTCCGTGGGGCCCGTGGGAGTGGATGCCTCTCCAAGCAGATTTCTGCAGGGGCTGTTTTCCCCCTCCCTTCCCCCATGACCAGTGGACAGACATCAGGCAAGCCCTGTCTTCTGCTCTCTCCAGGAACTCAGTCCACTTAGCTTGCTCTGGACTGCCTATTCTCCAGAAACAAATCACTTTAAAAAAATCACTCCATTAAGAAGTTCAGCCCAGTCATCTCAGGCCTCAAATGCTTCCATTTTCTCCAGTCTGCCTGAAAAGGAGAAAAGCCAAAAGGAGAATTTTAAGTTGCACATATTGATTGGCTTGACTCACCAAAAGAAGGCACTTTTACCAGCTTTTCAAATTACAATTTATTCAATAGTGAAAAAGTAACTCAATTTGAGAAAGAGCTCTGACACCCCGTAGGAGTTGCTTTCTCTCCACTTAAATTATATCATCATCATTGTTCACTCATTGTTCTCTGGAAGCCACTGGGCAAAGCACAGTTCTTGGCACTTAGGAGATAATCAGTAAAGATTGTTGAATTAATGAGACTGTAACTGGCAGGGAAGTTCAAAGTCCAGAGACTTGGGAAAGTCAATGTGGATGAAATGAGTTGAGCTTGTAAGGTTTACCCACTCTGGTCAGCACTGGGAAGATCACACGGTTTGGAAACAGCCTGACCTACGTTCAGATCCTGCCCCCTTTTATCTTTATACTTCGTATCTCTGGGCCTTAGTTTCCTTGTCAATAAGAGAAGAGACATCTTTCCTGCATGTTTGTGGTGAGGATTCAAATAGATGCCCTCCATCAAGTGTATCTACAGGACGAGAAGAAAGAAGGGGCTTCTAGATCCTGTTCTGCTGGAGATTAGGGTTTGATTTCTCCAAGGGGAGGCCGCTATATCTTGAGTCCTGTAAAATAGTTGCTGAATTAAAAAAAAAAGTTGGTTCATCTCTCTCTCTCTCTCCTTTCTCCCTTTATTCCTTTGTTTTGTTTCTTAATACCAGAGGGGAGTTGGGTGGGGGGATGGGGGAAACAGGTGAAGGGGATTAAGAGTACGTTTATCACGATGAGCACTGAATGACTATATTGTACACTTGAAACGGATATAACACTGTATGTTAAGTGTACTGAAATTAAAATGAAAAACTTAAAAAAAAAGTTGGTTCTCTTTACTTCTCACTTCCTTGTCCTTGCCTTCAATTCCAGAAGCTGCTACCAGAGCTAGAGAAATGGGTCAACTCAGATTTGAGTGAAGGGCACTGGGCCCTCCTTGTGAGGAGTGCAGGAGTTTTGTATACATCCCCTCCCCCATTTTTCTGTCTTTAAATGATCTGAATTTCTTTACCCATAATAAAAAGATTCGTTTGTGTAGTAGTTTCTCAATTGTAGATCTTGCTCAACTTACAGTGGGGTTATATCCCAATAATCCCATTGTAAGTTGAAGATATAAGTCAAAAAAATGCACGTAATACACCTAACCTACCAAACACCATAGCGTAGTCTACCCTACCTTAAACGTGCTCAGAACACTTACATCTACAGTTGGGCAAAATCCTCACACACAAAGCCTATTTTACAATAAAGTATTGGCTATCTCATGTAATTTACTGAATACTGCACTGGAAGTGATGAACAGAACAGTTGTGTGGGTACAGGATGGTTGTGAGTGTATCATGATCGCAAGGCTGACGGGGAGCTGAGGCTGCCCTGCCCAGCATCACCGAAGAGGATTGCACCACTTATCACTAGCCTGGGAAAAGATCCAAATGCAAAGTACAGTTTCTATCAAATACATATCACTTTCACACCATCATAAACTCAAAAAATCTTCTGTTGAACCACTGTAAGCTGGGGGCCATCTAGATTCATTGTCAATGTCGTGGGGGTGCATCTTGGCTTGGGGCTGTCTGTTGCAGGTGAGAAAGAAGAAAAGTAGGGAGAAAAACTTTTGCAAGTTTCTGGGTCCTTGCATTTGGGATCAGTTGATGACAACTTGGGGAGAAGCTTTCTGCTAAAAGTTCTGGGATGCTTAATGGGCTTCTGGAAGATAAGTGATTTACTCTTAGGTCAAACATTGGAATTAAGAATAAAGGTCATCATGACATGAAAAAGGATTTTCTTTCCAACTTGCATGGGGCTTTCTCTCATTTTTAATTTCTCTTTATTCATCCCTTCTCATAATTTCATCCTATTCTATTTCATTTCTTTCATTTGTTCATTCATTTCATTTCATTTTCTTTCAAACATTTATGGGCACATTTGTGTGTGTAGGACTGCTAAAGCCAGGCCCTGGGGATTTATCTGGGAACAAAACAAATGAAGTCTTTGTCTCATGGAGCTGATGTTCTGATGGGGGAGACTGTAGAACAATAAATAAACATAAGATACTGGCAGGCATTAATAAATGTTCCAAAGAAAAAGAAAGCAAAGTAAGAAGCTAGACCATCATGGAGGTAATATTTGGGCAAAGTAAACAAGCACAAAGGCAGAGTAAGCCTTTGTAGGTGTCTGGGGGTGAAGGACTCTTCTAGCAAAAGAAGTAGAAAGCGCAAAGGTGTGAAGGCAGGAGCATGCGCTGCGGCCATGAGGAACTAGGAGGCCACTGTGACCGGAGCACACTGAGCATGGGAAGAGTAGACCGGGATAAAGCTGTAGATGTGGCCAGGCCCAGATCACACGGCCCCTAAGCAGATGTGGTATGGACCTGGGGTTCTATTCTAAGTTTGTTGGGACATTGTGACAAGGTGTTATTTATAGGTGTTATAAAAGGGATGAATTATACCCCCCTCCCCAAATTAATATGTTGAAGACCTAACTCCCTGTACCTCAGAATGTGGCTGTATCTGGAGACAGAGCATTTGGGGAGGTGATGAAGTTGAAATGAGGCCATTATGGTGGGCCCCGATGTCATATGACAGATGTCCTTATAAGAAAAGGAAATTTGGACACAGAAAGAGACACCAGAGATGCACATGCATAGAGAAAAGACCATGTGAGGACACGGCTATCCACAAATCAAGGAGAGTGGCTTAAGAAGAAACCAAAACAGCTGACGCCCTGATCTTTGACTCCCAGCCTCCATAACTGTGAGAAAGTAGATCTGTTGTGTAAGTCACGCAGTCTGTGGTGTTCTGTCATGGCAGCCCTCCCAGACAAATAGGAAGGGTATCGAAGTGTAGATTGCTATAATCTGGCTTTAATTTCCAAAAGATCACTCCAGCTGCTATGAAGGAAGAGCCATGCTGGGGAAGACTGGAGACAAGGAGGCCAGCTAAGAGGCTGCTATGGTGACCCAGGTGAAAGGGGGTAGTAGGCTGGGCTGTGCTGGGAAGCAAAGAGGTGAGAAGTGTCCTGAGTCCAGATGGACTTCATGGGCAGCGCCAACAGGACTTGTGGGAAAGAGGAAATGGAGATGTTGGCCAGATCAGCCTTGTTCAGAATGTCCACTCTGGCACTGTCCAAAATCATTCATCCTCTGTCCCCTAAGAGGTTCTGGGGGGTACTGTGAGAAGACCTTAAAAAAATTATTCCTAAGATTTCAGAGCCAAACCAGCCTTCAAAGGATCAAAAGGCAGAGGTCACTGAAAGAAAGGAGTTCGTAAGATGGTTCTAGAATCAGAATGCTTGGGTTAAAATCCTGGATCCACTTCTTACTGTGTGACTAAGGACAAGTTACTGAAATGTTCCACATCTCTGTTTCTTCATCTACACAACAAGGATGACAATATCCACTTCATGGGCTTGTTGTACAAATGGGCATATTTTTGTGAAGCTCTCAGCATAGATCTGTCCTATAGTAAATGGTATGTAGCAGTTAGCTCTTGCTGTGTAACAACCCCCCCCAACAACTCAGTAGCTCATATAAGAAGCATGTATTATTGCTCATGAATCTACATGTCAGTTTTTTGGGGTTTTTTAGGGGGCTAAACAGGACCAAAGATATGAGCTCTGTTTCCAAAGGGCCTGTGAACTAGGCAAAAAGTGGAAACATACACATAAAGCTCATAAATCTTTGCACAGAGGTCAGGAGCATGTAAATGTGGACTGGGACTGGCTGGGAGATTTGAGTTCTCTTCCGACTGTGGGATTCAGGGCAAGTTCCTTCCCTCACTCTGCCTCAGTTTCCATATATAAGGGAAGGAGTTGGATCAGACCATCTTGAGAATTTCCTTCAGATATGGATTCCCTTGAATATATGTAACATTACCTGCCTACCTATGGTTTAAGCAAATGGGGGCAGTCTGACACAAATCCAGAGTAAGCAGTCCAGGACCCATGCGTCAGCTCAGCGATAGCTGCGCTCTCCCCTTCTGCCACCCTTAGGGGGCTGGCTTGTCATCTCAGTCCCAAGGCAGTCACGGTGCCTCCAAGTATCACGTCTTTGTTCTAGGCAGGTAAAAGGGAGGGGGCATAATGGGAGCAAAGGTTTATACCCACGGAGTCTGTTTCTATTTGTAAGGAAATCAAAGCCTTCCTTGGGAGCCCTGTCCTGATAATTTACATTTGTCTTATTAACCAGAGCTGTTCTCCATGGCTGCCCAACTAGAAGGTGGCTACAAGTCCCGAATAGGAGTTGGGTCAGCAACTCAGGCTGCTGGCTGCAAACATTAACCACAAGTTCACAGAGTCCCGTGGGAGCCCCTTTGGGCCCTCGGACCCACAGGGAGCTCTGGCCAGTCCAGAGGTTGTCGCTCAGGGAACATTTCCCACATCATTTCATGGGACTATACATTCTAAAAAGACAAGGACACTGCTTGCTCAGTCTCACCCAGATCTTTAGAACCTGGTTCAGGGCCCGGTCCTTCAGAGTTGTACAACAAACTTTGTGAATGAATGAATCGCCCATCGATGTGTCCGGATTTCAATGGACGGGGCACTCGGGGAATGAGGGATCTGGATAATTGGATCTTCTGGCAGCCTGAGGGTGAAGCAGAAAAGCTTATGATTTCAAATTAATTCCAGCAACACTGAGTGCCTTCCGCATCCAAAGCTCCAAGGTAAAACCATGCGTGCTATGTATGTGTAATGGTCAGGGTCTTGGCAAGAAAGATGGCACAGTCAGGGTCAGGGGGAGGCTGGGGGAGGCTCCATTGGCGCAGGGGCGGCAGGCTTAAGGGAGCCCGACAAGGGGTGGTGGAGTCCCCTGGGGCCAGCCATGCTGGGGAGCCCCGCCGCCCCTGGGGCCGACAGAGGAAGAGGAAGAAGTGGATCTAGCACACGCAGAGAGCGGGAGCAGGGGCTGCAGGAGCGGATGCCTGGCGGGAGCTGTGGCCCCAGACAGGGGACACCGCCACTGGCCACTGCGCACAGAGGGGGCTGGGGAAGGGAAGTTGCACCCCTCCTTCCTTCTACCCACTGCTCACCTGTTGGCGCATTTCCTTCGCCGATTCCTCCCCGGGACCAGAGGACGGGGGCGGGGGGGGGGTGTGTGTGCTACTGCAGTCAAACTCCCGGGCACAAGGCCGGAAGATCTGTGGTGGGGTTGACAGAGAATAGCTGGGACAAGGTACAACTTTACAGCTTCCTGATGGCTCTCCGAGGTGGACATCACCGCCCACCTCTACACAGTCGGACGGAGACCCGGAGTCGCTCAGCCATTTGTCCAAGTTCCCATACCTTGTTAGTGGCCAAGCCAGGATGAGCGCCCATTCCCGCGCTTGTTTCTGGCTCCTTAACACCCCCCCACTCCCCGCAGCCGCCTACTTGGGAGAGAGCCTGCTCCTTCCTTTCGCTTCTCTATTCTTCTCGGGAACCATGAGACCAGGGTGGAAAGCGCTACCTTTCTGGCAGGAGAATGAATTTTGCAAAGTGTAGATTGGAATTTAGCGGCCGGGGATGGGGGTGTTCTGTTTCAGCCTTTTTCGGAGTGGCAAGAAAACTAGGGTGTCAGGGAGCAGGGCTGAGTGCTTGGTGGGCCCCCGCTGACGACAGGTATTACTTGATCAAGGCTCCATTATGTGCCAGGCATGGTCCTCAGTGCTTCACACACATCATAACCCTCAAAGGAGGGTATTATTATGTTCATTTTCCTGGCTCCAAAACAGAAGCACAGAGAGGTTACATTACTTGTTAGGTAGAAATAGGATTCAAAAGCAAGACTGGGTACAAAGGCCAAGTTCCTTCTTTTATTCCAGTGGTTGCCCTTCAGGGGCCTGCAAGCTGATTTTGACCCACTTGGATCCCAAAAATTTTGCGAGAAAATGAAATCAGTGGCCAACATTTTAAGTGTAATTTCACATAAAAACCCGAATTTCCGACTTCTGTTAAAAAGTGGAAGATTGGAAACCCTGGGCCCATATTCTCATGTGGCCACAATCAACTGAAGCTAAGTGACAGCTGACTCCTTTAAATGGGACATTTGCTCTCACTTGGCCACAGTCCTCACCACTCCCTATCGCCCCAACACTGAGGCTGCAAACCAGTGGCCATTCCTTACCTGCCTGAACTATGGTTCCCTTACACTCAGGCCACTCCACTTGTTTGTGTCGCCTGCTTGGCTCCAGAAGGCACATGGGTTTGTCTCTCCAAAGGGCCCACATCGCTCACTGATGGTACACGATGATCTACTGGGGTGAGAGAAGCAAATATTTGACCTTCTGTTCCTATGTCTGATCTCATTCATCCTTAATGTTTATCTTCATGTTTTATAGTACACTTAATAGAGTAACACGACAGCCATGGCTGCATTTTATAAATGAGTTTTATGCACATCTCTTGGGGGTATTGCTCAGAACATTTTTCTAATGGGGCCCTGAGATAGCAATGTTTGAAGACCACTGCTCTTTATCACCCCCTGTATGGTAGCTGAGACGCTGTGAAAACCCCTTTGACTTTCTAGAATTTAGATTTTTTTTTTTCCATCTGGAAAATGGAGGTATTGTTACTGTCTACCTTGAAGAGCTGTTTCAAAATTCTAACCACCCAGCAAACCGTAAAGTGGTGAGCAATAAATGCAGAGAGCCACCCAGAGAGAAGGAACCGCTCCTCTTATCTTCATGTCGACCTGGAAGGGGAACTGGAAGGTTCCCTGCAGGGGGTTGAGTCATAAAGCCTGGGCTGCTGGCTGACTCGCTCCAACCCTCTCCCCCCCTCCCCCCGCACAGCAACAAGGAATGATTTCCAGGTTCATTAGTGCTGATGACGCGCTCCCGAGGAAGACAACCGCTCCACTCTCATTAAAGAGAGGCAGCTGCCCCATTTCTCTTCACCTTCCCCTCACCTCCAGCCTCCACCTGATAGCCCAGAAAGACTTCTTCTCATTTCCTTCAACCCCGGTGGCCTCCTTTGTCCTTGGGTTCACTCCTCTTGGGGAGAGTGTGGATTTAGAGGAGGACTCAGAAACATAGGTGGGGGTGTCCACAGAGTGTCTGCCCCAGTGTGGTCATGTCGAAGCTCCCTCCCACCAGAAGGGAAGAGAAGAACTTGAGATGAGTCTCTTCATGGCCCCTTAAGGGCAGCTCCGCCTGAGATGGGGCCTGGGCCTCCTGGTGGTGAGCTCTTTGGTGGACTTAAGGGGTTAGGCAGACCCCGAACATAGAGTGAATCTCTGGGACAGGACACTCCACGCACTCACTCCTTTCCTTCCAACACCCAGGAGGAGTGCAGAATTGTTCAAACCCCCAAGGTGCAGAGAGAGAATGTTAACCAGGACTACAGCCTATTAAGCAGTGGAGTGTGGATGACCAAATGTCCTGCTTTGCCTGGCACCGAGAGGTTTCCTGGGATGTGGGACTTCGAGTGCTAAAACCGGGACAGTTCAGGGCAAGCAGAAAGGTCGGACATCCCAGATGGAGCCAGAATTCAAATCCTTATACTCTCTCTCCGAAGGCCACACGCTAACCCATGCCTCCACAGCACCCTGAGTAGGACAGAGAGAGCCCCCGGGGGTATGAGCAGTGTGACAGGCAGTGAACCCTTGGAGGAGACAGCAAAAGAGTCTCAAACATAGGGACAAGTTCTCTGTGTTATTTCTCTGTCTGGGAGTGTGGTAGGAGACAGCAGAGAGGGTAGCTCCCTACCTACCTTGTTTGCAAAGTGAGGTTCCAGGAGAGAGCGGGCCAGCACCTGTGAGATCCCATTTATGGAGCATCTTTCTATTTATAACTTTAGTCCAAACCCTTGTGAGGTAGGTTTTCCAGATGAGGAAACCAGAGCTTTGAGAAGCTCAGAAATGTGCTCAAAGCCCACCCCAGTCTCTTTGCTCTGGGGGAAAAAAAAAAAAAAAAGCCATAAGCTGGGAAGCTTATAAGCAGTAGAAATTCATTGCTAACAGATCTGGAGGCTGGAAGTCCATGATCAGGATGCCAGCATGGTTGGATGAGGGCCCTCTTCTGGGTCACAGACTTCTCACTGTGTCCTCATATGACAGAAGGGGCTAGGGAGAGACGTGGGGTCTCCTTTATGAGGGTATTAGTCCCATTCACGAGGGCTCCACCCTCATGGTCAAAGGAAAAGAGATGACCCTCCACTGAAAGTGGCAGAGTTTGCATCTGACCTCAGGTCTGTTTGCCCCCAGTGGCTGTGGTTTTTAACCATTAGGCCAGACTGTCCCTCCGAGAGGACTTTCTTAAAACATTGCATCATTTCCTATGATTATAACTCAAAGCTGGCAGGGGAGGGAAGACGGTAGGTGAGAGTTTGTTCCATCTTTCTGTGCCTTTTGAGTATTCTCAACTTTCTACTATTGGTTGCTGGTGGTGAAGCAGGGAGAGTGAGCCAAACTTCAGTTTCTCGTATTTCCTTGTTCCTAACATCTGCTCAGGAGAGGAGGTCAAGGCTGTTTAGTGCAACAAGGTCTTGGAGGTGTCTGTGGAGTTCAGTTACCCTCCCCCACCCTGTACCTACTTTTCCAGCCTTATCTGAGCCTTTAGGGGTGTGTGTGTTGGGGGGGAGGTTACCACAGACATGTGCACACCCTGGGTTTGATTTATCAGTGTTACAAGTTAGGTTTTGCCAAACTGCCTATGGGCAAGAGCCAAAATTGAAGTGTTATTTAAAATACATGAGAGAGGGGTGCCTGGGTGGCTCAGTCGGTTGAGCATCAGACTCTTGGTTTCAGCTTGGGTCGTGATCTCATGGGTCTTAGGACTGAGCTTTGAGCTCAGCAGGGGTTCCACTTAAAGATTCTCTCCCTCCCTCTGCCCCTCCCCCCGACTTGCACACTCTCTCTGTCTCAAATAAACAAATCTTAAAGAAAAAATAAAAAAGATGAGAGAGACTGATAATCATTTAAATAGCTTTGAAAAGTGTGAGACCACATCGACTGTAAAATACTACCTCCTTGGGAGATCCAGTCCAAAGAAAAGTTTTTTCCTAGGTCCTGTTAATACCTGCACCTGCAATCTTCTCACACCTGAGCAGAAGTCCTTCATTTCACAAATGAATTTGTGAAAATTCATATATCGAATGTCTCCTATGTGTCAGGCCCTGTGCTGGGTGCTGTGAGGATATAAAGATGAGACTGACTAGGATCTTTCCCTCATTGAATCCTCAGGTCATTAAAGGAGACAAAAGACACAAATTAATGTACTACTGGGTAGGAAGGAAGAAAGGGAGAGCACTGCAGGCAGGGGCAATGGCCTGAGCGAGGATCTAGAGAGTGGAAACTGGCACCCATGGGACAGGGGAAGAGCCTCTTGGGTTCACAAAGCACCGGGGAACAAAAAAACAGAGAGGGCAAGTACCTGAATGGAGGACCGCCCCCCCCCCGCCCCGCCCCCGCCACAACGTCAGCCCTCACTCCTGAAGATAGGGCCATGTATACATATGCCAGAAATAGGTCTCAGAAGAACCTGATGGTCGACAGCAAGAGTTAAATGTTGGTAAGTCAAAACCCAAAGAATGGCACAAACCTGGGGAATTGCTAAACCTTGGGCACAGACGAAGAGGTGATGCGTTCAGACGGGGGAGAGCTTGGCATGGGCGGGAGGAGATGAGGTGCCCTTCACAGGCAGAACCGGAAGTCAGCCTAGAGGTGCGCTTTGGAAGGACAGAGAGAATTTCCTTGGCGGGAGAGGGCAGCCACCGGCATTCTGAGCAGGGGAGTTGTGTGAAGAAGGTGGGGAGCTGGGGAGGAGGGAAGGAGATGCAGCTGGGGTGTGTGAGTTCCCTGGTTTGACCTGTGCTGAGGGTCTGCTCTAACTTCCTCCCGTCTGGACAAGTGACCGATCGGGGTGATGAAGGGTGCCCAGGTTTTGGGGGGCAGATGGAGCTGGGCTGGGTTGAACTCTTGCTCTCCTTACCTGATCTGAAGGCATCTCTCTGTACCTCCCTCGGCCTGGGTTTTCCTCATTTGCAGAAAGGCCTTCCCCAGGCTTCCCTAGCAGGCTGCTGTGAGGGTTAGAGCTTGATGTCAGAGCACTTTGTGGGCAAGTCATAGTGAGTCCCAAGCCGCCTCGCCTTTCCACTTTGCACCCCTACCTCTGCTTCTGGCTCAGAAGCTTGGCCCACAGCCACGTACCATTTGTGGAAAGAAAAGAGACAGCCCCTTGCGGCTTTCTCCGGTGTGTGGGGAAATCTCCAGAAGCCCCTGCAGCTCACATGCTCATTCGGAAGCACTCGCTGATGGAGGGGGCGGGGCTTCCCTTAGGCCAATCAGGGCGGGCCCTGAGCCGGGAGGCAGGGCCGCTTCTGTTTCCCGGAGGGGCGGGGCCGGCTGCAAGTCTGGGGACAAGTCTAGCTGCCCCGGGGTGCATGACAGTTTGCAGAGTGCACGTTCAGAGTAGGGTCTCAGGCGGCGGAGGAGCTCAAGGGCTCTTCCCTTGATGGTGTCTGGGTCACTAAACCTCAAAATGAAAGGGAGCGGAGAAAACGAAGCGAGACTCTGAGAGTACCCGCGCAGCTCAGAGTGGTTGGTATCAAAATCATAACGTTGTCTAAAAAGTTTTTTGAAATCCATAGTTCGTGACTTTGCTTCCTCCTCTCTTCTCCAGGGCGTAACAGCCTATCCCTTTTCCTTTAGTCCTCACAAGCACCCAGGCTCCTTGCAGGGACAGTTCTGAGTGCTTCCTGCTACCGCTTTGTGCCATCTGGAGGTGTCCTGTGGTTGGCGCCCTAGTGACTGTGAACACGGTGGGCCAGGCTACCTGGGGACAGACGTGAGGTGCAGCGCCGCGCGGCAGCGTGAGTGTGTGCAGGCTAGGCTCCCTGTGCTTGTCCTCAACGGGTCCTAGGAGACAAGCACTAGCCCTTGGTAGTCACGGTCAACAAACAGTTTGCTCTTCTCTGTCAGGAAGAGGTGGCCGGTTGAAAAGGGGACGATTTGTGAATCCCGCAGGATTGGATTCTTGCCACTTCCTGCCGTCTCATCAAAGAGCAGAACACAACAGGGCCATGTGAAGGGAGGGAACGTGCAACTTAATGAAAAGCATGTGCTCCATAATGTAAGGAAATTACAGTATTATTACTTCCCAGCATAGCAACAAGATATAAATAGATGGTAATAAGTAAAATTAGGTTAATTGCTGAAAAAAGTACCATTCATAATAGAGTTGCATTATATAAATGTTTGCACATGTAAAAGTCCTTTAATATACATGGACTTTGATGCACTGGCATGAAAAATTGCCAGTTCTGTGACTAGCTGTGTGATCTCAGGCAACTCTCTTCCCCTTTCTAAGCTTCAATTTCATTGGCTATAAAATGAGGCTACTAATTTCTTTCTTCTAATAGAGGACCAGATGAGGTAATGTGTGAAACGGCTTTGAAAACTGGAAAGCACAATCCTTTCCTTAGGTATTTCCTAATTACCGTAACTAATAATCATCACAACTAATCATCCACAATAAAAATGTATTTAAGGAAATCGTAAAAACTCATTGTTTGAAATACCAAACTTCAAAACCATCTTTACAACAGTGTCTACAAATTGGAGACATTTAATTTGCTTTTTTAGATACTTTTTGATTAACAACAACATTGGGCCTCACCGCATCTTCTTTAGGGACTGAACAGCAATTTGTGGATTGTTTCAGACTGAAATCTGGGTGGTCCAAGTTCCTGGATTAAGGTAGCTCCCTTTATGAATGTATTTTCTGGGTAAACACGAAAACCAGATTAAATCAGGCACTTCATCATGGATAAGGAAAAATCAAAGCCCTGTGGGATGAACTGTTTATAGTCTTCCTACAGAAATGGATGCGCTGTTTATACCTAAGAGTTCTGCTCTCTCAAACCATGGCTGTTAGCTTCTCACTTCAAGTTCCTTCACCTAGCCGTCACTGCGGAGAGTCTGTCGTTGTGGGTTAAAAGCAACTAATGTCAGACCCCTGCTGGCCTAATCTGGCACTGCATGGGCAAACACAATCTCTGGTTCCTAATAATGGGGACCTTAGCTACAGGGGCAGGAGAGCGGAGATGCCAAGGATTCAGTGTTGCCTTAATTTATTTTTAGGTGTCACTATTCATCAAAACGTGTGCCAAAATGGGAGCAAGCAGAAAGGTCGAACTTGACTTACAATGGAGAACAATGGCTCTTGAGGGGCAACTGAGGATCATAATCTCCCTTCAGAGTTTAGAGCTTGAATCTGTCCCACCAGCTCACCCTTCATTGCTAACAGCATGTAGAATGTTGCATTGTTCTTCACGATGCTTTCAAACTCATTGTGGGTTGAATGTTCTAACCTCCAGTGGGGCAGAAGCTTTCTCCCCAGCTTTTTTATTCTGCCTCTCAAAAGCAAGGAGGAAGGACTCTGAAGGCTCAAGGTCAAAATGGAGTGCTCAACCATATATGTGATGGAACCACCATAAAGGGAGGTGGAATCTGCAGGTATAAGGAATGTCTAGAATTACAATGCTTTTCCTTTTTGTGGTCTGAACAGGCTTTCTCTTATTCTTTCATGAAACCGAAAGAAAATGGGGCCTGCCTCTGCAAGGAAAATGGAGTCCAGGGTAAAGGAAGCACAGAGCAGCCCGGGGAGGGACAGAAGAAAACCCAAACAAAACAAGAATCTCAGATGAAGCAAGCGCAGCTTTTGTTTTGAGGAAGAGGATCCTGATTTGTGTTCCTGGCAGGTAGAAATCAGAGCAAGAATGAAGAACCCATTTTGGAGGAGCAGAGGTTGGAGAGTGGCCAAGAGGCTGAGGTGCCAGATAAACTCCCAAACTGGTGGTTTGGGCTGCAGTGAATGGGTAAACCACAGGGTGGGGGTGGGAAGCCACGAGGGATGGGGAGAGTCCTTCCATTTTCTCTGCTTTAACGTGGTTGAGCAGATGAACTCTTCTTCCTTCTTCCTCTCATGGCAGAAAGCTCCAAGGACGGTTTCCAATGGTCAAGAGTCAGGGCCTTGACTCATCTGGTCCATTCTTGTGGCCCCATGATTTGAAGGTCACAGGGTTACACTGGACATAAGGGTATCTTTCAGCCAAGCCCTTCAATCCCTTCCTCTTCAGGGCTTGTGCCTCTTCAGTTTGGCTTGAGTGATGCAAATCCACTCTTCCCAGTAAAACAAAATCATCATCTCATTAGCATCCCGAGAATGTTCTGTGATTGCAGGAAGGAAAGCTGTGATTGCCAATCTAAACACAGAGGACTTGGTGATTTTCAAAAGCACTGTTGGCCGCATTGAGCGAGCGGGCAGTGAGAAACCCACCCTCAATTTTCTGTGGAGTGTTCCGTTACATGGATGGACTCTAAGATACTTAGCTACTACCCTGTTGATGGATACTTAGGTCATTACCACATTTTCGCCATTAGAAACAATGCTACATGAACATTCTTATGCAAAAAGCTTTATAGATGTGTCGTATTTCTTTGCTAGAGAGATTTCTAGAAATGGGATTGGATACCACCAAATTTCCTTCCAAAAATCTTTTTTATACTTCATCAATCAATTTGCTATAATAATGCTAATATTAATCATAACTTTTATTTCTTGAGGGCTCACTACGTGCCAGGCAGTGTATTAAGTGCTTTTTGTGCATTATCTTATTTGATTATCTCATCAACTCAGTATGGCAGGTTCTATTATTATCATCCCCATTTTAGAGATGGGGAAATGGAGACACAGGGCATGTAAGTTACTCATTTAAAGTGACTTAGGGGCACCTGAGTAGTGCATCAGTTAAGCGTCCGACTCTTGGTTTTGGCTCAGGCTGTGATATCAGGGTCCTGGGATGGAGCCCCACATTGGGCTCTGTGCTCAGTGTGGAGTCTGCTTGGGATTGTCTCTCTCCCTCTGCCCCTCCTGCTTGTGCTTTCTCTCTCTTTCTCTAAAATAAATAAATAAATCTTTTAAAAAATTAAATAAGGTGACTTAATACATGCGAGGCCCAGGCTTTCTGATTCATTATTCCACTCAAAAAAGAACCCACCTCTATTTCAGGAAGAGAAAGCTTGAGCAAAAGGCATAGTGAACTTGTCCATGAAAAGAAGCCAATGGGAAGCTTATTGGTGGAAGTGTCGCCATCTTGAGTCTTCATTGACAAATCTTTGACTTTGGTGTTGATACAAGACCTTAAGCTCAAGGTCACAGGAGGATTTCACTCCAGCTGTGCCTACAAAACCTCTTTTTCAGATGCATAATTCAATCAGTTTTGTAGTTGTTCTATTTAACCTCTCCCAAACAGCTGCTTGACGTGGTTTTCCCCTCCATTAAATTAGCTGGCTGTCTCGGTGTTCTGCTGTGTCAAGCTGAGAGTACATGAAATGGGATGGTGGGTAAATGCAGTTCAAGGCCATAGGTATTGTGCATTCCTAGAAACAGAATCCCTCTCTAAGTATGAAACGTCACAAGGAGAACCGGGGACCACTCGGGTGATGGCTTCTTCCGGGCACGCTTGTGTCCATGAGCTCCTCTGGGTGATGCACCTTCGTCCCTGGGAGGAAAAGGGTCAGAGTGGGCTTAAGGAAAGGGGTGAGAAGGAGGAGGCGGAGGGAAGACACCTGTCCCGGCAAGTGGGGATATTTATTCCTTACCATTGCTAAATGCTCTTATTACATTCCAGTGGATCTACTAATCTCCTAAGAAAATACCACCTGTGTCTCCTCTTGCCTCAGAAGGGCATGGACTCCGTCCAAGAAAGCCTGCAACCGCATGGAGGGGGTCACGCACACTTTGTATATAAAGAACAGGGTCACGACTAAATCACCAGCCTGATGACACACACACACACACACGCACACTACACATGATGCACGACCATTCTGGCTGGGGAGGGGGGGTTGTGTAAAAACCTCACTAAAGTTGTAGTGCGGTGGACAACTGCATTTCTATGAACTCCTTTCAGGGAGACAATTGCATGGAGTTGGAAGAAATACTTTGCAAGCCATTTGGAAGTGGGCGGGGGTGGGAAGCTTGTGGGTGCTGGAATGAGAACAGGTGGTCGCTCAGTGGCCTTTTCTAAAAAGAGGGTCAGGGCTTTTACTTCTAAGTGTGGTAGGCAGGTGGGGGCCGTGACCTCCAGTGGGTATGTATATAAATACCCACATTTCCCTCTGGTATTATACACGCTGCCTCTTGGGGGCACGTCCCAGTGCCCTGATGCTAAGTGCCAGAGAAGGCATCTGAAAATGGTCCATGGTCAACTCTGTTAGAGGCCGGGCACAAGCTCCCAATTTTTAGCGACCTTACACCTCAGAAAAAGGATGTGACCATTCAGCTGGAGTAAGAGGCTGCCAACGCACAAGGCTTCCCGAGCACCTTCACCCTGGGCCCGGTGCACTGTGGGGCCAGACATCTTCGGGAGGCAGGCCAGTGCTGCCTCCACTCGCCGCAACCATCCCCCCAGGATGCGGGGATGGGGGGCAGGGGTGGAGGAAGAGAGCCGGAGAGAGAACCACAGCTTGTCAGGGCTGCACCCCACATTCCAGATGGTGCCGCTCGCACCAGAATGACTCACTTGTGGTAAACGCTCATGTCTGTGCAAGCCCTGAAACGAGAAACCCCAGCCCGTGGAAAGCGTGCTTCCTTTCAGTATCAAAGAAGGAAGCTCAGGGTGACTCCCAGAATGTTCTAATGTGGGCTCTTCGGTCGAGAGCCAGACTTTCTCTTCTGGGAGATAGTGGCCAAATCTGGATACGAACTCGGGTCCCCCAGCAGCCATATGACCTTAGGTGAGTCATTTATTCTCTTTCAACCTCAGTTTGTTCACCAGTAAAATGAGGTCTTTGGGACGCCTCTCTAAATCTGTTTTCTATCATTGTTACAGGGATCACCAGAAAACCATACCCTGACCCCTTCTTGACATTCCCTGATGCTCATGAGCATATGAAAAAGTCCGAGAAGTCCCACAGGGAAGAAACCTGTTCAACTTTGTGTGGCCTCCAGATCCACTTCCCGAGTCGCTCGACTACACTGCATTGTCTCATGGCTCATGCGCGTTTGTGGTCTCCGTCTGCTCGGGCCACGATAACCAAACACCTAAACTGGATGGTTTATCAACAAAGGTCGATTCCTCACAGTTCTGGAGGCTGAAGTCCGAGATCACAGTCAGGTTCTGGTGAGGGATCTCTGGGTGGCAGCCTGCTGATTTCACACTGTGTCCTCTCGTGGAGGAAGGGACAAGGGAGCCAGCTCCCTGGGGTCCCTTTTCTAAGGGCACTGATCCTATTCATCAGGGCTCCACCTTTATGACCTAATTATTCCACAAATACCTCCTCCTAATACCGTGACCCTAGGGGTGAGAATTGCAACATATGAATTTTGGGGGTACATGAAAGTTCCCCAAAGCATTTGGGGGAATCGCTGATCTCCATCAAGTCTATGTATGAGTCCAGTTCTCCTGGCATAGCCCCAGCGCGTGCACATACGTGAACCCACACGTTTCACCCATGGACACACACATACACATCACACATACGCGTGTGCATGCACACACACATACACAGTCATGGAGAGGAAGAAGGAAGAAGAGTTGGGGATTCTTCGAGGAAGGCTGTTTCCATTCCTACTGTCACTTCTCACTTTGCTAAGATCTTACAGTGTTAGAGCTGGCCAAGGTGCAGAGATCCTCCAATCTAGCAGACTCTACCCCTCATTTTAGGAGCATTTAGACAGGGAAGCTGACTTGCCAAATGCTGCACAGGTTGTTAATGGCACGGTGGGGAGAGCAGCTAGGTTTCTCAGCTCTCGTCCCCCTTCTCCCGGGAAGAGCAGGTGCCTTTGGGTGGCCCCATGTGCTTTGGACACTCATGCGGCCGTCAATGTAGCTAAGGGCGGCTCCCGGTTTTCTGCGTCAAGATGTAATCTCTGGAATGACTCTGGAAATGAATGCTATCAAATGTGAGTCACGATGTTTTCAAACATCTATTTTGCAGCAGGCCATTTTGTCAGCATCGGTAATACGGCGGCGAACAAACAATACAACCTTCAGAAAGTTATAGTCAGTAACTGTATGGACAAATAAATATACGTAACTGATATGAAAGTGTAATTGGCTGGGTGTGGTGGCGAGGGCTGTGAAGTAGCTGAGCAAAGAAGCTAGTCTGGGGCAAGCTAAGGGCGGGCTCTGTCTGCCAAGACGACTCCATTTCGATGCGTGATGGCCATCACAATAAATAGCAATCACAAGCCACTACTTACCAAGTTCAGGTGCTGTGCTGAACCCTGTAGATCTAGCTGCTCCTTTAACCCCTCAGAGTTAGTTCAAGGCAGAGCTAGTACCAGAACCAAGTTTGTCTGCTTCTAAAACCCAGTATCAAGAGCAAGCTCATTTCAATTTTCCAAAGTCCACACATTGCTTTTTCCTGGAGATTCCACACTGGGGTTAAGTGGCTTGTAATGTTAACAATTTCTCCCTAACAATTAACAATCTCCCTAAATTTTACCTTTTACTTCATTCCATCACTGGTAGGTCTACCCTCCAGAGACCCCTCCCCTCCCCAATAACACACACAAAATCAATTATGTCCTATTATCTGATACCAGTCGTGTTTAAACCTCACAAGGGAGAAAAATATGTTTTTATGAGTGGAGACTTTGTTTTCCCATTCTATTCTCTCCCAGGGGCGGGGGGAGTGGGTGAATCTCAATACTTTTTCTGACTTTAGACATAGTTGTGAGTTTGGAGCCGAGTTGGCAGAGGGGATGGATAAACACCACACCTTGTTTTCTGTGGAAGGCTCTCAGCTGTTTTTCTGCCCAAATTGAATTGTCTTACCCTTGAAGAATGACCCAAGCAGAGAAATTTCCCAAACATCCGAAATCTGAGAATTTGTGTCTGGAATCCACGACGCTCATGGTTTCCAGATGGAGGGACCGGAAGGAGAGGAGGTGGAGGTGGAGAGGGAGGAGGGTGGGAGGATAAAAGGCAGGGGGAAGCCTGAACTCTGGATCACTTCTGACGGCCTTGCGAGCCAGGCCAGGGCTCTTATTTGCTCTGCCAAGTTTGCCATTTGACAATGTGCCAGGCCCTAAGGAATGCAGCAGTATGCATGTCCTCGTGAGACTGTTCCGGCGATTATTAGGAAGTAAGTCATCGTGAAATTGTCTTTTCTGAGGGCAGCGACTAACCTCATAGCACAATATAAAAGCAAGCTTATGGCTTGGCTATCAAGAGGAGCATAAACACTCCAGATGGATTTTCTCCCCATCGCAGAAATGGTGAAAGACAGATACTTCTAGAAATTTTGGCTTCTGAACCATATGCAACAGTGGACCCCAGGTGACCTAATTCTTCCTCCGCATGTCTTGTCCTTATGCCAGAGGTGGGGAAGGGAGCTTAACAGGAAACCTAGTTTTGAGTAAAGTAACAGGCAAGTAAAGTCTGGTCATAAGTGTGCGAGGTATGATCTCAGAAGGAATGCCCTTGTTTGATCAGACAGGCCAGTATTTTCCACGGAAAAGAGATCAGAACCTACCTGTTAGCAAATGGGAAATTGGTTTAAGTGCTGAGAAAATGCCCATTTTTATTCTTAACTAGTGGTTTCTTTATCATCACCTCCACCTACAACCACTCCACTGATGTCCCCACCACCACCGCCAAAGAGCGATCTTGCTCCTCTGTCCTGGTTCTTTCCCTTTGGAATAGGCTGAGTTTGATACCAGGATATAGCCATCCATTTGGGCCCAAAAGTTCCCAGAAGGCCAAATATGTGGGGAGAAACGAAATAGAGAAAAATGATTTCCTAATTAGACCTACAATCTCTAGATGTCTTAATAAAAATGGTGAGCAGTAAACAGCCACCTTCAAGCCGGAGAACCACACTTGGACGATGTTTTCCAAGAGCCAAGCGAAGTGTTCAAAGCTCTCCTTAACCTGGTCTCCCGGTCTGGGACGTGTAAATGTTTAACTACCCTTTGGCTTGCGGGAGAAAACAAGCACAGCTGAACAGATTCTGAAATGGCGTAACTTCCACAGACCCCTCATTTCACCCTGAGGTATGAAGGGACACTGCCTGCCTCCTCAATCTGAGTGGTGCCCAGAATTTATGAACTTCTTCAGAGTATGACATGAATCTGGGGTCCAAGCCAGGCATTATAACATCGGGAAAAGGTGGACAATTTTCCTCTCTGCTGCTCATCCTATGCTGATTGTACTATTCAGAAGTGAAATACGATTTAATCCCGGGCGCCTGGGTGGCTCAGTCGTTAAGTGTCTGCCTTCGGCTCAGGTCATGGTCCCAGGGTCCTGGGATCGAGCCCCGCATCGGGCTCTCTGCTCCGCGGGAAGCCTGCTTCTCCCTCTCCCACTCCCCCTGCTTGTTTCCTCTCTCGCTGTGTCTCTCTGTCAAATAAATAAATAAAATCTTTAAAGAAAAAAAAAAAAGAAATACGATTTAATCCCTTCTGTGCTAAGGGTGTTACAAAATGTTGGGTGCAATGTAGTCATAAATACTTAAGTAAAAGGGAGAGAAAGACAGAAAGAGGAAGGAGGGAAGGAAGGAGGGAAGGAAGGAGGAAGGGGGAGGGAAGGAAGGAGGGAAGGGAGGAGGGAGAGGGAGGGAGGGAGGGAAGGAGGGAAGGAGGGAAGGAAGGAAGGAATGAAGGAGGGAAGGGAGAAGGGAAGGAGGGAGGGGGAGGGAGGGAAGGAAGGAAGGAGGGAAGGAGGGAAGGAAGGAGGGAGGGAGGGAAGGAAGGAAGGAAAAAATGTAGCAAATGACAAAACTGATCATTGCCACCAAAAGAAGATGGATAGGCATGGAAAAATCCTTGCCCGTATACCAGATGGAATGCAGCTAACTTAGATCATTTCTATATATAATCAATGTGGAATGTGCTTTTACAATTATGCGGTGTTGACAGCAGTGCATTATGGGAAAAAGGATGGTTCCAGTTGCATGCTTCTGGATTTCTTTATCTTAGGGTCATCAGAGCAGGGCCAGGTTGCCACAAAGTGCTCAGTGATCCATGGGAAATGAATCATGTCTTCATTCCAGGGCTTAATATATGCATTACATCACTATTAGAAGCAAGGGACTCTGTGGTTGATGGCTCCAGCATGGATTAAGGTCAAAAGTGGACCCGGAGACCAAATTCCCTAGAGAGGGCTCGCCACACAACTCCGCGTGTCCTTTGCTTCTGAGTTTTCTTCTCCTAGCAACAACTGCTAAACACCAGCTTCCCAGGCTGGTATTATGTCTACGCAAGGTGTATTCTTCCTGCAGCAAAGAATTGGAGAAATACAAGGGAGAATCTGTTATTACAGGTTAAACTGTCTTACACCCAACTTGTGGTGAGGGTCCAGTTTCTTTTTATTATACTCCCAATTTTGTTGTAATGACTATTGCTTGAAATAAATGGGCAATTGATAGGGCCTTAAAGATAACAGGGATGCTTAAGTGATTTTTATAGTAGCAGTATTTGTTGTAACAGAATCTGACCTGTATTTTGGTTATTAGTTTTATTCATTACATTGGAAGCGTGGCACTTCCATTGTTCATGACATCATATGCAAAGCACTGTAGCATGAAAGTCACTTATAAAGCTATGAAAAAACCTCCCTAAATACAAGAGCCTCAAGGAACAGTAAAACCTCAGGTAGGGGGATGTTTTGTTTTATTTTGTTTAGCTACATGCTCTGGATGGTCAGAGGTTGATTGCTTTTCACCCCTAAAATGTATTTGTTTTGTGTTGTTTTCTACCATTTGTGATAGAAACACTTCTAAAAGGTTGATATGCACATTCTTGCCTTCTTCTGAGCATCATTTCATTTCTTTAGGCGTGATGCTCAGGGTCGTCATTTGGAATATGGTTACACTGTCCTATAATACAACAGTCCCCTGTAGGGGTTGAGCTGGGTGTGGAGCTGTTTTGGGCACTATCCACTCCCCTAGACAGTGCTTTTTAAGCTCTTTGGTATACATGACATTTTTTTGTCCCCGCTATTGCTCTTTTTCCTTCTTGACCTGAATTTCCTTTAGAAGTCTGTTCCTCACCCTTGCATTTCATCTGCTGTAGGCTTGGAAACCACCTAACATGTAGTGTTATGTGTGATGTAGGAATGGTTTCTGAGTAATGGCTCGATGGGGAGATGTATGGACTGTCTCTCACGTATGTGCTTCATGGTATTTATTTCAACTGGGAAGAGCCTGGTATGCTCACTCTTGAGTGGGTCTAGCAGAGGTGCTAGATTTTTCCAGTTCCGACTCAATTACTCATTGTCAAAGCACTTGTTTGGTTTCCTGTTATGGACATAAGGCGAGGTGAAGCTCACAGGCGGCTGAGCCACAGGTAAATGAGCTGCTCCTGAGTCCCTGAGCTGGTGTGAGGCTTGTGAGGCACATGGTCCGCTGTGGGTCGTAGCCATGATGGCTCACTCAGTAAGCGGACTACACCGTAGACAAGCTCCTTCTGCAGTCCCTTTCCAAGAATATGAAGCTGGCCCCACGTCAGCCTGGGGGAGACGTCTTCAAGATGTTTCATTAAATCAGACTCAATGTCAGAGTTGGCTGACTTTCAGGATTTTTTTTTTA
>NC_138379.1:21205189-21252485 GCF_054177405.1 Leptonychotes weddellii
TTTTTTTTAAAGATTTTATTTATTTATTTGAGACAGAGAGAATGAGAGACAGAGAGCATGAGAGGGAGGAGGGTCAGAGGGAGAAGCAGACTCCCTGCCGAGCAGGGAGCCCGATGCGGGACTCGATCCCGGGACTCCAGGATCATGACCTGAGCCGAAGGCAGTCGCTTAACCAACTGAGCCACCCAGGCGCCCTGACTTTCAGGATTTTAAGACTATGGCAGAAGAGGCCCTGACTTTGCCTCTCCTGGTGATTTCATTATTTATGGCCTTGAAATAAAGGAGACACAGAAAATCTAATAGTTCCCTTCCTCCAGAAGTGCAGTTTCAGGTCCGAAGAGGATTTCCTTGCCATCCTTAGCCCCCTTCCCTCACCGTACACTGTACTTTGCAGGTGGTACAAAGCAAGGCCTAACATGAAGGGCGAAGTCCTCTGCCCCAAAGCCACGCTGTGAGTGTTTATTCACCAATCCAAGGTGGACCCCATGCCGCTCGGAAGGAGAGATTGAGAGCAAGGGTTGCAAGGCCTGTGAAGAGCCAGATTTAAATCCTGGCTTCCCATTTATTAGGATGTGACTTTGGGCAGAGTATTTAACTCTCTAAATCTGATTCCTGTGCAATAAAATAGGAGATGGTAATACCAGTGCTGCGAGAATTCAGTAAGACAATGAAAAGCAACTAGGCCAGCGCCTGGCCCAGAGAAAGAGCTCCCTAAATGGTAGCTAGAGTTATTAACAAAAGGATTTAACCCTGGAGATTGCAGTATTTAACAAGTACAGACACATACCCAGGGTGGCCAGTTACGGACTTAGAGCAGTCTTTTTGTTGTTTGTTTTTTCCTGTGACATTTTCTCCTCTGACCGTGCTGGGTGTCGGTGCCTCTGATGCCTCGTCAAGTCCAGGAGATACTCCAGACAAGCTGCAACTCCACCCTTTTGGGAGTGTAAAGGAAATGGGGCCACCTGTAAGTTGGACCAGGCGAAGATCAATGAAACGAAGTAAGAGAGTTGCCGCTCTCAGAGGGGAAGACAATAAAATGAGAGGCCTGGGGCAATGGGATGTGGTGTTGAGATACTGGCACCAGGCAGTAGGGAAGAAAACCTCCACACACATTGTGGTTTGTTAAAACGCCGAGACGCCCCAGTGCCCCAGGGCTTGGCAATCCCACCCCACCAGGCAGAAGTGACCTTGGCCACTGGGGAGGGAGGAGGGAGGGCCTAATGATCGCTCCAGGAGACAGAAAGTCTGCTGTCCCGGCTCTATCCGTGTGGCTCGTTGGCTGACCTTCAGCGATGGACTCAGCTCATCTTGGACAATGTCTCCGAAGTTCACACAGTCCCCCCGGCTAACTAACGAGGTCTGATGGAGACGGACTGGTTCAAAGCAAATTTAGAGCAGGGTTCCTGAACCATAGCTCCTCCAGACACACCTGCTGGGTGGGGGCGGGGGAGGGGCAGGGCGGGCTTTTAAGCGGTGAATTTCCAGGCCTTCAGGCAGGACTTGGCGCCTTCTGGCTCACACAGCATCATCGACCATGTTGGGTGTTTGCATTTTGCCTCTGTGTATAGGACTGTTGGTTTCAGTGCAGCCTCTGGTCCTCGTATGACAAACTGGACCAGAACTACTTCATTGACAGCTTGATTCTACCTCTGTATCAATTATAACAAATGCGTAGCTCTAACTAACGTTCCACCAAGATGATTTTGCTGGCCTACCTGTAATTTGCTCTACAAAGAGTTTTTATTTCTAGAAAATATGATAAAAATTAAAACCAGGTTAACCCAAATGGTAAAGCTTTAATGTTATTTGAAAACATCATTCAGGATCAAGTATTCTTCAGGTTATAATCTAACTTTGTTCAGAAACTTTAACCTAGGCACAGGCTGTTTTATTTTGAGGCGAAAACATATCTCTAAATAACGACATTACATGTGCTCGCGTGCCCCTTCCCAGAGATCTCCTAAGTCACTCCGGAGAAGTCAGGAGTAAATGAGCATCCTGTATTAATAACCAAACACCATCATCTCCAGCTTTACCACAGTTAAGAGTGGAGATCATCATGAATATTTACACCTAGCAGGGTCCTTTGTGCACAACTCTCAGAGACAAATGGTATTTCCAGTAATAGTTTATTGATTTCCAAATGCACAGGGGCACTGAGTCCAAACATCCTGGGATAGCAGTAAATCTCTCTTACAAAATAATTTACAGTATGAAAATGATATACTGAAACATTAACTCAAATGTGTAATTCCCTTGAAAGATCGCGTGTCCCCTTGTTTAATGTGAAGGGTGAAAGAGGAAGGTGACTAAGGAGGGAATGTGACTGTGCACGGGAAAACAGGCAGAGGACAAAGGGCTCGTCGGTTGCCCCCCCACCCCCATGCAGTGTGGCCTGTCACTGTACAAAGACTGGTCAGGTTTGACTCCTGTTAATATAAATCTACTGTCCCCTCAAGGTCGTAACAAGCCCAGGGCTCTGTGGCAACTTTTGCACCAGTATACCCACAAATGTCTTAATTCGCTTTCCTTTTCCTGCTCTGGCGCTTGCTCTGCTGTTTCTGGTGTGTTCTCAGTTTCGAATGCTACTCTTCTACCAGGCAGATCCCCTGGGCCTCTGGGTCTTGGAATGGGCTGGGGTGGGGGCTTTAGAACACCGCTGGGTAGAGGCAATGGTAATGAGATCTCAACTCTCCCCTATGGGCCTTCTTTCTCTCCTAAGGCTGGGCCAAGTTCATCCAAAATGAGATTTGTGTTTTAAATAGAAACTTCCAGATGTGCTAGGCACACAGTAAACATGCAACCGATTTTCTTATTACAAAGCATGTACTGAGCGGCCATTATGTTGAGTATGGAATTTCAGGTATTAGAAAGGGAATATTTTCTAGGTGGGGGAGAGGGCTTCCTATGCCCTGCCACAACCACAAGTCATAAACTCAGCAGCTGTGCCCTCAGGCCTGACCGGAGTGGACAGATCCCCGGGTCACCCAAACCGTTAGACATCTTGGAGCAGCCTGGGAAGTCCCCTCAGGGGCGCCATGTTGGCTCAGTGCTTTAGGAGCTGACAACCGTCGCCAAGGAGCTGTTCTTCTTGTAAGCACCTTGTAAGCAAGCACCGAAGCTCCGACTATCTGGTGACGCTTGTGATCAGGGCTGGCAGAAACCTCTGCAGGGGTATGCAAGGTAATGAGGGGCTGTTCTGGATTCCCCTTAGTTCTTAAATTGCGTGTGCGTGCATATGTTTACGTGTGTGTATATACAGATGCACGCATATCGTGTATGTGTGCGCATATACACACCAGTGTCAGCAGGAAAGTCTAGATTCACCGGACTCTGAGTTAACACAGCCTCACAGAGCACAGCACCGGCTGGGCTCAAATATGAAGATTTCCTTTTCTGCAGGATTGCAGCACCAGACATTTTCAGATAAACTTAGAGCAGAACACCCTCCGCTTTTACTATTTCTTAGAACTTCTATACTCTTGAAGGCCTAGAGACACTTTATTTATGGGGGATGGCACCAAAAAGGAAAGGTCTCCCCAACTCCTGGGGGCAGGCTCAAGTTAGCAATGTGCACTTCACAGACCTGCTAAGGTGGAAGAGTGAGGCCACCTTGATGCCATTTCTGAGCCCAAACGGTAGCCATGAAATGTAACTTTGAAAAAGAATCCATAAAGTGGGATAGTCAGACTGCAGTGGGGGAACCGGAAGCCTTTTCCTCCCTCTGTACTGTAGATGTACCACGGACCACCACAAAGTTACGAAGAGCTCCAGTATTTCCTAGCTGTGTAACTCAAGGCAAGGGGCTCTATTACTCCACATCCGTTCTATCATCTGACAAATGGGGGCCAAGAACAGGGCCTGGCTCACAGCTGGTCCTCAATACAGGTCATTTCCCCTCCTGGGCTGTCAGAGCTGAGACTCCTAAGAGAACCTCTTGGAATTGCCCTGGATTTCAGGACATCGAATCAAAGGATCAACCCACTCTCAGCCTCCAGAGAACCCAAATCTGGAAGGTAGCCAGGGACTGCTGTGAGGACCCAATTCATTCTGGAGACATTCATTACCTGCTGCTCTTGATGACGTCTCCCTGGGGGTTTCTGCAAACCTAGAGCCTGCAGCCAGTCGGCACACACTGCTGAGCACTCTAACTTACTCACCTGGCAGGAGCTTAAGGCCGAGCCGCATCCTCCAGCTCTGGGGGAAGCTGGCCCCACTGCAGGAAGCACCCTAGTTCTTACACTGAGAAATGCTGTTGGCAGGGACTCCGGAGCCTGGGCAGAAGCTGCTGCTCTGCGTTTAATGCTTCCCTGGTTAAAGTTTTATCAGGTGCTGAAGACCGCAGGAGCCCATAAAGCAAATCTGAAATCTTAAGTAAAAGCAAAAGGGCTTTCCTTGAGGATTACAGAGATATGATAATATAATGATAATATATTGAGACAAGATGGCATGTATTTTTATATTTCCGTTCATATCCGCTGCATAAATGCTTGGGTTTCCCAAATACTGATTTTAACTAATAACATACAATCAGGTAGGGAGGAGCCAATGGTCTATCCATTGTGAAGATAAGGCTGCTATTTAGAGATGAAACAATAATTATTGGGGAAAGACAAACACAAGCATCCAGACCCTAAAATCTTCTTCATCTTCTGGCTTTTAAACTCTTATAAGAGTGGCCACTTGTCCTTCTTTATGGGTAGTTCTGTGGGATACGGTTGGGGGTTGTAATTAGTGGTATGCCAAATTCTCCAGTCTTTGCAGGAGGACAGGTAAAGCACCGAAATTGTCTTAGCCATTTGTTGGCCACCAGTTTGAGAGAAAAATTTTTTTTTTTTTTTTAACAGCCCAAAGTACTCTCAGTCCCAACATCCTAACATATTTAGTGAGCTAGGATAATCTTAACCCAGAAGCATATACACCTGGTAGCTTCCTGGCCCCAAAGAAATAATTTTATAGCATGCACAGGATTGAACAATGACATAAATAGGATTCTTACAGTAAGTACTGTTTCTGCCTCAAAACCATCCTGCACACACACACACCAGCTGGCCCTAATGCTCTGTGCCAGGTACACAGGTCACAGGCAGGCAGGCTGGAAGAGGGACTTCTCCCAGTGCAGGCGCCTTCAGTTTTGCTTCAGAGGCGACTAGAGGTCTAGGCCCCGAGTCAGCTGCTTGGATACAGTTCCAATTGTACTTCTCGGAAGTGAATACCAAAATACCACTAAAGGCAGAGGAGAGGGACCACGTACCCCACTTGCAAATAAGCATTCCCTCTGAAGTGTCCCACTCTATCTTAACTGTGTGTATGAACACTCTATTTCATAATGTAGCTGTTTTATCAAAAAAGAAGGTCATCCCCGGACTCCAAACCATTTCGGTAAAACTGATGTTTCAGAAAATGCAGGCTTTTTAACTTGCAGGTTGGTATTCCCTGGTAATCACTGCTTACTTGGGAGGAGAAAACTAGGTTGTAAGGAAATGTGACTTGGCAAGGGGGAAAGGTTGGAAGTTCAACCGTGGGATGTCTCTGCTCAGGGTACTTGAGAGGGAAGAACCTGGGTGTGGGGGCGGGGCTGAAGGCCTGGGGCGGGGTGCCATGCAAAGAGGGGTTCCAGCTGGAGGGAAAGGAGGGTGTACCTGCCGGGAGACGGGGCTTGATTCAGCACACCAGAGTGACAAGAACTCTCTCTACACTGCCTTTAAGCCAAATGAGGCCAAGAGGGCTGGAGCAGGAGTGACAAAAACCTACACTGAAAATCCCCACTTGGTAATACACATCCCGGCCTTCATGTTGCGACAAGACCCAGAAAACCGGCAGAAAGCACCCAAATAATTCAGGTTCCATCAGATCCTTTAGTGACTATTTTGGAAACTCAGGCAATTTGAGTTCAGAAATACTGATTTCAACTTTTAATCAGATCTCTTTGGTCCTTTTTTTTTTTTTTTTAAAGTCATTTCCTTTCTACCTCTTCAATCATTTTTTTCATTTCCACAGCACTGAATTATGGATTTGAAGTGCTGGATAACCTCATGTACTAAAAATATCCCTGTATTTCGAACTTTTAACTCTTTCTCCAACCCCGTCTTCATGCCACCCATCTTACTTCGTGGAGCCACATTTTCACAAATGTATAATTGGACTTTTAGAGACTATCTACAAAGCCCTACCGTGCCCCCCACTATTTCATGCTGCAATATAAATAAAGTGGGGTTTTATTAGCAGGTAGGGAAAAAATTCTGACTGCCCTTCAGGATTATTCCAGATCCTTCCAGATAAAGCAATGCTATCTGGGTATACAATATCACGGGGGCTGGCTTTCCTGAGTAAGTTCAAAGCAGCCATTGAGGGACTACCTGAAGGACGCTTCTTAATTAACTGCTCCTGGTTGATCATAGGGGCACTTTTTCTTGAGCTACCACAACAAGAGAATGAAAAGCACAGTCAGTAACAATAAAATTGGTCATCCCTTGGAGAGATATGTGCCTGCTGTGGATCTGGGGATGTGTCCGGTAGAAGTACGTTTGTTGCTGGGCAGCTTTCACAGAACTCAGAAGCCACTACATACACGCCGTCACATACACACAGGGGGAAGGGATGAGTCTCCACGGGGGATGGCAAGCCTTCATGTGTCCTCTTCTTCACTGGCACCGCTGCAGAGGAAAGGAGAACCAGGTGAATTAAGACATCAAAGAAGGGAGCAACCCAGTCTACTGGCTGAAGACATAGGCTCTGTTCTCAGACCTACCCGGATCCCGGTCCTAACACTACCTCTGTTGGGCCGTGGGCCATGGGCAAGTTAATTAGCTTCTCTAAGTTCTGGTTTCTTTATTTGACTCCAGGGATAATTTTGATAATAAGATATACTTCCTTGGGTCACTGGAGAATTAAATCAGAGGATACATGTAAAATGTACAATGCCTGGTACATGGTAAGTGAGTATCTGTAAAGGCACAGGTGAGGGTCATAATATTTTTTAAGCTTACTTGACAAAATAAAGAGCTGGTAAAAATCAGGGGTTTGACTTCCGCTTAGCCTGAAACCCTCTATTGTTAGGAGAGAAAAACGGGAGAAGCTACCGCTTGGCACTCCCAACAGAGCTTCTCACTTGGAATCAAGCCAAGGTTTCAATTCCTGCCCAGGGCAGCCACAGGATTCGAATGTCACCTCTTTAGAGAAAGTATTCTATCTAAGTAGGATTCCCTCGTTATTCTCCATTTTATTTCATTAATTGTCCTTATTACATCCTATACATTGTCTGCTATTTACTCTCCCCTCTACCTCCAACTAGAGCGTAAAAAAGTAGCAACACTGTTTATCAGCACCAGCACCAGGATTAGCAGAGAAGTGTTAGTGCTACTAGTAGAGAAGTGTTCAATAAATTGTTATTTTCAAAAAGGGAGTGAGAAATCAAAGCAAGAGGAAGGGAGGGAAGGAGGGAGCTGAAAGGAATAGTCAGTCATGATTGCCCTGGCCAGGGCGTCCAAAACGTCAGTGATATTTCAGTGGCCAAAACGTGAGCTATGAGTCCCAGGGGCATGGCCAGGCCCACGGGTGCCTAAGGTTAGAGCCTCCCTGGCTTGGTCCTGCTGATCCAGGGATTGGGGTGGGGGAAAAGGCAGGGCCAGACAGGGAAAGGGGCAGAAGCGAGCACACTGAGAAGGACGAAAGTAGCGAGCTTGCCCAGTTTCTCCTCCTCCACTTCTAGAGGCCACTATCCTTAAAAGAGTAAGAGCCAACTTGATCAAGTGCCTACTGTGTGCCGGGGACACTGAGCTGAGCGCTCCACTTTCTACTGTTCCTCACCACAATCCCAGGACGCAGGGACTGGTGTTATCCCCACTTTGCAGATGAAGAAAGTAAAGCTGAGACAGAAAATCCTCAGTCACCAGTAACGTCTGTGTCCTTAAACCTCAAGGATGAGTTCTGGCTGGATAAAGTCTGAAGTAATCAAGTGGGGGTGTTTGGAAGGGAGGAAAACTCTCCTTCCTCTGGTAGAGACAGGAGCTGGAGAAGAGGGAAGGCCTGGGGTGCATCGACTCCCAGCTATGACGGAGAAATTTTTTATCTCACAAGGGATTACCTGTCTATATAAAATCTGCTTTTTTGCATCCATTTGGGATAGACTTTAAGGGAAAATATCCTAGGCAATAGACCTGTAGTACTTCTGGTACGGGTGAAAACATTTCAAGACACAGAGCCTGAAATGAACGGAAGTGTGCTCTAGGAGCCAAAAGAACCAACTCAGCAACCTTCATGATCCAAAGCTCTGCCCTACTTCCATTCCCTCTTCCTGCCTGGTGTCCAATCACAGGATGAAGGGTGCATGCTGGGAAGGGCTGGACAGTGGACTGTCATTTAAAAAGCAGTGTTTGGTGGCATCTGTCCCAAAGGGAACAAAGGGTCTTTTATGAAAGTGTCTCACCAGAATCAAGGCACAGTTGGAACTGGCGCCATATTCTCCCCTTTGGTATTATATCCAAAGCAAGCTCTATTGTTCTCTTGTCAATTTTCCTCCAAATACGGGAGGTCCAGCATGATGACTGCACCCTTTCCTTAAGCTGCGGTTCACTTTTCAGCATTCTTGAGATGCATAGTTTAAAGGGTTCATGAACCTACTTAAATTGTACACAAAATTTTGTCTGTGTGTTCCTTTGTTTGAGAAAGGCCATAATTTTCATCATATTCACAAAAAGGTCAACAACCCTTCCCCCCCAAACTGAGTATAATAAAATTGAGAATAAATTAAGTGTTTTCCTAGTTGCCAGGTTCTCTACTCTAAGACTTGTACAGTTGGCTTGGGGAAAAGATCAGAAGTCCTGACTGATAAAATCTTTTCTCATGACCCTCAAAGAGATCTGTTCTTGAGTCTGATAAAGTTCATCTCAGGATTTAAAAGCATGAGATCTTGGGATTCTGGCGAATCACTGATTCTTTCGTTTGCTAAACATTTATTGACTGTCTACTATGATGCTAGGCACAACAATGAATGATGGACACAGTAGTTGCCCTCACAGACTTTACAGCCTAGTAGAGGAGGGGGGAAGGGGAGGGGGAGAGAGAAGGGGGAGGGGGGAAGGGGAGGGAAGGAGAGAGGGAGGGAAAAAGAGAAATGGTGGGGGAGAGAATTATTTTCCCACAACTGGCATCTTCAAATACAGCATATTCATTTTCATAATTAACTAGCAAACTGCTTTTCACAATAATGAAGAAGAAAAAGGATCTTAAGTGAATGGATAACAGAACTTTGCTCACCCTGTGTGTGGTCTCTCCTGGAGGGTTACACAATATAATTAGTATGAGACAGCATCTCCCGAATGCTTCTTCACTTTGTATATAAGCTGGTCTGTGTTCATAAGATTTTATCTTAAATAGTCTATAAAAGTCTTTACTTTCTCCAAGGGAAGTAACACAGCCTTCTACCTTGGCCACTTACCATCCTCCCCTGACCCATCTACCAGCCACATTTAGATTTATAATCGGATCAGTACTCAGAGGTTACTGAAATTCTTTCTACTGTGTTGTCGTTGAGGTCACTGTTGCTGTTGTGAGAATGAACTAATGATGTTAGAAAGAGAGCCCATTCATGTTAACTATACTGGAATTAAAATTAAAAACTTCATTAAAAACAAAGAGAAAGAATGAAGGACAGCGCACTCTGTAGTAGGTATTTACCGACGAGAGCGGCAGTATTATATAATGGCTCTGAGGTCACCAAGACTGAACTAGGTTCAAATCTCTGCTCTGGCACTAATGAGCTGTGGAACCTTGGGTGAGTTACCCAACCTCTCTGAGTCTCAGTTTCCTCATGGTAATTCTATCTATCTTATAGGTTTACTGTGAAAGTTCTATTTACTTCATGCAGTATAAATGATTAACAATGGGGACTCTCTTCTTCAACCCACCTTCCTTCTTATCCTAAATCAGCAGCTCCTCCTCCTGACTTCTCTTCAGTGTTCCTGGTCCTGGCATCTGAAACACTACCCTCTAGAGCAAATGTGTTCCTATCCCCAGATGCCCTTAGCTTTCTGGAGAGCAATAGTGCTCTTCTTTGCTTGCTTGGGGAGTGTTGTGTTTTGTTTTTTTAATGACAACTCCAGACAAAATGAAACACAGGTACTGAAGAGAAAGAAAGGCTGAGTTCAATGGCTCTGACTCTTCCACCTGACAGGTCTCTGCCAAACCCTGGTGAGGACAAATACTGAGCGAAGCCTAGTTAACTGGCCTCCGTCATAGACAGATGGAGGGTGAGTGTGCTGTCGTATCCAAAAGCAGTGGTTTTAAGGCTGGGACACATGTATCTTTGTGGTACGTAATGACTTCCCAGGGGGTATTTGGGCGTGTGTATTCTTAAGGAAATACACGTTCAGATCCTTAAACTTCCATACACACCCCTTCTTACAACCGACCTTTCCAAGAACATGCCTGGGATCTATACATTCTCTCAGCAGCCACTCCCATTTTCACAATCACCGTACTGCACTTCAGAAAAGAAATGCATACCTCTCCCCCGCCTGAATCTTACCAGGGGACATTTTGAAAATGCCTTCCTTCTAAGAGGAGTCCTATGAGAGCAGAGCAAGAAATATTTATTTTGCCCAGTCAATAAACTCTTGGCACGGTTGCGTGCTCCCGTCTGTCCACAGACCTTAAGAATTCACATTCAGAAGTCAGATGGTGGTCATGAGGTATGTACTAATAAGTTTATTTCAGTTGAAAAAATGAAATCAGACTTGGGTCTGCCAGAAAGCAAGACTGATTTGGCTGGATGGTTTGACCATAAAAACCTTTGCCAATTAGATTATATAGTGAATCTTGCCTGTACATTTAATAAGTACATGTAATAAGTGCCAAAAACTTACGTAAAGCTCAGACCATGTAATATGTCAGATATCACACCCTTTTCAACTATCTCCACTTGATTTGTCATTTCAGGAGTTAACTTTAAAATGGGCAAGGAGGCACGCAGTTTTTTCTAAATTTCAGGGGGTATAAGAACACAAAGTTTAGCTGAGGAACTGAGGGCTCCCAAATCCTGACTGGGAGAGTGGTGTGCCATTTACCACTTCCCTGGCCGGGGGCTGGGGTCGGGGCACACTGTGGGGCGGGGGGGAGCGCGGGATGGGACTAGGGAGCCCCAGCCAGCAGCCAGCCGACACACTGAGTCACACATGTGGCCCACAGCTGCCACACTGTCAGATGAGGAATCCTGCGAAACTGAGAAGCTGTTAGAGGTATGCCACGGCCCCCGTCACAGCCAGCCCCCAAACACCTGCTGACAAAGCGGCTGCGATGGAGCCGTGTTTCCTTGCCTGGCAATTTTCCAGCCAGTCCACACAGATAGGCAGCCCAGCCTTTCCACTTCTTCCCCAGAGATGGCAGCTTATTAGAGGACGTTAATAAATGAGGTGGAAGGCACTCTGACCTCGCAAGTTTAATAGTTTCTTTTTCTGAGAATATAATACAACTTAATTTGACTTGGCATCACTCCTATCTGCTGAATCTTTGGCTATTTATTAATTCATTATTGCTGTAAAAGGATTATTCAACTCAAGAGGATAGAGAAATTAAGAGGTATCAACAAGGGAGGAAGGTTAGATTCGAAAAGATAGATTTAGTATTCTCCCAGAATGCAGCCACGCGGGTCTTGTCAAGGAGCTCACGGGCAGTGTCCGTTCACCATCCGAGGCTGTGGCCACCCAGTGCTGGGAGGCGTGCAGTCAGTCTGCCTTCGGGGATGGACCACCCGCCCCGACCCAGAGACACTCCTCCACCAGACGGAGCAGAGCTGCTACTTCTGTGTCCCCTGTCACTGCCCCAGCAGCCCAGCCTGGGACGAGGGGGGTCACGGTGCTGGAAGGAATCAGAACTTCTATCTGTAGCTGCCGCCTAGGGAACTAAATGAGGTCTAAATATAAAATAAGGCAAAATGTCCTCCGTTTATCCTGGGTTAACTGAGAAAACATGAGAGGACTTCAAAGTTTTAGTCCCTGGCTTTGCTGGTGACTCTGGGAATCAGGATGTGTTGCATTACGAGTAAAATTTAGGAAAATTGCAAACCAGACAAAAGCTAATAAGCTCCTTTCTGACTTACATATTTGCTAATTCACTGGCTCTCATCTGCTTTTGTTGTGCGTCCTTCTCCCTGTTCCTCCCCAGCTCAATCTGAAGGCTGGCCTAAATGGTCACGGTTCTTTCACCTCTTTCTCTGGCAGGGCCCAAACACCAGGCTGGTCAGGACCTAGTACAAAGCCAAGAGCAAAAGTCTGTTGGGAGCAAAAGCCCCATGGGCCCATGAGCCTATGAGCCTCAAAAGCCTCGTTTATTGTTGGTCTTAAAAAGTCTCACATAGCTCCAGCCTGGCCGCATCTTCCTTCTCAAATCACAGGAAAGACAGGCAGAAGGACCCTTCTCTCCACATTGCATTCTACTTTATCCCATGAACCTTCTCTTCAATAATAACCATTATTCACAGAGGGCTGACTTAATGTTCTGTGCACTGTGCAATACCTACCTCCAAGGGTTGTTATGATGAGATGGAAGGTACACACAAATTCTAAGACAAAACAATGCTAGGTACTGACAGGATTGCTACAGAAGGAGAAGGCAACCCACCCTGGGTTTGTCTCTCAGCTCTCCAGCTGCCTCTGCCTTACAGACCCACGTAGGCGCTTCTGAAAGAGGCTTCGGGCTCCAGCTTGGCCTCAGGTCCACACTGGACCTCACTGCCAAGATTGATCTCCATGCACCTTGCAACCTGTTTACTGTGTTTACAGGGGGTACCCTCCTTGCACCCCACAAGGGCTAAGTGGGTGGTGGCCTGTTTCTATGGAAGATGGAGGGTGCCCGAGGGTCTGTTCAGGCAGTGCGCTTCTACAGGGAGACACGTGAACAGAAGTAACAGGCAGGCCTGCTAGCCTGCCAACATCCCATCTGCTCTCAGAACTGCCTTCTTGGAGCGCCTGGGTGGCTCAGTCGTTAAGCATCTGCCTTCGGCTCAGGTCACGATCCCAGAGTCCTGGGATCGAGCCCCACATTGGGCTCCCTGCTCCACGGAAGCCTGCTTCTCCCTCTCCCACTCCCCCTGCTTGTGTTCCTGCTCTCACTCTCTCCCCGTCAAATAAATAAATAAAATCTTATTAAAAAAAAAAAAAAGAACTGCCTTCTTTAGGATCGAGTCTCCTGTTGCTGCTGCTGGATTTATAATGGAATCATTTCCAACCTTTTTTTTTTTTACTTCAGAAAGTAACATTTTATTTTTTGCTGATCTGTACTTTCTGTAACAAGCAAATACTGCTTCCATGAAAAGAAAAATCCATAGCATTATGCTTCAGTGATAATTACGATTAACACACTGAAATACATTTATCTATACCCCCTCATGCATATATAAAAAATATATATTTTGCAGGCTCTTTCATAATCTGATTTTTCCACTCAACTAACAATCATAAATACCTTTCCTTATTAAGAAATATATTTCTATAAGATTGTGATTCATGACTGAATTGTATGGACTTACCGTACCCACTACTGGATATTTAAATTATTTCTACCTTTTCATTTATTACCCACACCTCTGTGACACATATCCATGTGGATGAGTCTTTAGGTTCATCCTTAGTTATTTCCAAAGGGAGTGGGAAGGGAAACGCCTGGGTCATAAACCTTTTTACAGCAACTTTAGATCTACAGAAAAATGACAAAGATAGCATCAAGGGTTCCAACACCTAGTTTCCTCCACTATTAACATCTCATGTTAGTAAAGTCCGTTTGTTACGAGCCACTATGGTATGCTACTATTAACTGAGGTCTGTATTTTATTCAGATTTCTTTAGTTTTCCCCTGAGGCTCTCATGCCGGTCCAGATTCTACCCAAGAACCACACTACATTTAGTCATCATGTCTCCTTGGTCTCTTCTCGGCTGTGACAGTTTCTCAGATTCTTTATTTTTGATTACCCTGACAGTTCTGAGGAGTACTGGGCAGAGATTTTATAGAGTGCCCCTTGGTGGGGATTTGTCTGATGTTTTTATCCTGATTAGGCCATGGTTACAGGCCTTTTGAGAGGGACCCACAGAGGGACCCTACCATTCTCATCACATCATAGCCAGGACACACACTGTCAGTCTGACCTAGCACTGCAGAAGCTGACCTTGATCGCTTGGCCCAGGCTGTGCTTGTTAGCATTTCTCACTGGAAAGTTACTCTTTCCCTGCTTCCCAAACTGTACGTTTTGGAAGGCAGTCACTCTGAGCAAATCACACCTATGGAGTGAGGAGCTGTTCTCCCCATCATGGAGGGTAGAATATTTGCATACATTATTGTAAATTCTTCTGAAAAGGAGATCTGTCTCTTCTCCTTTATTTATTCAATAGTTTACTTAGAACACTATGGACTCATGGATGTTTATTTTTACACTTTGGGTCATAACCCAATACTACTCTATTTACTGTTGCTCAAATTGTTCAGCTTTGGCCTTTGGGAGCTCTTTTCATCAGTTCCTATGGCCCCAGACATATCCTCATCAGCGTGGGGTTTGCATGGGGTTTGTTCTGAGTACTTCCTTACTTTCTGGCACTACAAAATGCTCAGGGCTCATCGTGTAGATTTCCTTCCCCAGTCCTACAATCAGGTATTTCCTCCAACAAGCAAAGGAGATGTACTTTTAAAGGTATTTGATCTATTATTGTTAAACTGCCCTTGAGACATCACCTTATACTGATTTACAATCCTGAGACTGCCCCCTTTCCCCACACCCTTGCCGACACTAGGCAGCTGCAAAGTGTCTGTGGGGATGGGGTGTATGTTTGTGTGTGTGTGTGTCTCCTCTCTGAAATAACTTCCTTGTTATCATTCGGGTTCCCATTGAACTTCAAGAGAAAGATGCCATGGGGACATTTCTCTTTCTGTGGGCCTTCCTCAACCTCCCTTCCTTCCTCCAGCACAGCGGGATTTCACCTGACAACCTCCTGCGGTGAGGGCTGGAAAGGAACTTTTCCTAAACCCCTATTAGAGCCCAGGCAACTCCAGGGGATGGAGGAACTAGAAGCAGAAAATAGCCCAACGGCTTACCTTCCCTGCTCCCTACACCTTCATGAAACCCCTCCCCCCACCACCCAGTTTTCTCATTTTTTCTTGGCAAGTAAATAATGGAAATCCAATCTCTCTCAAGCAGCTTCCTTCCACAGAAATCTTAAACATAACATTTAATAAAATGCTGGACTTCAAATTTCCTGTTGCCTCAGCTGCTGTATCTTACAGGTTACCAAAGGGAGAGGGAGAAAGGATCAATAAATAAATACACACTTGACACTAATCTCTAATCTCTGTATGAATAGTAGGCTTTTTTTTTTTTTTTCCTAAGTATTCCAGATTAGTTCTCAGTAGTTTTGAGTCCCACGGTGACCCTGAATTGAAGTCCGGAAGTTGGAAACTGGAAGCAAACCCAACTCTCAAGACCTCCTGCGACTATCTTATATTGCAGAGGGTTATAAATGTGGAAGTGAGAGTTAGAAGCACCTAGGCTTGGGTCACAACTTTGCCATTTACTAGCTGTGGGATTGTGAGCTCAGTGCTCCTACCTGGAAATGAGGACAATTTAGTGCCTACCTGGAAGAGTTGCAGAAAAGATTAAGTGGGGATGAGCATATATAGAGTGTCTGGCGTGTACACACACACACACACACACACACACACTGGAAGTCAACATCTCGGTTCCTGACACACACACACACACACACACACACTGGAAGTCAACATCTCGACACACACACACACACACACACTGGAAGTCAACATCTCGGTTCCTGACACACACACACACACACACACACACACTGGAAGTCAACATCTCGACACACACACACACACACACACACACAGGAAGTCAACATCTCGGTTCCTGAAAGCATCGTCAAACCTGCAAGCCCCATTTTCTTGAAGAATGCTGTTTATTATTTTATTTATTTATTTATTTAAATTGTGTCGACTGTTCTTGTACCTTTATTCTTTTTTTTTTTTTAAGATTTTGTTTATTTATTTGACAGAGAGAGACCTAGAGAGAGACGGAACACAAGCAGGGGGAGTGGGGAGAAGCAGGCTTCCCGCCGAGCAGGGAGCCCGATGCGGGGCTCGATCCCAGGACCCTGGGACCATGACCGGAGCCGAAGGCAGACGCCTAATGACTGAGCCCCCAGGCGCCCCGGAACGCCATTTATTAACAGAAGAGAGCAGCTAACACGGATGTGACACAAGTGCTGGAGGCATCACACTGTCACTTGAAGGGGCTCCAGATTCCTTCCCGAGCCTGCTCCCTTGGTGTTTGGTAAGAGGCCATTTGTTAATAATGGCAGCAAACACCTATAGCTTATTCAGTACTTTCCATGTGCCGACGATTGCGCTCAAAACATTAGAAGCACCATCTCCCTATCCCATCGGGTCCACAGCAAGTTCTGTCCCCTGCCTGTCCCTTCCGCTTCTCCACGGCCGCCACCATCTCTTGCTGGAATGACTGCCACTGGCTTCTGACCGGTCTGGCCTTCCTACTTGTACCCTTACTTCACTACTGTTCCATTTTCAAGCTGCATTCAGAGTAATACTTCTTAAATGTGCAACCGATTATGCCACGGCCCCACTTAAAAATCCTTTAATGGCTTCCTACAGCCTTAGAAGAAAGCCCCATGGCCCCAAATCCCTACATGATTTGGCCTCTGCTTACCTCTCTAACCTATTTCAGGACACCTGCCGGCACACTGGCTATCTTTCCGCCCCTCAAATAAGTAGAGCTTGTTCCTGCATGAAGGCCTTGGCATTTGCTGTTCTGTTCCAGAAGCTCCTCCCCTCATGCCTTGGAATGACTGGCTGGCTCCTTAACATTCAGGTCTCAGCTTCAATGCCACCTTCTCTGAGGCCTCCCCTGACCAAGCAGTCTCGAGCAGCCACCCCAGCCCCGCACTGTGGGGTCAGGCTGTTGTACTGTCTTTACAGCACTTGTCACTATCTAAAGTTATTCTGAGATGCTAAGGGTCCTTAAGTATTTTGTCCCCTGCTACATCACCAGTACTGGATAATGTGCCTGGCACCAGTGAAAGCTCACCAAATATTTTTTGAATGAATGACTAAGTGAATTATCAAAACAACTCCTTAAGGTATTATTGATCTAGAAGCCTTCCAAGCTTTCCCAGGCTAACTGTGGGCAGCTTGCTGGTCTTAGAAATACTGCCCAGGCATCTCGTGGACAGCTTATTTCTAGAGGCTCTATTTCTTTTCTAACTGTCACCGCAATCACCAGGCACATATAACCACAAGGGGTGGGGGGACGCACCAGGTATAGATGAAAATGCTGTTATCATAAACAGGATTGCTCTGACAAATGACTAAGCCTTACTGGTAAAGGCTGGGTGTGTCCAAGGAATGCTGTTTCACTGAGGGCAAAGCAGAAGCAAGCTCAGGTCCAGCCCTTCCCAGGCAAGGAAATCTAAAGAACCAATTCATCTGCTGGAGAAAATGTTCTCATCTGGCTTCCTTATAAAACAGCTGCACGTTTGGCAACTTCCAGCCCTCCACAATCCAGCTGTGAGCTGTGCTCAAGGCAGGCTTGGGTTCTAAGATTTTAACTATCCGCCCTTCACCCTAATGGTCTGTGAAGGGAGAATGACACCCAGGCCAAGAAGGAAGTAAAGGGGTGGTTATCACTGTTCCCCTCCCTCCCTAGTAGGAAAGCCAGCTGAGGCGTGGCTGCGCATGTGGGAGAGCAGGGTTAGCTGTCCTGATGGTGGGGACAGTGGGACAAGCACACAACTACGAATCAGAGATGTGCCTTCAAGACCATGGTCCAGCACACGTTAGCATATGACCTTCAGTGGGATGCCTCATTCATTCACTCATTCATTCATTATGTGCAATTAGCCAACATAGAGTACATCATTAGTTTTTGAGGGATGTCTCTTTAAACGAAGGTTTCCACATGTGTAAAATGAAGACAGTGATACATGGAAGGACCCACTAAATGGGTGCTATCATTATTATTCGCTAGGCTCTGAACTCATCACCTTACTAACATTTTCACATTCGGTTTTCATAGTAATAACCCTAACAGAATGAACACTCCATTTTACAGATGAAAAAACACGAGGAGCACAGAAGTGAAGTGACATCCCAAAGTCCCAAAGCTAGGCAGGGCTGGAACGACACCTGCGGCCTGGCCCGTGTTCCTCCCCCTGGGCGGGGATTGGGGGGAGCCCTCGGTGGTGGTGAAGGCCGCGCAGGAGGGCGCCTGTCCCGTCAGCTTGGCTGCATTCCTCACTGCCAGTAGCAGAGGTGGGAACCTCTGCGGATCGCTAAAGATCATCCAAGGCCTTGGCAGACTCGAGCTCCAGCTTGGACGCCAATTACCAGAAAACCTCGTCCCTGCTTGGACGCCAATTACCAGAAAACCTCGTCCCTGCTTTAGGGCATCCCAATAGTCTCTTTAAAAAAAAAAAAAAGAAAAAAAAAAGGGTATGGCTAGATGTCTTCTGCGTTTACAACTGTGATCTGCCTGGGACATTCCTGTAGCCACCTGGCTGCAATGTAGTGGTTTCCCTCGGATTCTTGCTTTGGTTCCTGTGGGCTCTGGCACACAGTCCCAAGACACCGTCCCATGGACTCAGGGCAGAAGGTCTCTGGGTCAGATACCAGTTTCAGTTTCAACCCTGTCCTGAGGTGAGAGGCACCCACTTCTCACTCTTTTAATTAGGATGCAGAGAAACTCTTCCAAGGCTTCAGCTGATTCCCCACCCCCACCCCCCGCCCGCCACTAGAAGATACAAAATATGAGTTCAGTTGGGATGATGCTCCCTTGTCTGCCTACGGAGAACTGACGATGAAGGTAGTCTGATGGGTCCCTGCTCTGTCCTTGCCGCCTCCTGGGGTTCAGGGATTCAGCACCCCTTGGTGTGGTTATATTGTAAATGTCTTTGCCGCTTGAGCTCCTGGGAGGCTGACTCCGCTTCCCATTCACCATTTTACCCCCAGTGTTTAGCACCACGCCTGGCACTTAGGAGGCATTTTGGTGGCTGTCACACAGGATCTCACACAACCTGCACTGGCCTAGGAGAAAGGAGTTAGCAGGTAAAGTGCAAGGTGGGGAAGACTGGCCTTCAAGGCAGTAACTATGACCAGAAGAAAAGCAGACTTTTCTCCTAAGAGCATAAGACCTATTTTCTTGGAAAACGCCTAAAGGAGGTAGTATAATCTGTTAGGATCGTCCACGCTGGAGTAACACCAGGATTCCCATCTAGGCCCTTCTGAGCTGGGTGACTTTGGCACAGCTACTGAACCTCTGTACGCTTCAATCTGCTTGTCTGTGACACAGGGTGTCATGCATTCATTCACTATTTCAGTGAACAAATGCTTATTGAGCACCCACAGGATATGAGGCGCTGTCCTGGGCACTGGCATCACGGTAGTGAGCAAGTCTGACAAGGTCCCAATTCTCATGGAGCTTCACTTCTAGTGAAGGAGACATCTAATAAACAAGGAAACGGATAATTTCAAATAGAGGAAAGTACTGTGGAGAAGGTAAAGCAGGATGCTGGACAGAGAACGATGGGCGTATGTGTGCTGAAGGGCAACCGAGACGGGAAATACCAGGATATCCCTGCTAGAGTGGACAGGAATACTAAATGAGCTCAAGTGTTTAGCTTGCTTACTACCAAGTAATGGGCACTCTACCAAATTCAACTGTTTTTAGATTGCTCCCCATCCCTAAGCCGACTGCTTCTATTTCACCTCACGATGGCTGAGCCCCCACTACATGCCAGGGAGGGGAAGACAGAGGGCACTCAGCTGGAGCTCTCGGACTGGCAAAGAATGCAGCCAGTGCTCTATGAGAAGAGGAAGAGATGGTAAATTCCACCTGTAGAGTCAGCAAAGACTGCCACGCAATGTGGGCAGATGGATTGGAATGTTCCAGGAAGCCCATGGGGCGAGAGGAGGGCATGGCAGGTGGGGGGAGCAGCCTGAACAAAGTCCTGAAGACATGCGCCTGCTCAGCACGTCCAGGGAGCCGTGAGGCGCTCACAGCGGCTGCACACAGAGTGTGAGGGGGCGCCCCAAGAGACAGAGTATCTCCCGAGCAGCTCCCAATACTGCTCTCCGGGGGTCACGCTTGAAGCGTCTCCTCGGAAGATGGGAGGCGTGTGGGCGGGACGAGCAGGAGATGAGAAGGGCGTCAGGGCTCCACGTGGCGTCTACCGCACTGCCGGCACGCACAGTGGGAACCAGGCCTATGTTTAAAATAGCCTGGGTTCCGTGTGGCATTCCCCGAGGTGGCACACACAGATATCTCAGAGAAGCAAGAGAAGACAAACAGCCAGCGGTGGCTCAACATAAAGCCTGCGTGGCGGCCAGGCGGGCACCGGGCTGCTCCAGTGCGACTGTGGAGCATCAGTGCAAGTCTGACTCTCAGCTTGGAAGGCTACCCGAGGCACCCATGTATGGTGCCGGGGTCTGCAGGGAGCGGACGCACTCCCAAGCACAGCCGAGGGCTCCTTCTTCACCAAAATCAGACTCACTTGTCCAAGAGTCTAAGGCCTATGCCGGGGACAGTGAGAGGGCTTGGAACTAGGGAGACAGCGAACTACAAGGAGATTTCTTGTGCCTATCAGTAACTCAGGCACCCCCACCAGCTCACCTTCTCTGAGTGTAACTACGAAGCAGAGGTTTGTAAAAGGAAACCATTCAGATGGAGGCCTGGTTCCCTATTCATTACTCTGTCCTATCCCTGCCCTTGCAGTGAACACTCTTGTTAGGAGACCCCTCAGGAAATGGAGAAGGTAAGAAAGCTATCCCCACCCTACTCTTGCAAAAGCTCGTGATACAGCCATTAGGTCTGGACTGTAGGAATCTGCCCCTATGGGTGCAGAGAGCCAAGGAGATGAACATCACATCCAATTTACATTCAGCCAATCTTACCAGAGGCTCTCCCTGGATTCCACATCAGTTCTGTCAGATGACAGACAGGCACTAGCCTGGCCAGAAGAGAAGAAGATGACCTAAAACACATGAACACACCAAACAGGAGAGAGCCCAAAACAAAGAGAGAAAAGAGGAAGGGACACTGCAGGTCTCCACCCTTCGCATATCATCACCCAATCTCAAGACTGAACAAAGCCCACTGCTCTGAATCAAAGGGCTGCCCTAGGTACTGGCACATATGACATTGGGTAAAAGGCAGCTGTGGCCTTTGTCATGTTCAAAACATCTCCCCATAAACCACTAAACCTGAAGAACTTATCAAAGCTGTTTCTTTAGTCTGAGGTACTGCACTTCTGGCTGAGCCCCCAGAATGAAAAAATCAGTAGGTATCATAAGACAAGAGTAGGTCATGGGGCTACCATACGCCACTTGAACACAGATGAGTTTCTGGGTGAGCCAGCTGTCCTCTTAGAAGCTGATGGGACAAGGTAGATGGTTAAGTTTTGCTAGGGAAAGAGAAATGCTCATCTTTAAAGGGCCAGGTTTAGGGTCTAAGCAGAGGGTGCTGAAGGAAGCACATAAAGATCATTAAAGACACATTCTGCCTTCCTCCTGTTTTTTTCTGAGGCCAGCTCAGCTGTGACACTCAAATGACATCGTCCCACCACTTCAGACCTGTCCCATCCATTTGCAGGAGAACTTGATTATGGCTCACTTCTCAACACAAATCAGATGTCATAACATTTACTCATGATACCTGAAAAGCAATTGCTCTTCACTGGCCCAATTTCAGGGCTTAGCCAGAGCAAGATAATCCAAATACCCCAAAGGGCACCAGGGGAATGTTCCCCTTAGTATCGAATAAGGCCCAGTCACCCTCCAAAGCTGCGGAGTTGAGAGGTAAATGTCTACAATCTAGATGGCTCACTGCTGTCAGACTTTTCACCCTGGCTTTCAGACAGAGAAGAGCAGGAAGGGCACAGAGAAACCAAGGTTTGAATCCAGTCCTCCCACTTATTAACTGGGTCCCCCTGGGCAAAACTTACTCCACTGGGCCTCAGTTTCCTCATCAGTTAAACAGGGTTGATGATTCCAGGTTCTTTATGAAAGTAAAAGCATATGGCACATGGTAAATGCTCCTGAAGTGACTGCTTCTCTCAGGAAATGGTGTGTAAGACAGTGCCTGACACATCAGACTTCCACTCCACCTTGCTCTGCTCCCTTCCTCCTTCCTGGATTAGATGATGGCTCGGGCTCTCACTTCTGAGTCCCAATCAGAACTCCATCGCATATAGGATAGTACACGTATCAGACGGCCCTTCGACGTCGGCATGAGAAATTAACAAGAAACGTAGAGATCTTTTGCTTTCCCCACCCACTCACCCACTCGCTATTTAAAACGTTCTACTGCAGTCTTCACTCAGCCGGCCAGAGGGGTGGAGGGAGGGAATGACAGCAAAATAAACATTCCAGCTAACCACTTTGGGGAAAAGATGAGTGAATCCTTTCGGGGTTGTTTTTAAATTAAAAAACATTTGCTGTGAAACAATAGAGTCACTCCTCTCTACGAACTATTTTTAGGGCCCTTGACTGAAATACATGCAAGAAAGAAAAAAAAGAAGTTTAAAAAAAGAGGACAATTCTGTAGATGGGAGTTTCAGCAAAGCCTACGGAACTGCTCGCTTTACGCTCAGCTGGAAGGACTAGGTTCTTTTCCTTCCCAAACTGCTTCTCCGATCTCTGGGGTCTCACTTCCCCCAGCTTTACTGAGCTCTAACTGGCATGTATCACAGTGCGAGTTTAAGGTACGCTCTCATAATCTGGCACACGTAGTATAGAGGCTTTAAAATGTCTGCCACAATAAGGTTAACACATCCTTTACCTCACATAATTGCCTTTGGGCTGTTGCTCTTAGGATGTAAGTCTGACTGCTGCAGTGCTTGGAGTGCTGCTGGGACGAAGGGCTCTGGTGGCTAATCCTATACCTCTTCTTGCCCACTGGAGAGAACGGCAAGACCAGGCTTTAGAAATGGGGCTAGATTAACTGTAGGGGACCAGCAACCAACGTGGGAACGACCAGTCTCTGGAAAAGAAAAGATGCTCACCCACTTAGCTCTTACTCATCTCAACTGGAACGAACGGTCACAACATGGCTGTAAAGGGCGCTCCTGCTGGGGGTTAAAAGCAGACGCGCAAATCAGGCCCACCATAGGAATGAAAAAACTGCCTGGAGGAGGAGGGTAGGACTCCATGAATCTGACATAACTCTGTATTAGAGGCTTTATTTTCTCTTTCATTCCAACTCCTCCTCCCCTCCCCTCCAGTGAAGAACAGTAATGGCATTGAAATCCACAGATAATCCTTAAATCTCGGTGGCAGCTCCAGTTCTAAACTCCTCCCTCACACTGACGGCTTTAACAGCTGTTAACAAGTCACAACAAGGACCTCTCTTGCTCCAGCCTGGAATAGCAGTATCCTCTCCCTTGGCCTACCCAAATCAGACCCGGCCTTCAAAGGTACGTCCTCCACGCACGTTGTGCGGAACCCTCTGGCCTCCAGAGACTATTCCGTATTCACCCCTCAGACTCACAGAGCCTGGTGCGGCCCATAGGGCCGCGGGGACCTTAGTGGTGTGCTACTGCTCCCGGGGGAGCGGGACACAGGTACAGTCTGGAGGGCCGGTGAGGCCAGCCGAGCCAGAGGCTGCCTCCGTAGGGAAATACGCACTAACGACCGCCATGGATGCGCGGCAGGGGCAGAGCTGGCGCGAGGGGCAGGGTGGCAGCCTTAAGCAGTGAGCCGTGTCCACGAACAGGACAATACATCACAAAGTCCAAGCTTGGGAAGGGCCAGGCAGGCCGGGAAGTGGAGTGCAAGGGGGACAGGCCTGAGATCAGGATGGAGGCTGTGAACAGTGGTGGGCACCGAAGCCTCTTCGTAAAGTCCTGGCTGTGGGGTTTAGGGCACAGACCGTAAGGTACAAGGGAGCCAGGGGCACATGACTAGGTACGAAGCACTTGACATGAAAGGCATTTCCCTGGCACTGGTCACCGGCTACTCCGCGTGTCTCTTGCGGTGGGATTAACCCTGTAGGATTCTTGGCTTTTCCTCCTCTAGACCAAGAGCTGTTGCTCGAGGGCGTATCTTGTGACTCAACACTTCCAACCCTGCTTAGCAGCTGTGAGTCTATTTGTGAAATGAAGATAGAAGGGATTCGCATTTTGCCTCCATTTCTTGTACCTCAATCACCTTCCCCTTGGTGAGGACAGTCCTATTTAGGTTTTAGTGGGAGGCTGCCTAGGTTCCCAGATGGCAGGCCCCGGAATGAGGGCTGGCTGGCTCTGGTGCATCCAGGGTGACCCTAAGGACACCGCATTCCTTCTCTCAGTGGTAACACAAACACTGCGGACGTGTACTCCTAGCAGCCTCTGGTCTTTATCTGTGTTTCTGTTTTGCTTTTTTGGTTGGGGCTAAGAATGTGGGAGTTTGCCCGTACCATAATCCTCTACCGGTACACTTCCAGGCCCGCAGGACAGAGGTGGCAAAAGGCATGAGGGGATGTGTGGAGCCCCTCCTCTGGTGGCCCGCCAGCCGATCGGGGGCCCATCGCCTCACTTTGCGGGCGCAGAGCCTGCCTCCCCCCTCCAGGCCCCACTGCTTTCCCAGAAGCCAGCCACAAGTTCACATCAAGCAACAAGCGGCAATTACAAACTAATGCCTGCTGGAAATATCTTTCTAGTGTCAAGCAGCCATCAAAAGCACTTAAGGAAATCATAAAAGGGAGGTGAGAGAATTCTTGGGGAAGAGCTATAGGATAGGGAGGGCAGAAGGGAAGGCATCGGCCCACCTCCGACCTTGGAGGGAAAAACAGGCCATAAAAAGCAGAACTGGTTCTAAAGAATGAACCTGCCTTTGGGGAAACTGCAGAACACTGCATCGTTCAACCCTGCTCCTGCTGGAGCCAAAACACTTCAGGGTGCCTAGGAAACCTTTTGTTAACACAGAGTAAAATGACATTTTAAGCACTATGTATCTTTTTAAAAAATCATCTAGTGAGCATGCATCATATTTGGTAGTTATATACAATCTCTCATCCCACGTGGACTGCATCTCTGTGAAGAAGACATTATGCCTCCCCGTTTTACAGATGTGGAAACTGAGGCTCAGAAAGGTCAGTGACCTGTTCACGTTTGGAGCCCAGGTTTGTCCCACGGCAAAGCCACTGTTCTTCCCACCAAAGACAATGCTGGGCTGGGCTGGGCCCCTTGCCGGGTGTGCATGGTGCTGAGCCGCCTGCCGGCAGCTCTTACCGCAGGGTGCATCAGGCACTAGCGTGGCTGGTGTGGGGAGCCCCGTGGCCTTTCCTGTGCACTTGCTTAAAGGAGGAGGGAACTCAGCTCTCTTAAGTGGGCTAGCGGAGTCTCTTCGAGGGACTCTTTCTTCAGTCTTCTAGTTGTCAACGACCATGTGAAAGGGAAGGACTGGGCTCTGAAATAAGTAGCTACTGTCACGTTGGGAACGTCACTTTCCTCTCTATGTTTTAAATCCTCATGTAAAATGGGTCCAATAAACCCTATGTGAACACTAAATAAGATACTTATTAGAGTCCTTAGTTATAGCTGGCACAGGTCAACATAAATGATAGCTATTAAGAGTAATTTCTGCTTTATTTCAGATAAACGGTTTCAAAAAACACACAGATTTGGCATCAACCTGTTCTCATTCAGTTGGTGCCATTTACTGTTGAGGAAAAATGTAAAGCCCTTGCATTTGTTTCATGGCTAAGGACAACTATAACAGAATGGCCGTGGAAGTGCAGACAACTTGATTCAGGAAAGAGCAAGCCATATTCTCCCTGGGCCTGGTCCTCTCCCTTGCTGCTCAATCAACTCAGAGTAGACTCTAAGCACAGCTATTTAGAGACCAGAAACTTATATACGCATATGGCAGGAACCCTGAACATTTTAGGAGGCAAAAGACATGTGTAGGATGAATTAATGCAAATGGCTTTGCCTCTGGTTCTATAGTCCCCTGAAGGCACGTTTGCTAGAGGTACCCTCTTCAGATGGGCGGCTCCTCGGGAGAGCAGTGCAGGCTGGCTCCCAGGCTTACCCGCCTGCTTCACCGAGCAGGTAGCAGCTACCGGAAGGAGCACCGGGCAGATACTTTGTTCTCACCCTGGTTCCCCACTCTAACCCCAACAGTGGCGTGGAGACCCAGAGGTTCTTGGGTTTCAGTCTCCTACACTTCTGACTCAAAACGGCTCTGGTGGTAAACTGCATCTTCTTCTGTGATCTGTCCATGGAAACCTAAAGCCACCGCTGTAGGACACGGCTTCTAGCTGCACCGTTTCTGCACTCCTTTCAGAGACTAACCCTGCCCCTGGGCAAAAGTAAAATGTGCTTCACATCGCTGCCCCTGAGCAAATGGTGAACAATGGCACAGACTGCCCAGACATGCAGAGCTCCAAAAGTGTTTGCCTCTTGCTGTTCCCTTTTAGAGGCTGCAGCGGGCATTACTGGCATTTGAGTTTGCAATAATGGAGAATATGGGACTCAGAAATTCAACTCAGAACCAGATCCATTTGTGTTTTAAACACAATATTCCTACAGAATCTCCTATAAAACAGTAGACTTTTCAGTATAGGACAAGTGTTAGTAGATTGCTGGCATCGAGGAAGCAAAGAACAATAACTTTTAAGGTTATTCCATTGGTCTTATCTGGGCTTAGATTTCTAGGTAGATTTGGAAAAACTAGTTCTTTCAAGTCTGTCTTTTGGGTATTGACAGAAGAGCCAGGTGATGCACTGTGCAAAAGTTAAGGCTGCAGAGACTCGGAGGGGAAAGCATTCCCTATGAAACAGAAAAGGACAAATATTGAAATTCCAGTCTAGATTCTGATAGATTTTTTAGCAATAAAAACCTGGTGCGATTTAAGATCACTTAGATATAAAGAAAAATTCTGCTCTCCCCCAAGCCAAATTTTAGAAAGGGTCTTGCCCTTTTCTGTTAAAAGAAAAACATTTCCAGACCCCTTCATCTATGTGTATATTGCATATCTGTGTGTATACTAAGTCAGTAGTCCTAAACTGAGTAGACAATTTTTATCAAGGGGCAACTCCTGATATTTAAAAGATTTAGCTGGAATAGGTGATATAAAAATGTAGGATTTTATAGACATTTAGGCTATTCTTCTATTCTGTAAACCACCGTGTTACCTCCTTTTTAGCTTAGTTATGAATGAAGATTCCTAAGAATGGGTCTCACAGATTATCTTCCAGGTACCCTTTCACCACCGCAATCCTGAGCCTTGGAAATATTTGGCATAGATGTATCTAAAAAGATACCACCCTAAGTATCCCCGACAGACAGACAGGCTCAAGGTCTAGAGACTTATGGCCCACATATTGTTTCAAACATAGGGAAAACCATTTCTTGGATAGCTGAGTACCTCAGCCTCTCTCCACAAAGGAGCCACATTCTACCACAATCTGGCATTTCAAATTCTATGCCTATGATCACCCCTCTACTTCACAGACAGACTCTCAACGTAAAGATCAGTTCATGCAACTAGCCCCAAACCAAGCACCGTATGTTCCCCAGGGGCCCTGTGTCACTATTCACCCTCAATGTCAAAAAGGCAGTGACAGTGTGTGGCTGACTGATGGGGTGATTTTGTTGGCACCAAGCATAATAGCAACCTTGCCGGCTGTGCACATGAAGGCAAGATCATCTTGGGATACCCCAGAACCTGGATCCCTCAATCAGCTAAGCTTTCCATCTTCCCTTTCTAACAAAATCGGACTATAATTTGTGCCCCTTCAGCTGGCCCAAACACACATTCATAAAGAAACCTGCTTGCACAGGTTTGCTGACATGCACGGCGAATTACCTCCAGTGTGTCCTTCCAGGAAAGGGCCAGACTCATTTCAGGCACACAATTCATTCTGACCAAAACATTCTATCTGCTGCATGAATGCAAAAACATATGCATACACACAGGGTGTCCCTCATTTCCTCTGGAGTAATGGGAGCCTGGGCAATACTTTAGGTATTCATTTTCCAACATAAATTAGAATGGAGCATCAAAAACACCAGTGACATCTGCACGGATACAAAATGTACTCATTATGGTCGGTGCTATTACAATGAAAGGAAATGCATTCATAATGGCAGGACATTTTAAATAATGTGTTGCTGGATTCTCTGTTCATAAAAGCAATAATGAAGAAACAGGAGTGGGTCAAATAAATTAACATGAGTAATAGGGGCATGGGGTGGCTTCAAGGGCTCTGGGCCATTACAGTGAGATGGCACACTTACTGGATCCACAGGGAGACAGTTACGAGAGTTTAAAGGTAGAAGAGGCAAGAAGAGCATCTGGCTGGCATTCTGGAGAACTGACATTGGAGTCCCGGCTCTGCGCTATGCTAGCTTTGTGATCCCATGCGAGTTAGGCCAACATCTCCCTACACCTCAGATTGCTCACCTATCAAATAAGGAGAGCCTCCCTCTCAGGACTGCAAGAGGAGGAAGTAAGAGAACAATGCAAAGTGCTTAGCATAGTCTGGGTTGTACTAAGCACACAATCAACATTAGCTTTCATTTTTTGTGTTATTATTGCTACATAAAGGTACAGCTCTGTGATTGCAGGATCTCAGTTTCTTCTTCTCTAAAGTGGAGCCAATAACACCTGCTCTTCCTACTTATAAGCTTATCATGAGGAGCAAGTAAAATGAAATGTGTGTGGCAGATACTACTGTTGGGTTGATTTAGTGACTGCTAACTTGCTTCCCTTGCTGGTTTCTACTCTGGAGGGTAGAAGGGTTAAGTATCTGCACACAAAGCCTCTACTGCAGTGCGGGGTAGGGGGCATGTGCCTGGTCCAAGCCCATGACATGGAAGGATAAGTCTTCTGGTTTGGGTGGGGGTGCTCCTTGGGGATATGTTTACTTTTCTGATTAATAGATATGGCCCTTTTTCTGACCGCTGTTTCATGCTTGAACACAGATACGATACTCAAAGCTGCAGCCCCTTTTCAATCATAAGGCAACAAGCCCAGGGAGTCTCAGAGACACGTGGCAGTATTGACATCATTAGGCACTGAAGCAAAGCCAGCAGTCACCTCCCTCCAAACTTAATAGGTGAAACAAATAAACCTCTGTTTGCTTAAGCTACTGATACCAGAGTTTTCCTCAAAGCTGAACACAATTCTGATACGATGCATAAAAGTACTCTGGAGAATTAAAAGTCTTTCATATAAATATATGATCACTCCTCTGCCAAGAATTTCATTCCCTTGGACGCATCTGGCTAATTTATATATGTCCTTTAAACTTAGATTTAGTAAGATCTCCTCTAGGAAGCTTTCCAAAACCCTATCCCTAGCCCCACTGTGTGGACTTCTCAAAACACTCCATAAACACCTCTATTGGTACATGTTACACTGCTTTGTAATGATCCATTTACTTGTTTCTTTGTTCTCCAGATGGTTAAAATGTCTCAACAGCAAGGATTCTTATTTTAGTCATTTAAAAAATTTCCTAGCACTTTGCATTATACCTGGCACACAGTGGATATCTCATTAAGGGTTTGTTGCAATACTGAATAAGCCAATGAAAGAGTGACCTGAAAGGCACGGAGTAAATGATAGCCTGTCTAGCTCTATTACCCATTCATATTTCTGAAACATGGTAAAGAGCTTTCTAATTCCTATTACTATGTTCAGGGTGTCTAGGTTAGGGAAGTACTGGTCTAGGCAGTGGTTTTTACTGTTTTAAAAGTTATTCCACTCGAACCTTGTTTGAGTTCATGGTACTCCCCCTATTTCTACTCCCTAAATTATTTTAGGCTGTGTATTTAGTCCCTACTTTTCTACAAAAAAATATATATATAATTTTATTTCCCTCTTTGTTGTTTTAGAATTTACCCCTTGTGATAACCAAAAACATCCTGGGAATAATCTCATTTGGCACCAAAACAAATGTTCACATCATCCAGCGGCTCCCTTCCTAGGTATCTAAGTTCTGTGTGACTGGGGCTTCTAGAGGCTTCCCGCTGATCCTGCCATATCTGGATCCTTACCAGCCTCGAATGCAGTGCTCCACTGCCCAGGCAGAGCCTAGGGTATGTGGTTCTCTCCCAGGAAACAGATGTAAACCCTGTGTCCACCTTTTTCCTATAAAGCCAACTTAGGTCCGTGACTTGTATAGATCACAGCTTTCTTAAAGTAAGATTACTAGCCCCATTGCCAAAATACCCAGAAAAATAATAGTATCAAACAATAAAATATCATCATTCAGATTATATATCAGAAACACTGCTCTGTTAAGCACATTAAAAAATGTCTAAGAGGTGAGGTGGTCTTCACCAGAGGCCAGCCTCTAGTCTGAACTTCCTGTTCCCTTTGCCTGCAATGCTCCCCGTGCGCACTGTTGCTTGACTAGGTCCTTTGTTCAGTCAGGTTTCAGCTCCGAAGTGGCCTCCTCAGCTCTTCTTTGAACACCTTGTCTACAGTAGTTTCTTCTCTCCGGTCCCTTTTAATCAAATCATTTTATTTCATTTCCTAACAATGATATCTGAGATTATTTTGTGTATTTAGTGGTTTACCAGTGCTTTTGTTTCTTTTTTTGTTTTTGTTTTTTGGTCTATCTCTTTCCACTGGAGTTAAATTCTACCTGAGAAAGGACCTCATCTCTGTCTTGTTCACCCTGTATCCTCAGCAACAGGAGCTGTGCGGGGCATAATATGGATGCTTAAAAAACATGTGCTGAATAGAAGTAAGAAGAAAGTGAGCAGCTTAGTAAATCTACTTTGCTGGCCTTTATTTGAGCTTCCTTTTGGGAGTGGGAATGAGGATGGGTTTGGTGGCCACAATGAATACTTTGAGATGGTGAGGTTGGCTCTGAGAGGCTCTGTGTGGTTATGGAAAGAACCATTGTCCTGTCCTGCCGCTTACAAGATGTACGAGAATTGGAACATGTCCCTTAATCTCTCTGAGCTTCAGTTTTGTCATCTGTATAGTAAAGTGTTTCAGAGGATCAGTATAACAATTAAATGAGACAGTGATAGCACACAGTAAGTAAATCTGTTCCCCTCAGCCTGTCCTTTAAGGCTGTAAAAAAGAGGAAGCAGTCCAGTAGCTCTGGGAAAGTGGTCTGATGCTTTTTCCCATTTGGGCAGTCACCTTAGCAACCATGATGACTGTTCACAGAGATACCGTCTACCTGCTGTTTCAGGGAGTCTTAGCCTACTGGCCAATTTTGAAGTCCTGAGTACATTTTCAAAACACTAAGCACAAGTCTACTTTGCAAGATTAGTAGAGATTTATTCCTCTCTTCTCAACTTTGTATCAACTTATATTAAACCGAGGGTTGATGTTATTCCACAGAGGTAAGCTTATAAATCCGCTTTAAAAAACTCTGGGTGCTGAGCCACAACATGTGCTTCCTCTAGGCTCATTAAAACCAGAACATTCAAAGCCATCAAAAATCTGTGTTCTCCAGGCCTGCCACAGACACTTTTGGTGACATCATCCTTGACAGCTATTTGCCTATTTAAACACAGTCAATTCTTCACACTGAATTTATTCTGCCCACTCATCTGTTAATTCAACAAGCATTAATTGAGTGCCAACTGCATGTCTAGCCCTAGTAATCAGAATCAGCACACATTGGCAGTTACCAAATGTTAAGCACCATGCCTAACCCCTTATGAGCATCAGGTCATTCAATCTGCATTTCACCCCACAGGCATCAAGATTATCCCCATTTAATAGGCCAGAAAACTAAAGCTGGAGAGTTTACATAAATTGCTTAAGTGGGCAATAAAGGGTGGGTCAGTGCTCCGACCTATCTTTCTGACATCAAACCCCACCCTGTTAATCACAATACTCCAGTTAAGTTAGGCCTTGAACATGCATTTGGTACTTACCAAGGTGACAGCCGCTTTCCTGAATTAAAAAGAAACAAGGCTGGGCTGTGATCTTCCTCAGGATAGGATTTCCATCTTACTCTTCTTTGCATTCCCAACCCCCCAAACTATGCCAATAGTGCTTGCTGAACTGATGATGAGCATGTGGCTCCTGTTCTCAAAGATATAGTACAGCCAAATAGACAAGGTGGTATGAAAGACCTTAAAATATGGGCGCCTGGGTGGCTCAGTTGGTTGGGCGACTGCCTTCGGCTCAGGTCATGATCCTGGAGTCCCTGGATCGAGTCCCGCGTCGGGCTCCCTGCTCGGCAGGGAGTCTGCTTCTCCATCTGACCCTCCCCCCTCTCATGTGCTCTCTCTCATTCTCTCTCTCTCAAATAAATAAACAAAATCTTTAAAAAAAAAAGAAAGACCTTAAAATAACAACATAAGAAGACCAAGGCACAAAACTGTACAGGGTACAAAAGATGTGAGTGATTACAACCAGGGAATGGGTTTAACTTTAAAACCAAGCAACAAGGGGCACCTGGGTGGCTCAGTTGTTAAGCGCCTGCCTTCGGCTCAGGTCATGGTCCCAGGGTCCTGGGATTGAGCCCCGCATCGGGCTCCCTGCTCGGCAGGAAGCCTGCTTCTCCCTCTCCCACTCCCCCTGCTTGTGTTCCCTCTCTCGCTGTGTCTCTCTCTGTCAAATAAATAAATCTTTAAAAAAAATAAAAAAATAAAACCAAGCAACAAAATGAGGAGACTGGACTAGCCCAGACATCACAGATGCTTCTAGGGATCTGGCAGGTAATGTGAACAAATGAATAAACTGGGCCAGGTGAAGACTGGTAAACTGGAAAGAGCATGCCCTATCTAAGGGGCCGGCTGGCCAATGTCATGGGAAAATATGGATCTAATATTGTCAGAATGTTTGAATTTTCAAAAGAAGCTAAAAATATCTATTTTTTGATGTGGAATTGTCCAATTTTTAAATGCTGGTAACTCATAAATTAAAAAAATACTTTATAAGCCAAACAAAACACTTCCTTAGGCTAGATTTGGCTGATGACCCATCAGTTTACAGTCTTTGGATCAGACTATATTTCACAATTTTTTAACCACTAATGACCCCTATATGCCCTCCAGGGGCTTCAGAATTAGAAAATCTGGTCTAACAAATAGCATTTTTGAATATTTAATTAGTTTTCTTGTATGAATTAAATAATCAATAACTGACAAATTAGGTCAGAAGGAGGGGAAACAGCTAACATAACTATGCCCTGTTATAGTTAAATGGAAGATTTCCCATTACAATTTCTGAAATACTGAAAACAGTCCACAGACTTTTATTTCTAGCTTCATAGATCCTCTTGGGATTTGAGAGCCCCTATTAGAAATCACTGGACTAAACTGAGCTCTAAGATCTGGTGGCAGTGACGCATAGTGGAAAAATGTGGGAATCTGATTCAGGCAGAACTGGACTGAATCCTAGCTATTGAACTTACTAGTTGAATGACCTTCAACAAATTATTCAGTTTTTTTTTACTTGTTTGCAAAATGGAAATAATTTGTGATCCATGTTTCTTCCTCACCATCACCATCTAATTAAAAGAAGCACCCCAGAAAACAGCCCATGTAACACCATTATAATGATTAAAACATTACCACCTCCAAAATGAACAAAAGGCCCTCTATCATGACCCGGAGCCATGACGATATATGCACACTGATGGAGGCACATGCACCTAGTACCTTTCATTACACCTTTCATCCAAGGAACTCCAAGTGCTTGATGACAGCCCTGAGACGTAAAGGTGGAGAGCCAGAAACTTGGTGTTTACGGATCTTGCCTGAAGCCATGGCCTGCCTTAGGTAAGCAGATGCCAGAGGGTCTATTCCTTAGCACCTCATGTTAAATGCCAAACAAAAAAACTGTATCTTTGTTACTGTCTCTAACATAATTTATTAATAACTGACTTCATCTGTACAGTGCTCTACTATTCACAAAATTATCATTTGCTCCTCGCAAAGCACCCAGGGAGGCCGGTGAGGAACAAGTCAAGCCCATTCTGTGAATCAGGGAACATGTTCTAAGAAGTTGGAACTGTTCATAGTCACCCAATTAGCAAGACATGGAAGTAGCTCCTGAGATTTCAAATTGTTTTTCTCATACACCCTGGCCTGTAAGAGGTCACAGCAAATGAAGACAGTGTGCTATTAGGAGCCACATGAGTGATCACTATTCTGTTTTTCTGTGAAATGTTAGCTGAATAAGAAATGGAATGGAATTTGTCTGCGATGGGACACTAGATGTAGGCACTTAGGGGTACTCTCTTGTCTAATTATCAAAAACTGTGTTAAGAAAGACTAAATTATCATCTTAGATTATGTACTAGTTTGCCTCTAGGGTAGCATAGCAGAATTTCATTCAATTTTGCTTACCTTTCCCAATTTACTCTGCTGGGCCCTGCCCCCTCCTTGCGGAGGAGAAGCCCTGCAAACCACAGGTCTCTTCCTCCACCCCCACATACCCTTTGTTACTGGAGCTGTCTGCGTGAGGTATGACCACCTAACTCAAGGGCAGCTAATTACTAGACGTGAATTAGCTGGGTTTTCTCTTGAGACTGTGATGAGGCAATTTTGAATCCTGCCTCAGAAAACCGCTGTACAGCTGGATCCGAAGCAGTGTCAGGGCGAGCAGGAATTATAAGGGAAGATGAGGGACAGGAGTAAACACAAGAGGCTGCTCTGTCATGGGGAAAGAGAAGCAGGAAGGACAGACAAAAATGGAGCCTGAGAGTCTTAACCAGTTCCCATCCTGTCTCCACCAGGCACAGGAACACTTCCTTGAATGGGGTTCTGTGAAATGCCCTTTCCATGCCCCACTGTGGATCTGAACTAGTCTGGGTGGGTTTCTGCTCCTTACCAGCAGTCTCTAATAAGAAGCCGCAGTTAGAATACAGAATAGCTGAAGACTAGGAGGCTGTTAAAAAGAAACTAAATCTTTCTTTTAGATTGCAGAGAGGGAGAGAATGAATGAATGAATGAACGAACGAACGAACGAACAAATGAAATTCCAAGTTGAACAGGCCCCCAAATATGGCCTCAATATATGCCAAATTTATTTCTATTATGTTCATGCTCTTTTTAGAACCAGAAGAATGAAATGAATGGTGGCAAAGCTCTCTTCTTACAGAATAAAGCACAATGCCGACCAAGGACATAACTAGTCATATAGCATACAGTTTCCCCTGGTGAACGAACCGTGGCTCCAAATCCCCTTGTAATGAACAGAGTTTACTATTCTGAGTCCATTCTCCACCCTTCCCCAATCCACTTCCAGCTGTAAAGCTCTGAGCAGGCTGCTGGTTTGAATGGGTCACCATCTGTGACATCTTCCCAGTTTGCTAGGAAGAACTACTTTTTACTCTGCCTCCCATAGCACTTAACACATTTCTCCACGTGGTTCTCATACTGGTACAGTGTAATTCTCTGCTCACGAGTTCCAGTTCTCAACTGGCCTGTAAGTGCCTTGAGAGCAGGTCCGTGGCTCGTCCTTTATTCCTACTGCGCCTCCCAGCCTGTCTGGCACACGTGCGGGTGGAGTAAGCCAAGGCCCACTAGCTGTGTCTCCTGAGGATTCCTGGAGACAGTGATCAAGACTGAAACTTTTTTCTGTAACAAATCAACTGAGGTCACAACGATGCACACAAACTGGTTTAACCATTTCAACTGAGTGAGCCTGTAACTTTAAAAAAGCCTAGAGTTAAAAACAAAGACAACGTGCCATTATCACGTCAGGATTTAAGTATCTGCCAGTTAAAAGGTATATTTCAAAACACTGCCTGGTGTTGGAGATAGGAAAGAGGTTAGAAACCTCAAACTCATTAGGTACAACTCTCATCTTTGGTGAGCTTAGACTGCACAATAACGTCAATACTGAAAAGTCAAAGTAGTCATTTAACTGAAACGACCACACGAGAAAAGCACCACATTCAGCATTCCGGCTGAAGTGGTTAAAACGTCAGACCCAGAGCTGCACTACGTTTCCTAGAAACACAGCTTCCAGGTCAAGCAGACACTGGCTGACGGAAACTTAGCTTTGTAAATAAACTACTTCCTCTGATGCACAGTAAAGAACAGTCTCCTCTTTCACGGCTGCACTTTCCCCCTGGAAAAGCTGAGGATGGGGGCTAGAAAGCCATGAACTGTGATGTGACGTCAGAAGTGTTCTGTTGAAGGTCACGGTGTCACTTATTCACCGTATTCTCATTTCAAACAAGGAGAGCAAAGACTTAAGGAGCTAAATCAAGGTGCTACTTTTGTTAATGGAGACTCAATTAATAAAATGTCATGCTGACCGAGGACGGTGTCTGAGGCTACACGAGGTGCCTCCTGCCACTATATCAACGTTTTCTGAATCTCAGGGAAAGAGTGACTCAACTTACTCATCTAGTCACTGATGGAAGTGCTGGAACAAAGACCTATCTGGGTCCATCAGAGGCAGTTCCTTCCTAATCTGCTTACTGCAAAGGAGAGCAGAAGAGCAAGGATGGCCCATCCTGCCTGAACCAAGTGATCCAAGAGATGCAAAAGAGAAGAGATAAAGATACGGCCATGTTGTCTCTTCAGTGCGGTGATTGTTAACATATGAACCCTGCACAACAGAGAAGAAAAGCCAAATGACCGCCAGACTCTCACCAATCAGACAAGTTACCCCTCTTCCCAAGGGAAGGGGCAAATAATGGCTAAGAGAGGCAGAAGCGTGGAAGGGAGGAAGAGTTGTCAGAAATTTCTCATTCTGAGGATATATGGGGGTGGAGGGAAATAAGGTTTCTCCCCGAGCAGACTCCCAGGCTAACACTGTGAACATGTTATCATAACATGAAATATGCTGGAAGAAGCATATAAAGATGCTAGCATATCAAAGATGCTGGAGACACACTGTGCACAAGGCTACGTAAGTCCCATGACCTCAAGGCCCTGTGTGTCTATGGATCCCACTTTGGAGATAAAAAATAAATTCTAGCTCCTGTTTCAGATTCACAACAAAGCCCAAGAGAAAGTGAAGGCTATGAGCAGAGGTACAGTGAAAGGCACGTAATCCAGTACACTGAGACAAATGCAAAACGGAGTTATTACATCTTCCTCTCCAAACCAACCTTTCCTCCCAACAGCATGACTCCCCACAGTCTGTGGTCTCCTAAGACAAAGACCTTGGAGTCTTAGAGTCATAGAGGGATAGAGCTGGAAGGCACCTAAGGGGCCACATCAGACTCAGGCCTCTCATTTTATAAATGTTCAAACTGAAGCCCAGCGAGGCTCAATGACTTGTCCGAGTGTACCTAAGGAAGTAGTGGCCGTGCTGGGCGTGGAAGCCAGGGCTCCCGAATGAGCTCCAGCTTTCTCCTTTATTCCTCAAATACACCCATTCACTCCATACTCTCCATCTCCCTGGCCTAGCCCATGTGGCCCCCAGCTATTCTCCTCTCCCCATTGCTCCTGTTCTTATCCAGGCCTAGAACTTCAAGATCTTTCACTTGAATCACTGCAACGATGTTTGGGCCAAGACTCCTCTCCATCTGAAATCACGTCACACACTGCCCCAACAGCCATACACTGCTCTGCTGGGGTGGGGTGCACGGTTTTGCCATTGCTCTTTTCCCTTTGCTGGCATGTTCCACATAGGAGCTGCTCCTTAGCCTTGGTCTTAGAATGGAGGAGAAGGGAGCAGAGCTAAAGCTGATCCACAGTGGACATGTAGTGAGTGAAAGAAATGTCTGTCGTTGTTGTAGCCACTGAGATTTCAGGGGCATGGGCATCCCCCATGCACTTACAACACTGCCTTGCACAAAGAAGACACTCCACAGACCTTTTTTGTTAACTGAGTAAATACATCATCTCATTAATCCTCACAGTAACCTTACTTTAGACACTACCAGCATCTCCATCTTGCAGATGAGAAAACCAAGGCCTAGTTTAAACAGCACGACTACGGTTCCAAAACCACTAGGTGATGAGCTGGAATTCAGACCCAGAACCTCTGATCCCAAAGCCCACATTCTTTAACCAGTGCATCACATTGATTCCGAGAACTCTTAAAATTATGAGAGTTTGAAACACACATTTGGTTTTTAATAATGGTATTATCTCATTGTTGTCTTATTTCTTCATATATTACAATCTTGACTATCCCCCACCATTTCCTCTTGGTTGTAAGCAACTGGCATCCTACCACAAGCCTAATCACCTGGGTAAGACTCCGGAAAGACTTGTTTACTGACTGATGATAGCTGATTCATGGCAAGAATCACCTTTCTTATTTCCGGTCCCCTGAGCCAGAAGTCTGGCTTGCGCACTCCACACCTTGACTCAGAACTTCAGCGGCAACATCTTCATTTTAAACAACTTTCAGGTCTCATGGAGACAGGCCCTTTGAAGGAGGAGACCACTTCCTTCTTCCCAGATGTCAGCCCTAATCACTCAAAGGCAGGAAGGAAGAGAAACGCCTTCAGGAAAGATTATTTTAAAAGAAGAAAGAGGAAACAGCCAGGCCTCAAGCTGGGAAAGCAGGAGTCAGAACAAAAAGTCTGTTTATCTTGGGAAATACCTTGTGATGATACATCTGACCTCGCCCCTGCTTTTCCAGACAGTAGCTTGCACCGAGGCTGGCTCAGATGGGCCGCTGTTCTCCAAGCTCCTTGCGTACGCGCACACAAGTTTGAAGCCTAATGGGCGGCCACGGGCACAATGGCACCTCTCCTGCCTGTTACCGGCCAAGGACTGGCAAAGAGCACTGCCCAAATCTCTCCAGAGGCTCTGCTGCCACAGTCCTGAGAGCGCAGTTTACTCCCTCCAAAGCTCTCCCTGCCACAACTCTGCCCTCTCAGAAGGCCCAAACACAGCAGATGGGGCAAGTGTGCAGCTTAAAGTGAAAACAGCCAAGAAACTAGCCTCAAATAATTAGGTTAAAGCCCCTCATTAGAGCACATGTCCAAGAGAGACATTTCATTTACTTAATATTAATTTACTAAGTATTTTAAATTTTTGTTTATTTGTTAACATATTTATTTCAGTGCAAGCCTACAATGGTGATTCGAGAAGGCAGTAGAGAGAGGTGGCTATCCAGATGGCTCTGGTTCAAACCTTAGCTCTCTCCCATTTACTGGCTGTGTGACCTGGGGCACATTATTCAAATCTTTCCATATTTCATTTTCCTCATCTGGAAAATGGGGACGGTAACAGCCTCTACCCTTAAGGGGCTACTGTAAGAATTAAATGAAATCGTGACACATAACACCCTTAGGACAGTGCCTGGCACACAGTAAGCCTTCAATCAGTGTCAGCTATTATGGCCACAATCATTATTATCTAAGGAATGGCCAAGGGCTCATGAGTCCTGGTCAGTAGTCATTCTCCAAGTCTGGAACATGGCAAAATATTGCTCATGCATGTCATTAGCAAATAGTATAACAGTCCTGCTACACATTACTGAGAGAAAGAAAAATCAAGCACAGATGCTGCCGGGGCTCACAGGCTGTTGGTGTGACAGAGCACGCACCTGATTACAATACAGAGAAGAAAGTGCTAAGTCCAGAGATAAACCATAAAAACCAGAGAGAGGATCAAAGAAGGATTCATGGAAGAAGAGGGAGTGGAGTTGGACCTTGAAGGAAAGGTAGGAGTGGTACGGTTAAAAAGCAGACAGAGAGCTGAGTCTCCATAACAGCAGAGCGCTGGAGGGAAGCCAGAGAAGCCGCTGCTGAAGAGGCAGCTGGGACACTGGTCAGGAGCGTGGCACTAGATCCAGAATGGTGGTGTGTGTGTCCACGAGGCCTGCAAGGAGACTGACTCTTCCCTGTGCTCTTTACTTACCTGAGCATTCTCACAAGAACTTCTCCTTTACGAAATTTCTCCTTACTTCTCTTTTATGTACCTGAAAAATTCCCACTAACACAAAGCCTGAAGGCTCAGGGCAATGTTCACATACATGCAAGGCGCTTAGTAAGTATTCAGTAAGTGGTTTCTATTATAATGTTACGTTACTTTGACACAGATCCGACATTTGTAATTTGATTCAGTTCGGAAAGAAGGACAGGACCTACAGTGGAAGCAGGAAGGCATGATTCTCTCAGCTCCAGACTTTAGAGAGACAGCTTCCTCCACTGAAACTCCTCTTGGTACTACAATCGGTCTCAGCCATCACGCTGGCTCCAGAACCTGCTCCAGGAGGTAACCACTCCTCCCCCTACCTATACTGCTTCCCCTCCATCTGAAGGGGCTAGCAGCAGCAGGTCAGGCTCTTAGAATAATCCAGTCCTTCCTCTTCACCAACAAACCATCCTCCTGTCCTTCTTTTCTGTGAACAGCTAGATTTTACTTATCTGGTAAGGACCTTCACTGCTGCAGGATTCACGCTACAACTGTCAACACAACTCACAGCAACTAGAAATTTCACTGCCTTACCGGTCAGCTTCTATTGAGAAAGAAATGGTTCAGAATGACAAGTGCTTATGTGGGTCCAAGGGTAAGCAAGAAGGCCCCTTCGATGAGGTACGGGGAGAAGGATGCTGGAACTACTAAGACCACATAAAGGCTGAGTAGCCAGGGGCAGAAAGATAGAAGAGTATGAGTCTCTGAAAGGAGCCCTAATTGCCGGAGGTGTCGACACACAGCGTTTCCGACAAGAGGGTCAGTTCCTTTAAATCAATTTGGTAACTGCAGAGGATGAGGCTTGCCCATCCCAAACAGCAGTAAGGTTAGATCTGGTTGGAGAAATGACAGTGCTACTCATTTATTTAAACACGGGCATGTTCAGAGAAACAAAACAAGACTGAAAATAATCAAGAGAAGACTTTCTTATCATTAAGGTAGCCTGGGTCTGTGAGCCATCCCTAGATACTTTAGTAGTTGGTTCTAAGCAAAAAGTATGATGCATAAGCATTATTTTGATAGTCACTTGGGAACCCTATGGCTTGGGCAAGGTGTTCTTTAGGCTAGGGTTTGAGGATGAATGAAAGAGCCTAGGCTTAAGAATGTTAACATTGCCAGCATAGTCTCTGGCAAGCCTTATGGGTATAGAACTCCAGAGCAGCACGGAAGAAAAGTCCCCTACCAGCGCTGCCCTTGAGCAGCTCCGGCTCAGAAAGTCACGCACAGGTTTCTTCTCTTCCATGTCTTTTCAAAGGGTGCATATACATTTGCTCATTTCATCTCCCCCCACTCCTCCCACTCTGAATCCTATGACCTTGTTATTCTCATTCTGTGGAGTTCTGTGGACAACAAAAGCAGACCCACAAATAACAGCTGAAGGTAGATGACCTGACAAGGTGACAAATTCAGAATGCTCTCAAGTGAATCTAAGGGTTTCCTATTCCAAACCGGGGTTCCCTCCACAACTCAAAATGGATTTTGCAGAACTATTTATTCATTCAAAAATTGAACTGTGTGCCTATGATGTTCCAGGCACTAATATACAGTGGTGAAAAAGGCAAAGCTTTTACCCTCATGACACTTATTTTCTAGCGGGGAAGAAAGAAAATACTATGTTAAATACATAATATATTTTCATGTAGTAACAAGTGTATGCAGAAAATCAAAGCAGGGTATGGACTAGAGATCTAAAGAGGTAATATTTTGGTAGAAGCCTACATAAAGTGAGAGAGCGAACTATGTGTGAAGACCTGGGGATGAACATGTGGGCAGAAGGGAACACAAGCACAGAGGCCCTGAAGTCAGAAGGAACACCACACCTGTTTAAAGAAGCAGGAAGATTCTTCGGGAGAAAGTATATGATTGGACTAGGATGGTGGGGTGGTGGTGTTGAGAAGTCCTTGGATTTGATGTATATTTGGGGGCAAATCTGACAGGATTTGCTGATTAATTGGACATGGAGTGTGAAGAAAAGAGAGATACTGAACACTGATATTGAGACATGATGATACCATTTACTGAGAAGGTGAAGTGAAGGGCAGAGAAGCACACTGAAGAGGGAGGAGAGCATAAGAATTATGTTTTGAACCAAAGTAGCTATGAGAACAAAGGTGCAGACTGTAAGTAAGAAGGCCTTACTTCAAATGGGGCTAACTCTCACCACTTCCAGCTCTAGCTGGGAGACCCTGGACAAGTCACTTACTCTCATCCAATCTGCTGATTATGTAATAGGAGGATAGCAAAACCATCTCTCAGTCTTGTTAGAATAAGGAAATGAGAAGTCTATGCGCACCTTTTAAATTGTAAAGGTGCTGAATCAAGGTCAATCTTCTTGTTTCCTTCATTACTTCTGGTAAACGTTTATTCATTCATCTTAAAAAAATTTTTTTGGTATTTATTTAAATGAATATATGAACCTCAAGTTGGAATGCAATAATGTTCTTAACAAATACCATTATAAAAAGACTATATCATCCAATTCTGTTTCACTTGTTTAGTGCTTTATACTTCTGAAGGGCACAGAGCATCATTTCCATTTCTTCTTTGCATTTCTTACATACTACCATTCACATATATTATCTCACTTGCTCCTTAATACAGACAGAGTGGGTGCCACTGCCCCAAGATGACTGATGAGGAAATTCAGGGACAGAGAGTTCCATTGAAGGCCTGACATCTTGGTTTCATTTCCTATCTCTCTTGGCTTTTATTTTTCTTTAAAGATTTATTTATTCTGAGAGAGAGTGAGAGAGAGCATGAGTGGGAGGGACAGAGGGAGAGGGAGAGAGAATCCCAAGCAGACTCTGTGCTGAGCACAGAGCCCGACACGGGGCTCAATCTCATGACGCCTAACCAACTGAGCCACCCAGGCGCCCCTCTCTTGGCCTTTAAATAAAAATACTGTGATCCTGGTGTATAATCCATTTGGCATTAGTGCTTGGTCGTATCAAGGAAATTTCTGAACTAGAATGCTGAGCACTTCCATAATCTTAGTGAAAAAAAAACCACAACTACCCTTGGATGCAGCACTTAACAGTTGGCAAAATACTCTTATATAAGTTATTTTCTTAGTTCCTCCAAATCTGTGATAAGCACATGATTCCTACTGGATGTAAGAGGCACTATCATGTGACAAAAGGATAAGCCTACTTTATACACTGTCTGTATCAGTGTACGAACAAACCAAAAATGACCTTGCTCTCCATTATTTTGTATTTAGTAATGCTCCTTGTCATTGTCTGATTCATTCATTTATTCCTTCCTTCAATCAATATTTAAGGGTCTACTCCGAACTAGGCAATGTGCTGGGTGCTTGGTATATACACTGGTACCGCAACATTTTGTTAAAAAGTGAAAGGAGTTACATTAAGACGAAAAGAACAAAAAGCTTATTTATGATGGATATCTTATTTTTAATGAAATTACGGACATCCAAATTGTTTTTTTTTTTTTCCCATGTCAATTTAAAAATATATCCCAGTGGCCCTTTCTAGGCTTCTTTTTCTCAGGAATGTTTATCAGCTTCAATTATTTGAATCCCTGTTAACTATACTTCCAATTATACTGGAAATAAATTACATTAATAATAACAGTTCAAAAATCCCAGTTACTTGAAGTACAATGAGGGGGAGATTTCAGCCTGAAAGATGTGGACTCCTAATATATTGCCTTACATCTCTTTCTGGGTGGCAAATTTTTAGTATCAGGTCTCAACGTATAGTGGAGAATGAGCTACATTCCTCCAGTTGAGGGACATGGCAGCTAGAGTATATTTATGTGACAGGAGTTAAAAGAGCCTTATAATCAGTAAGTTTGGGAATGCTGGGCTAAACAAAGAGACAGGACTCATTATCACAAGGCTTCTCAAACTCTTTATTATACCACGGTACTTGTGGAAGTCCAAGAGGTGGGTCAGCCAGCAGCATGTGCCACACTTACTGGACAATGGAACCCTAGTTGAGAAGGGTAAACTCAACAATTCAAATAACTAGTGTTCAGTCTAATACACCTGGGAAACCTCACATTCGGGGATTTCCATTTATAACCGCGTGTGACATGCATTTTTTTTAAAGTAGGTTGCTGATTCTTCAAGCTTACAGAGAGTTGAGTAGACAGAACAGATGTATGCCCCTGAAATGTGGAGGAGAGACCAATCGCTATGCGTAAACAAGGACTTTTTTTGGTTTTGACTTCTACTATAGCTCCAACAGCTAGCACTGCTTGGTACATGGCAGACACTTGGTAAAATCTGTTAAATAAATGGATAAAGGGATGAAACTTGCAGAAAGGAAAGAAGGTTATGTCGATTTCAGTATGAGTGGCCACACTGTTTTTCTGTCTTCAATGATTTCAATTTCCATATCCAGACTTCTAGACAGTGCTTAATTTATTTTCTTAGAACAAAAGACTGAGAATTATTCCAACAGCCTTTTGCATCATGACCCTGTACTAATCTAGTAAGAGAAAGGTTACTCTGCTCTTTGTTAATGAACAGCACATTAATGAGAGTTCCTTGAGATAATCCCACCTCTATTATGCAGGCAAAATTACATTTTCTAGCATAATTATTGTGTCAATCGAACTCCCAAATTTTGATATTAATTGTTTCACTTGCAAAGGCAACATCAACTTATTAGAGTTTGTTAAGCCTCTGGAAAATTGAGGGGAAACTCACAGTTTTAAGTAGTGATTATCAACCTATACTTCTCTTTTATTCTATCTTCTGCATATTTTCTTCCCAGCCAGAAGGACTGGGCAAGTTTTATTTCCTATAATTGGTTTTAAGAGAGAAACCAATGGGTTTTTTAAAATGTGTTTTTAAATTACATACCACTTACATTTCTCAGTCCTTACTTGAGACTCTAGGATATAAACTCTTTGAGGACACGGACCTTGAATGTTTTGTTGAAAATTATTCCTGGGACACCTGGGTGGCTCAGTCGGTTAAGCATCTGCCAGAGTCCTGGGATCCAGCTGCGCATTGGGCTCCCTGCTCAGCAGGGAGCCTGCTTCTCCCTCTCCCTCTGCCTGTCGTTCCCCCTGTTTGTGCTCTCTGTCAAATGAATAAATAAAATCTTAAATTAAAAAAAAAAAAAAAGAAGAAAGAAAACTGTATTCCTGGCACCAAAGACAACACCTGGAACGAAGAAGGTGCTCTCTAGATACTGCTGGATAAATGCTATGTTTCTCTTCCCACAGAGACTCCTCACTTCTGTTGTTGTAGCTGTTATTTAATCTCTACACCCAATGTGGGGCTCAAACTCACAACCCTGAGATCAAGAGTCACATGCTCTACTGACTGAGCCAGCCAGGAAACTGAGACTCAGCCACCCCCCACCAAGACTTATCATTTTAAAGTAAAAATCTCTCTCTCTCTCCCTGATCCTCTCTTTCCCTCTCCACCCACCCCCCCCACACACACACACGAATACAGGAAAGTCTTGCTACACACTATGACATTTTTTTCCCAATGAAAACTACACAAACATGGAAGTTTGATTAAAATACATCATTAGGAGCACCTGGCTGGCTCAGTCAGAAAAGCATGCAACTCTTGATCTTGGGGTTGTGAGTTCGAGCCCCATGTTGGATGGAGAGATTACTTAAAAAAATATTTTTCATTAGAGGAGTTCTAAGCCTGCGTATTTGCATATAATGTCCCCAAGTCACCTCCTCTTCCAAGCCTTAACCCATCCTGAGCCACAGAACAAGTTAGGAAGGAACCATAGGGGCGCCTGGGTGGCTCAGTTGGTTAAGCGACTGCCTTCGGCTCAGGTCAGGATCCTGGAATCCCGGGATCGAGTCCCGCATCGGGCTCCCTGCTTGGCAGGGAGTCTGCTTCTCCCTCTGACCCTCCTCCCTCTCATGCTCTCTGTCTCTCATTCTCTCTGTCTCAAATAAATAAATAAAATCTTTAAAAAAAAAAAAAAAAAGGAAGGAACCATAGTTCATATTTATTCACCTGATCAGCACTGGAGACATAGGGTTAATCTATAAGCTAGGAGTGTGTTAGATCTCAGAAGCATGGCAGGATATTCTCCAATATATCTCCTTCAATAATTTTTATGTCGCAGCTGACCTTACCTCCACTAGAAAAAATATTATTTTCCTTTTTACTGTAAATTGTTTGTATCTACTTAAGTCTGATTTTATTCTAGAATGGGACCATGACTTCCCTACAGAGTAATACAGGTTTTATTTTATAAATACAAACCAACAGGACAATAGGATTCAGTACAGTGACTTACGAGCTCTGTGACGTTGGGCAAGGTACTGAATATATCAAAGTCCGATATGAAAATAATAAACACCTTTGTGCTAGGCTGCTGTAAGGATTAAATGAGATGGATAATCCACATGGAATGCTTAGCTTACTTTCAGTATTACAGTCTCTGAGGGCTTATAGACCAATAGCCACAATGATCAAGTACCTCAACAAGTGCATCATCTCTACACATCTTCCTTTTTACTCCCTAATAAGCCAGTATCCCTCATTCCATCCACAGAAGTCAAAACTCAAAACAGGTATGCTTTCTCCCCAAGCACGAATTCTTCCCGCAGAGTTTAGATAGCATTTCTAGATTGCTCCTGGCTGGGTGTTATCATTTAGGGTAGTCATTCCTCTGACCCCCTGCACTTTTATGTAACATTCTTCTTTCCTCATCTGGTTCCTTAAAGAGTCTTGGTTGGGTGGGGACTTGACCCTTCATTTCAGTTTATCAAAAATTCCTAACCAGAGGGGATGAGTGCTGAATTCTAGGGGCATGCTGGGCTGGAGCATCTGTGCCTGGCCTTTTCATCTATGCAGCTTGCCGGTAATTGCTAAGTTTTCCCTCCTGAAACAATTATCCCCCCATTTCTCTCCCTGCCCCCACCCCACCCCCCAGTTAATTATCAGTTCTGGAATTAAACATGCTCGCCTCTCCTGCCATTGCCATGACAACAGTTGGCCTGCACCTGCCACTGGGTGAACAGTGGCTCTTTTAGAAGAGGCGATGGTAGTTGCTGGCTCGACAAAAGCCAGGGAATAAACTCCTGTTTACCTGTCTGGGGAGAGAAGTTCTGGTTCGTTCCACCTTAGGCATTTTCCTGGCAAGCTCCATCTCAACTTCTGTCTCAGACAAACTGCTTTTCGCCATTCAACAAAGAAAATGAAAAAATTTCCTGATAAAAATGCCAAATCCCTGTTGGGTTGTCACTTATTCCCAGCCAAGATGGTGGAAGATATGAATCTTGCATCCCCTGAGAAAGGCAGTATAATGCAGTGGTTGAAAGCATAGAATTTTAAGCCTGAGAGATCTGGGTTCTAATTCTGGTGGACTCACTTTCTGACTGTGTGACCATGGCTTAATCATATAACCTCCTGTAATATTAATTTCTTCATCTGTAAAAAGAAGAACGGAGTAACTACAGCTCACAGAGGGGTTCTGAAGCTCTGAAGAATATATGTGGGTCTGGCTCCTATTTATACTGTTCAGCACAGAAGC
>NC_138379.1:21252585-21356998 GCF_054177405.1 Leptonychotes weddellii
CCGATGCGGGACTCGATCCCGGGACTCCAGGATCATGACCTGAGCCGAAGGCAGTCGCTTAACCAACTGAGCCACCCAGGCGCCCAGGAAGTATTTCTTTTATGAACGTACAACCACTCATAGTTAGGTCCTAGGTCCAAACGAGCACAGGCACATATATGAACACTGCTCCTTGGCAAAGACCTCACCATGTAGGCTACCCAAGTTTTATCTCAGCCTTTGGCCATCTCTCTTAATGTTCTGAAGCTACCTTCCTGGAGTTGTAGTTTTAAAGAAACCTACATTCATTGACTCTAAACTTCACACCATCTTTAAAAGAGAAAAGAAAAAACAACAAAAACAAACCAAAACACAGGAACACACCAGCTTCTGCTCCCAGCATCTGCTACAGATGCCTGCTGCGGGTTTCTGGGTATAGAGGCGAATGCAGTTCAGCCACATGGAGCTACAAAAAAGGGGAAGATCCTTGGAAGCTGTTGGGAAAATGGAATTACTGACCTCTTGCCTGCCTCTCACTGGGAAGAAGTGAGAAGATGCTAGAGGCTAACAGGCTTCTCCTAAAATGACAAGATACCACTAACCACAATTTCACTGTGGCTGCCACAGTTGAGGGGGCATAAGTAATGACATCAAATTTAGTTATTCTTAAAACACAGACTGGAGTTTTGTGACTTCCTAAAACTGATTCTGTTTAGAGCCAGTCCAGAATGGCTATGAAGACAAACAAGGAAGAAGAGAACTAGGCCCCAGCCAGACTCTTCAGCACCAGATCTAATTCAGGGACAAATGTAACATCGATTTAATTCTTAAACTAGCTTTTAAAAAATGCCTTTGGTCTTAAATCTATTTGGAAAATGTTGAGGCTTTAGTATTCCTTTTCTCTATTAATTTGAAAGGAACTAGATAACTACTTGCCAAACCTGATTTTAAATTTGAAGGAGGCAGGTGCTGTCAAAATAGGGGTAGAAGATATAAATCAAACAATTTCCCTCTTCAGCTACTTTAGCTCAGTTGCTTGTTTTTCCAACTAAAAAAAGAAACTCAAAAGGAGAACACTTTCAATGCTTCATAGCATACCTGCCCTTTAAGTAAACAGAGTGTGCTATTTTGATGGGGAAACTGAGGCACGAAGAAAGCAAACAATTCACCCGCAACAAATCACAAGATGTGACTACAGGAAGAGACCCGTAAGATTCACGATTCTGCCCACTTCTTCTAAAGAAAGGACAAAGGGGTAGTACAAACCTTTTGGCACCTCAGTATAGCATGTGAGACCCGCCTCAAGGTGGACTCACCCATCTTTCAGTCTCCTTTCCTGCCATAGCCCAGGTACGCAGTGCCTCACCATTCCCCACACAGCACATGCGCTCTTCCTTTGAGCTTTCAGGCATGCTGGTCTCTGCTTGGGTGCCCTTCCTACCATTTCCAACTGGAAAAGCCCCCCTCTCCCCACTCTTCAGGGTCCAGCACAAATGCTCTTTTCTGATTCTCTACTCTGCATTAGTTGTACCCTACTCTACATCCAACATACTCATTATAGAGCACCGTTATGATTAAGAGTCCACATGCTTGAGTCAGACGACGTGAGTTTGAACACCAGTTCTACCACTTTTAGCTGTGCCATCTCATGTATATATAACCTCTCTGCAACTCTAGGTAATGTATTAACCACCTATTAGGACTGCTAAGAGAAATAAATGAGATAATATATACAAATGTTTCGAGGAAAACCATAGCATGCAAAGTGATATTCAGGCCCCTTCTACTGGGCCTTTCATTTTTCTTTTCTTTTCTTTTTTAGCATTACGAAGCCAGAAAAGGCAGGCAGATGCATGTTAGAATACAGGATGCTCCTTGCCAGCATTTCTAGTGTGAGACAGATGGAAGTAAACTAGAGGCACCTTGGCTGAATTTTCCAGCTGTGAATGGATTCTCTGGTTATATACCAATATGCACAAAATAAAATAAAGTGACTATCACAGGTAAATTTCTGAAAAGCAATTACTTTAGCAAAGGAGGCTTGCTTTTATTATAGGTAGGCAGCATAATGCATAACATAGCTTTATCCTTCGTCTGGATGAGTAGAGGATAAATAATTGATATCAGCAGGGGAAAACAAAGTCAGCCCAGGTTCTGAAACAGGGAAATGTGATCAAGAGATTCTGTACGCTGAAGGCCAACTGAGATACTGGAATCCCACTTCTGTGTAATAAACAGCCCTGACATCTCCATTCCATGCCACAATTATCAGAGCCATGTTCTTTGGCTTCTAGCTAGGTCTTCCGAAATGAAGACAATGCAAAAACCAAACCAGGAATTTGCAATCAGGGGACAAAAGAAACCTAAGTGTATCACTGACTTAGTTCCTTTTTATGTTTCCAAACTAAGTTGTCAAGAAGAGAAATGTCATATCTAATTGACTTAGTTCCTTTTTATGTTTCCAAACTAAGTTGTCAAGAAGAGAAATGTCGTATCTAAGAACACATGGTTATTATTTGGGGGAGGGGGGAGAGTACCTAGTATACAGCCCCAAGAAAATTTTTAAAGAAACAAAATTGAGAATATTTTTTAAAAATCTACTAAATTACAGAATCTATAGGCAGATTCCTTCCACTCCATATGTGATATGACTATTGCTTCACACAATGTTAGCCCAAAAAAACTGGGTGGGGAGCAGGGGAAAGAAAGGCTAGTGTTTACAGGGAAATAAAAACAGCCCACAAAGAGGCAACGAGGTTGAATGACTAGCCCAAGGTCTCATAGTCAGTCTCAGGCAGACCAAGACCAAGAATAGAATAGGTCTGCTGACTCTCCTTGAGCTCCTACTCCTTCAGAACTTGCTGCCTGTTTGATCACAGACTCAGCATGGGTCAGATTCACACTGATCTCAGCAGGAGCTTTCTGCCTGAATAAGAGCCAGCTCTGAAGATAAAATATTCTACAGAAGTCCCAAATATGGTTGTTACTATTAAAAAGCCATTTCCCTCTAAGTTTAAGAAAAAAAAAAGCACAGAAAATCTTAATAGCAAATCAAGATTTAATACTGATCTTGCTCCTTTTTCCTCTGAGCACAAGAGTTTCAGGGTCCTTCCCTCTATGACTTCCTCCCACTACAAAACAGCTTCGAGGCAGCAGATCCTACTGCCACCCCCTCTCCTCGAATATATATTATTTCTCAGCAGGCTCCAGTAGGAGTTGAGGAGCCAATCTGTGAGGGAGTGAACACAAGATCTCCCATAATAGCACAGAGAGACAGAAAATTGCTGCCAAAAGTGTAAATTGCTTTTTTTTTGCTTGGAAAAAAAAAAAAAAACCACTCTGGGCTTCAAAGACACCCTCTTAAAAGATAACTCCATGGTGGTTAATATCCATGTTCTACAGATTAGGATTTCTGTTCGTCCATGCTCTCCAAGAATCCTTGCCATCTATGTAACTGTAGAATGGATTTGAAGAGTAAACCACCAAACACAGGGGCAACAGGCAGGGAATTCTGCAGGGTCAAAGGAAGGCTTGACTGTCTGCTCCCCAGGGAGTCTGAAAGTACTCCTTTTGCTGCTGACCCTGAAAGGGCACTGTGTGAGGGTGAAATGAAGAAATACCCCTTTATAATGACAGAGGCTAAGGAAAGGAGAAGTAGCTTGCAGAAAACAGAGGCCCTAGCAATTCAATGTCAAAGCAAGTGAGACCTCCCAGGTTAGAGGAATAAGAGCAAAGCAATCCTCTAAGAGTATGCGTGAATCCTCCTGGCTTTCCTTCAGGGTCACAGAAAGAAATGCGCTGGCAGATGAGGACAGGTAGGGGCAGACAGTCCAAACAGCGGTGGAGGGCATGAACCCTGAAGCCAGAGTAGATTCAAATCCTAGCTCTGCTACTTACTGGCTCTGTGATCTAGGGCAAGTTAATCTTTCTGAGCATTAATTTCCTCATTTTACAAGTGAGCTAATAATTATATCATAAGCTTTACATGAGGATTAAATGAGAAGTGATATAAAATACCGTACACAGTAAACCTTCAATAAATGATAGCTATGATTATTGTTATTTATCAGCAGGACAACTACACAATAAAATTCAGGACCAGGAACAGACATGACCAACAGCACAATATTGGGACGCTTCACATTAAATGGCTTGGGGAATCAGAACCAAAAGGAGGAAAGAAGGCAGGGAGGCTGGCAGGAGGGAGGACACAAGCTCTATTATAGACAAATATGTATCCATAGCACGATTTCCCTTTGTTCCTGTGGAGTGGCTGGAGCCCAGTCTCACTGGACTTGGGTGCGGATGGTGGACAAGCGGCTGAATGGAAAGAATGCCAGCAAGGGAGACACAAGTGTCCTAATCCAAGAGGCCTGGACACAGAGTCTCCCAATTCATTCTCTTCCATCCCCTGTGCAGGCACACTCACACTTCCCTTCATTCAATACTTTCATTCAATACTTTCAGCAATACAGAAGCCTGTGGAACAAAACTCTGGCTTATTGAGATGGAAAATGTGTATCATAAATGAGAGAATTTCAGATCAAAGGCAATCTGCCCTGAAGTGTTAATTGGAATTAACTGAGACAAATGGTAGTCAACACAAACTGAATGGAACCAACAAATATAAATTTAAAGTTTAAAAAGAAAATTTGACTTCGTTTTCTTCTTTCTGTCAAATTAGAACATGCTCTTCATTGTACCAAAGGGTTCATTATACCAAAAAAGGGTTCTGTCATTGTACCAAAAGAAGATTCTATCAAGTCCTGGTATAACAGATTCCCTGCTGACATCCACGATAGCCTAGCTCAAAGGAGACAGCTTGATATCTTGGTTGCTAGTAAAGAAACTCTATGCTTCACGACTATCTTGTCAAAATGACATGAAGGTATCTGCAATTAAACTCTAAAACCAGTATCTACACTAAATAGTATCTTTGAAGCAAGTTAATCTCTTCATAAAGTCCCTGTATTCTTCTACTCAACGTGACTCTGACATGTAACCATGAAGACAAATGAGTGTGTTCATCCTAATCAGGTTCCTCCAAGCTACATGACATCTGCTAAGGTGTTTTCATTATACTGGTCTTGTCTGAACGCTCTTTCTGGGGAAGAAGAAAGTCTAGGGCTCTGTTTGGCCTGGATTTTAAGGAGCTAGAGCTATTCTAGACAGTAGGAGAGATGGGAGTGCCAAGGAGATAATTTAGAGTCTGTCGAAACCAAAGGTCTGTGCAAAATGGTAAACACCTGGTCAATAACTAGAAAAGATGTGGATTTAGGCTCCCATCATCACTACTTTAGTCTAACTAGTCTCCCACACTCTGGTGTTAATCCACTTCCAGTTAAGGCAGGGGAGACTTCCAAAATGCACATCTACTCGGGTTAATTCCTGTTTACAATTCTTTTAAGCTTTCCCATTGCCTGCAAGACAGAGCTCAAACACCTTAGAAGGCCTATAAGGCCCTAAAGGACCTGGATTCTGCTTTCTTTCTTCCACTCTTCTCTTGTCTAGAGCTTCTGCACAAGTTGTTCCATCTACCTAGAACAACCCTACCCCCTACCCCCTGCTCCTCCTTTGCCTGCCTTCTCATCTTTCAGAGCCCTGTTTATATATGACCTTTTAGGGTAAGCCTTCCCTTACCCTCCAACAACAAAGCAGCCGAAACTTCCCTCAATCATAGCACTTGTCCCACAGTATAAGGGCCCGGTGATATGCTTATTTCTCCCACAAGGACAGGAATACTGGTACTATATACCCAGTGAGTAACACAGTGCCCGACACATAGTAGGTCATGAGAAAAGAAAGGGAGGGAGTGGAAGGAAGGAGAGAGGGAGGAAAGAAATGAACTGTAATTCCGAGGGAGCCTGTTCCTGAGAACGGCTGGAAGGTGAATTTGAAGAAATTCCCTGAGGCTTTGCAGTTCTAAAGCAGGGTGCCTGTGGCTTTAGCCACAGTAGACAAGGAGCTAGATCTAGGCTGAGAACCATAGTTCTCAAAGGAGAGAAGCACCAAGAGATGCAGATGTGGGATAATGTCTGGCACCAAGAAACTGGCAGAGGGTGTGGGGACGGAGAAGGAAAAAAGAAGAAACTTTCTTTGTTGGTTTATAAACCAAAGGACTGAATTTTGGTTCCAGTAAGGTAACCTTCATGTACCTTCTTCCAATGAGAAATTTGAACTAGATAAGTGATTTTCAAACTGAGTTCTTTGGAACCCTAGGTTTCTGCAGAAGCCCCTCAGGGTCTATTGTATTGAAGAGAGAAGGTTCACCAATGGATCTGGCCCCCAACTTTAGCCAGAAAAAACTCTTTGTATACTGGGGTTCTACTTAAAGCTCATTTTAAAAAAGGGGGGGGGCACTTCTGCTAAAACTAAAGCTTGAATAGCAGCGGCCTAACTGAACTCTCTGACACTTCCCAGCCTGAACAGTTCTTGATCCTATGTGACACAGGACCCACCTGGACATTTTATTTTACTTTGTACAAATACCCCTTGACTGTGTGGATGGCAAAGCTGCAGCATTTCCTAGAGCCTGTTCTCACTGAGCAGCATGACAGCAAAAGTAAGGAAACCAAACTCCAGGTTTACTGCAAGGCTGAGGCAATAATGAAATACACTTTCACATTTCATGTGGTGATACAGAAGCAGAAAGGAGCATCTTCTTTTTCCTAAACCAAGTTAAGAAACGTAATACCTATGACCTAGGATTCACGGTATCAGTGTCTCAAGTCAGATGCAAAAATGTTATACATCAGAAACAAAGAATATTGGACCCAAAGCCCATTAAAAAAAGCAATCCAATTCCAGTCAAGAAAGAACAATGCAAAAGTTTATCTAGGCAGTCCACCTGATAGCCTAATTACCATTTAAATATAGTGCCTACTCTTCCGAGCAAGGTATTCTGAAGTTACTGTCATTACATACTTTAAAGTCTACCTTTATCTGAAGGTTACAGGCAGGAAATGGCACAGATGGGGAAGGAGATGGGAGTCTTACAAAATAAGATTTTCAAAGCCCTGACTTAAGATGTTGATCCCTTTTCTGTGCTGTTCTTTGGCTGTCCATATTTCATGGGGCATTAAAAGGCCACAAATGTCACTCTACTTCAATTCTGAGAACAGACAAGCAGCAATAATGTGATCTTACCTGGGTCCTTCCTCGTCACCCTGAAAGAAACAGAAAGAAACAGCATTAGAAATCAACACTGGTAGAGACAGATTTAGGTTTCTTTCTTTTCCCTCCCCTCTTGCAACCTGAAAGCAAGGCTTGTGCATTTACTTTAACACAGACAAACCAGCAGATGTCCAAGGGCTAAGACCAGGGCTAATATAATCCTATGCTCGAACTGTCCAGCAGAGATCAACTGATAATTTGCCTTTGCAAGCAGGTAAGTGAATGCACAGACCTAGGAGGCCTAAATAATAGCCTTGCCTTTTTATTTGTATGGCTGGCAGTATTTAGTTCTGAGCAAACTGAGAACCCAAAATAGCAGCAGGTCTTAGGCAAAAGCTGACCAGCTCCAAAAGCATCAAGCTGTTTCCTTCAAAGAGTCATTTCTGCCCTGGTCTAGCATTTTTCTCTCGAAATATGAACATAGCAACTCTAATATAGGGCACACTGTGGTAAAAAGGGCACTGAACTGGGACTCAGAAAATTGGGACTCTAGTCCAAGCTCTATTATTTATTAGCTATGTGCCCTTGGGCAAGTTAATTAATTAATCTGAACCTTGGTCTTCTCCTTTATAAAAGGGGAGCTCTGGCATTTGATGATCTACAACAACCCTCGGCCCAACACTGGCTTTTCACTTTTTCTCATTCACTGTCTATAAAAACAATGTGTGAGGGGTAGCTGTCCAGGTACTGCATGCTCTGAACCTAACTTTACGGGTGATCAGAGCAGAGTCCTTTGACTCTCTTCTTGTGATCACACAAAATTTTTCAAATGATTCTTAAGCCTTCTCCAAGGGACCTCACTCCTTCTTTTGGTGATGGGGTATTTTACATCCTTCTTTTTAGCCTTTCAGGGTTGGTCTCAATGGAGAATGTATCTCCTAGTTGTTAACTCCCCAGAGCACTTAATCAATTTGATTGTTCCTATAGGTATCAAGAATGAACTCTGGAGTCAGACACTCTAGGTTCAAATCTTGACTCCATCACTCATTTGCTGTATTACGTTGGTCACGTTATTTTGCCTCACTTAATTTTAATTTCCTACTTTGTAAAATGGGGTAATAACTGTCCCTGTATCATAGGACGAAAGGAGGATTAAATGAATTAATTATGTATAAACATCAAGCACAGTGCCTAAGACACAGGATGCACTTAATAAAGGTTATTATCACTATCAGTAACAATTCAGTATGATACGCTACTATAGGTCAACACTAAGGGTAAAAGATAATAACTTAACCTAGGAACTCCCATTCAGGAACAGGGGAAACACAGGAAGAGAAAGAAAATTAATTATGTTAAGGGCTCTACCAAAGACATAAACAGAATGTTTGAAAGTCAGAAGGAAAGTGATAAACACAGCCTCTTCTGGAGAAAGGGGAAGGGAGGGCTTCATAGAGGTGACATTTATATTGGAACTTAAGGGATAAGCAGGATTTCCCCAGGTTGGCAACAGAAGATGAGTGGGAAGGGCACTGGACAAGCAAGAGCAAATGCACAGCAATGTTTAAAAAAAAAAAAAAAGAAGTATGTTAAAGGAATTTTGAGTTTGAGGATACTAGAGAATGGGGATGTGTTTATGTGTGTCTCGGACAGGGGTTGTGGCGGAAGTGGCCGTGGTGTGGGGTTGGAGGGTTGGTAGTGCAACTGAAGTAAAGGGAGATTGCCAGGGCAGAAGCATCTAAGGACAGCTATAGCTAGAAAGGTGATTTAAGTCAGATTATACATTGGAGGTTGGATAAGGAGGGCATTTAGTAGACTGTTCAGGATTTGCAGTACTGGTCAGGGCACTAATCATCCACACTCTAATGAGAGAGAAGTGGGGCAAGTAGTGCAAGGAGGGTATAGGGATGGTGGGAGCTTTCTTTCCATTTTGAATGACTGGCATGTCTTATGGGAACTATAATCTAGTAAGAAAAAATTCATATAATTTAAATTTGAGTTACATAACTATCAATGACTTAATTAAACCTCAACACAAGTTTTCAATTATCTTTGGATATTCAAACATAATTGTCTAGGAGAATCTTACGGAAAAAAGTATCCAAACATTCTCCTGTGATTTAGAGTGAGTCCTCACAACTGTAAATCTTGGCACAGTGGTTAAGAGATGGACTTTCTGATTTAGAGAAACATGGCTTCAAATTTACGTTCATCAATTCCAACAGCAAAGCTTTTGGCAATTTGCCTTAATTTTTCCAGGTTCAGTTTCCTGATCTACACATGGAGATTCCAATTCCTACCTTACAGGGTGGCAATACAGATTAAAATAAATGAGAAAATATGTAAAACACTAAGAAAATGTTTGGTACATTATAAATGTTCAACAAATGGTGCTCATTATTGTACTTTCCCTGAATTAATTAATAATGTCTCTAGGGAAGAGTGAGGAAGGACAGAGAAGATGGGACACAAGACTGTGCTTCACATTCATCCATTTCTACAGCTTATAGATACGTGGCTGTTCAGAAGCAATAATCACTATCACAAAGCATGCGGGAAGACCAGGGTGAGAGTTTCACTGTTGAAGGAATGAATAAATGAATGAAAGAACAAACACACATACATATGGCAATTCTGAATAGGTCAGCAGACACTGAGAAGATTGCTAATCTTCCTTGTAAAAGATGTGCATGCTATTCCCTCCTATTCTGAAAGCCTAAGCTAATTCCTGTCCATTCTTAAAGATCAAGCCTCATTTGGAAATTTTTTTCTCACTGACAGACTGAGTGGAGTAATCCTACTCTGTCCTCCACAACTGTATGGCTCATACTCTCAGGCTGGTACTTAAAGCAGAAAACCAAGTGACAGCAGCATACAGTGTCTCCCTCTTTGGATTTCAATTCCTTGAGAAGAGAAACTGTACTGTTAATCTCTTCATTCACTGTACCTTACACAGCATAAGGCACATAATTAATAATTATTCAAAAATGGGGCACCTGGGTGGCTCAGTCTGTTGAGCGTCTGCCTTTGGCTCAGGTCATGATCCCAGGGTCCTGGGATCGAGTCCTGTATCAGGCTCCCTGTAGAGCAGGGAGTCTTCTTCTCCCTCTCCCCTCTACTCCTCCCCCTTGCTCATGCATTCTCTCTCTAATAAATAAAAAAAAAAAAATCTTAAAAAAAATAACAATTATTCAAAAATGGAAAGGAGGGAAAGCAAGATATAAGTAGGATTTAAGATTAATTTCTACCCCCCCCCCCGGGTAAATCTTGGTTTCAGAGAATATTAGAACTGAAAGTTTGCTAAATACCAGTTTCTATTTAAATGACTTGTCAGGTTAAGCAATGTTCCCAAATCCCTCCATCAAATATCCTCAACGCTCTTGGCTGGTAGGCTACATTCTAGTATCTTACCACCTTGTTTCTACTTCCACCAGTGGAAATGTCTGTTCACCAAGAAGGAAATAATTTTGTTCCTAAGGCTGTTTAAATCAGTTGAGCTTGTAATTATGACAACACATTTTATTAAATAACAAAAAGTGAATGCAAGAGGGAAACACTGCCTCCATGAAAACTAAGCTGAATGCTTCCAAAGCATTCAATAAAGATGAGTTACTTAAAAACTGCTGTCAACTTTGGGGTGCCTGGGTGGCTCAGTCGTTAACCGTCTGCCTTCGGCTCAGGTCATGACATGATACTAGGGTCCTGGGATCGAGCCCCACATCGGGCTCCCTGCTCAGCGGGAAGCCTGCTTCTCCCTCTTCCATTCCCCCTGCTTGTGTTCCCACTCTCGCTGTGTCTCTCTCTGTCAAATAAATAAATAAAATGTTTAAAAAAAAAATTGCTGTTAACTTTGATGTAGGTGAGACACATGCAAAATATTAGAAAAAATAAGGTATAAAAGTCTAGGATTCCACATTCAGCTTGCTTCGAATGTTATCCTGAAATTGGACCTTATAAACAGTGCAGTATGGATGTGGTTTATGCCAGAAACATAACATTCCACTCCAAGCGGCAAACCCGTATACTCAAAGGCCTGAGTCAAAAATCAAAGAAATATACAGATAGATATTTCAAGTTTAAAATAAATGTTTAGGATATGCACGTATCATTTTTAATGATTTGCTCATCTGAACTTTTCCTAAAATTATCTCACATAGTTCAGTACTCTTCTCTCAAAACTAGACAAAAGATGGAAGTACTCATGACATGCAAATAAAAATAAACACCATTTTTTAGTACTTGACTTTGGCAAAGAAGTTTATAAAATTCAGGCAAAAAAAATGAGAGACTGTCAAAACTGGTGATGAAAATATACACTGATGTAACTCTTCTGGGAATAGTTAACAAATACGTACAAGAGCCTAAGAAACGTCCATACTTTTGACTCAGTAATTATGATTTATAAACAAAGTCATGCACTATAATGTAATAAATAGCAGTAAGGAAGTTGGAAAAAACTTAAAATTACATAAAAGTTAAGTCTGTATCATTGATTCAGGATTCAAACATTATGTTTATTAAGAATTTCTGGTAATACGAGGAAAATTTTAAATATACTGTTAAGAAAAAAATATCATGAGGGGATGAAGATATTAACTAACCTTACTGTGGATATCATTTTGCAGTATATATGTGTATCAAAATAATCACACTGTATACCTTAAACTTATATATATGTCTATTTTCTCTCAATAAAGTTGGGGAAAAAAACAAAATACATACACAAAAAAGAAAAAAAAAAAGGAAAAAAATACCCCAATAATAACCATCAATTTAGTGTGTTTACTTTCTGCTCTGTCTATAAGTTTTTAGCATTCCAAAATGAATAAGAAGGAAATAACTTTATTTAGTTATTTGAAGAGGAGAAACACCACATCTCATTAGATCTGGGGAATAGTACTGAAACTTGTCCTGTATGCTATATTCTATAAGAGGATCCAAAAAGATTTATTAAAAACACATTTTTAAAAAGAAATGTCATCAGGAAACCTTGTAATCTCTGGACTTCTTCAACCAGAAGCTCTGTGATTCTGCTTAGCCTAGTCAAATTCATCTGTACTAAAGATTTCTTAAAACATATTGTGTTAATGGACTGGTTTTAAAATGATTTTCAGATATCAAAGGCAAATAGTACTTGAGCAGGTGGACTATTTACAATTTTTGTTTTTAGCAGCTTTACTGAGGTATAATTTATAATACCATAAAATTACCTGTTTTAAGTGTATATTCAATGACTTTAAATTTACAGTTATGCAACTATTACAAACTTGCTTAAAAACTATATATATACAGATATAAAATTATGATTATACTTTCCTTAATTTCTTTAGAAATATATGATTGTTTAAAATTGTAACTCTCTTGCAGTATTTATAACATGTAGATTTTCTACTTGACAACTATAACAAAAGGGCATAAAAAGAGAGTTAATTGGCCTATATAGTTTCAAGCTATCTACATTTTTTTTTGAAGATTTTATTTATTTATTTGAGAGAGAGAGAGCAAGCGAGAGAGAGCACAAGTAGGGTGGAGGGCAGAGGGAGAAGCAGGCTCCCCGCTGAGCAGGGAGCCCAACATGGCACTTGACCCCAGGACTCCCAGATCTTGACCTGAGCCAAATGCAGACGCTTAACCAACTGAGTCAACCAGGCGCCCCTCAAGGTATCTACATTTTATGTGAAGTTGTACTGTATTAATTTTTAGTAGACAGAAAATTAAAGGATTTCTATGTATATTATATATGCTACATATATTATAATACATATGTTATAATCCACACAGAAATCATTACAAAATAAGAACAAAGTAACAGAGCTAAAAGGCCAAAAAATGTATTAAAATGGAATTCAAATAACTGTTTCAAAAGTCTAAAAGAAGGCAGGAAAAGACAAGAGGAATAGAAATAGAGGGACAAGCAGTAAACAAATCATGAAATGGCTGACTTAAATTTAACCATATTAATAATAACATTAAATGTTAATGGACTGCACACTTCAATTAAAAGGCAGAGATTATCAGAATGGATAAAAGATTATAAGAACCCAGCCATATGCTGCCTAGGAGACAAACACTTTAACAACAGACCAAAAACAAATTGATGGGGACATACCATGAGAACAGTAAGCATAAGACTGGATCGGCTCTACTAACGTTAGATAAAACAGACATGAAGACAAACAGTATTATCAGAGAAAACGAGGGACTTTCATAACGATTAAAGGGTCAGTTCATCAGAAAGACAGAACAATCATAAGTATGTATTTGCTTAAAGAGACTTTCAAGATATCTGAAGTTGATAAAATTAAAGGGAGAGATAATTCCTTAATCATCCTTAGAAATTTAACACCTCTCAGCAGTTGACAGAACTAGGCACAAAAATCAGTAAAAATATAAGTTATTTGAAAACCTAATTGATATTTAATAGAACACCACACCCCAAACTATAAAATAGGTGCACATATGCATTCACCAAGATAGACCATATGCTGGGCCATAAAACAAATCTTAATAAATGTTAAAAGCTTGAAACCAGGGCGCCTGGGTGGCTCAGTTGGTTAAGCGACTGCCTTCGGCTCAGGTCATGATCCTGGAGTCCCGGGATCGAGTCCCGCATTGGGCTCCCTGCTCGGCAGGGAGTCTGCTTCTCCCTCTGACCCTCCCCCCTCTCATGTGCTTGCTCTCTCTCATTCTCTCTCTCAAATAAATAAATAAAATCTTAAAAAAAAAAAAAAAAGTAGTAAAATCAACCATCTACAAAGCTAGAAAAAAGAACAAGTAAACTCAAAATAAGCAGAAAAAAGGAAATAAGAGCACATATAAACAAAATGGAAAACAAAGAAAAAATTAGCAAATCAAAAAGTTCTTTAAGACTAACAAAATTAATAAAATGGTAATTAGATTGTCAAGGAAAAAAAGGAGAAAATCACAAATTATCAATATCAGAAATGAAAGATGGGTTATCATTCTAGATGCTACAGTTAAAAAATCACAAGAAAACAGTATGAACAACTTTACACTAAAAAGTACAACTTAAATGAAACCAACAGATTCTTTGAAAGTTACAACACAAATTTAAATAACACAATTTAAATATAACACAAATTAAAATTTAAATAAACATGAGATCAAACAAAATTTGAATAGCTCTATATTAAAGAAATTAAATTGGTTATCAAAAACCTTCACATAAAGAACTCCAGGACAGATGATTCTGCTGGTAAATACTACCAACTATTTAAGGGAGAAATAACACAAATTGTACATAAACTTTCAGAAAATAGATGACAAGGGACTACTTCTCAGCTTGTTTTCTGAAGCCAGCTAACCCTAATACCAAAGCCTGACAATGATGTTATAAAAATATAAAACTACAGATGAATATCCCTCATTGAACACAGACCTAAAAATCTTTTTAAAAAATTAATGAATTGAGGGGCACCTGGGTGGCTCATTCCGTTAAATGCCTACCTTTGATCCCAGGGTCCTTGGATGGAGTGGGCTCCCTGCTCAGCGGAGAGTCTGCTTCTCCCTCTCTCCTCCCCCCCACCTTGTGTTGTCTCTGTGTCTTTGTTTTCTCTCAAATAAATAATATCTTTAAAAAAAATAAAATAAAAAACTAACGAATTGAACCCAAATTATACATAATAATGAAGTGGGAGTTTATTTCAAGAATGCAAGGTTGATTTAACATTGTAAAATTAACCAATATAATCATCCATTACAATAAAATAATGAAAAAAAACCCCATATAATCATTTCAATAGATATAGAGCAAATATCTTATATATACTACATTCATTCAAATTATTGTTCCCCATAGCTAATTGTGTCATTTCTCTCTGGCTAATTTGCTTTCAAGATTTTTTTCTTTGTCCTTCCTTTTCATTACTTTGATTTTGATGTGTCTAGGTATGGATTTCTTAGAATTTATCTTGCTTGGGTTCACTCAACTTCTTAAATCTCTAAGTTTATATCTTTCAACCAAATTTTAGAAGTTTTGAGCCATTATTTCTTCAATTTTTTCAGCACCGCAATCCTTTTCCTCCCCTACTGACATGGGTGACGTGTATGTTAGATCTTCTTTCATTGTCCCACAGGTCCTGAAGACTCAATTTCAGTTAGTTTTCAATCTTTTTTCTTGGTTGTTCAGATTGGATCTCTATCTTCAAATTCACCAATTCTTTCCTCTCTTATCTCCAATTTGCCACTGAGCCAATCCAGTGAATCTTTTATGTCAGTTATTATATTTTCCTGTTCTAAAATTTTCATTTGGCCCTTCTTTATATCTTCTACTTCTTTGCTGAGATTTTTTATTTTTCATTTGTTTCCAGAGTTTGTTATTGCTAAGTCATTTTCAAAACAGTAGCTTTAAAATCCTTGTCTAATAATTCTATACTCTGTGTCATCTTGGCGGTGGCATCTTTTCTCATTAGATAGTCTTTTCTCATTAGAGTTGAGATTTATTGGTTCTTGCTATAATGACTGATTTGGGACTGTATCCTGAACATTTTGAGTATTTAAGAATCTGGTTCCTATTTAAATCTTCTATTCTAGCAAGAAGTCAACATATTTAAATTCAGAACACATGTCCTATTACATTAATTGAACACCGTGTGTCAGCTATACTTCAATTTAAAAAAATAAAACAAAATAAAATGAAAATAAAAATGATTAAAAAAAAAGAAGCAGAACACATGTCCTGGATCAGGTTTGTGGATTGTGGTTCAAATATCAATATAGTTTAAATGATTCTGCAATGCTATTCTGATCTGCCCCCCTCAGATGACAAAACTCCATGCTATCATCTCCACAGTGATGGCTAGGGAGAAGGAGGGTACCAACTCATTACTATAGGACAAGAGTGGAAGATAAGGTTCTACTCACTGACCCAGTTGGGGATATACATTGCCTAGTTAATGTAGGGGTGGGAGGGAGGAGTTAGAGCTCCATCTACAGTCTCCAAAGGGGAGGGATACTATTTCCTTCCTGATACTGCAGGGCAGGGGTAGAAGTAAGAGTTTACCTTTAGGCTCCAAGGGAGACAGGCACCACTGACTCCTGAGAGGGGCAGGGGTGATGACAGAAGTCAGACTTTTACCTAAAGGCTCCAGGGAAAAGGAATGATAACTCATTACTGCAGGAGAAGATAACAGATAGGTTTCCACCGCACTGGCTCCACTCCTGCAGTGCCAACTGGGGCTGGGAAAGGGTATAGTTTTATTCATGGTGTGTTTCCAGAATAGGCAGGATTGGTCAAAACATTTCTCTATAGCTGAAATGCCCTTTTCCTAGTTCTTTGGCTACAGAGAGCAGGCTTTTCTTGGAGATTTTCTTTCTGTCTGTGCTCATTATAGTTTCCAGTTTGCAAGGCACCCAGGCCAGGATATACAGGAAGCAAGAAAAATCCCAGGGAACTCACTGCCATGTAGTTCCTCAAATCCCAAGATCCCTGGTCAGAACCATCTTTTCTCACTTTTGAGAGTCTTCTGGTAGGTGACTTAAAATATTTTGTCCAGGGGCGCCTGGGTGGCTCAGATGATTAAGCATCTGACTTCGGCTAGGGTAACGATCTCAGGGTCCTGGGATCAAGCCCTGCGTTGGCTTCCAGGTCAGCGGGGAGTCTGCTTCTTCCTCTCCCTCTGCCCCTCCTCCCGCTCATGCTCTTTCTCTCTCAAATAAATAAAATCTTTTATAAATATACATATATATACATGCATTTTGTCCAGGAATTTCTGCTGTGATTAGTGGAAGTAATAAAGTGAAATATGTTTACTCCATCTTGTTCAGAATCAGTATCTGCAATCCAATTTTAAATGCATCAAAAAAATAAGATGCATTAAAGAGTGGAAGGCTGGAAAGACGGCTATGTGTAAATCATGATTCAAGTATATTAAAATGTTAATGGAAGAATCTAGGTGGAAGTGTATGGGTGTAATCTGTAAAATCTTTTCAACTTTGCTATATGTTCAAAAATTTTCATAATAAAATGTTGGGAGGAAGACTCTTTTGGCCAAATACGAAATGCAGGTGATTAAAAAAAATCCGTAACATGCAAAAGGAAGAAAAGAATTCCTCTGCTGAGTGAAAAAGAGGTACTGGAGATTTGAACTGATCAGTAAATTACCAGATTAGCTGGAGCGAGAGGCTATCAGATGAGAACAGTTCTTTGTAAAAGCTCTAGCCAGCTGAATGCTACTTTTTGTCTTTAATAGCTTATTTTGTCCACAGCCTGGTCCTTTGGCCTTGCCAGTTTTGCATCCCTAGGAGTAATTCCATCAGAGTTAACAAGCATAGTGCAGTTGAGCAGCTGAAGTGCTTAGAGGATGGTTAATACTGGGGAGGGACTAAATTCATTACTTGAAATGAAAATAAAAGAGAGGGGGCTCTCAAAAATAAATCTTTATTTTTGAAAAAACAACCTACTCAACACAGAGAATAAATGTGGGGTTCCGATTTGGGGGGAATCTGGGACACAGTCATGCCATTGATCCCTTTGAGTTAATTCTGGTTGACTTTTTTGTTTAAGACACAAAGTGACCACCTCCACACTATAAAAGGTCTCAGGAGAGCGCCTGGGGGGCTCAGTCAATTAAGCGTCTGCCTTTGGCTCAGGTCATGATCCTGGGGTCCTGGGATTGAGTCCCACATCGGGCTTCCTGCTCAGCAAGGAGTCAGCTTCTCCTTCTGCCCCTCCCCCGACTCGTGCTCTCTTACGCTCTCTTTCTCACAAAGATAAATAAATCAAAAATCTTTAAAAAAATAAAATAAAAGGTCTCAGGAACACAGAGCTGTCTAGGGCACTGATTCTCTTCATTTTTCCCACTTATATAAATGGAACACTTCACATATTGCACATAGTAGGGAAAACACATAGGCACTGGGATAGAACAGACTTCAATCTGAATCCTGGCTCTGTTTTCTACTAACTAAATGACACTGGCTCAATGTCTCTGCAGTTCTCTGCATCTCAATATCCCATCTGTAAAACAGAAATAATGAATGCTGATATATAAGGGTTAAATTAAATGATGAATATAGAATGCTCTCTTGCCTATCTAGAAACTTATTTAGGCACATATTTTCTTCATCCTGCGGAGGATAAAATGAAAAGAACAAGACATTCTATTCTTTTCACACACTGATGAAAATTAATCAAGAACCTTGGATGAGTGAAGCAGATAACTGTCCAATGGTCTCTGACATTTTGTCAGGATGGCTCAGACAATACCTGCCTCTTGAATGATAACCTGGCTGTTCTGTCGGCTCATTTATTCTGTATCTAGGCTCTCCTGGGCCAAGGCAAGACTGCTAGCTAAGCAGTAAGCTCAGTGAGTCAGTAGCAGTCCTGGAGAGTCCATGGGACTCCCTTAGGTTTTCTTCTAGAAGGACTTACCCTTCTGGCATAAGCCTGACCAGAATTTTCAACATAACACTATGAAACCTTATGAACAAAAGCTTCTCCCCAGTGGGTGAAATATAAGTTCTATAATATTTTTTTAAATAGCTATCTTAAATTTTATTTTAGAATTATATTCTAAATGCCTGAATATGTTGTTTGATAAAATGTTTAAGACTTTTTTTGCCTGTTACTAAATAACAATGAATACAGAGACTCACATATGTAGTGATTCAACATTTACTTTGTGTCTTTCATTCACACTTTTTTGATCTTTCCAGTGCCACATGCCTCCTTTAATCTAACAGTTATGCCCCCAATTTATGCAGTTGGCTCCATATAAAAACCAGACTAAGGCACTTTTTTACTATTCACACAATCAGTCCAAAACCTTTCATTCTGGCCTGCTTTATGCTCCACTTCCTGACATTCTCATTCACCCTGTTCTCATCCCTATGATGACTTTATTTATAGGCTCATTTCACAACTTGGAATCTGTTAGTTGCCTTCTTCTCTGGCTCTGATTTCTGGCTTCCCTCCTTAACTGCGATTAGTATTTGCCCTACTGACTATACTCCTTTAAGTCATGGTAGACAAATATTTTGCCAGGCCCAATTGCTGGGTGCAGGCCCTAGCAGCCAATGCTTCCACACTGGTTCACACACCAGTCTAAATACCTATACCCTAAGCTTTCAATTCATTCATGTTTAAGGACCATAAAAAAGAATTTCCAGAGCTAACAAACAGAGCAGTCAGTTTCCTCCTATTCCTCCTGCTACTAATAATTGCAGGCATTCTCCTTTACCTCTGCCTTTGGCTCAGCTGATTCATTAGAGGTATCAAGTTGTTCCTTGGCTTGGGCCATCTGAGTCATCAACCTGTCCATGTGGGACTGGATGTCTGCCAGTATCTCAGTCACATGAGCGGTGGCCATTGCTTCCTGGATGTCCACTAGATGAAGGGCCTTCTGCTCCTCATCAGCAATCACTTTCTGAACTTTCTTAAATTCCTGCTGTATAAACACCTTCATCTGGTCCCGGGTTACCTGCAGAACACAAACAAGTAAAAATAGTAAGTTGGACATACAAAGAATGGAAGGATAGAACTGTACTGTAAATGCTAGGCAGCCCTGGCCAAAATATAAACCAACCATGGTTCCTACATGGTCCTGAAATTTTGGGACTATCCTCTAAACAATGTTCCCATAATACTGTTGATGAATTTCTTAGTAATCCTTTTGCCTCTTTTAGTCTTTAGGAAGTAATTTCTTTTCCTCCTTCCCTTTTTGCTCTTCCTTTTGTTCATTTTTACACCAGCAATACCTGATTACTTTTTAACAATTTAATAGGTGAGTGTAAATTGTAAAAAATGAAATTCCCCTTCTCTCTCCATCTGAATACCATTTTTCTCTTTGGAGGGTAATTACTATTAACAGTTTGGTATGTATCCTTCCAGCCACCTTTCTATCTAGTTATACACATATACATATACAGACAATTATGTTGTTTTTATATAAACGGGTCATAGTGAACATTAGGTTCTGGGTCTTGCTTTTCTATTTAAAATATGTTTGTACATACAGATCAACTTCATTATATTATTTTTAATGTCTGTATGATGTGGATATATACAATGAATATTTATATATATAAATAAAAAGATAAACGTACCCATTAAATATTTCCCTTCTTAATGGGAATACAGGATATTTCCAAATTTTTGCTATTACAAACAACACAGTAATGAACATCCTTGGATATATCTCTTAATATTCGCATATGAATTTTTTTAGAGACTTTTAGAGTCACCAAGTCCATTTATTATATACTCTAAAAATACTGACTGATAAAGCCAAATTGCCCTCCAAAAAAGATGTACCAATTACATTCCCACAACAATGTGTGAAAGTAGGCATTTCTTTATACCTTCACCAATATTAGATCATGCCAATCCTTAAAATGTTTATTCTCTGATGAGTAAAAATATATTATTGATTTATTTTATAGCAACCACTGAGCAGATCAAATAAAATATGGCTGCAGGATATATTTGGCTGGGGCATAAGGTAAACAAAGTGAGAAACTACCAAAATAAGAACTTCTAAACTCTGTATCTTACCAGTAACTATACTTACTGATGCTTCCCCACAACTATGTGTATTTTAGGAATATTTTCAAACAACTCTGCACGGTAACTATGGCAGGGAAAAGGGAAAAGGTAGAGCAGTGGACAGAAGGAGGAAGGAGAAAATAGCTGTCACCTAAGCAAATTCCTTTCTTTGCCAGATAAGGGAACAGCCGCAGCTGCAGGGCACCTGGAGAAGATGCTGGGGACACCAATCTTCCTGCTCCCAGTCTGGTGCTCTGTTCACTAGAACAGTCTCCGGGAAGGAAAGCCAAACTGGGAAAACCTAAAAAGGAGACTGAGGAAGAGAAAGTCTACAGAAGAGGGGAAGATGGGGCCATTTTTAATTAGCCTCTTAAAAACTGAAAGAGGCTTGATACTTTAAGCAGCTTTTGTAACACTGCCATAAGAACGTCCATACAAAATAAGGCCTGTAGGACAGTCTCTCTTCACACATCAAGTGACTAAGTGACATAAGCCCTCAGGAATTCATTATACTCTCTGCAGGTACTCTCCCTGGTGCGCAGGAAAAGGGGAGGGGGAGTGTTAAATGTTATTAATGTCCCTGCAAATTCTTTATCAGATTGAGAACTGTGATTTGTGCTTATTTATGTAATTCCTTTTTATTTTTAGTGTGTTTATTTCAAGGCTGTTATGCTTTATGATGACCTTTTATAAATGGATCTCAAACTCTGAAATAAATTAGGTCTTATAAAGACCTAAGACCTTCTCTTAGAGACTAAACGTAGCAAATTTTAGCTAAGAGATGAACTTTTCTGAATGCCTGCGAAAATCTCTTTAATAGTTGCAAGTGACTAAAAATGGAGAACAAAATAAAAACTGACTCGCAACCTATTTTACTAACCCTCACATACACATGTGGTTCAGGTCAGAAGCTGACATCAGTCAGGAAAGGTGTGGCCAGACTGCAGTAGGTGACTAAATCATAGGGCTTAAAAAAAAAAAAAAAAAATCAAATTCTCTATTTCCCATTGTTTTACACAGATTTCTCAACCTTTATTTTGTACAGTTTATCTTATACAGATCAGGCCACAAATAAGAACTGAAGGCAGAATAATCTACTCCCTAAAACCTTTATCCTTTTCACCCCCGTTCTCTACTAATCAACAAAAAGATATTCTCCAACCTAGTTCAAAATGGTAAGAACAAATTTCTGGGTCATAGCTTCCATTCACATTCAGAGGCCAAAGGAGAGATTCCCTGGGGGACCTGGCATATAGTAGGTTGAGTACTCTGGAGAAAGGACTCTTACCAATGGCAGGAGCGAAACAGCTTTCAAAACTCCCTTTCAAGCTTCATTTCACCTCCCTGCCATCAAAACTCCATTCTGCTACAAACTTCACGGTTCTCCAAGAGCAGCAGACCCTTTCTGTCAGCCCCTGCTACCGGAGAGCCACTGACATCATTTCTGCGTAGGTTTCTTAGAATTTCTTCAGCCTCTATCCTACAGCTCCTGAAAGGTGAGAGTGACAGTCTGATACTCCTGACTGTATTACATACAGTGTCAGTAAAAAGAAAATTCTACATATGCAGAGAAGAGAAGCCTGGGTGTATCACAGAACAAGCTTTTTTAGAGGCACAGAACTTCACTTACCCTAAACAAAATCTTAATGTAGAACCCTAAATCATAACAGAACCAAAAGTAGAACTACTCTGGTTAAAAGAAAAATCTCCCCCTCCTCAAAGTAATTCCTAGGGCACTGGTAGTGGCCTCCAGCAAAATCTCCCCTGTGATACCTGGGTTCTCTACACAAATGAAACCCTAATAGGAGCTTCCTCCCTTTGGTCAACTGGCCCCTAAGTTGTTGAAACTTTAAAGTCCTAGGTTACAAGCCATTTGATATATCTTTGTTATAGTTGTATTAGGGTGAAAATCTGTATTACTTAAACATAGCATTTTACTAAAATTACTTAAACACAGCATTATAATTTGCAAAATTGGGTGGCTTATATGTGAACAGTCATAACTAGTGAAGATCTGACTGTTCTCATTAGAGCTGAGTCCAACCTCCTCAATTTATAGGCCACACACATACACACACACATACATGTCAAGCTTAGAAACCAGCTTTCCTTTGGTCCAGTCCAGTATACTTTGTGCTACAATATATTGCCTGTTATGATCCTTTTCTGCCTGCTTCAGGTTCTTCAAACTTATTTCTTCTTAACTGAGATGTTTCCTTGGTCAACAGGCAGCTCTGTTATTATCCCCACTGAGATGTTATTCCCCTCCAAGTGAATCTTGGGATAAATGATACACATCTGAAGAGTTAAGTTTCATCCCATGCTACTTTCTATATGATCTTGTAGTTAATATTTCCATGCTAGGCTGAACCCAAGAGGCATACAGACTGGCACTTTACACATACATAATTAAACACATAAAACCTTGAATTAAGAGCTTATACTTAAAAACAACACCATTCAATGTGCTTGACATGGGTTGCAAGCCATTAACTCCTAGTTAGCTGGCTTGTAGGAAACTAAGATTTTATTTAGTTTTCTATTATAGGCAAATTATTTAAAAAAAAAAAAAAAAGGCATACTAGCTAGAAAGCATCATAGCTTAAGAAAGATTTGTTCCAGAAAGGTGTTGCTGACATGAACTGAGAAAGATGGAACAGGGTCAGGAGCAGGAAGCTACACAAAAGAAAAACATTTGAGTCTACGTTGGTTGAAGAGTTCAGAAATACTTGTTCTACTAGCCAAATTCCTTGCAAGTAAGTTTAAAGGAGCCTACTCCAAAAACGATCTTAAGTGTGAACTGTATGAAATAGTTTGTGAGGACTCTAAATACCTCCCCAAAAGGTCAAGAAGTCCACTTTTACTCCCCCTTTCCTCTTCTGAATGGCCACTATTCTAAAATAGAAAAAATAAAAAAGCAGGAAATGCAATTTTTTCAGATGCTACAAGCTGTCTTCACTCCCACCAGCACAGTGCCTTCCCAACATGCCAGTGTCCATGGAAACTTTCAGGTTGGGAATCTCAAAGTTAAGGCTTCTGCACAGCCTCCAGTATTTATTCTGGCATTTTGCTCCAAGACAGTGCTTTCCAAATCTCTATCAGGCTCCAGTGAGGGCAGGTGAGGGAAGAGATGAGGACAAAGTCCTTTTTCAGGATCTTTCGTGTATGAGAAGAATAGCCACTATTCGTGAATAAAACCAATGCTCATTCCTAAGGCTTGGAAAATTATCCAGAGCAGCCTAGAAATACAGCAGACATGAACTATGAACTACATTCCATTACTAACATTCTGAGTGCGGTCAAGTATTTTCCTGACAACCTGGTTAGAAGCCTCAGTTGCTTGGATTTTACAATGGGGGTATTGAGAAAAGAAAAGGTTATTAAAGTGACCATTTAATCTCTTCCTTAAACCAATTTTCTCATCTTCATCAGAAAATGCAGACAAAAGCAGTCGTGTATATCCTCTTTACCTCCTTTCATTACTCCACTGTGTAAATACAGCACCATGGGGTCTCTACCTCTGTATCCACCCAAAGAAGTAATAATAACATTTACTGTTGCTGTTATTAATATTTCTATTACAAAAGACTGTAAGAAATACACCAAAATGATGGAGAGTGATTACTTCGGAGTGATGGGATTAAGAGTATTTTTTTTCCACTTTCAGTCCAAATTTTCTATAATAATGTGTAACACTTATTTTTTCTTGAACAGTAATTTTTAAAAATAAATGAAGCTTAAAGAAAAAGTTAAATCCTCAATAAGATATTAGCTAATTGAACCCAACAATGTATAAAAAAATTATACAGCATGACCAAGCAGGATTTATCCCAGGTATGCAAGGCTGGTTCAACATTTGAAAATCAGTTCATATAACCTATCATGTCAACAGGCTAAAGAAGAAAAATCACATTATCATATCAACAGATGCAGAAGAATCATTTGATAAAATCTAAGATTCATTTATGATAAAAACTCTCAACAAACCAGATTATAGGGAAACTTCATGAAAAATATCTACAATCTACAGCTAACATCACACTTAATAATGAAAAACTATAGGGGTGCCTGGAGGGCCCAGTTGATGGAACATGTGACTCCTGATCTTGGAGTTGTGAGTTCAAGCTTCACGTTGGGTGCAGAAATTGCTTAAAAATAAAATCTTAAAAAAAAAATTGGTGAAAATCTATAGTTTTCCTGCTAAGATCAGGAACAAGGCAAGGATGTCTCCTCTTACAACTCCTTTTCATCATCATACTGGAAAGTGCTAGGTAGTGCAATAAGACAAAAAAGGAAATAAAAGGTTTACAGACTGGGAAAGTAGAAATAAAGCTGTCTTTGTTCACAAATAACATGGCTGTCTATGTAGAAGATCTGAAAGAATTGACAAAAAAACTCCTGGAACTAATAAGCAATTACAGCAAGGTTGCCAGATAGAGTTCATATATAAACATCAATCACTTTCTTATATACCAGCAATGAACAACTGGAATTTGAATATAAAAACAATACCATTTACATTAGTACCCCCAAAATCAAATACTTAGGTATAAACCTAAGAAAATATGTATGAGGGAAACTACAAAATTCTGATGAAAGAAATCAAAGGAGAACTAAATAAATATAAAGATATTCCATGTTCATGGATAGGAACACTAAATATTGTTAGATGTCAGTTCTCCCAACTTGATCCACAGGTACACTACAACTCCAATAAAACATCCCAACAAGTTACTTTGTGGATATTGATAAAATGCTTCTAAAGTTTACATGGAGAGGCAAAAGATGCAGAATAGTCCACATAATATCAAAGGAAAAGAACAAAGTTGGAGGACACTACTTAACTTTAAGACTTATTATGATAAAGCTACAGTAATCAAGACAGTGTGGAACTGAGGAAAGAACAAACAAATATATCAACAGAATAGAATACAGAGCCTAGAAATAGACCCACATAAATGCAGTCAATTGATCTTGAACAAAGAAGCACAGGCAATACAATAGAAAAAGTCTTTTTAACAAATAGTGCTACAACTGGACACACATGTGCAAAAAAAATTAATCTAGCCATAGAACTTTCATCGTTCACCAAAATTAACTCAAAATGGATCACAGACCTAAATGTAAAATGCAAAACTATAAAACTCCTAAAAGATAACACAGGAGAAAATCTAAATGACTTTGGGTATGGTGATGACTTTTTAAATACAATTCCAAAGGCACTATCCATGAAAGAAATACTTGATAAACTGGATTACATTAAAATTAAAAATTTCTCTGTGAAAGACACTGTTAAAAGAATAAGATAAGCCACAGACTTAGCCACAGATATATTTGCAAAAGATACATCTGATAAAGCACTGTTATCAAAATATACAAAGAACTCTTAAAATACAATGATAAAACAAAGAATCCAATTAAAACATGGGCCAACAACCTGAACAGACATCTCACCAAAGATATACAGATGGCAAATAAGCACAGGAAGGATGCTCAACATCATATGTCATTAGGGAAATGCAAATTAAAACAACAGAATGGCCAAATTCCAAACACTGACAACACCAAATGCTGACGAGGATATAGAGCACAATGGTGAGAGATGAGAATGCCAAATGGTACAGCCACTTTTAGAAGATAGTTAGGAAGTTTCTTACAAAACTAAACATACTTTTACCATATGATCCAGCAATTATGCTCCTTGGTATTTACCCAAAGGAGTTGAAAACGCGTGTCCAAACAAAAACCTGCACATGGGTATTACAGCAGCTTTATTCATAACTGCCAAAACCTGGAAGCAACCAAGATGTCTTGAAGTTAGGTGAACAGATGACTAAACTGCGATACATTTACACAATGAAATATTACTCAACACTAAAAAGAAATGAGCTAGAAAGCCATGAAAAGACATGAAGGAACCTTAAATGCATCTTATTAAATTAAAGAATTTAATATGAAACAAGGCTACACATTGTATGATTCCAATTATATGACATTCTGGAAAGGCTATGGAGATAGCAAAAAGATCCGTAGATATCATAAGTCTAGAAGGAAGGAAAGATGAGTATGAGATTTTTTAGGGCAGTGAAAGTACTCTGTATGATACTATCATGGTAGATAACATCCTATACATTTGTCCAAATCCACTGAATATACAACACCAAAAGTGAACCCTAATGTAAACTACGGACTTTGGGTGATAATGATGAGTCAACACAGGTTCATTGATCGTTAACAAATTTATCTACCACTGTGGTGTGAGATGTTGATAGTGGATAAGGGTAAGAGTGTGGAGGCAGGAGGTACATGGGAATTCAGTATTTTTTGCTCAACTTCAAATATAAAACTGCTCTAAAAAAAGTCTATTTAAAAAAATTAATACAATCAAAAGAGAAAACTAAATAGCCACTGAAACAGAGCCTAGAGAACGTGGGGGAAGGGCGCATGGGGGTGGAGTGACCATCCAAAGGGCCACGCAGGATAGTTCTTCCACCTGAACCTTCATCTCAAGCATGTCAACATTTTCATTCTTTGCCTTCCCAGTTAATACTAGATCCTTCCTAATCTGACTTCCCTTTTCTATAAGAAATCAAAGTTTTTTTTAAAGCCCTTTTCAACTTAAGCCCATTAAAATAATGGCTTCCATAACAGCCAAGCACTTAGCACATGCTGCTCCTGTCATTTGAAGGTTCTTCTATGGGGGTGCCTGGGTGGCTCAGTCGTTAAGCCTCTGCCTTTGGCTCAGGTCATGATACCAGGGTCCTGGGATCGAGCCCCGTATCGGGATTCCTGCTCTGTGGGAAGCCTGCTTCTCCCTCTCCCACTCCCTCTGCTTGTGTTCCCTCTCTCACTGTGTCTCTCTCTGTCAAATAAATAAATAAAATATTAAAAAAAAAAAAAGAACAAGGTTCTCCTATGGGAGCTTCAGTCATCCTGAGGCTCCTCAAAAGAGCAGATTTTAGTGTCTTGAAAAACTCTAAAAAAGATCTAACTAGGTGATCCAATGAGTGACCAAAGTGTGAAGCCACTTACTTTAGAGAACTACCAGGCTCATCAATGAGAAATGGACATCCTTACAGTATGTTAGAGGGACATCTGCTTCAGGACATTATATAAGCACAGTGGCATTAACCCTCATTATACAGCTCATATAATAAAGTGGGAGATGGAGTTAGGAGCGATGCTGGGTGAAAAGAGAAGGCATGCCTAACTTTGGCCTGATTCCATCATTGGACATTCTCTTGTCCTTTAATCCATGACAAAGACAGGGCCTTATGAATAATGAAGATGAAAATATAAAGGGCTACCATGTGTAGGCAGTGTGCCAGAGACTATTACATATGTGTTTCTCATCTTTCAAGTAGGCAATGATATTTTCATTTTATGTTAGAGAAACTGAAGCCCACAGTGATTAAGTCACCTGGCCAGTGTTATGCAGCAGGTAAACTATGGAGCAAAGATTCACCTCAGGTAAGCTCTGTTCCAGGTCAGTGCTCTGACAACCACTCCATAGAGCATCCTGCTACTGAAAAGGAAACTGAGCCCCTGAGAGCCAGTATTAGACCACTGGAAAGCAACTCGGCATAGAGGAGAGTGCTCAGGATGAGAAGTCAGAGGCCCTGGGTGTTAGTCCTGTCTTTTGGAACCAACCAGCTATGTGACTTGGGGCAAATCACTGAATCTCTCAGAGCCTCAGGCTGCTGAGCTACTAAAAATGAAGAGCCAGTTTTCCTTTTATCTCTAAAATGATACAACTGCATAAATTTTGCATTCTTGGAGCAGTAATTCACCAATCTGGATTTGTCTCTAATCACAATTGTTACCTAAACAAGAGGGGCTTTGGGGGACTAGAAATCTGCCTTAGAAATTCTAAAGATGAAACAAAGTAAGTGTAAAGAGAATAAAATAATCTTTTTCCTTTGACAGTGCTGCCCTATCAAGCAATTGCCCTCTCTCCCACCTTTAACCACCAAGCTTATTTAGAAGGTCACATAAAACCTGCTGTCATAAACACCAATAAAGAATTTACTAGTTGCCAACTCTATTTAATCTCACTACTGACCTGTCTGTAGCATTTAGCACTACTGATGCCCCTCAGTCTTTAATTTCCTTCCAGGGTTTCTGTGACCCTGGACTCCTCTGGCTTTCTATCAGCTCCATCCCTACAATTTTACATACTCTCTCTAGATGACTAGAAAAACTCCTCTAAACCAAGGGTTTTTCAACCTCAGCACTATTGATACTTGGAGCTGATAGCTTTTTGTGTAGGGGAAATGTCCTGTGCCTTGTGAAATATGCAGCAGCACCCCTGGCCTCTACACAGGTGGTGAGAGTAGCATCACCCCTCACCTCCAGACGTTGTCAAATGTCCTCTGGGGCCCAAACCACTTTCTCTCTACACTTCCATCTTAGTGATTTCATCCCACTTTTGCAATTCAACTCCTCTCTCCACAGAGATGGCTCCTACACCTGGATTTTCTCTCCAGGCCTCCAGTCTCACAATTTCTTTTGATGTCTGTCTCTGCCTGGATACTTTTCTATTACTCGAACCATTAAGCCTCAAACTGAGTCCTCTCCCTCCTCCTCATTGTTATCACTGCTGCCTTTTCTGAGTGCCCAGATAGTAGGTACTACCATTAAGCATTTCACATGTTACTTCAATTAATCGTCACAAAGATACCAAGTGGTGACAATTATTATTCTATCAATTTTACCAATGAAGAGACTGAGGTTCAGAGGGGGTGAGAAACCTGCCCAAATTCACACACAGAGTAAGTGGCAGAGCTGGGATCTGCACCCACACAGTTTGACTACACAAGCTTCCTTTTAACCACAATATTATTCTTCCATATCTTCCATTCAGACCTTGTCCTATTCCCTGCCTTCCCCCTTAACAACACCATGGTTTAGGAAATCACCTAGGCTCTAAATTCTGGAGCTCAGTTTCATTTTCTCCACCAGGAACAGGTCTCTTGACTTAGTATCTGGAGGAGAAACGATGACACCTTTGCTTGGGCTCTTGCACAAAATGGTGGTCAGTACATTAAATGTCAGAAGCCATCCCACATCTGCCTCTCCACCACACTGGCTGAAGAAGTCTGCCCTTGTATCTATGAAAACCCCCTTCTTTGCATTCCCTCAGACTACTCTCCACTAAATCTCTCTACCCAGTCTCTAGACCCAAATGCTCCATCTTAGCTCCACCTGCCCCCTTGCCCCAGGGTCTTTTAGCCCACTCCCACTCTCATTTGCACCTCTAACTTGCTGAAAGAGATTCCGGGTGATCCCCTCTATCTCCTCCTTGGTGTTTAGACCTTAGCTTTGTCTTATACAGTCTTTGGTTTGGCTTGTACCTTCAGCTCAGGTAGGAGCCCCATATTTCAATCAGAATACTCCAGCCTTCCTCTATTTCTGCCAAAGTGCTTCTTCCTGAGACTATAAATTTTGGTCCTTGAGCCTAAGTACGCTTGTTCTTCAACGGCTTCACGCATATGAACCTGTAGTATGCTTCTTCTGAATCTCCTCCCTTTCATGGTTTTCCCTCCCCCAAATATAAATATGAATATACATGTACATGCACACATGCACATGTGCGCGCACACAAACACACACACAGCATTAGAGACTCAGGACTATATTATCTAAAGGCTTTGTATTGGAAAGATCCTAACAAACATTTGAACTGAATCTGCTAATCAGCTATGAAGCCATCTGAGAGAGACATGGTCACAGCAGACTGTGGTCCAGCCCTTACTGTGAGAGACGGCGATTTAGCCACTATGGTTGTGGCATCCCTGCCAAGCATCCCCTCCTCCCAGGGCTGCCCGTTCATGCTGTCAGCTGCTATGACTCTATCGCCATGAGAACGTGATGTGGAACCCAGTGTCATGGCACTGAACCGGATGCACCAGAGAAAAGTTCAACAGGAATGCTAGGCTCCCTTTGAATCGATACAACTGCTTGCTTCTTAGATGCTTCTCATCTTGCCTGACTCCAGGGTGGCAATAAAGAAAGCAATCACAAACTTCTGAACACCACTCTTCCTGAGTGAAAAGAAAAAGAATTCTGGGTGACCCCCCTGTAGAAATGTGAAAGTAGAAGAAGGAGTCCCCAGAGACACCCAGGACCTGTAATAAGAATGAGTGAGAACTAGGGCGCCTGGTTGGCTCAGATGGTTAAGCGTCTGCCTTCGGCTCAGGTCATGATCCTGGAGTCCCGGGATCGAGTCCCGCATCAGGCTCCCTGCTCGGCGGGGAGTCTGCTTCTCCTCCCTCTGACCCTCCTCCCTCTCCTGCTCTCTGTCTCTCGTTCTCTCTCTCTCAAATAAATAAATAAAATCTTAAAAAAAAAAAAAAAAAGAATGAGTGAGAACTATTTCACTTTGTTTTCTTGCCTTTCTTCCATCTTAACCTGTGCATAAGCTAGAAAGACAGTTTCTGCTTCAGAAATTATCCCATAGGAAGTGGGAGGTGGGAACTGACACTGAAAGTTTCAGGGGCAACTAAACAGAAATTATTTTTAAGCCTTTTAGACTTGAATATACAAAGCATGTCTATATTATCTGCTGAAGATTAAAGCAATTTTAAAACAAGACTCACCCCTCCACCTTCATTCCACTTCTCTATCCAAACATTTTCCCTGCAAAGCCACAATTATTTGTGTACTATCGAAACCAAACAACTGTGCACCACCAGGAACACTCAGGAAAGGGCACTGAGATGTATGTCTCAGTCTTCTTTGTTACAGCTGTCCAAATGGTAAACCTCATGGAGTCTGTTGTGACAGAGAAAGAGATGTGAGTACTGACTCTGCTAACTCAATGCTTCTGAAGCTCAGAAAGGTGAAAGTTTTATTTGTAACACAGAGGTAATAATATCATTCTCACAGGTATTTTTGTGAAGTTTACACAAAATAATACATAAAAAGACTTGAGTATTCTCTGGGCACATAGGAACATCGGCAGAACTATTCTGCTGGTCCAGATAACAGTAACCACAAACATTTATTGTGTGCTTTTCATATGGTACCCCTCACTGAGCTTTCACAGATAAAGAGTCCCCAATTAGTTTTCTTAGAGAAAGAGCCTACAACCTTGGGAGTGCAGATGCTAATTTCCCAAAGGAACACAGGAACGACTTTCTCATACGACCTAGGCATGAAGACTAAGGATGTCAATCAGAGGCTCCTTGCCTCAGTTTTAGTAAATGGCCACAAGCTGTCAAGGAGCAATGTTTGCCTTTTCTAGTTTGATATAATCAGATACAGTCTACTTCAATGATATTGCAGCAAAGCACAGAGTGCAGGAAGGATAGGTCACATTCTGCCCCTCCGCTCCCACACACAGTCTGTAGGTATAGTCAACCTCACAACCTGCTTCTATCATATTGTCTCTCTTCTGCAGACTAAAACCGTATTAGATCCCTGGAGCAGCTAACAATCTGCTTACCTAAGAACCACAGGGCTTGTTAACTAACTACCGTTGCTAAAATACTTTTTGGGCCCCTAAAGGCCATGCTAACCATCCTCCATTCTTTCTTTCTTTTTTTTTAAGATTTTATTTATTTATTTGAGAGAGAGAGAGCATGAGTGGGGTTAAGGGCAGAGAGAGAAGCAGGCTCTTCACTGAGCAGAGAGCCCGATGCAGGGCTCCATCCCAGGATCATGGCTTGAGCTGAAGGCAGACACTTAACCGATTGAGCCATCCAGGTGCCCGATCCTCCATTATTTATCTCCTCTTCAACAGTTTCTGTTTTCAGGGTACTCAGTAATAAAAGTATAATATGATTAGCTCTAGCTTACAGATGACACTAAAGGCTCAGGCAAATCAACAGGTAATAAGTGCCAGAGGACTCGGGTCATCTGACTCCAACACCTGTGCTCTTCACCATAGTAAAAGCAAGCATGTCATACTCAATAGTTTTTTTCCCCGAAAGTCTGAACAAACTCTCTACTGGTATACTATTCCCAACCCATCTTCCATAGGTAAAAGTGAGTAACCTCCCACAACTACTAACGATTCTATATAGCAATCACGGAAAGGCAATTTATTGGCATCATTAGCCTTAGGTCATTAAACCTCTTAAATCTTTGCTTCTTGATCTGTAAAATGGAGATTATAATGTCTAGCTAATCAGGTTGAGTTAGGAATTAAGGAGCTATCAAAGATTCTATTTCACTGGCCACAGAATTAAACAGAAGCCCTTCAACAAAGCGTAGTCATCAACTAAATCACTGGGTTGAATGGACATTCTCTACAGCTACAGATGGCTTTTGTCCTTTGGCTAAAAGCAGTCAGGAAAGATGTGATTCTCAAATTTTGCCTTTTATATACACACATAAGCATCTACATACAGACCTGAGGTAGACTGAGAGTTGTACTCTGTAACTCTAGCCTTAAGTTATCAAAGAAAACATCTTTTTCCTTGAGCAGACCTGAGTTTTATTTAATAGCTGAATGAGAGGTTGAACTGACAGGAAAGGGGGAAGAAGGGAGACAGGAGAGGAGGCCCTTAAATAAAAGTCTGGGTGGTTTTTATCACTATTATCACAGTAAAGTTTTATATCTAAGCACCAGGCTCCTAAATTAAATGTCAAATACAATCCTGCACTGGCAACATGAAGTGTGGCTGCTTTGGGGGAGTCCTGACAGCTCCCCTCCCCTCTCCATGTTGGTCATGTAATAAGCCCTTCAAGCTTTGGCAGAGAGTATATTATCAAGTTTCCTGTCAGTGCAGACAGGAGCTGGAGCAGGGGGAGAAGGACATCACAACGTGTTAATTTTATTAAGCCATTTAAAGCTCAATCCCTTTGCTTTCTAACAATGCTCCAGCCCACCAGGCAGCTCAGAAACCATGCATACCCTAATTTCAAAATGCCTAGAGCTTATTTATACAGTACTTCAATTAAGAGCTCTGGTGCCCAAGAGAAAGAGGATGACCAAAGGGTAAAGCTGCAGGAGAAGCAGGAAGGGGAAGTAGGAAGAGAACAAGAATCTCAGTGGTGTTTAAAGTGAGGACATATCTCCTAATGTGGCTCTTAAATGTGACACTTAATTTCTTTTGTGACCCTTAATTTATTTTTCTTTTAATTTGGCACCAGGCAGTTTTGCTAACTAGAGAATTTGCTCCATAACAATAAGCATAATTGCTTCTATGCATTGATTTCTTGTTTCTATTGGGAATATATGGACACACAGCTGTAAACTCCCAAGGCAGATATATTTGCCTCAACTTGAATGGGCAATGGAGCTACAGTGAACTAACCCCAGGCAAGGCAGCCACGCAAGGCCCAGAGTCAGCCAGCCAGCCAGCCAGCCAGCCAAACCAAGGGGCTCCAACTGTGGGGATTTAACTCAATTTATCTGAATGCTATTATCACTCAAAAGAGGTAGCAGTGGTCCTTTAAAGTGTCACTAATCCCAGGAAGTGTTAATTGATCTAAGTATAGAATCTAGTTAGTTGTAAACACGTGGCTTCTTTTTCTAGCAAGGATCCGAAGGCCTCCTGAACTATGGGTGTGGGATTGCTGCCCCCATGGACCCCTGGCCTTCTGCTGGAAGAGGGGGTGGATCTCAGGACTAGGAAAAGGCTAGCAGCCGCCACCCTGAACAGGATGCTGTACTAAGCACTTTAAATGGATTATCTCATTTAATCTTCCTAACGACCCTATGAAGTATATACGATTATCCCCTCTTTCACAGCTGAAAAAAATGAAAAACCTGAGACATGACGATATGAAGCACAGGATCTGCCTGAGGTCGAACTGGTGGTCAACACTGGAGGTAATGTGACCAGGTGCGGTCTGATCCAGAGCCCACGCGGGTAATAACTGTAGACTACTGCCTCTCCCTGACAAGCTAACATCGGGTTTCTGCCCCTCATCCCTGCCTAGAAGAAAGGAGAAAGAAAGACTATTCACTGATGAATAGAATTACTGGGTCATATGGCCACTCTATGTTTAGCCTTCTGCGGAACTTTAAGTGAAGGGCTAACAAAAGTGATTCAGAAGGAAATCTCTCACCCTCTCAGCAGCTTTATTGAGATAGAATTCCCATATCATACAATTCACCCATTTAAAGTGGTCTTTAGTATATTCAGAGCTGTGCGATCACCCCACAATCAATTTGAACATTTTATTTTCATCACACCAAAAAGAAACTCCACGGCCCTTAGCAATCACCCCCACCCCATTTCTCCACCTCCCTCAGCCCCAGGAAACAAGTCTATTCCTAGCTGTAGAAATCTGCCCTACTCTGGACATGTCACACAAATGGAATCACTCAGTATGAGGTCTTCTGGGAATGGCCTCTTCCACTGAGCACCACTTTCGAGGGTTAGCCTTATTGCAGCATGTATCCACACCGCACTTCCTTCCTGCCAAATAGTGTCCTGCTGTGTGGATAGACCAGATTTTACTTACCCGGTCATCTGCTGGGTTGCTTCCACAGTCTGGGTGGTATGAATAATGCTGCTATGAACACTGGGGTGCAGTTTTTGTGTGGATATGTTTTCATTTCTCTTGTGTATGTACCCAAAAATGGAATTGCTGGGTCATATGGCAACTCTATGTTTAACCTTCTGAGGAACTGCCAGCCTGTTTTCCAAAGTGACTGTACCACTTCCAATTTTTCCACATCCTTGAAAAATGGAAAACTTCTCTTTATTGAGAGAACTACAGAACTGTAGTCCTAAAAACCATCAACCTGCTCCAGCTCTGCTATTACTGCCTGGGTGACCTCGGGCAGGAACGCTTGGCCTCCTGGCACCTCAGTTTCCTCTGCTGTAAAGCGGGGGATTGCAGATGGCCTCAGACTTCCCACTGAGCCCTACATGTATTCACTTAGTCCCATCCTGTGAGACACCCTGACTAGCAGGGGGGGATGCTTCAAAAGGACCGCTTGGGGCTGACTGCATGACTGTGTGTCTGACTTTGCATTAACTAAATTTCTGAATAATCTTAGACTGTTACTGGCATGTCTGGGGAAAACAAACTTCAGAGTGTGCTTATGCTATTAGGAAGAAGACAGAAATGCCATATTGGGTAAAACTTCCATTTGGCAATAATGGCAGACTGGCCTTCAGGATTTTAGTTTTCCAAGCTGCAGTTCAAAGACTGAAGTGGATTCAAATGATAAAAATGTTTATAAGGGATGATGTCAGGTGGAAAAAGCAGGATACAAACTATGTATGCATGTCTATACACACAAAAACATATACAGTTATCTAATTGTATATATACTTACACACAGAATAATAGTTATCTCTATTTGAAAGGCAAAGCACCATGATATTAACCAGTTTTCTCACAGGTGTGTCTTAAAGTGTGATGTATTGATCATGTGCATTAGAATCGTCCAGGCTGTATATTAAAAAAGCAGTCTCAGAACCACCAAATTAGATATTCTGGGTGAGGCTCAAGAATCTGCATTTAAAAAAAGAGGTACTCATGTGGATGGACTAGAGGTATTATGCTAAGCTAAATAAGTCAGAGAAAGACAATTATCATATGATCTCACTCATATGTGGAATTTAAGAAACAAAACAGAGGATCATACGGGAAGGGAGGGAAAAATAAAATAAGACGAAATCAGAGAGGGAGATAAACGACAAGAGACTCTTAACTATAGGAAACCAACTGAGGGTGGCTGGAGGGGAGGTGGATGGGGGGATGGGGTAACTGGGTGATGGGCATTAAGGAGGGCACGTGACGTAATGAGCACTGGGTGCTATATACAACTGATGGATCACTGAATTCTACCTCTTAAACATTAATACACCATATATTAATCAATTGAATTTAAATAAGATTAAATTAAATTGAAAAAAGAGGTACTCAAAGTTTACAAACGACTGCAGGGAGATTTTTTTTCTTCTATATATTGGTCTGTTTTTTCCACAATTTTCTAGACAGCATGTAACACTTTTATAATTGGGGGATGGGTAAAAGGGGAAGTTGTTTCATTTTGTTTTGATAAAGGCAGGGGTATGGTGAAGGAGGGCAAAGAGCTTGTTTCTCCTCTTTCTACCACCCAAGTGTTGACAGAGGATGAAAAGGGGCTGCACTTGCTCCTCGGTGGATTCCATGCCTCAGAGCCTAGCTCAGGCCTGAGACAGCACAGGTATTTTCCCATCTGGTGTCCTCCATCACTAACGGGAAACTACTGAAGCACCAGCCTCAATTCTTCATTTTTCCAGTGCTAAATGCTCTGGGCTGTCACAACTCCTCTCCATCTCCCCATACTTTCTGTTGGAAAAGGCCATTCTCCAGTCCTGGACCCTGGGGTTGTGGGCTGCCCTATCTAGTAAAGGCAGGTAGGAAGGAGAATGTAAGGGAAAAATAGTCAGTGAAGAGTCATACTGCTAATGAGGACAGCACATACTTCTATATTTACTCATCTATGGGTTCAACAATTGTGTGCAGGGGAAGAACGTGAAGTATGACACATGTGAAGTCCTAGTCCTGTCACTTACTAGCAAGCTCTTTACCCCCTCTAAACCTTGGATTGTTCCTCCATAAAAAAGGACAAGTAATATTTCTTTTATAGCGTTACTGTAATAGATAATGCATATCTATTACCATGCATATCTATTACTATTACATCATCTAGTAACTACCAGGCTAGGACTTGAGGGTACAGAGATAAAACACTATGAATGCCCTTCAAGATTACTACTTACATCTTTTTTTATGAAAAGTGTAGAAATAGGTCAATAATTCTAATAACTTTCCAACCGAAGGAACACTTTTGAATGAATCAACTTGATAACTGAAGCAGCTCAATTCTCTGCTTCAGTTGGCTGCATAAACACTGCCCCAGTGAATGCTTCTGTGTTGGGACAAGGCAAGGACCAGCATGAAGCCTGGCTTGACCCTGGTAAATAACAGGACACTAACAACAAGAATTCAAGTAGGTTTTGCTTATATCCATTACTCTTTGTACATGCAAAACCTATCATTTCTTTAATGAGTCTTTTTTTTAAATTTTTTTTTTTTTAAGATTTTCTTAAGATTTTACTTATTTTATTTGAGAGAAAGAGAGAACACAAGCAGGGGGAGGGGCAGAGGGAGAGGCCAACTCCCCACTGAGTGGAAAGCCTGACATGGGGCTTGATCCCAGGACCCCGGATCATGATCTGAGCCAAAGGTAGACGCTTAACCAACTGAGCCACTCAGGAGCCCGGAACCTATCATTTTAACAAGAGTCTGATTAGCACAGGAGAGTGAAGAACTGGGCCATGTTCCATGTCAAGGATATCAGCTACTAAAATGGACTGTAAAGTTCTCTTGCAATTATAAAATGCCATGTAAATGCTAAATAAAAATAAAACAATTCTCAGATCTATTTAATTTCATGTTGCTAGACAATTCTCTGGTTTTAAACTTCAGTAAGAACACCTTCAGACATTGAATATAGAAAAAAAAACCTGGTATGTTTTAGGCAGTGTTAGTATGGCTAGGTCCCATGTTTAATCCCACTTCAATCTGAGAGAATAATGTGAGCCACTTGGCTTGAGTTTAAGGCACTTTTCTTGAGAATAACTTCTTGTAAGATTACTATGATTTCGTGATACACAGCTGTGTTTCTGTTTGTTTCAAGCACACCAGCCATAGGAACAAGGAACAGCGCATGTTAGATGGAAAGAAAAGCAATCAATACTAACAGAGAGAGTGGCTGTTATGAACTGCATAGTAAGACGTTAGTTGGATTGAGTTTAGCATGTTATGTTTCTGGTTCAGTGCTTTCTGAGAGGCTGGGCAGTGGGAAGGAAGAGAAAGGACTCAACGTGTTTTCTGAGCTTCAGTTTCCACTGGGTATACTATGAAAGATAACTGCACAGTCACTTCACAGGAGAGTTTTAAAGAACTCAGAATACCTTCAATTTCTTAAAAATCCAGGTATGGACACGGACATGCACATGCCTGATTAACTACATCTTTTAATTTCCCTAAAGTCTATCATAAATATAAGAAATCTACAGACAAAAATCCTGCTTTGTGCAATAAATGTTTCTGAAAAGTATGACTGAAAAAAATATGTTTGCAAACTGGATCATATCAAACACACTGGGATGGCTTACTATTTAAAAGACTACTTTGAATTAAACAAAGATTGTTTGTTATTAAAAATACTCTCTCCATTATATACAAAGTTCTAGATCCCTGGAAATATGCATCCTTTAAAACAGGGCTCACCATAGCAACCTGCATGCACACAACTTTTTTTTTTTAATTATGTTATGTTAATCACCATACATTACATCATTAGTTTTTGCTGTGGTGTTCCATGATTGTTTGCATGTAACACGCAGTGCTCCATTCAATACGTGCCCTCTTTAATACCCATCACCAGGCTAACCCATCCCCCCACCCCCTCCCCTCTAGAACCCTCAGTTTGTTTCTCAGAGTCCATAGTTTCTCATGGTTCGTCTCCCCCTCTGACCTCCCCCCCCTTCATTTTTCCCTTCCTACTATCTTCTCTCTCTCTCTTTTTTTAACTTATAATGTATTATTTGTTTCAGAGGTACAGGTCTGTGATTCATCAGTCTTACACAATTCACAGCGCTCACCATAGCACTTACCCTCCCCAATGTCTATCACCCAGCCACCCCATCCCTCCCATCCCCCACCACTCCAGCAACCCTCAGTTTGTTTCCTAAAATTACGAATTCCTCGTGGGGCGCCTGGGTGGCTCAGTCGTTAAGCGTCTGCCTTCGGCTCAGGTCATGATTCCAGGTCCTGGGATCGAGCCCGCATCGGGCTCCCTGCTCGGCGGGAAGCCTGCTTCTCCCTCTCTCACTCCCCCTGCTATGTTCCCTCTCTCGCTGTGTCTCTGTCAAATAAAATCTTTTAAAAAAAAAAGAATTCCTCGTATCAGTGAGATCACATGATACATGTCTTTCTCTGACTGACTTATTTCATTTAGCATAATACCCTCTAGTTCCATCCACGTCATTGCAAATGGCAAGATTTCGGGGGTTTTGATGGCTGCATAATATTCGTGTGTGTGTGTGTGTGTGTACACACACACCACATCTTTTTTATCCATTCATCTGTTGATGGACATCTGGGTTCTTTCCATAGTTTGGCTATTGTGGACATGGCTGCTATAAACATTGGGGTGCACATACCCCTTCAGATCACTACATTTGTATCTTTGGGGTAAAACCCAGTAGTGCATGCACACAACTTAATCTGGTTCTGTGCCTTATTTCCCAACCACCACTGGCTCTGATTCCTGTCCTCAGGCTCACCCCTAGTGGCTGGGATTTGGTGTCTCCTGTTGTTCCTCTGGTTTTGGAACTCAACCCACTCCTGTCCCATGGCATGAGTCTTGATCCTTGTAAATCCTGACCAGAACTCCTCTCACTCTTTGGGCCCTGCTGCTTCTCTGCTGGATATGGCACTTTACAGGAATCCTGTCCTCTCAAGCAGCCGCAGGCCACCTCCCTTTCCTCTCCCCTGCTCCTCTGCTACCTCTGCTCAATTTGTTGGTTTTCTAAGCCTGGATTTTTATGGATCTCACTTTTTTTGAAGTTGAAATCACTTAGACTTATTTACAAGGGTTCTTCTGGCCATTTGCTGAAAGGAATGAAAAAAAAAAAAATCAAAACAAGAGAGAAGGAAAGTCACCAGGGTCAGCATAGCCTCTAGTCACCCCAGACCCACTGAATCAGCAACTGTGGGGGTGCGCCCAGCACTCTGTAAGTTCTCCAGGTGATTTTTATGAACATTAAACGTTAAGAACAACTGGTCTGGAAGAAAAAAGGCATGTGACAAATATTTTGGACAAAATGAGGCTTCTCATTAAGAAGAAAAATTAAGTCTACATTATTGACACAGAAGAATGTCCAAAATATTCTGTGTAATAAAAACCATAGGTGCAGTATAATTCTTGTAAAAAATCTTAGAGGTATATTTCCACAGGGAAAAATGTCTAGAAGGTTACACACCAAATTGTTAATAGTGGTTAGCTTGGGGAAAATTTGACTTTTTCTTTATGAATATCTGTATTTTTTAATCTATAAGCATATATTATTTTATAATTTAAAAAAATGGTTAATCTAGTCATCTTCCACTCCTCTCTGACAAAACTCAGAGGTAAAAATTAACTCAGTCCCCAGTAGATTTCAGTGTCTGGACTAATGAAGCTTTGTGATGCTTTACGGAATTCTAGAGGAAGTGAGGCAGTGATAGCGCTCAGTGCTCCATGACTCAAATCAGTGCTTCTATGAAAAGCTCCTGTGCCAGGAAATGACAGGTCATAAAGCCTGAGAGATTCTGCCCTTCTTAAATAGGCCAACTTAAAAAAGGGATGGTAGAGTTCTGAGGGAATGCAGAACAGACTAAAAACTTCTCTTGGAAGACAACTATTTGTTGCAAAAACTATGTATATAGTGTCCCATTTTCCACCCTCCCCCCACCTGTTTGTGATCTGGCAGTCATTCTGCAATGACTTGGACCTTCTTCAAGCTGGCTCCAGGTATACACAGTATATGCATATGGCAGACCAGAACGGGGTCTGAAAATAAAGGAGATTGGTGGAAATAATTCAGGACAAGATAAAGAGAAGATAAAAGAGGTGAGTGTGTATGCACATATCCAAGATCAAGTCTGGTCCTAAGAAATATCCTTTAGCTCATGATGCACCATGGGAAAATCCTGAGACTTCTACAAGCTGCTCTCATGGGACCACTCAATTTTTTCACCTCTGGCAAGTTTCCTATTAGAGGCACTCTATGCATTCATAAAGGACCCCAAAGCACTTTACCTGTATTATCATCATGCACAGAAGCCACTCAGTGTAATCTGTATACATCCTCTTGCTCTTCACTGCCTAAGCATGTGGGTGTGGCAGAAACAGAAAATACAGTTGTCTCCTTCAGGATAGCTGTTGCCCCAGAAACCAGAAAAACTCGGTAAAAAAAAAAAAAGCTTTCAGTAATTCTTAATAATTAATTAGTTCATCTTCACTAAAGGAAAACTACTTATACCAAGGGTCTTTCTACTTTGAGCTAAGAAAATTGATAAAGGTTTACACCAACTTTTTTCTATCAAGATACCCTCTATCTCTGGAGTCCTAACTACACCAGAAGGCAAGAGATATTAACAATGTCCAATACTTTCTTTTTTTTTTTTTTTAAAGATTTTATTTATTTTTTAGAGAGTGAGCAAGAGAGAAACAGCATGAGAGGGGAGAGGGTCAGAGGGAGAAGCAGGCTCCCCGCTGAGCCAGGAGCCCGATATGGGACTCGACCCCAGGACCCTGGGATCATGACCTGAGCCGAAGGCAGACGCTTAACCATCTGAGCCACCGAGGCGCCCATGTCCAATACTTTCAATGCTGTATGAAGAGAAAGTTATTTAGTAGATTGGAGACTGCAGCCACCTTCTGAAAAGCCTGTCACTGTCTGTGGCTCCGCCTCGATAGTGTTTCAGATTAGAAAATCGGGGCACAACAGGATTAGATGGTAGAAAGGAGAGGAACCCCAGTGCTTGGTCTGCAACGTGACATAAAAGAAACAGCACAGGTACTGGAGTCAATTTGAATCCCAGCTCTAAATTATACTAGATTCAAAAAATAAATAAATAAATTATACTAGATTCAGGGCAAATGGCCCCACCTCTTTAAGCCTTAGTGTCCTTATCAATAAAATGGGAATAATAAGCTACTCTACCAGGTTGTTACAAAAATCACAAGTATGCAAGAGCAAAGGGAAAAAAAGAAGTTAGTGTTTAATGGGCAGAAAGTTTCAGTTTGGAATAACTGAAGAAGTTCTGGAGATGGATGGTGATGGTAATGATGGTTGGACAACAATGGGAATACTGAATGCCACTGAACTATACACTTAAAAATGGTTAAAGTGGTAAATTTCATTATGTATATTTTACCACAATTTTTAAAAAAGATATGTAATGCTCCTAGCACAGTGTTCTGGCTCTCTCAGTGGGTACTCAAGAAATGCTAGTCTTTTCCCCATATAAAGAAATTTAAATTAAAAGAAAGGGAGTGGGGATACAAAAAGTCAAACAAAATTGTGCTCCTTTCCCTACTGGATTATAAAAGGCTTTGACTCTCAGGCAGAGCCAGCTGGGACCAATATCCAGTAGTGCCACAGGAAGTCTCTGGGTAGGAGAAGGGAGGCTGTGTTAGTCAGATTCCCTCCGGCATGCTCAGATCCCAGTCCACCCCCACCTCACTATGGAGTCTCCCAGAATATCAATCTTATAGCTCCCAACATATTGCAAAGAAAGCTGGGAAGCTGAAACCATTTCCCAGACCACACTCCAGGTCATGAGGACAAAAGCATTCACCGTGGCTGCTGGTTGCTATAAGTGGGAGAAAGACAAGACACTAGTGCTGAACACCAACTGGATGGGTCTGGAGCCTGTTCCAGTCCCCAGCATTAAGATGATCAGTACCTTGGATGCCTCTAAGTTTAATGGACACAGAGGACAGTAGTCTCAAAGGCCTGTTAAAGGAAGATTAAAAATGCACTTGTCTGCAGTTCAGGGAAAACAATTAATGATTACATGTTGTAAGTCATAAAACATAGAAGGGAAAAAACAGATGACTTATCTCTAGGCATATTAAAACACTGCTTCGGATAGGCAGGCTTAATTAGATCTCAATGCGATGTTCAGATAGATGATCATTAACATCCCTCGAACTCAGCTCAGGGAGAATGAAATACAATACCCAATCAATTCCAAAACAATACTTACTTTAGGATCTGAGCTCTTGAACTTCAACCTTTCCACCAACTCTATCATAGCCGCCTTCAGTCCACCTGAGTCTTTGCTCTAAAAGAAAGAAAAGTCAGGGATCATTAGACAGCGTTTTGTTGCTCTCTCAAACACAAACAGCATTTCATGGAACAATGAAATGGAAAGCAATTTTTTCTTCTTATTAGCCAAGAGAACTAAATGACTAAGGAAAGCTCCACTGCCCCTCTTCCTCTCTCTATTGGACAAAGAGGGTCATGACATAAATTGCCCAGTGACCTGAGAGAACTACTGGAATGAAAATTAAATGCAATTTGTACAGGCTGACTCACTGCTTCATCTTAGGGTTCAACTGTGCCAGTGTTCACTGAGGGCTGAGGCTCTGAAAAGAGATTTTGATCTAGGAGGTCTACTTTATGACCTAGTGATTTTTATCTTGAACTTCTACATACCAGATACAGAAGTATGCAGTATTAAATATTCTTATAGAAATAAAAACAAAGAAAATGCCCTAAGATTTAATTGGAAATGGTATTACAGTGTACTGGTTGAGTACAGGTTTTTGAGGCAGACATACAAGGTTTCAAGTTTGGGGTCTGTCATTAACGAGTGGACTAACCTCAGGTAAATTACTGACTTTCTCAAAACCTCCTGCCCCTTCTTAAAATGTGGATAATAAACAGGGTTATTTTGAGGTTTAACTAGAACAGTGTCAAGGTATTGCCCAGTATGTGGCACACAGTAAGTGCTCAACAAATGTCTCCTATTATTACTACCGCATTATAACGATTTATTTTTTTAAGATATTATTTATTTATTTGACAGAGAGAGAGAGAGAGGCAGACGCTTAATCGACTGAGCCACCCAAGTGCCCCTGCATTATAACGAGTTAGAGTAGCACAGTCCAAGAGAAATGTTAAGCCACAAATGCAAGCCACATATGTAATTTTAAGTTTTCTAGTAGCCACAAAAATAAAGTGAAATTAATTTCTAACAGATTTTACTTAACTTAGTATATCCAAAATATTATCACTGCAACATGTGATTTCAACATGAGATATTAGATACATTTTTTCATACTAAGTCTTTGAAATCAGTCCAATTCAATTTAGACAAACCACATTTCAAGTCCTCCAAAGTTATATATAGCTAGTAACTACTGTACCGGTCAACAGAGATTTAGAGAATAGACTCTAGAGCCACACAGCCTGGATTCAAGTCCCAACTCTACCAACTAGCTGTGTGACCTTAGGCAAGTCACTTAGCGTCTCTATGCTTCTATTTCTTTATCTGTAATATGAAGCTAATAACTACTTATTTCACAGCGTTATAGTAAGATTAAATGAACTAATATATGCTAAGGTGCTCAGAAAAGGGCCTGGAACATGGTAAATGCAATAGATTCATGAGACATTTCTATTATTGTTTGTCTGCCTCACAATATTTTAAACTCCTTTTTTTTTTTAATTTTATCTACCTATTTGACAGAGAGAGACACAACAAGAGAGGGAACACAAGCAGGGGGAGTGGGAGAGGGAGAAGCAGGCTTCCTGCTGAGCAGGGAGCCCAATACGGGGCTCGATCCCAGGACCCTGGGGATCATGACCTGAGACAAAGGCAGATGCTTAACGACTGAGCCACCCAGGCGCCCCACGTTTTAAATTCCTTAAGGGTAAGAACTACAACTTCTATCTCTGTAGCTGTGCCCAGCATCAAGAATGATTTGAAAAAGTCTGCTGAACAAATGAATGAACGAACATGCAATCTTAAGACATGAATGACCTAACTATAATACATGTGCATAGCACACTCCAAAATCACATAAATTAGTTTATTTTCTTATCTCAACTCCGGTGTAGGATCAGGTAGGATCATCACCTGCATCTCACCAGTGATGAAAGGAAGCATGAAGAAGTAAAATGACTGACATTTTTTATGGGGGAAGGGATAATCAAGAGGTAAAATATAAACAAACACTACAAATATCTGTTACTCAAAATTGGTCTCAGAATCAGTAATATTTTCCAAATTTTCAGAACCAATTCCAATTCCTCTAAAACAGGAAATTCTTACTAAGACCCCTTTATGTAGATTAAAATAGACTAACGGCTCAGTCTTGTTTTCCCTCTAACTCCTTTTCTCTCCCAAGTCTATCCAGCAAAAGCCTGGTGTAACATGATTAGATGGGGAGCTTTAGATATGCTCTCCAAACATAGTGTAGTTGACATTCCCATTCTAGTTGGGGTTCTAAATTTTAATAAATTGTAGTTTTAAAATGATGGTTTACAACTCTCCAAATTTCATCACCAATTTAAATCTTTAATCTCTGTGATCTCTCAGCAGACAGCTGGGAAAAAGAATCTGGAGGTCACATACCAGAGAGTGGGTGAGACCTGAAGGACCTAAAAAAGGGTTAAGTTGCCAGACACAATCCTGCTTTTATGAGATGATCAGACAATAAAGCCTGTCTGGTGATATCATTTCTGTAACCTGCTTCTCATTGGCTGAACAAGCAGGTCACTTGTCCCTGGAAAGCTCTCTTCCCCCACATCCCAGCTGCCAGCGCCCATTTTAAGTTCTTCAGCAAAAGCCCTGATATATTATGACTTCCCCCCTGGCTCTAGAGAACAGAAAGGAATGCACCAAAACTGTGCCTTAAAACATTCAGAAAAGACACAGAACGACGAAGGTATCCCTCAGAAGCAGACGACACTTTTGCAGGCAGATGTGCCTTGTGTGGAGAGATAAGGGAACCCTTAGCCTTCTTTCATAAAAATACAGTGTGTCAGCAGAATCCTCCCTCCTTTCACCAAGCATCAGCAGCACTGCCTACCCAGGGGAGAGACAGAGGAAGATGCACTGATATTCTCCCTTCAGGAAATTCACCCATTCCAACCCCCACCTCCATTTTGAGAATTATTCTCAGAGATTAACTGGGGTCTACATTGAGTCAGCGATACCCAGTTTCTAAATGGGTGGTGAAGAAAACATTCCTCAATGGCTTTTTTTTCTACCCATAAAATAAGCAGATGGTCAGAAAGGAGAGGATCCACTGGGCAGACCTGCCTCCAACAGCTGCAGGGCTGGAGCAAAAGTATAAGTGGATGACGCTGGCCCCAGATTCACCTCCTTTCTTTCCCCACACACTTTCTGTACCTCAAAAAGCCTTGTACAGTATACAGATGTTCGAGCTAGTACACCCAAGCTGTGGGTGTACTAAGCAGTCACCTTTGTCACACCTGGGACCCAGTAATGCACACATCAGGGGTAGAGTCTAATGGCTTGATCCATCTTTGGGAGGACAGACTCAGAAAGAGGCTCTGCAGGCCTCAAAAGCAGGTTCACGACATTTTGTCATGTAATTCTTGGGTCCTGGGTACTTGAAGAGTAGTCGAGAAGGGTATGGGCATAGGCCCTCTAAAGGAAGGGCCCTCTAAAGCATGCAGCATAGGGTAGGGGCACAGGGTTATCTAGGTCTAAGGTGGTATCTGAGTTTGAGTGTCCCCAGAGCAAAGGGTGGTTATCATGTTTTAGTGAATTATCTGTTTGCAAAGGGCAGTCTTCAGTCAAAAGGTAACCAGGATCGGAAATTATACCCTCATACTTCCCTTTTGTGGTGGAATAGAACAATTGCCTCTGAAAACTGTGTTCTAATTGAGAGGTGGACCACGACAGTAAGAAAGGGCAGGCTAATTCTAACCTCATAGACATTTGGTTCCATAAGTGTCCTGATTCTACTGTGTCAGCCCTTGCGGCCAGCACTATGGGTGGTGAAGTCAGAGTCTCCTGATACCGTTCCTCTCCACCTCCATCCCACCTCACACGTTCCAAGAACACAGGAGTTCAATGTGAACATACCTTGATTACACACCTCTTTCCTGCCCTGAAAGAGTGTAGAATAAAAAGAAACAAGTGGTATGTTGTGACACCCACCTCTGAGAGTTTGATTAATCTGTGAAGATGTAGCATGCTTCACAAAAGCCAACTCCTGGGGATGAGTCATAACAAAGCCAAAGAAAGGACAAATGCCTTACACTTGAAGTTATTCTTTATTCTCCAAAGCACTTTTATATGCTCTTTCACTGGCATTTCCCAATAAACCTATAAACTAGTGTATTCACAATTTATAGCTAAGAAATGGCTCGCGGAAATCAAATGAGGAACCTAAAAATCACAGGGCTCATACACTCTGTCACTGGCATTTCACAATTACACAATAACTAAGAGGTGGTGTATTCTCACTTTACAATGGTCAAAAATGGTTCTGTGGAAGTCAAACAATGCCCCTCAAATCACAAAGCTAGTCAGTCAGCAGCAAAACCAGGATCAGAACAATCCAAATGAAAAAGATTTACAATATATACAGCAGAAGAGGTTGGTGTCAACAATACATAAGAAAATACAAAAGGGATTCTTATAAATAAGAAAAAGTCAAATAAGCCCAAAAGAAATCCAAACAAAGGATATGATATAATAGAAATGCAAAATGGCTAACATACATACTAAAAGAAAAGATGCACAAACTTACTAGCAATTAAGATATTTCTTATCCATCATATTGAAAAAAAAGTTCTGAAAAAAAAAAGTTCTGATCTGATATCAAGTGATGAGGGGCTTTGGAGAAACTAGGGACTTCCATATGTTGCTGATACAAAATGATGAAGCTACTTTGAAATCACATACCTTGCCAGTCCATTTCTCTCTCTATTCCCTTAAGAAAATCTAGCTCATGTGTCAAGGAGGCATGCACAGAAATATTTATGGTAGCACTGTTTGTAGCACTGAACAAACTGCAAACATTCTAAACATCTATCAACAGTGGGTGGCTAAATAAGCTCTGGAATTAACAAAGTGTGGAATATAATATAGCAAATAAAAAGAATGAAGTAGATCTGTTATGTGCCTGGATACAAGGCAAAACATACTGAATTTTTTTTAAACTTGCGAAAGGATACATACTATAAATAACATTTATAAAACAAAACAAAAAAAAACTGTTACTCTCCATGGGTGCTATATATGTATGTAAAACACCTGAAAGAAATGATTGGAGGGACTGGTACTGCAGACAGTAGTAGGAAGAGTCTTAGACTTAGCTAAAGGTAGTCCTAATGTCTAAGATTTAGAATACATAAAGGTAGGAGTGAGCAAGGGAGGACAGACCTACGGCTTCTTCAGTGCTTCTCTACGTGAGTTTGCTTAAATACTGTTCCCTTTACACTGCAAACATATAAACCGGCAGGTACAAGAGAGAGTTCTTTACCTGTTTATGTACAGATTTCAGGGTGTTTAAAACCCCTAAAACTGTGTACAAAATTTGGAATGTACATGTACTTTTCTAGGGAAAGGGACATTAGCTTTCCTCAGAGTACCAAAAAAGTTTAACTTTCCGTGTTAAGACAATTGCACACAGAAAAAAGACCCAGGTTCTATTCCTACTTCTGCCACTACCTACGTGAGCCTGGAAAAGTCATTTTATATCTTTGGATTTCTATTTCTCAATCTGTGAAGGAAGAAAATGGACCAAATCAGAATCTACAAATTTGTAGCCTGCAGCCTACAGAACTTTTTTTTTTTTTTTTTTTTGGACTTTTAGAGTGTTATCCCACACAGCATACTTGGAATTTTAAATTAGTTGCCAGCATTTAAAAATCAGGAGATATGACCTAGCAATAAAGATTTCTAGCTTCTTTTGAAAATCTGAAAGATCTGTTTGTACTGGGCTCTCATTCCCACATGGCAGCAACTGGCTGAAGCTAAGCAGCAGCTATCCGCTTTACACCAGGCAAGCTCCAGTTTGCCATGGTTACCCTGGTTTGCCTCCCGATTTACGTTACCTTTCTGGTCCCTACAGACATCTGAAGTTGCTATCCCTGGAAGTAACACTCTGAAGGTTTTCTACCTCTAAGGGTCCTTGTATTTGAACACCAAAAACCTGGGATGTCTCTCTTTAAAGGGGTTGAGAACACCTCATAAACACATGTTCATCCATTTACCCCCAAAACAAAAAAAGTAATATAGCTCATTTTAATGTAAACGTCCTTTGAAAATGTGAGGAGCAGAAACAAGGGTCGAATATGGTAGGTGAAAGCGGCATCAGAACAAGAAATATCTCCTGACTTTTGTCTCTTGACAAGAAGTATCTCTGTTTAATGGGAGTTAGTCTAGTCTAATGCTAATAACCAGCTGGGCACCAAAAGAACAGTAATTTATCTGTAGAACTGTAAATGTTAATCACTTAAACATCCTAAGCTGGCCCCTAAATATTGAATTCTCTTTATAAAAAATCAGAAGATGCTGAGTTCAGAAAGAATACTGACTGGCTGTTTTGGTTTTTTTCCTATCCCACTGGCCTTGTGTTGGTAACATGCTTTTAAAAAGGAAAAAAAAAAAGATCAACCCAACTTTCTATTTTTACAAAAAGTTTTTTTGGGGGGAAACAGTGGAAACAGACTAAAAGAATATACAGCAAGTCTTCCTAAGGAATCAAATCAGAAAGCAAAGGCCTTGTCAAAAGGAAATGAAACTGAATTTTTTTATCACCATGCCATGTACAAAAATTCTTTACCAATATTACTTGATTTTCCAGCTCCAAGTCTACTCCTATGTCAGGCAACTACTTTTACACAGTTGGTCAGATCCAAAATCATTTTTGGTTCTGAGAAACCCATTGCCAAGTCTTTTAAAGCTAACTCTAAAACACATGCCACCTCCAACTACTCTTCACCATCTGTACTACTCCTCAGGCCAAGCAAGAGCACTGTTCTCCTTCTTGCTACCCTACTGTCCATCTCCACACAGACACCAGAGTCAAAGTCTAAGAACCTAAGTCACTCACTCACTCCCTTGCTTGAATAGTCTATGGCTACTCAGAAGAAAATCCAAAGTCCTCATCACGACCTACTTGGTAATCTGATCTCAACTACTACTCCCTCATCCCTTACCCTTACTCAGTTATTCTCCAGCCATCCTTTTTATTCCCCAGCAAGCTTCCTTCACCTCAGAGCCTCTTCACATGCTATTCCCTCCACTTGGGCCACTATGCCCCCAGATCTTCCCATCACTGGCTCAAAGTCTACCCAAGTCACTACCTCAAACAACTCCTTCTCACGTCCTTAAATAGCCTCCCTCTTATTCCCCCATCCCAGTCACTCTCCTCCTCCTTCCCCTAGTTTGTTATCCCTAGTATTTACCCTATCATCATTTGAAATATAATTTACTGCTGAACTTCCTTATGTCTGTTTTGCTCATACCATATAAGCTCCATGAGAACAGGAACTTAGGACTACTTACTGTTAAATTCCCTACTGTTCCAAACACTCTACCTGATTGAATGAATAGATCAAAGGAAAAAATCATCATGCTACTAACTTCAACCACTATATAAAAATATCTTAATAAATACTTTACCTCAAAGAACTGTGGTAAAAATTAGATGAGATAACATGTAGGAAGCTTAGAGGAGTGCCTGGGTGGCTCAGCCGTTAAGCGTCTGCCTTTGGCTCAGGTCATGAACCCAGTGTCCTGCGATCGAGCCCCACGTCTCATTCCCACATGGCAGCAATTGGCTGAAGCTAAGCAGCAGCTATCCGCTTTACACCAGGCAAGCTCTCTCCAGTTTGCCATGGTTACCCTGGTTTGCCTCCCGATTTACGTTACCTTTCTGGTCCCTACAGACATCTGAAGTTGCTATCCCTGGAAGCAACTCCCTGCTTGGCAGGAAGCCTGCTTCTCCCTCTCCCACTCCCCTTGCTTGTGTTCCCTCTCTCTGTCAAATAAATAAAATTTAAAAAAAAAAACAAAAACATGTAGGAAGCTTATAGTACAGAACCTGGTACATACTAAGTTCTCAATAAGTTTTAGTTATCATTGTTGTTATTATTAATTGAATGACAACATACTGAAGCACTACTAAGTACCAAGTACTGAGATAGAGAAGAGATGAACAGAAAAAAATGACAAAACAATCTGTTATTAATCAAAATACTTTGTAAAATATCTAGGAAGAAAACTTCAGGTAGAAGAGAAAACGGTTTTAGAATATTCAGAAAGTATTAAATACTTTCATACAGAAGGTAAACATCAGAAAACTGTGTTGGTACAACTTTAAAGTTTAGATGTAAGTGGAAATAATTAAAATGGGGGAGTAGAGGCAACATGGGGTGGTGGAAAGAACATGTACTTTGGCATCAGACCTGGGTTCAAACCCTAGTCCTTCTACTTACTAGCTAGGTGACCTTCCGCAAAGTTCAACCTCTTTCAGTATCAGTTTCCTCATGTAAAATGAGAATCATAGTAACATAGCTTATTGTGGGAGTTGTACTGAGATCAACTGAAACAATGAATGAAAAGCACCTGACCTAAAACCACTCAATAACTATTACTACTATATTCTCATCTCTGGAAAGAGCCTCAAAATTCAACAGCAGAGTTTCTAGACTGTCTCAGTTTTATAACCTCAGCTGAAGACCAGTATTTTCATTCTTCACGCACGTGAAGTCAGAGTCTACCACTCACAGCTTACACCCCACCAGGGTTTACACGGACCCAAAGGGCAGAGAGAACAGAAGGGTGCCTATAATATCTCTCCCATGACTGCCTACTGGAAAAAAAATGGAAGCTATTTCCTAACCAGAAAATAATGTATTGCCCCTGCCTCCCCTCTGCTTCTATAAAAATTTCCCACAGTTCAGAATGTAAAACAGAATTTAAAGAGGACAACCAGCAAGACTTGTGAACCTAAAATTAGACCTACCGGCTGTGTTTTGGTTAGCTAGTGCATAAGGCACCAGCAGGACACTGAAACATACAGGAGCCTCTTCTCCAAGACAAGTTTTTCTTCAGCATATCTACCCACCAGAATAAAGCAGGCAGAAGGAGCAGAAGGAGAGGGGGCTGAACACTTTTCACCCAAAGAAACTTGGTGTCCAGAACTTCTACTGCTGCCAGACTAACTGGTTTGGAACTGAACTCAGAATAGAACCTTAGATGGCTTTAAAATGGTAATAAGAATGAGCCACCAATGGCTGAGGGCTTACTATCTTCCAGGCACTACGCTAAGCTCTTTAGAAGTATGATCTTTGTTCCTCACTATAACCCAACAAGAAGAAGCAATTATTATGCTGATGTTACCAAGACTCAGAGAGGCTGAGTGAATTATCCCACATGACACAGCTAATAAATACTCAAATCCATAGATTGCAAAGCCAACTAATGCAAGACTGCTTGGTCCTTCATTTCATTCTCCCATTTTTCCTTAGTAACAGACCCCAGCTTTTAGCTGGACACACTGTAGCCTGAAGAAAAAACTGTTTCCTAGACTCCCTTGCAACTAGAAAAGGCCACAGGACTGAATTCTAGCCAATGAAACATAAGCAGCAATGTGTGCAACTTCTGGAGGGTTTCCTTAAAATGGAGGGGTGTGTCCTTCTTCGCTTTCCTATGCCTGCTATCCTGGAACTTGGATGTGCTGGCTCAACTCCAGCAGTCAACTTGGTCCATGACAAGAACTATATCCTAAGGGCGGCAGAGTGGAGCTAGAAAGAGCATAGATTCCTAATAACATCACAGTTCCTCCACACCAGCCTTAGACTGCTTACATCCAGACTTCGTTTACACAGAGAGAAATACGTATCTGTTTGAGTTGCTATTATTTTGGATTTTTCCAAATTATTTCATTATATTAGATGCAGATGAACTAATGTAAACATTGATACACTAAATCATTATGCAATACTGTCTCTTTCAGTTCTTCATCAGCATCCTAGAAACTAGATGAGATATTTCATATCATATATTCACCAAATATTCCACATACATCTACTACTCAACAGGCACTGTGCTAGGTACTGGGAACAAAGATAAACAACTTATAGTAGTAACCCTAGGAGAGTTTATAACTATAACCCACAGGGGACATGGAAAGAAGTAACATCTCAGAGTATTTATAATTAATGCTACAGTTAATGTATATAGTCTGTTGCTATGGGAACACAGGAAGGCTACCTAGCAGTCTAGTCTGTATTTACCTAGTACAATCCTATCCATCCCGTCCACCTTGAATACCATTCCTGCCGAGAAATCTTTCCTGATTCCATGTTTTCAGCTGAAATTAGTTTCTCTTTTCTTTGAGCCCCCATAGTATACTGTTTGTACCTCTCCTCTATTTATACACAAATAAGCACCTGAAAAGACTGTCTTTCCTATTAAACTATAAGCTTCCTAATGTCAAAAACTTTTCTTTATTCTCAATATTCGTCACACAGCTCACCATAAATGCTCAAAAATTATTCAGATAAATAAGATTAACCTAAAATACCAGTCTTTAATGCTAACTATATGCTATAGCTTGTACACATTAAAATGAATGTTTCCTCTAATACTCTATTGAAGTTAAAAGCAGATTTCTTTGCTACCTGACCAAAAACTAGTTAAACACATCTGAAGTGAGTTTAAGATATAGTTAAATGTTCAACAAGAATATGGTTATCTGGCCTACATTATGGATTGAGCCTTTAGCATATCTGAAGGATTTTATTTTTTTAATTCTTCATTCATTTTGTGACATATGAAAAGGACATTAATATTAATATTCTCTGATGCCCTGTTGGCTTGATCTATAACAGTGATACACACACAAACACATAAACACACACACCCCCAAAACAAAAACAAAACACACATACAAAGGATTTAAGTCTGCCAGGGCCAGAATTCTGTGTTTCCTACCCCATTCTCATCTCTACCCCACATATCAGGACCAAAGCTTTTGTTCCACCTATTCCTTGTATATATTCTGCCCCCTCTCTTCTGACAGTCCACGAGCATCTGTGCTCCTTCCTGCCACACAAGTTTAGACTGTGGCTCTGGATATTAAAAGAACCAACTGGGACAGGAATATGAAACTGAGCTGGTCATCTCAGACTGAACTGTAAGTTCAAGCAGAAGACACAATGAGCACTGACACAGATCCACCTTTGGCTTCTCAGTCTTGGGTCAGATGCAAGGGAGGAGAAGTGGGTACACCAACGAATAGACAGGGCAACTTCTATATTGTGGGCTGTAGTCAAGAAAAGCTGATGTCACACGCACACAGTCCTTTATTCTCAGAGGGGTTTAAGAATAATAAGACTAAAAAAAAGAATAGTAAGACTACTGCATCAGCAACCTTACCCTGAAAAGCAATAATCTAATAGTACATAATGCCCAGTAACCCATTCTATTTTGATCGAGAGGTCAGGGAAGAGAAAAAGAAGGCACTGGATTCTTGGGAGAGAGAGAAGGAAAAGCTTGGACCTTTTCTCAAGAGTCAGCTATTAAGACTCCCAGGTAAGCTCTGCCACTTTCCAACTGTATGACCCTGGGCAAGTTACGTGATCTCCCTATGCTTCAGTTTCCTTCCTCTTTAAAATAGAGATTATAAAATGTACTTTGGGGCACCTTGGTGGCACAGTTGGTTAAGCATCCGACTCTCGGTTTAGGCTCAAGTCATGATGGTAAAGATGCATTGGTTCTGTGCTCAGTGCAGAGTCGGCTTGAGATTCTCTCTCTCTCTGCCGCTCCTGCTCGTGCTTGCACACATGCTCTCTCTCTCTCAAATAAATAAATCTTTTTAAAAAATAAATAAAGTGGACCTCTAGGATTGTTATGAGAATCAAATTAATATGTATAAAGAGCTTAGAACAGTGCCTACCACATAAGTAGTAATATAATAAGTGCCAGCTCTTAATCGGTTCTGGCTCCCAGACACCAACCGTGATAAGTCATCTTGATAGCATGCACCCTTAACTCTGTGGTCTTCCTCCCCAAAACCACTAACTCTAGTCTAATCATGAGATGAACACAAGACGAATCCCAATAAAAGGACATTCTACAAAATACCTGACAAATCCCAGAGATTTTGATTTACCTGGCGTGGATAGGGCCAATCAGAGGTATTTTCTAAAGAACTGCCCTCCACAGATGATTCAGAAATGTGGTTCCAAGGTAAGAAACACGCTGTTCACTTTGCTGACCTCACCTCTTACTCCTCCTTCACTCCCCTCTGCTTCATAATGACCTTTTTATTGTCCCTCCAATACCCCGAGCGCACCTCTACCTTAGAACTTTGCATTCACTATTCTTTCTACCTTAACCACTCTTCTCCCAGAATTTTTCTTAATTTTAGATTATAAGGTATAATTTTAATAATGAAGATTATACAAAGAGTCCATGCTTTAACAGGACACAGTGAAACAGCTTTTCCCATGTTCAACCCTGCAGAAGCCCTCCAGGACCTCCCCACAAGCTCATACTCCCTCCACAGGGTAGTATTTTTACCTGTGCTAACAGAACATTAAAACAGCGAGAATTATGATATTCTTCTCACTTCAAGAGCCAACAATCCCTTTATGAAAAGTTGTAGGAACCAAAGCAATCGTCTCTGCTACAAATCACTGAACTTTGCGCAAGCAGTATTCAATTGGTAACACAAAAGAAGGGTTTTCCTAGATCTTTACTAGATCTCATAAATTCAGGTCTCTGCCCACATGTCATATGCTCAGAGATGCTTTCCATGACTACCTCACCAAAATGTAACCCTCTGCTGCCATGCCACTCACTCCTTCACCAGGGCATGCTGATTTCATAGCACATACTACCATCCCAAATTAACTCTCTTTCTCCCCAGCTAGAGGGAAAACTCCATGAAAGCTAGGGCCCTGTCTGTCCTCGTCACTGTATTAACTCCAAGACTTACTACAGGTTAAGTAAGTACATTCTGAAGGGTAGACTCAGATGGGCAATCCCAGAACTGTAGGCCTCTCTCAGAAATTTTCCATAGAACCACATGGGGCTGCTCTGACAGGAAGCCATTCCCTTTAAAGACCTTAGTCTTAGTTTGTCTTATTCTAAACAAATAAATAAGATACTGCAACATTCTGTAGCCAGGGCTTCATGGTTTTATTAGAAGATAACCCAAACCTTTCAAACAATTAAAAATAATATAATTAGATGTTTTTGGCAGACCTTCAACCTTCTGCCTCCCTACCAGAGCTGCTTCTTATGAGCTGACTAAAGAGCCTGAGTCATGAACCATGATGGGATAGAGCAGTGACATACCTCCATTTCTAGCCCTCCTAGAGCCACAGCTGTTCTGAGCATATGCCTATATCCTTCGAACCACCCTGCTCCTAGTGCTCCCTCACCGGCTCTTCTCTGCAGTTGTTCCCAACGCCACTTAACCAAACATTCTGCTCCCCAAATACTCATCTTAAAGGCACACTCCAGGGCAAAGGGTGTGGCTTCAAACCCTTTGGATCTGTACATAATAAAGCCATGTTAAGAACTCCACAGATGCTCATAAGCATCTGCTGAACTCTGCTTACTACTTGTCCTTTAGCCATTTTATAACTCTACCTTTCCTTCAGTGATCCTACAGTGCACTAGACACGTACTTTTCAAGTCACAGGACACACCCATTAATAGGCAATATAATTACTTTAGTGTGAGAATCCAGAATTTTTTTGAACAGAATAGAACAATAACAGAAAACATCCTATCTGGTAAGGCATACAGTGTTCCATTTGAGTTATTTAAAAGTGTGTGTGTGTGTGTGTGTGTGTGTGTAAACAAGGTTACAATGTAAAATATACTTCCCCTATTGTAGGTTATGTTCAATTTTTTAAACTACTGGCCTAGAGTTCTGAGAACATCTAATTGCACTTTTATTGTTCAACAAAAATGACTCATTAACGTAGCTATGAATGCAAATCCCCTTGACAATATAAGAATTTTCATATGAATAAATCCATAAGCCAGATCAAGTTCCTTTGTCAGACCCAATGACCCATTTTCAGAGCCAGAAATTATGGTAAGAAAAACCTACATATCTGGATGAGAGGTTATAAATCAGATGAGAGATCATAATTTGGGCTGTGTAACTATATTTCTATGATAAAGCTGGAACACATGCGCAATTCAAATCTGGACCCACAAAAATCCTTTGGAGACAGAAACTTCAGGCCCCTCTTGCCATACAGTCTCACCTTGGTTCTCTGCCTATTCTGAAGTTTGCTTTATCCTAAGTGTCAGCAACCCTTCGCAACAATCTGGCCTTCCTCCACCAATACCAGCCACTCACAGCCTGGTTAGGCTTGAAGCTATCAGAACATGTATGTTTAACCAGACTCTTCATATTAATAATAAAAACAGCAGCTAACATTTACTGAGAACTTATAACGTGTTAAGCATTGTTAAAGTGTCTTATCACAAACTAAACCATTTTATTCACATGAAAATCCTGTTTTATTTCATAACTTCATACCCATTTTAGAGATATGGAAATAAGACCAAACTGTTACATAGCTTGCCCAATGTCAAAAAGCAAGTGGCAGAGCTAGGATACTTTCTGTTCCTCTCTAATCCTACACTGTTTCATTTTTTCTTTATAACATTCACTACATGTTTATTTGCTAATTGGTTTTTCTCTATTTCCTTCTAATATAATGTAAGCTCCAAGAGAATCAGGACTTTCTCCATTCTGCTCACTGCTATATCCCCAATGCTTAGAAGCTCCTGCCCTCGGCCAATACTCCATAAATACTGGCTGTATGAATGCAGTGTAACAAAGACCCTGTTCCCTCACCATCATCATGCTGTGCTACTTCCAATATTCCAAGAGCCTTACTCTCTTCCAATAAGCAAATGTACACTGGCCTCAAAACATTTGAAACCAGAGTGAACTGAAACTAATTAAAGCTGCAACCAAGCTCTGATCAAGCTCAAATCTTTACTGGATCAAAATAATCAGCCCCTCATCCTAGCTGCCTAGTAGAGTAAATGGCATACCACTTCTGAGGGGGAGAAAAGAAAATACTACTCTAGTGTCTATAGTTCTTTTAAACACAACGTCTAGTATTGGATGAAAAATGATGAGATATGAGAAGAATTATGAAAATATAAAATCAGACCCCAAAAGATTCAAAGAAACAGAGCTTTAAAAAATAACCAAATAAGCATCCTAGAGTTGAAAAACACATTATCATTAATTAAGAATTTAACAAATGACATACAATGGAGTATTTGTAGCTGTCAAAAAAAAAAAAAGATAAATAAATAGACATATCTATGGAGTGATTTCCAAGACATACTGCTAAGTTAAAAAAGCAAAGCAAAAAAGAGAATTTATATCGCCCAAAACCCCATTAATTCCAATTTCACCATGAGAAAATCATCAGACAAATCCAAACTAAGAGACATTCTACACAACACCTGACTAGCACTCCTCCAAACTATCAAGTTCATCAAAAGCAAAAAAAAAATGTAATGTGACCACAGGATCCTGGTAATTAAAGGAAACACTGGTGAAATTCTAATAATGTCCACAGTTTAGTTAGCAATACTGTTCCAATGTTAACATAAGAGTACGGGAGGGACGCCTGGGTGGCTCAGTTAGTTGAGCGGCTACCTTCAGCTCAGGTCATGATCTCAGGGTCCTGAGATCAAGCCCCATATTGGGCTCCAGCTCAGTGGGGAGTCTGCTTCTCCCTCTCCCTCTGCTGCTCCCCCTTCTTGTGCTCTCTCTCAAAATAAATAAATTAAAAAAAAAAAAAGAGTATGGGAAGCGGCTCTCGATCTGAGGACATTTACTGATCTGCAAGAAATTGGGCTGTGCATTTGATAGGGGTTACAAAGTAAGGTGGAAGAGGAGAAGGTAAGAGAAAGCAAAGCTGGGGCATGCTCAGAGTGAGACACTTAGTGTTTTTTAATTTGTCTTTTAAGTAATGTCTACACCCAATGTAGGGCTCAAACTCACAACCTTAAGAGTCAGATGTGGGGCGCCTGGGTGGCTCAGTCGTTAAGCGTCTGCCTTCGGCTCAGGTCATGATCCCAGGGTCCTGGGATCGAGACCCGCATCAGGCTCCCTGCCCCACGGTAAGCCTGCTTCTCCCCCTCTCGCCCCCCCTGCTTGTGTTCCTGCTCTCGCGCTCTCTCTCTCTGTCAAATAAATAAATAAAAGAGTCAGATATTCTACCAACTGAGCCGGCCAGGTGCCCCAGGGTGAGACATTTAAAAGAGCCCTTTCCACACAGACTTCGGATGCTCTCACCCCTGCCAAAGAGTAAAATCCTAGAGTAAAAACAAACTAAACTTGCCACTATCTCACCCTCTGAAGGGGACTGTGGGAGTGTTGCCTTGGAGCTGAACAGAAGGAGGGGAGGAGCTGCAGGGCTGGATGAAAATGAAATCTTTAAGAAGTTGTAAACTTAGGCAGGTACCTCCTGAAAATCTGATCCAAGAAATCTCAAGCAATTCATTTAGTTTAAGGGGGTTCTAAACAAATTGTACTCTCAGGCCTTAGCACAAGCAAAGTCAATCCTCTTTCGAAGAATACAGCTTCATGCCAAGGCTTAGGAAATCCCCACAAATAATTTTCAAAGGCAATGAAGAGTTGTGCAAACATAACACAAAAGGAAATAAAGAAACATGAAAAATACCATCAAAAACAACAGCAGAAGAGATCTATAACGTCTCCACATACTGGAATTACCAAAAACAGATTATGACCAACATGCTTACTGTTCCCACAAGAATAAAGAGGATAGCTACAGTATGAAGAAAGATAGAGGATATGATTCACAAATTTATACTAGTACGTTTGAAAAGTTAAACAAAATGGACAAACTTCTGGGAAAATGTAACTTATCAAAACTGACCTAAGGAAAAATAGACAACTTGGACAGACCTATGACCATTAAAGAAACTGAATTCATAATCAAAAATAGAAAACAAAGTAACAAAATTCTCTCTTTCTCTTTTCAGGTCCAGACAGCTTCCATGGTCAGTTCTACCAATCATTCTAGGAAGAAACATACCAATCTTAAGCAAACACTTCCAGAGCATTAAAAGAGAGAAACTATGTGAGAAGCAATACACTGTGACTCATACTACGAAGCCAACATAACCTGGATAGCAGAATCCCAGTACAAAGAAGAAAATTTACAAGCTAATTTCTCCCATAAATACAAATGAAAAAAATCCTAAATTATTAATAAACCAAATTTAAAAACATGAAGATACTTCACCATGACCAAGTTGCATTTATCCCAGAAATGCAAAGTTGCTTTAATTGTAAAATACAATGACATGAAGGGATGAAAATAAGACCATATTTATGCACACCCATCTTTCTGTGTACAAATAGAAGAAGAAACATTTGAAAGATGTGCAAAAAACTAAGAAAAGTGGTCACCAATAGTTGCTGGGGAAGAAACCAGGTGAAAAGGACAAAGGTGAACTAGAGACTTTTGAGGCATGTGAACATATTACTGATTTTTAAATTTAAAAAATCAATTAACATAACTTACCACATTAACCTAGTAAAATCAGATGAACACCCCAATAGATGCAGGAAAACCACCTGACAAAATTCAGTAGCCACTGAATATTAAGAAAAACTCTTGGGGCGCCTGGGCGGCTCAGTCAGTTAAGCTGCTGCCTTCGGCTCAGGTCATGATCCTGGGGTCCTGGGATCGAGCCCCGCATCGGGCTCCCTGCTCAGCGGACAGCCTGCTTCTCCCTTTCCCTCTGCCTGCCGCTCTGCCTACTTGTGCTCTCTATCTCTCTGTCAAATAAATAAATAAAAAATATCTAAAAAAAAAAAGAAAAACTCTTAAGCTAGGATTAAAAGGGAATTTTCCTAATCTGATGAAATATATCTGTGAAAAAAACCAAACTACTATCACACTTATATGTGAAATGTAAATTATTCATCAATTAGAACAAGACCAGAATACCCACTATCACTTCTATTCAACATTATATTGAAGGTCCTAACTAAAGTATTAGGGCAAGGAAAAAAAACAACACATATAAGGACTGGAAAGAAACAAAAACTGTCCCTCTCTGCAGATAATATGGTCATGTACATAGAATTAATCTACACATTAATTATTAGAATATTTATGAGAATTTAGCAGACATCTTAACATAAAAATCAATACATAAAAGTTAATCATATTCCTATATACAATTAGAAAACAAAAATTTTAAAATTTTGTACAATACTGTAGAATTTTAAGTATCCAGCAATAAATGTCAAAATGATATACAAGATTTTTCAGAAAAAAAATTTTAAAACTTTATCATGAGGGCAATTTAGACCTAAATATATGAGAAGACTTTATCTTGGAATGCTGTTAATTCTCTATATATTGGTTTATAAACTCAATACAATACAAAAAACGTTCTGCAGGCTTTCTTAACACAACTTTATAGTATGCTTCTAAGAAATGTAAAAGGCCAAGACTTTCTAGAAGAACAAAGTGGAAGAACTTGCTCTACCAGATACTAAGACATGTTACAAAGCTATGGTAACTAAGAAAACATGTTTTTCACACAGAGATACACTAACAGGTCAATGGTAGAGAACAGAAGACCCAAGAAACATATTCACAGGCATATGGACAGGTGGCACAGCAGATCCATGTAGAAAAGACAGGCTTTTCAATAAATGCTGCTAGAGCAACTGGCTACCTGCAAGAGGAAAAAATGAAATTGAGCCCCTATTTCCACTATGGGAAAAGCAATCCTAAGTGGAACAAGACACAAAAAGCACTAACAATAAAGGCAATTATTGATAAATTCTACTATATTAAAATGAAGAGCTTCTACTCAAGGCACAGTTTTAAAAAACAGACTAGAAGATATCTGCAACCCACAGAAACAACAAAGAAGTCCGAATACATTTCCATAAATTAATGAGAAAAAGACAACCTAACAGAAAAATGAACAAAAAAACCTCAATGGGGCACTTCACAAAAGGAGAGAGATAAAAGATACACAAAGTCCTCAGTAACTAGAGGAATGCAAATTTAAACCACAAGAAGATACCATACATATCCACAAAATTGACAAAAATTTTAAATTCTCTAATAGCAAGTGCTGGTGATGATACAGAATAACAGGAACTCTCATACACTCTTCAAGGCAATGCAAACTGGTACAACCACTTTGGAAAATAGTTGGCAAAATCTGGTGCTATTTAAGATATGCACAGTCTGTGACCCAACAATCTCATCCTAGGGTTACATTCCATTTAAATATATGTAGATGTTCACCAGGAGACATGAACAAGAATGTCTATACCAACATTGTTTATAATAAGCGGAAACCTCAGAATCTGGAAATCGAATGTTCATCACTGATAGAAGAGATAACTTGTGGCATAGTCATAAAATGGAATTCTACACAACAATGAAAATGAACAAACCACAGCTTCACTGGATGAATCTCACAAACACAATGCTAAAAAAATGAAGCAAAACCCAAAAGAATGCACAATATGACATCAACTGTGTCAAGCTCAAGTAAGTTTAGGAATGCATATATATGTGATAAACTATAAAGATAAGCAAGGAAATATCACCACAGAAGTCCAGAAAATGGTTACCTATAGGGAAGGGAAATGGTTATAATTGGAAAGGGCATAGGTCTTCAATATTGCTACTAATATTCTTTGTCTTAATCTGGGTAGAGGGTACATCAGAATTTGCTTTATAATTTTTTGTTAGACTGTGCAAACGTTTTTATATACTTTGTGTATTTTACAATAAAAAAAAAGGAAAATCTCAATACAGGAAATTTTCATTAACAAAGTATTTGTTATCCCAGTGCCAGTAATTGCAAGGTTACTTAGGGAAACAAAAATCGTCGTAACATGACAACATTCACTAATGAACTGGTCACTCTGCTCGAACTTTCCTCCCTGGTTAACTCCAGCAATTTCTCTGACTATAAAGATCCACAATATAAGTAAAAGGCAAATCATGTAAAAATTTGTTGGCCCAAAAAAGATTTATTAATGTCTACGACTTTCCAAACACTGTTCTAGGGGATCAGCAAGGTCCAAGATAGATAAAGGTCCTGCCCTCCTGCCAAAGATGGAGGACACAGGAACTCCCATTCCAAGTTTGTTTCCAACCTCTCATCCTCCTTTCCAAATAATTGTCACACATGAAGAACCTGAATGAAATTGGCGGCACATATGACCTTAATACAGAAACCGCCGCTTGTCAGGGGGTCTCTTCACTACAGAGGAACCATCTGCTTGGGTTCATCTGGCTGAAGCACGGTTTCCCATATTCTCAAGTACGCAAAGAGACTGCCTTACCAAGTCAAGGCACTAGTCTCAACAATGGCGGTGCTGTGGCAATTGGCTTAAATGGGGTCAAAACTCCCAATGAATGCTTTAACTGGGATCCAAACACCAGAGGCTTGCAATTTTCCAGAAGCTGTACACTAGGTTTCATGTGTACATATATTTCCCATCGGGTCAGAGTCCAGAACTTTCAACTGATTCTCAAAGTTCAACCAAAAAGAGGGTATAAGCACTGCCCTCACTAAGTTGAACAGACTAGCCTTTTAAGGTCATGGTGAAGGCGAATGTGGCCACAACTAGGCCACCTGAGTTGAAACCCAGGTGTACAGACCTCCAGGCCTATGCTCTGAATGCCCAATACTTACTCTTAGTTCTTCGAAGGCTTCGTCTAGGGTGGAGAGCTGGTGGCCCTGGTGAGTCCCAATGACAGGGCACAGGACACAGATGAGTTGCTTATCTTCCTGGCAATAGGTGCTCAAATCGAGCCCATGGTCCGGACACTTCCTCTTGGCCACTCTCTCCGCTTCCATTTCTATTTCTGGGTCAAATTCACTTTCTGCCTCCGTTTCTCCCTCAGCCTCGGATTCTCCTTCTTGGTTGTCTTCCTCTGCTTCGCTCTCTTGCTCATCCTCCATTTCTTCCTCACTGTCCTCTTCACTCTCATCCTCGCTCTCATCCTCGCTCTCTTCCTCCGTCTCGCTCTCTTCTTCGGATTCACTGTCTTCCTCGGACTCGCTCTCCTCCCCCACCTCGCTCTCTAGGTCCCGCTCATTCTCCACCTTGGCCTCGGCTTCTTCCTTGGCGTCGCCCTGCCCCGGGGCTCCGGCGGTCCAGGCCTGGGCGGCGCCGTGGACGTACTGGGCCAGGTGATGGCTGGGGAACTTCTGCCTGTGCGCCTCGGCGTGGCGGTGGCAGTAGCAGAAGGCGCACTCTCGGCACACTTCCTCGGCCCCCGGAGCCTCGTCCGGCTCGCACTCGTCACACGTGCCGTCGTGCGGCAGCTCCTCGAAGGCCGCGCCCACTCCGGAGGCCATGTGGCTGCGGTGACGCGGCCCAGGCCGCTGGGCCTCGGAGCTCGCCGCCTGGCTTCAGCGCGGCCTCCTCCCTACTTCCTCCCCGTCCGGGTCCCGTCCCGGGTACCGGCCGCGCCGGGTCTCAAGGCAGGCTTGGGGCCGCGGCGCCGCTGCCGCCTGCTCCCGCCAGCCCCTGCCCGGCCGAGGAGCCAGGGGCCTTCCCGCCGGCTCGGCAGCTCGGCGCCCGCTGCGCTTCCTCCGGCGGCGCGGGCACTTCCGGCGCGGCGGCCCCGCGCCCCCGTCGGCCCCCGCGCCGCGCACCGCCCTGCTTCGCGCTGCCCCCCGGCGAGATCGCCGCGCCGCTGGCCCTGCCGCCCCGGTTCCGCTTTCCCTTTCCCTGTCAGCGGCCTCTTTTCACTTCCTGAGTCATTTAAAGTGGCAAGGGCCCTTTTCCGCGTTCCCCGAGGGGAGAGGGAGTGGGGGGAAGGGGGCACTCGGCCGCCCCGGAAGGAGAGGGAGGATGGAGGAGGTCTCCCGCTCGCTCCGGAGGCGGGGTCAAATTCTCCCACGGCCCTGGAGGTGTCAACCTGACTTTTCAAGGCCGCTAGGCAGGTGTACGTGTGCATTTCAGTCTCGGTCCTTCCAGTTTGTCGCCGCCCATCCCAGTCCCCACCGCCAGGTGTTCTGCAGGGTGCCAGGACTGAGTGTTTTTTTTTTTTTTACCAGACTGAACCTGATCGCTTGGGATTTTCAGAGGGCCCCGGGAAGGGTTGTGTTTGTTCTCCCAGGCTCAGGGAATTTCAGAGTCAGGCTCTGCAAACAGACATTTTCGATCCAAAGCAATACTACACTTTGTCTGTTTGCAAAGTCTGTTTGCATTCCTGCTTCTTAGGGGCTTGGAATCTCTAGGGTGGCAACCTCTGTGCCTTTTTCTGAGTGCTTGCCTTGGGTTCCTCTGAGATGTCAGGTGAGGTAGGTGGGGAGAGAGGATTTGTCCATTTTCCTTTATGTAAGGAGACCACCTAGATCCAGATTGGGTTCCGAAAGAAATGAAAGGGACTGTTTTTTATTAACCAATACCGAAGTGCCCAGAATCAGGCCAGATCTTTTTGTGGTATTTTAAAAGCTGGTTTTGGAAGATCCACTGTTAAGGGCTCCCAAATCCTGGTACTACAACTTAATTGGCTTTGTGACCATGGAGACGTTAATTGATCATTCTGTTTTCCACTTTTTAAAAAGATATGTAGAGTGGAAATAATGATAATATCTACCTGATGGGGCTCCTTTGTGGATGAAATGTAAAGGTGCCTGTCTTCTGGAAGTATTCACTAGATTTTAACTATTATTATTGGCACAAATTATATTTAGTGCATATAATGACCCTTTGAAGGAAGTTTTAAACATTTTTTAAAAGATGTATTTATTTAAGTAATTTCTACACCACACCCAGCGTCGGGCTCAAACTCACCACCCTGAGATCAAGAGTTGCAGGCTCCATCACTGAGCCAGCCAGGCGCCCCTAAACTTAATTTTTAACACATTGGGCATTTTTGGCTGGCTGCTGGTAGCATAAGCAACCCCTAAATCCACCCCATATCTTTTGTGTTTGTATTTAGGAGCTTTTGTTTTGTATTTAGGAGAGGAAAAGGACATTTTGATCTAGTCCAGGGAGAGGCTGAGGTGTGGTTGAGCAGATGGAGGGGAATGGAGTAGTATCTGTTTTCAACTGATTTCCCTTAGGTAATTTTGAGCTAGCATTTCCCTATGATTTTCCCAAAAATGCTAGGGCATGGGGTGGGACAAAAATCATTTGAAATAATTTTCATTGTCTCCACATATATAATGTATGCTTAATCCGTGTGAGGCTTTTGTCAAAGATTTATGTTTTTGAAATCTTTTGTTTTTTTAACCTCAGAACAATTCTGTAGAATGTTGGGCTGTTGGGCGGGGGGTGGGGTGGAATCAGAAGGTTTGTTTTGTTCCAATTCCATATACATTTCTATTTTCTCCAGTTCATTTCTTTGGGAATTATTTCTATATCTGCATTTGAAACAGGGATTGATGCACCATTCTGGGAAAAAAAAATTCAACAAATGTCAACTCAAATATCAACATTAATATACCTAGTGAATAGTGAGTGTTTCTTGCTTGGTTATTTCCACCACCCCAGGCTTAAAAGGAAATAACAGGTGATACGAACATAATGTTATCACATTTAGAAAATATTTTTTCAATGAAAACAATTTTTTAATGTCTTAAAGAAGATTTTTATGTCCAGGGTGTTTGGTGGGGAGGGACAGATGTCTTTTTGTTGTCATATTGTTGTTGTTGTTTGTTCTTAGTTTTATCTGACAGAAAGTGAAAAGATCGTACTGTGCTGTTCAGTATCTAACACTTCACAATCTTTCTTTGAATCCTCTATGGTAAGATGATCTTAGAGGCAGAAGTTGATGGAACTGTTCAAAAGGGACTTCATAAAATTCTGTCATTGAGGTATGGCAGACTCAGACAGACCTTCTGTACCCCTCTGCACAGAAACCAGAATGGTATGATTCCCCAGGAATCTTTGGGAGCATCCAGAGATAGAAACTTTGTTATATTAATCGATTATTGCATAAAAAATTACCTCAAAAAGTAGCAGCTTAGAGCAATAAACATTTATTATCTCACACAATTTCTGTGAGCCAGGAATATGGGAGTGGCTTAGGTAGGTGGTCTAACTCCGGATCTCTTAAGCGATTTCAGTGAAGATGTTACCTGGGGCTATAGTCACCTAAAGGCTTAACTAGAAAAGTAAGATTTGCTTTCAAGATGGCTCACTTACATGACTATTGGCAGGAAGCCTCACCACTTTCTCTTGGGCTGCTTGAGCGTCCTCATGACTCGGCAGTTGAATTCTCCCAAAGCTAGTGATGATCCAAGAGAGGGCAAGGTAGAAGATACAATGTCTTTTATGGCCTAAGCTCAGAAGTCACACATCATCAGTTCCAACATAGTCTATTAGTTACAGAGATCAGCCCTATTCATTGTGGGAGGATACTACACAAGGGCATGAACATCAAGAGGCAGGGATCTTCAGAACCATCTTTGATGCTGGCTACCATAGTCTGCCCTTTGGTCTCTAATGATTCACATCTCAAATGCAGTATATGTTTATTTCCTCCCAAGATCCCCTAAAATCTCAACCCATTACATCATCAGCTCAAAGTCCAGAATTTTATTATTTAAGTCAGGTGAAGCTGTAGATGAAGCTTCTTGTGTCTTAAATGGACCTCCCAAAGTATAGTTCCTCTTCATCTGAATAATTATGTTCCTGCATCCAACTTACGATGGTGGGGCAGGCTTAGGATAACTGGTACAGACGCTCCTGTTCAAAAAGGAGAAAAGATAGGAGACACACAGGAGTCACTGGTCCATAGTAAACCTGAAATCCAGTTGGACAGGTTAGAAATTCCTTGATTAGGGCTCAGTCCTACTCATGCCAGGAAATGGTTCTCCATGGCTTTTGATTTTACCCTTTGGGCTCTTGATTCCACTCTCTGAGTCATCCTTCCTTTTCTGTGAAAAGTAGCCCATGTTTACAGCTATGTAATTTATCAGTCCACTTCCTGCTAGTAGAATTTAGGGGGTTGAAAGGCTCCTTTTCATTTTGTACTGTCTCTGTCCCCTTTAGTCCACACTAGCAGTGTTTCTCCCAATACAATTCTTTTAAAATTTTGTGGGTCTCCTATGACTGTAATTGAGCCACCACTGCATTGCTCAGAAGCCATACCCACAGATCTCTCTGGGATAAGTGCTTCTCTACTCTGAAGAGTCCCTCTGCAGAAGCTGCTAAGGCACTACACATCAGCTTCTTTGAATTCCTGTTGTTTGTCTGAATGATCCTCTGAATCACTGCTGTGGGTCTTTTTAAGGTCTGAACAAAGGGTTTTATAGCTACGTTCTCAGCTTCATCATTTGACTAGGTGCTTCTTGCAGGATCCTAGAGTTTATTTTTGACTGGAAACCATTTCTTCATTTTAGCAGTATTCCTCATCTAGAGAAGATGAGAATTTTCAAGTGTAGCAAGTTCTGGATTTTTCTTTTTAGTCCTTCTCTAGCTTTTCTCTTTCTTCTCACATTTTGCTGTGATAAGGAAGAAGACATCGGTCAGCACCTTCAACACTCTACCTGGAAATGTACTTAGCTAGAACATTCAATTAATTAGACACATTTTCTACCTTCCACATTCCTACAGGTGACAGTGTTGCTAAACTTCCTGCTCCTACATTACAGGGACCCATTTCCTCCTGTTTTCAATAGCATTTTCTTTATTTCCCCTTACCCCTTCGTCTACAGCTTTCTCAGAAGCCATCAGGATTGTCCTCACAGTTTCTTCAAGACTTTTCAGGCTTTCACTAACACTCTCTCCCAAGTCCTTCCAGCTTCTCCCACTGCCCAGTTCCAAAGCCACTCCAACGTTTTAGGTTTCTGTTACAGAAGCACCTCACTCTTCATAATAAAATATGTATTCATTGTAAACTCGTGTATAATAAATTACCCCAGAACTTTGAATCATCTTGGGGGCTGTCTTACTGGCATTGGTGCTATCTTGCCCTTGTGGTTCGCAGTAGCTGGAAGGCATCTCCAAGATGCTCCTGTGGAGAACATGGCAGCTTGCATTTGATACTGGCCAGGGAGAGCGTGTGGGACTTGTAGAAATAAATGTTGTATCCAAAAAAAAAAAAATGAGGGGTCTGTTAATTTATGTGGGTGATAGCTCTTCAATTATTAGACTCTATACACATGTGGAAACTTATTTGCAGAGAGGCAAAGAAACTTGGTAAACGCTACCCAACCCAAAGGTGGCCTAGTTGGGATTCAAACTCAGCTATATCTGACTCCATCTTACCATATTCACCTGTGGTATAAGTAGGTGACAACCATTGCCCAGTAACCTTACCTGGCTTTCCCTTCCAGCTGTGAAATCAGGTTCTATCCCCTTTATCTGTTCCGAAGAGATGAGCTGGGTTTAGAAGATTCATAACATAGTACATTTAATTTCAGAAAAAAAGTCTAGAAATTGAAAGAGAACGGCATGGAATTTCTAAGTTCACTGCTTCAGGGAAGGTATTTGCACCCCCTCAGCTGGTCCCATTCTTACGTAATTAGACTATCACTTCAGTGACTGATTGCATTCCCCCTGCCCCAGGCCCCTGAGATCACCTAAATCTCATCTCATGCTGTTATCATGTTAGCCAACATCTTATCTTATTAAAGTCAGTGCAGTGAAATATGATATCCCCTGGCCAATCCCAACCCTGCCGAAATATAAAGAAGAAAGCCTCTAAGGCTGGGCCTCTTTCTGTTCCTCAAAAGCCTATTGAAGTTGAATGCCAAAATGATGCCTTGGCCCGCCACTCTTTTGAACGTTTTCATTTCATCCAGTTCTGACAAGTGAATGGTTCACTGCTTATTAATATTGTAATGCCCTAAATACCCCTATCCCTTAAAAAAATAAGGTATGTGTAAGGACAACCCCAGATTAGCTTTGATGGAGCTATTTTAATTACTTCATTTAGTATTTTACTTGCTTCATAGCATTAAATAACTCCTATAGCCACAATAAATAATAAAAATACCTCATTTTCATAATCACCATTTCATTCAGCCCCGGAATTCAAGATTCCTTCGATACTTGTTTTAGTTTTCTTACGATACTTCCTGCAAAGTCCCTGATAGTGGATGCCCCCATTTTAACATGTGGGAACTAAATGCCAAGAGAGCTATTTGAAAAAACATCCAGTCACAAGAAACAAAATGAAGCAATTTTTTTTTAAATGGTGCATAAGAAGTATGCTGCTTAAAGCAATACATGTGAAAACTAAAAAAAAAAAAAAAAAGAACATCCAGTCAATTGTGAGTTAATCTCTAACTTCCTCCCTGGTCTTCAAGCCAGCTCCCTAACCCCCGGATGATGCTAATTCTTTTTTTTTGGCAAAATTATGTTTTCAAACTTCTCTCCTTGGAAATGTTTTCGTAGGGGTGGTCTTGGCTTTTATCTGAGTGGGCTTCAGGGAATGAGAGCAAACAATCACTGTAAGAGCAGTACTCTTTGGGAGTGAGAAAAATCTCGAAATTTGCCTTCCATTTATTCCAGTTGGAAAAGCAAACACCTATGGACAGGAACTAATTAAAGACTTTGTGTTTCAGCAGTTAGTGCACTACACTTGTAAATCAGGGATTATGAGGGGGAATCTCCCCAGGCTTGTTCTATCCATTTATTTATTTATTTTGGAACTCAGGTGCAGATGGACTACTTAATCATGCTACACAGATGCACAACCCACCTTTAGTCCGTGCGAGGGAGCTTTCTGATTTCATTTCACTTCGTTTTAACTTCATTTTATTTTCCCTTTATCGTCCATTCCCCCAACTTCTTCTAACAGAAACTCTCTCTTAATGTGTTTGATAAATGTCCTTGAAAATGTAGATATCTTTAAAAACGAATCCGTTCTGTTTACGTGTTAAACTTTATATAAATAGGACACTCGAGAATTCTTTCTTCCTTTCTCTTTCTTTCCTACTTTCTCTTTCCTTCTTTCTTCCTTCCTTCCTTCCTCTCTTTCTCTCTTTCTTTCTTTCTTTCCCCAATGCTGTGATTGTTAAAACCTTGGATATCCGCTCTTTGACATTTGGTATTACCTGAATTTCTAATGTGTTTCTATTTAGTGGGTATAAAGTGATAACTCATTGTGGTATTGTATGTGCATTTTGGGGGTTGCTAATAAAGATGAATAGCTCTTTATACTCTTGTTATGTGGTGTCAAATGACAAAACAAAAACAATTTAGTAGTGAGTTTGATGTTCTTTATTCAAATAGAGTTCTTTATTCAAGGGAAAGCAATCCATGGATTGGGTGAGTACAGTGCCTCATAAGCAGATTTTGGGCAACAGGAAGTTATACAGAGCATTAGAAGCAATAATGCAGAAACAGGGCATGATTGGCTTGCATTACATATCTGGTCTTATTTAGAAAAATCAAGGAACAGGAAATAAGTAGAGAACCCAGAGTTGGATTGGTGTTTGCGGATTGGCTGACTGGATATATTCTGTTTCTGGTCACGTGGAGCAGTCACAGGAACATAAAAGTTTGCAAACATGGCCTCCTGGGCAGAGTGGCTCCCTTTTTGGGCCGAAAAACTTCTTCTTTTTTTTTTTTTAAGATTTTATTTATTTATTTGACAGAGAGGGACACAGCAAGAGAAGAACACAAGCAGGGGGAGTGGGAGAGGGAGAAGCAGGCTTCCCGCTGAGCAGGAAGCCCGATGCGGGGCTCGATCCCAGGACCCTGAGATCATGACCTGAGCTGAAGGCAGACGCTTAACAACTGAGCCACCCAGGTGCCCCCTAAAAACTTATTTCAACAATAAATAACCTATTTTTAGCTTTTACCTATTTTTGATTAAGTTATCTGCCATTTTCTTATTGTTTTGCAGGATTTTCTTGTACCTTCCAGATATTAACCCCCGTCGGTTTTAGACATTGCAAATATCTTCTGATCTGTCACCCGTCTATTAACACTATCTATAGCAGTGTCCTTTTCAAATAGAGATCTGATGTTTTGATGGAGTCAGATCCATCTTGTTTAAGAAGTCCTGCTCTGCCCCAAGAACATACAACTTCTTCTTTCATCTTTCCATGTTTTCACTTTTCACAGTGAGGCCCACCTGGAGGGCACCTTTATATACAGTTTGGGGTAGTGATCCAACTTTATTTTAGTCCCTAGAGTGAGACAGTTTTCTCAATATCCTGATTCAATTTCTAGGCCTAACCAGGAATGAAGAAATTTCTATTTGGGGAGGTGCCACAATGAAGTGACTAAGAGTAGAGGGTGATGGGCAGGTAGCAGGTGACTTATTCCCCCTAAATATGCTCCTTAAAAGTGGTATCTTTCCACAAAAGTTTTTTTGAATTTTTAAAAATTTTTACTTATTTTTTTTTAAGAGAGAGAGAAAGAAAGAGTGTGAACAGGGAGGGGCAGAGGGAGAAGGAGAGAGATAATCTTAAGCAGGCTCCATGCTTAGCACAGAGCCTGACATGGGGCTCAATCTCATGACCCTAAGATCATGACCTGAGCTGAAACCAAGAGTTGGATGTTGAGCCAACTGAGCCACCCAGGCTTCTCGGCACAAAAGTTTTAAGGTAATATATTGCCATAGTAGTCGTTCAGACTATAATGATGAGACATCAGAAGAGTGGAATTGGTTAGAAGAAGGGGCTCCCCTTGGGAAAGACATTAAACCAGAGGGGACACAGAGTCAAAAGTAGGAAAACCATCCTGAAAACTCTTGAGCTAACCTCTTCTGATGAGGGTGAAATGAGCAGTAAGAACAGCGAGTTTCAGAGTGGGCCATTTGTTCATTCACTCATTTTTTTCATTTACTTGGTTTGATTGCTTTCCATGAGCCAGACACTCTTCCAGGCCCTGAGGATGCCACTACAAAACAAGACCAACAGGAGTGTCAATGGCAGTGCGCTTGTATTTCCAGCAGAAATTGATATTCTTACATTTCTGGGTCAACCCTCTGAATTACCACCAATGTAATCCTTCCAAAACACAAATTTAATTAAGATACACTGATCTTACAAAATTTCAAAGAGTTCCATTGCCTCCTGCAGACTTGGCATGCCACACAAGGTCATCCTGGATTTGACCACCTGCTCACCTCTCCAACTTCATCTCTTGCTACTCCCCCAACTCTACAGGCTGGTCCCCAATAGAACAAACCATTGCCTGTGCGAAACCTTAGGTGACCCCAGTGGAGGGCAATTCTCCCATCTTCTCGTGAGGACCACCCCAAAAAGCTCTAAGGGCCATCTTGAATGTATAAATGTTTGGGGATATAGCTGAACATTTTACACATCCACTAGTAAAATTTAACATATTAACTTAAAAGTTAAGTTTTAAGTTGAATAGCACATGAAATATTAATTTAGAGGTCTATTCCTTTTGTCTCTCCAATTTCATGAAATAGTCATACTAACTCCACGGGCAGCGCTGAGAACAGTGCTTTTCTCGTGATCACTTAGAGCCACTTTTTGAGTCACAGAGCACAGCTTTTCAAAGCAGATTGTCTTCACGGCATTTGGATGTTGTTTGTAACATAGAACTTTTTGAAACCGTGAATGATGCTGCCACTGGAATTTTTATCACAAGCCACATGTACCTTTGCCTTTTTATATAATTATAGAACATTGTTAAAAAGTCTTCTACAGGTGTATACATGTGTATTCTCCACAATGTAGCCGTGTGCTATTTTTTTTAACGGACTTTTAAAAGGCCACTTTATAATGACATGTACACTCACAATTTTGAGGACATATCCGAGGCAAGGAATAACACTACCGACGCATTACATCTTTAAATCTCTCTCTCTCTCAAACAATTTCATCTTCTTCCTCAAATTGTAACTTATCTAAAATAAAGTAACCAGGAGATGACCTCATAAAATGAGAGACTTGGGAAGAAATCAAATACAAGGTGACCCTTTTCTGAAAAATATTTTGGAGGAGAATCTTGCCTTATAATTGGCCATTAGGAGCGATTGCTTTCTGTGGTTCCCTAAACCACACCACGCCTTTCCAAGCGTCCATGTCTTTGCCAAATATTCCCTCTGCCCATAATGCAGTGCTCCAGCTCTTCCCCCAGCTGCCACCTACCAGTGTGCCCAATAGCACCATTGTTACCGTGCTTCACACATTGAAAAGCTGTTACAGGGCACCCCTACCGTGCAGTGGACTCCTTGAGGTCAGGGGACCATGTCTTTTGACCCTGGTGACCTTGGCATCCTTCATAGCATCTCATATCTAGTTCTCTTCCATGAAAACTGATCAGGTGGGCTGAGAGTAGAACATGCTTGAAAGGGCCACCATATGATTTATCATCCAAATTGGGATACCTTGAGAGTGCAATAAGCACTATTGACCATCATGCTGGGACACTAGGCATGGACCAAAGCTGTCCTGGGTACACTGGGTCATATAGTCATCCTAATAAGGTGATGAGGGAAGGCAGTCTTAGGTTTCTCGGCCCCAAATAATAGACCAATATTTTACCTTTCACCTGTCCAACTTCTTTCATGCATATCCCCTCTTTTCCATTCCTCTTTCCTTTCTTATTTTCTCTCTCCCTGCTCAGCAAGACTCATACAAACTTGCTAAACCACAACACTACAATTTCCATCCTTCATTTCACAAGGTAATTTAAGGGTGAGAAGAGCCCATTGAATCCTGATGCAGAGTGGATGGTGCGTGGGGGTAGGGTGGCAAGTGCCATGATTATAGCTCTTGGGAGGGATCAAAACTCAAGACTTTTTTTATTTCTCACCTTAAAAGGAATCTTAGTGACCCCGAGCAAATGCCCAGTAAGTAAAAACTCTTAGAATGATGCAAACATATGTACTTTGTCTTCATCCTGAAATCCATCATGACCTGGAGGCACATTTAAGACGTGAAATGCAGAGTCGGGCATCGTGCAAGAAAGAAAAACTTGGTTGGTTGAAAAAATGCTTTTATGGGTCAGTGGAAGCTATGTTCCAGGATGGTTATAGGAGGAAGTGCTTCGGAACCTGCTAGATCTAGATTTGAATCCTGATTCCACTACCTACCTAGCTGAGCGACTGTGAGCAAGCTTGCTTTCTTTCTTTCTTTCTTTCTTTCTTTCTTTCTTTCTTTCTTTCTTTCTTCTTTCTTCTTTCTTTCTTTCTCTCTTTCTCTTCTTTAACCTTAGTTATCTTATTTTTAAAATGGAGGGTTGCATCAGACCTACTTTGGAGGCTCATTGTGCCAATTAAATGAGATAATGCATTTAGCACCGTGCCAGCACATAATAAACACTAGCTCGGTGCAAGCTATTACAGTATATGCACACCAGCAAGGCTTGCAAATGCACTCATTTCATCTGTATGAAAATAGTTATGCCAGGTTTAACGATCAGAGCAGTGAACTGAGAAAGCAGAAATCCGGGTGCCTGCCATGTTTCTGCCATGATTGAGCTGTGTGGCGCTTAGCAATTTATTTCCCTTCTTTGGTTTTTAACCTCCTCTGCGAAATGTGTGAACTGGAAGTGATTCCTGTTTCAATTTCCCATTGCTATGCCACACACCACACCAAAACTCAGGGGCTTAAGCCAATTATGATCCATTATGTCTCAGGATCTCGCGAATTGTCTGGGCTCGGCTGGGCAGTTCTTCTGCTCTTTACGGTGTTGGCTGGGGTCACTCCTGCAGCTGCTTTCCACTGGATGCTCAGCTGGAGCTGGAACATCCAGAATGGTGTCACTCACCTGGTTGGCAGCTATATGGGTCAGCTCTGGTTCTCTGCATGAACTGTCATCCTCTAGGGCCATTCTCTTTACGCAGGGCCCTCCAGCTGGATAACAGACTCATGACGGGGCAGCTGGCTTCCAAGAGGGCAAAAATGGAAACTGCAAAGCGTTTTCAGGCCTAGGCCAGATGTCACACGGCGTTACTTTGTAGAATATTTGTCAAAGCGAGTGGGAGGCCAGTCAAGATTCCTGGGGGGAAGAAAAAGACTCCAAGTCCTGAAGACTTTCAAAGTCACATTATAATAGAGCGTGCAGGGTGGCACGGATCATTGTGACTACTTTTCCAAACAATCACCGAAATCCTATTGTACATGCTAGCTCTGACAGTCCATATTTAAACCTAAAGTTTTGGGGCAATCCCACTTCTCAGTTTGGTTTATGGACTTTATAAACTCCCCAGTGAGCACCTAGGGGCCTCCAGGGTTTGAAACCTTCTCTGCTCTCACTTTACCCAAATTGAAATCCATTGTTTTTGTCAACCAGTATCCTCTCAGCCTCCTCCTGGTGACCAACGTCCCCAATTTCCCTCCAGGGACCTGGTGCAGACACAGCTGGTTACCCAAAATTCAACCCCCCCATTCTGCCTAACAGAGCCCTGATTTTCCCAGATACTTAGATGTTATTGTCCTCAGATATGGGTCATGAACCTTCAAAAAGCTAAACAAGTGACCCAGCACTGACCAGTGAGACATCAAGACAAATCTCATGGGGAGCTTCCAGAAAAGATTTTCTTTCCTGAACAAAAGAAAAAGACTTGTAAGGAGAAAGCTCTTCCCTTCTTTCCTGATTTATGATCTTGTTGTGTAGAACCAGCTGTGGAAACTACCTTGTGGTCATGAGTGGTAAACCTAAAGGATCGCAGAGAAGTGCCCAGACCCCTGACATTATTAAGTTTTGGATTTATCTGATCCGGAACTGCCTGCCCCTGGACTTCTTGTTATGTGAGATAATAAGTAAGTGAGTCCGTTATCTACAGTCAAAACTATCCCTTCCCCACTCCCCTGAGTGTATATTGTTCTAGTGATGCTGACCACCTCTCACTCCAGGAAGGAACATGTAACCCATAACTAAGCAATTAGCAAGTGCATTCACCTGACCACAGTAGTTACTGCCAAGATGGACCAGGGACTCTGGCAGAGCCAATGAGGGGCAAGGCAATTCATCTTGGAGCTTTTGGAAAAAGACATTCACTTTTTTCCCTGCTGCACCTAAAAGCTGATAGGATATAGCAGCTAGGGCCACTGTGACTGTTTTTCCACCATCTCATGGACTTGAAGAGTCAACTCTGAAGAAGGCAGACTCAAGAATAAAAAGAAAACCGATTTTTTAAAAGATTTTATTTCTTTCTTTTAGAGAGAGAGAGAATGCAAGTGAGGGGAGGGAGAGGGAAAGGGAGAGAATCCCAGGCAGACTCTGTGCTGAGCATGGAGCCTGGTGCACTGCTTAATCTCATGACCCTGAGATCATGACCTGAGCCAAAACCAAGAGTCAGATGCTTAACCGACTGATCCACCCAGGTGCCCCAAGAAAACTGATTCTTGATAAGATCTCTCAAATTCTGGATCTAGCCATGCCTGAAGTCATAATCTTGCTTTTTTGGGGGGTGGGGGGGTTTATTTGATCTCCCTTTTTAGAATAAGCTGTCCTGGTGGAACTTTCTGTCATTTGCAAGGAAAAGGCTCCGGACTGAGGAAGTATGGCTACTCATTATGAAACCCCTCCATCAAACTACCACTTTGATTTTAGGGTACTCTCTGGAACTTTTATCTTGAACCTCTGTTCCTCATCCAAGTTCATCTACTCCTATAAATGTTCTTGCCACCACCTATAATTATATGGTCTAGCCATTAAGAGTAAGGCCTTGGGACTAGGCTTGGCCCTCGGTTCAAATCCCAGCTCTACTACTGATTAGCTCTGTGACCTTGGGCAGGTCTTTTAAATCCCTGTGTTCTTTAGCTCCGACATGTTTAAAATTAGGACAATAATGGTTCCTGCCTCCTAGGGTTATTGTGAGGATAAAAGCAGGGAATGCAGGCAAAATGCTTAGCCAGCATTATGTATGGCACATGAGGCTCTCACAAATGTTTGCTATTTTTTTTTTTAAGATTTTATTTATTTATTTGAGAGAGAAAGAACATGAGAGGGAGGAGGATCAGAGGGAGAAGCAGACTCCCTGCTGAGCAGGGAGCCTGTTGCGGGACTCGATCCTGGGACTCCAGGATCATGACCTGAGCTGAAGGCAGTCACTTCACCAACTGAGCCACCCAGGTGCCCCAAATGTTTGCTATTTTAAATGAAAACCTAACTTAAGGTGATAGGCAGAGTAATGACCCACACAGAGATGTCCATGTCTCAATCCTCAGAACCTGTGAATACATTATGTTTCACTGCAAAGGGGAATTAAGATTGCAGATGGAATTAAGGTTGGCAATCAGCTGCCCTTATAATGGGAAGATAATCCTGGATTATCCAGCCGGGTCTAATGTAATCACAAAGGTTCTTAAAAATGGACGAGAGAGGCAGAGGAGGTAACTGGAGTGATGTGTTGCAAGAAGGACTCAATCTGGTTCTAGCTTTGAAGATGGAGAAAAGGGGCCACAGGCCAAGGAATGTGGGTAGCCTCCAGCAGCTGCCAAAGACAGAGAAGCAAATTCTCCCCTAGAGCCTGCAGGAAGGAATGCAACCTTGTTGACAATGGGACTTTAGCCCAGTGGGACCTGCTCCTGAGCCTCTCCTCCACATCTTTCTGTAACTGCTACCATGGACTCAGCGATGAATGAGAAAGTCATGGCTCTACCCTCATGGAGCTTACGAGGTATGTATTCTGCAGCATGCAGGGTCTTATGAAATCCAATTTGGCAACAAGCATCGGAGTTGCCAATGAGAATGAGAAGTTGTAAGTCCAGGCAGCTACAGGGCAGAGATGTGGGGCAGAAACCCACAGAGAGGGAAAGGAGTGGGGAACTATGGGTTGTTAATTGAAACCAGAGCTGAGGCAGTAAATGTTGTCCTAGTTGGAGTCCAGGACAGAAGTCTTGAGGTTACACTAGTCTGGCTGCTCTGTGTGGGGGCCTCAGGGAGGAGAGAGACATCAGGTTGGATGCCAGGGGGGCATGAAAAACACACCTTCTACGTGTTCAACCCTCACCATGACCTTTCTTTTTTTTTTTTTTTTAAGATTTTTATTTATTTATTTGACAGAGGGAGACACAGCGGGAGAGAGAGAGCACGAGCAGGGGAAGTGGGAGAGGGAGAAGCAGGCTTCCCGAGGAGCAGGGAGCCGGATGCGGGGCTCCATCCCAGGACCCTGGGATCATGACCTGAGCCGAAGGCAGACGCTTAACGACTGAGCCACCCAGGCGCCCCTCACCATGACCTTTCAAGAGATGTTATTAGGCCCTTTTTCTAGAGGAGAAAATCAAGGTTCATAGAAATTAAGTAGCTTGATCAGATTTACACAATAAGTAAATGGTGAAATGGAATTTTAATTTTTTTTTTTTGCTAACAAAGAACTGCAAATTCTCCGTTTCCATGTAATGTTGACTTAGTTGTTTCAATGCTCTTTAGACACTGCCCAGCTCACCTTGTAAATTATTTAGGGCCAAGACTGGACTTATTTACTCATAAAGTACAGCAGGAAGTGGAATGCTTAAAACCCTATCTCAGCAATTCTTAGTTGCCATCAGTTGGAATAGGCACTACTCATTCCACATAGCACTAGGAAAGAAAACCTGGTCAGGATTATAAGACTTCTCAATTTGAGAGGTGCCAAACATGGAAAAATATGCATCTTGGACTCCATAAAATACAGTAAAGAATTTTTTTTTATTCTTTATTTATTTTTATTTTTTTAAAGATTTTATTTATTTTGACAGAGAGATAGACAGAAGAGCACAAGCAGAGGGAGTGGCAGAGGGAGAGGGAGAAGCAGGCTCTGCACTGAGCAGGGAACCCGATGCGGGACTCGATCCCAGGACCCTGAGATCATGACCTGAGCCGAAGGCAGACGCTTAACCATCTGAGCCACCCAGGCGCCCAAGAATTTTTTTTTTAAATGATGATGTTGATGAAGTGTCAAATCCCCTTTTGCTAGTCTACTCTTGGGCTGACCCATGATTTAGGTTTCTTATGTTTTAACTCAAACTGTTTTTTTATGGAAATATAACTCATATACAGTATTGTATTAGTTTCAGGTGTACAATTTAATGATTCAACAATTCTATACATTAGTCGGTGCTGATCACAATGAGTGTACTCTCAATCCCCTTCACCTACTTCACCCATCCCCCTACCCACCTCCCCTCTGGCAACCACTAGTTTGTCCTCTGTATTTAAGAGTCCGATTTGTTTGTTTGTATCTTTTTTCCTTTGTTCATGTCTTTTTTCCTTTGTTTGTTCATTTTGTTTCTTATATTCCACATATGAATGAAATAATACAGTATTTGTTTTTAACCCAGACTGTTTAAAAATGTCTCAAATAAGTTCCCTTTGAACAACTCTGTTGGAAATTTTTCATTGTTCAAAATACGGTACTATTGAACAAGGGGGAGAAATGAAGAATTATCACCACAAACATCGATAATGAAAAACATGATTTCTGGTGTGCTGAACACTGTGTTAAGATGGACTGTGCACTGTCCATCTTGACTTCTCATAATCGTCTTATGAATGATTAGGCTTTTATTACTGCCATTTGCACATAGACAGGTGAGGCTCACAGAAGTTGAGTTCCTTGTCCAAGGCCCCCCAACATGCAAATGGCAGAGACAAGACTTGAGTCTCTGCCTGGGACTTCTGGGCTTGTGCCCATAACCACTGTCTTTCACATAAGCAAAAATGGGGTGGCATCTATTTTCCTGTATAAAAAATTCTGCAACCATAACCCTTTGCATCATATAATTAATGTCTGCTTTTCCTTGGTCTGTCTGAGCTACGAACCCAGTTATCCTTCCAATAAGTGTTTTTCCTCCTAGTGCTGATTTGTTCTTATTCTCTTACAGATCAGTCTCCAGAATTTTAATCATTCTTGGCTCACTTCTCTGACAAACTTACCAAAGACATGTGCTGAAATTGCAGTCAGCAAAGTGCCCCGAAAACGTAAAAAAAAAAAAAAAATCAACAACCAACTTCTATAGTTCATCTGATCTACACAGGAAATTAGAAAACACCCCATACTTAACTGGAAAAATACTTGAAATGAAATGAAAAGTGAGGTTTACTGTTATTTAGATTTTGATTAAAAAATGTTTATCCCTTATCTAAGGCTCAGGGACACTGGAAATGAAGGAGCTGAAAGCTCGCTTTATAGAACTTTAATGATCTTTTCTTATTATGTTATATTACTGTTTCCTAAGCCTGTGGTCAAATACAATAGCTTTATTAAAGCTGTGATTCAGTTAGAGGGGGGAATGAATTTTTCTGCCACGGGAGCACTGGTGAGAAGTGAGAGAAGATGCTAGCACTGCTGTGTGGAAGAAAACCCTTCCAGAAAAGGTGGGTGCCAGGGACTCACGCAGTGGGGTACAAGGATTCTTCTTCCTGGATTCCAAGCTTCCCTGAATTTACTGAATTCAGGGTGCCAAGGGCTCACGCAGTGGGGTACAGTGATTCTTTTTCCTCCGTTCCAAGCTTCCTTGAATTTACTGCAAAACAGCCCAGGGGTATTAGCTTCTGGATCACTGGGAGAAGGAAAACAACACAAAACAGAGACGAGGTCTGGGGTTGCAGTTGGAACACGGGATAAAGCTGCTGATGTTCTGTCTCAAGTTCCCAGGTATGAGACATGGACACTGATAAATGCTCACATATATAGAGCATTTGCTGTCGCCCAGGCACTGCTCTAAGCACGGTGCATTCGGCGCATTTTGTTACATTGTTTAATTCCCTCAGCATTTTGTTTCATCCTTTAGACCCCTCAACAACCTCATCAGGTGGATACTATTCTCATTTGCATTTTACAGGGGAGGAAACTGAGGCTGAGAGTAACTTAATGCAAGTTCACACGCTAAGTGGTGGAGCCAGGATTTGAACCGATATTTCGACTCCAGAGCCTGTACATGCACTTGGCCATGACACAATGTTGCTAATTCCCCATCTGCTTCTGCAGGCAGGCCAGGCGCTCTGGCGGCTCCTAAGGAATGGGGGTGGGGCAGCCTCCAAGAGAAGGGGTAATCTCAAGGCAGCCTGAGAAAAGAGGGATTTGGAAGGAAATTGTTGTGGCCTCCTAACCCAGGCAGGGCTGGCTCCCTTTAAAGGGGGGAGAAATGAAGCAATTTCAAAGAGCCCGGGGAGGTGAGAGGTCAAGACTAAGCCACCGTAGCTAAGCGATGTAGAAATGCAAGCCCGTCATTGCTAAAGTGACAAAATAGAATATCAGGACACATTCAAAACAACCTCACACAATTATTATGGAAATTAACTGTTGCTGTTTCTGAGACATTTTTGCCAGCCACGTGAGGGACATATGACATCATAAACAGTTACTTGTGAAATAGGGGATGAGGGATTGAGACTTGGGCAGCTCTCCGACCTTGGCCAAGTTTCTTAGCCTTGTAAGCCTCAGTTCCCTCATTTGTAAAGTGGAGATGTTAATAGCATCTACCTCTTAGTGTTCTCATAAGGCTTAAATGATGGTAATGTAGGCAAAGTGCTTGGCACCATGCAGAGTGCACCGGAAAGTGCCCAATATATGAATATGTGAATTCCTTCTGCTCTGCTGTCAATCCCACCTGCTATAAAACGGAGTCCCATCTGTTGTGAGGGAAATACATTATTTACGCATGAAGTGGGGGGGTTTGAATACCAACAAATATTTACTCAGTGTCCTCCACGTCCCAGGGAGGGTGTTGGATACCAGAGATACGGGAATACTGTCTTTGGGACTGGGTTTTTACAGAAAAACCGAGAGGTGTTTTGTGATTCTGAGAATACAGTAGGCCTCCTGCTCCATATTCTAATGATACCCTGTACCGCCTCTTTCCTACTTACTATTTGCAATGCCTGACTCCCACCAGACTGTAAGCCTCCCTGAGGAAGTGACTAATTAATGCCTCGAGGGTGAATGTTAGCTGGCTGAGGGGGAGGGCACCGAAGAGTAAGAGGCTCCAGATAAGGGGAAGAGAGAGTGTGGTGTCTCAGAGTCAGTGTGGAATGAGGCATGTCAAAGAACTGAAAACCAAAAATGATCCCGTTTGGCTGGAGCTCAGAGAGCAAGGGATGATGGGTGTTAGGTGAGTGAGGTCACAGAAAGAGCCGGAGGTGGGATTATGGAGGTTTTACAGCTCAATTGTGGAAGCCAGCTCCTCAGGCGAGCCCCAGAGATTAGTAGAAGCTTCACAGCACTGTTCAAAGTCTAGACATTAGGTCTAGAATGGTAGAATCCTTTGTGTGTATCTTTTTATTATTCTAGAAAGGATAAACAGTCGGGAAAACAAAGGCCACTCAATATACTCCATAGTTGAAGGTTATGGTCCAGGGAATTAAAGTTTTATAAAACTGAGAGGAGTCAAGAGGGGATGGTAGAACAAAGTTCAGAGAAGCAACTGATGGGATTAGGACACACTACCCTCAGATACGGCACCTTGGCAGACTAAGCTGAAGGAATTTGAGAAACAGCAAAGCAGGAATATCATGCAACCTCCCCCGTTTCTTTCCTCAAATGGATTGTGAAACTCCGGAGTGAAAAGTGCCGTTCCTGTACCAGGAGGAAGGAAGACGTTCTGATCCCCAGAGATGGGGAACTGGGGGCTGAGAAATCTCTACAGATAGCCTTGTTAAACTTACCCTCATCTTCTAGCAACTTCTTTACCTTGTACTTCCGCTAACCCAGACCCCTCTGTCTTATCTGTTTCTTGGAGTCCTCCTTCTCTGTGAAGGCATCCAGGTACATGTCAACATTCAATAAAAGTTGTATGCTTTTCTTCTGTTAATCTCTGTCGGTTGAATTTTCAGACCTGACCAGGCACCTTAAGAGGGTCCAGCAAAACTTTTTCCTCCCCTACACAGCCTCTGACCGTCTGGTCTGGCTATCCCAGAACAGGGGATCCTCAAAGGTCTGCCCAGAAGCCACCGCAGATCTCAGCCCACCCATGCGTCTGCTTGCAACTACCTCAAGGGAAAAATGGCTTCTTCTCTCCTGCCTTCCAAATATCTCCTTAGGGGCTTCTCAGTGGCCCTTCTGAACCTGAAACCAGGCCAGGAAAGGGGGCGAGAGATCTAGAGCTGGCTTCTAGTGAAGCAAAGAGGGCAGAAGCAAAACACCTCTCTGCTGTGGGAAATCTAAGACACACTGTTATTTGATGCACCACTGCAACAGGAAAAATGGGCCCAATTACACTGACACAAGGCTTTCCCGTCATCAACACCGAGGCACACGCCCACTTCACAGATGTGAACATGTGTGTGCCTCGGGAAATGCCTCTGATAATTGATTTTAAACAGAAGAAAAAGTGAAAAACCACTGGCCATTGTGAATTCTTATCTTCCAAAAGAATGTGTACTTTCGGGAAACTGAGGCAGTGATTTAGCCTGCTTCACTGTCAGGACCCCTGAGCCTCCGGGTGGGAGCAGAAAGCCTTGCCTCCCTCCCGCCCTGAGCTGACTGACTGTCCTGATTTGCCCCTCAGCCTTCCCCGAAGTGGCCCTGAGGAAACCGCACATTCACATGGAGCCAAGAGAGCTAATTGTCCTTGCTTGCCTCAAGGCCAACATTAAGGGTTTTTTTTCTTCTTAACTTTTTATTTTTTGTGAAATCTATTACACACACAAAAAAGTGCACAAAACCTACACCTACTCAAGAAATGGAATGTTGCTGGCACCCCCCAGAAAGCCCTCCCCGTACCCTCTCCTTCCTTCTCTCCTGAGGGCAGCTAGCCCCACAGATCAGTTTGCCTACTTCGAAGTTGTGTGTAAGTAGACTCACACAGCAGGTCCTCCTTGGGTCTGGCCTCTCTCCTCCATTGTCCTTCGTGAGATTCATTCCTGTTGTGCACATTGCTGTTCGGTAGTCTGTGTGCCGGCCTTCCATTGTCATGTTGGGCGTGTGGGCCATTTCCCTTTTGGGGCTATTGAGCTCAGTGCTGCTATCAAGATTCTAGCGCGTGTCTTTTGTGAAGATCTGTATGCGTTTCTATCGGACGTGTACCTAGGAGTGGAACGGAAGGCCTATTGGCTTCTACCAATTTTGGCTATTGGCTATTGGCCTATTGGCTTCTACCAAGCTACCTACTAGCTACTACCTAAACTTAAGTGTGCGCAGACTAAACTTCCTTGCTTTCATTCTTCGGGAATGACAACAGCATTGCGCCGCAACTTTTTCAGACAAGCTTCCTCCGGCCAAGGCCTTGAACCCTGGAAGCATTCCATGGAGAAGAAAATGCCTTTCTTGACCGCAGAACAGGCACATCCACTTTAGGCGGAACGGAGAGTTTGATGCGGGTGAATATACCAGTGCCCGGCCACAGCTGAAGAACTTTCCACGGGAAGTGTCTTTGGGAGGGTCAGTTGTACCTCTGACTTACTCAGCACCTTGTTACCTGGGCAGATGCAAAGTTACAGCCTTCGGGAACCTCTCTGGGCATCCTCGGCTTTTGCATCCATGGCAACGCATGCTTTACATACCATTTTCTTTCAAACAATGGGAAATTAAACATTTGATATGAAGCAATGGCGGGTTTAGGTTAGAGGATGCGGGAGGGGTAAGACTGTGTCTCCGAGTGGCAACTTGTCAGACGGAATGGAATGCCTAATGCAATGCACTTAAGGAAAGGTGTTGGTACAAAGGCTCCTTTCTCTGTGGCATGCATGAAAAATATGTCTCGCTGCCCGCTTCCCTCAGCCTGCCCTGCTCTTGCATGCCGATTGCATCACACACACACACACAAACTCATGCACAGTCAAGCAGCAATTCTCGGGATGAAGCAGAAAAATTAAAAAAGAAAAAGCTACCGGGGCACCTGGGTGGCTCAGTCGGTTAAGCGTCTGCCTTCGGCTCAGGTCATGATCCCAGGGTCCTGGGATTGAGCCCCGCATCGGGCTCCCTGCTCAGCGGAGAGTCTGCTTCTCCCTCTCCCTCTGCCCCTCCCCTCCGCTCCTGCTCTCTCTCTCTTGCTATCTCCCTCTCTCTCTCAAAGGAATAAAATCTTTAAGAAAAAGAAAAAAGAAAAAGCTACCAACCTTCAGCATGTGGCTTCCTGGCCGGAGTCGGGTAGTAGGGGCTCACTAAATATTTGGTTAACAGGTCAATGAATGAATGCAGCCGCAAGCTCTCCAGCAGTCCCGTGACATTGGAGATCGCCTTTCGTTTTGTACACCAGTTTCCTTATTATGACTGTTAATGACTTAATTCTGTGATTATCTTTATGCCCTTATAAAAGCATTTTTAACAATTAGGGGCTGTCTCTGAAGTTGTATTTTAAATTAATTCAGCAGTGTATTTAAGAGCCTCCACTGTCTGTTAACGCCAACATGCTTGAGAGCAGTAGGTGGGGCGGTACGGTCCTGTTGAGAGTGACAAGGCTGCCTATCTCCTAGATTTTCTTTTCTCTCTCTCTCTCTCTTTTTTTTTCCTTTACTTTTTGTTTTTTCCACCCCCCACCCCACCCCATCAACATCAAAAGAGAAGGGATGACAGGCCAGGGGAACTGGCAGGACAGGAAATCAGCTTCAATGGTGAAAAGCAAACAAACAGTGGTTCTCTCCTTCTTGTCACCTTTCATGTTGAAATCCCTGGAATAGAGTTTCAGGCACCGAGAAGTGCTGGCCCCTCCTCTTTTCTCCCTGGCATTGGGTTTAGGAGCAGCCCATCTCAGCGCCTTGGCATTTGTGGGGAATGGTTTTTTTTGTTTTTTTTTTTATTTTAAAGATTTTTATTTATTTATTGAGAGAGAGAGTGATAGAGAGCATGAGAGGGGGAGAGTCAGAGGGAGAAGCAGACTCCCCGCTGAGCAGGGAGCCCGATGCAGGACTCGATCCCGGGACTCCAGGATCATGACCTGAGCCGAAGGCAGTCGCTTAAACAACTGAGCCACCCAGGCGCCCATTTGTGGGGAATGTTACATTCTGGGGCAGGTTTTCGTTTTTCTAATAAACATGCATAAACACACACGCACCAACAAATGCGTGAGTGCCTAATATTTAGAGTCAAGTCTGGCAGGTGGAAATGAGCCCCGTTGACAAATCTCTATTTCTTGTATTATTTCACCAACAAAAGCTCAAATGCTAACTAGCTTTGTGAATAATTTGTGGATGGGAATGCGATCATTTTTCTAAGTCAGCCGGTGGGCTCAGCTCATCGCACTCCCCACCTAAAAACAAATTCTCTGGCTGACTGTGAACATACCGATACTGGCGGCAAGTGGAGCAAACTTATGGGGACCATTAAAGTGCCAGGGCAACGGGAAATAACAGGGAAGTGGATACTGATTTGCATTTATGTCATAAAATAACTTGTCACCTTCAATTTATCACAGTAATTGGTACCAGAGGAAAATGTGTGATGCTTACGCTTGGTTCAAAGCCACCTTTCCTCATCTCCCACTTCCTGCCTCTCCCTCTCCTGAAATAGTAATGGGTGCACTTCTAAAGATAAATGATCTTAGACCTTTTCTATATCACTGGCATTTGGGAACTGAGATGCGTTGATGTATTCAAGAGTTTAAATGTCACAATCATCCAATGACTCACGTGCTATTATTATCCCCATATCACAGATAAAGAAGCAGAGGCACAGAGAAGTGACTTGCCCAAGGTCATAAAACCAGTAAGTGGTAGAGCCAGGATCTGTGCCTGGACAGTTAAGACCCTCGAGCCCATGGTCTTAACCACAGTTGCGAACATGGCTGAGGCTATAACGAACACCCTAACAGAAATAGTGGGGGTGACACCAATACCTGGGAAAAACACACATCCCCAAGATGTTCAAACGGATAAGAAAAACATACTGCAGAGGACACATCATTTCAAACCAACAGAGAGACCTGGCCAGGTATAAGGAAGTTATTCCAACTGGGGTTTGAAAAATAATGGGTGGTTTGTGGTTATTACCAATGCAGATCAGGCATGGTCCTCTTGATTACAGTGGGGTGCTTTGAATCCTGTGACTTTATTTCTACAAGCCAACCAAAGCTACACATGACAGATAGTTGCATCTTTATTAGGGAAATTCTCCGGGTCTCTCTCCACTTAACTTTTGTCAGAGCGTCTGTATATTTTAGTTCTGCAAATGGTAAGTTGACTTCTACTGGTGAATTTGAAAGTATTTCTGGGTTGGGGGTGCCCCATGTTTCAGAGAGCAGGTGAATTCGGCTTCCTCGGACTGCTTGGCTTACGAATGCCCTGAAAGAATGGGGCTTTTTTTCCAGGCATTTCAGGAGTATGCAATTCGTGCTGCATTTGATGATGGACAGATCAAGGTTAAACTCTCCGCTCTAGCACCGTAGTGGAACTTGGGCAACTTAGTGCACCCCTCTGAACTTTGATTGCCTGCTCTGTCAAAAGAAGCTGACGATACCTTCCTGAAGATTAAGTAGGGTGAGAAAAGCACGCCCATTTAGCTAACAGTTTCGGGCACTTTACAACAATGAATGGCCGCGCTTGCTTTCATTTGGCTCATGATCTGTAAGTACAGTACGTGTGCTATACTGCGTTTCTCTCTTTTTAAATTTGTGGTAAAATACATATAACATAAAATTGACCATTTAAACCATTTTGGAGCGTAGAGTTCTGCGGCATTAAGTACATTCACATGGTTGTGTGAGTGGCACCACCATCCATCTCCAGGACCTTTTCACCTTCCCTCCCTAAAACTCTGTCCCATTAAACACGAACTCCCCATTTTCCCCTCCCTCCAGCCCCTGACAACCACCATTCCACTTTCTGTCTCCGTGAATTTGACTCTTCCCGGGACTTCAGAGAAGTGGAATCACACCGTGCTTGTCTTTTTATGTCTGACTTCTTTCATTTAGCATACCACTTTCATCCACGTTGCAGCACAAGTCAGAACTCCATCCCTCTTTAAGGCTGAATAATATTTCAGTGGAGGCATAGACCACATTTGGCTTATCCATTCATCTATCAATAGATACTTGGGTTGTTTCCACCTTTGGGCTATTGTGAATAATGCTGTTATACACATAGGGGTACAAATTCCCTGCTTTCAATTCTTTGGGGTATATACCCAGACGTGGGATTGCTAGATCATATGGCAATTCTATGTTTAATTTTTGGAATCTGGGCGTCTTTTGTATACATTATTTGGAGTAGAAGAGGTGTTGAGAGGTACCCTGGGCGGTTCTCAGATGTTCCTACAGGACTGCCTCATCATCAGTCCCCAAATTAGTTCAAGGAGCTACAAGGCAGCTCCATAAAAGCAGGGGGCATGCTACTCAGTCGTTGGGGCTCTCTGTCGCCTGCTTTCCCCCTCAGTTACAGGTGACTGATTGCCAGAGCTGGGAAAGTAATCCCAAAGATATTAGTATGCAAACCAGAACAGGGAACAATGCGGTTTAAAACTGTTTCTCGACTGTTTTGCTATAGATACGTGTCTGAATGTGACACATATCCCACCCCGAACACCCCCTCCTCTCTCTGCTGGATGAGCTACGCCAGGCACATTGGGATGTGTTAACCCTTCCTGACCGAGCATCAGTGACTTCCTCAAAGCATACGATGTTTCCGCAGCCCTGACTCTGAGCGGTGGTTTAGCTGGGAAGCTGCCAGTTACCGGATGACATCAATTGTTCCGTAACTGACAGACCCACCGGAAAAGTCTCATTATCACCAGTAACGGGAGAACCTCATCCATATCACTCCTGTCAAGGCCGTCAGGTTGGGTCGTGTAAGTATCCAAAGAGCGAGCTCTGGCATCACACACGAGGAGAATCCTGCGCTCTGGTGACGCAATTCACCCATCCAGCCCCGTCCCCGCAGGGAAAGCTGCAGGAGAAGATCAGAAGTCACCGTTATTCAGAAACCAAACTCAGTATGCTTCTTTACGTTCCTTTAACCTGTTGCTGACCTTCGCAGAGAGAGGAGATTTTCAGAGGAAAAAGTGTTGATTTAGTGCATGAGCAAACGGCAGGAGGTTAGTAGATCCTAAGGAAATGGTTAGGAGGGAGCCCTCGGAGTCCTGGAAGTACAGTTGGCCCTTCAGTGGGCACTTGGCAGAGTCACCTTCCTAAGCTACCCAGACAGGGCTCTCTAGGAAAATTACTTTTAGCTGCACTATCGGGGGTCTGCTTAGAGGGAAATATCACCAGGATGGTATGACCATCATGGGCTCTGGCAGCAGACAGACTGGGGCTTGCTTAATTATGTCGCATGGGGTAAATTACTTAACTTCTCTGTGCCTGTTTCCACATCAATGAAATAAAGAGAATGAGAAAAAAATCTACCCTGCTTTGGCCATTTATTAGCTATATGGGCTTTGGTAGATCAACTCTTAATGAGCTAATCGGTGGAATAACTCCTGTCTCTAAAGGATTGTTGTGAGAAGAGGCAAATTTTAGGACAAGTCAATGGTTCACGTAGGTACTCAGTAGTTATTAGACAGGACTGTTTCAAGCTACCTTTCATCCTTTGGTGGTGGGTGGGGCATAAATAATCAGAATGCATATATAGAAAATAAAATTTGGACTCAAAAAGAAAAATATCTGTGTTGAGTTTACCTGGGGATGTTGCCGCTGCCATTTCTGCCAGGATGTTTGAGTCTGAGGCCACCTCCCACACTAGAAGGCAGATGCCTTTCATAATCTGATTCTATCAGCACAGTGTCATGGTTAAGTGAGATGCCCCTGGAGTCAATAATCAGGGATCAGACCATGGCACCTCAGCTTCCAAGCCTTATGATTTTGAAGAATTTCTTATTCTCTTGTATTGTCAGTCTCCTGATCTGTAAAACAGGACAAGAATTGTACGTGCCTCAGAGGTCGTGATTAAATCCAATGAGTTAATACTTGTGAAGTGCTTAGAATGATACCTGGAAGGGAACAATGGAAAATGTTTAATAAAAGTTAGTCGTGATTATTACCCGGAAGCTTTCCTAAGCAACTACTACAGCCAGAGGGGAGAGGCGCAGCAGGCTCACGCTCACTTTGGTGCGCATCTCTTCCTGACTCTTCATTCAGGGACAGCACACTGCTAGCCTGAAATTGGCCACGGTGGGAGTTTTTACACCAGGAAAATTGGTGAACACCGCAGATCAGCCTCTCTCCCTTCTTCCTCCCCAAACCCGCTCATTAAATGTTTACCAACACACTGCTGGGCACGAGAGAACTCCTGGGGCCTCTAAGCCTGCCTTTGCACAGGTCCCGGGGCCAGGCGAGAATGGGGGTGCCAGGAAGGTCAAAGGCTGCTCTCCAATCAAGCTGCTGGGGAGAGGCAGATACTCTGCCTCCCCTGACTCCCTAGTCTTCATCCCTACCCATCCTCGTGGCGATGTAGCAGTGCAGTATGTGTTGTCAGAGGAGATCTTTCCAGACATTCCTTCTACCCCTCCTACTTTTTGAATGTTCTCTTTAGTCAGGAGTCTTTCATTGTAAGCCACAGAAACAAACTCTGGCAAATGTAAGAAACAGAGACGTTCGGGCGCCTGGGTGGCTCAGTCGGTTAAGTGTCTGCGTTCAGCTCAGGTCGTGATCCCGGGGTCCTGGGATCGAGTTCCGCGTCCAGCTCCCTGCTCAGCAGAGAGCCTGCTTCTCCCTCTCCCTCTGCTGCTCCCCCTGCTTGTGTTCCTTCTGTCTCTCTGTCAAATAAATAAATACAGTCTTAAAAAAAATATCCAAATGGTAACAAATGATGCACCCACGGGCTTCAAAGGGGGCTTGAAGTAGACGGTTTTGCACAGACAGGTCCCAGGCAGCTGCAGAGAGTTCTGGTAGGGAACCCCTCCACTCTATCACCAGCCAGAATAAATAGGCTTTAAGCTTTCGGTTTTTTTCTTGCTTAAGAAGCAAAGTCTTAGGAGGAAGAATCCAGTTGACTGAGCTGGGACCACATGCCCACTTGTCGGTTATATGAGGGCGTCTGGATTTAGGACTCAATCAAACCACCCACCACAGGGTAATTTCCCGAAGTAAACCAGATGCTCTTGAAGCAATGGACGCCGGGTGGCCACAACCATGACAAATGCTCCTTCTACCTGCCAAGTCCTCTGGGGGTGGGGGTGGGGAAATGTTTTGTGGTCCCTCTCTGCAAACGGGGTGCTATTGCCAACTGAACTTCACATGTGTGGTCTTTCACAGAAGGTGCTGGAAGCATAGATCGGCGAAAAACCCCTGAGGCCCGCCAGACTGCAGAACACAACCTCAAGGGACGAGCTGCCTGTCTTTAGCTTGAATAATCCCAAAGTTCATCGAGTTCAGGAGAGCACACTTCACACAGTGATCTCCATGCGGGCATTCTCTGGGGAAGGACTCAAGAACTCAATCAGCCCTTTTCTTTTTTTTTTTTTTTAAACATTTCATTTATTTATTTGAGAGAGAGAATGAGATAGAGAGAGCATGAGAGGGGGGAGGGTCAGAGGGAGAAGCAGACTCCCCACTGAGCAGGGAGCCCGACGCGGGACTCGATCCCGGGACTCCAGGATCATGACCTGAGCCGAAGGCAGTCGATTAACCAACTGAGCCACCCAGGCGCCCCTCAATCGGCCCTTTTCACCTCCAATCTCCGCCTCCCCCCCGCCCCCGTTCCTGCCCAGAGTGATTAATGCCATGATGGCTTTGATGACAGCTCCACAGGATCCCCAGGGACCTCAAATCTTGGGATGGCAACCCAAGGCTATTTGTTTCCTCCCAGGACCCTGACCATTTCTATGGGCACCAGCTAAGCCCTCGGGAACGTCTTTTGTAAGCCTGTCAGAAGCACTCGGGGCCTTGGTGTGCCTTTTCTAGTTTGAATTTCTTTTTCCTTCTATTCCTCATTGTGATCGATTTCAGAAAGGTGGTTTCATCCTCTTTGGTTCATTCTTTTTTTTTTAGCAGCTCTGTAGATGATGGCCTTGTTTCTTTGACACTATCTGGATGATCTCCCTTTATCAGCAGATTTCTGTGGCTTGTCTTTGGAGGCATATGCTAAGAAATTGGTTCAGGGAAGAATCACTAGTGAACCCCCAAAGACATGTGAAACTGGCTTTTCATAGGATGACTCATGGGAAGGGGGGTCAACAAGCAAGCTTCTCGTGAACTGATGTGACAGTAACACAGACAATGTGAGGTGTCTTTTTTTTTAAGATTTTGTTTATTTATTTATTTGAGAGAGAGAGAGCGAGAGTGCACATGAGCGGAGGGAGGGACAGAGGGAGAGGGAGAGAAAATCTCAAGCAGACTCTGAACTGAGCTCAGAGTCAGATACAGGGCTGGATCTCACCACCCCGAGATCATGACTCAAGCCGAAAGCAAGAGTCAGACACTCCACCGACCCCAAGCCACCCAGGCGCCCCAATGTTAGGTGTCTTTAAACACAATTATTAAACACGACTATTTTACTATATGAGTGGGTGGAAATGGGTAGAAAAGAAACCACTTAATCTGCCTGTGCCTTTACTTATGTCCTAGGGGTCAATTCCTAATACTTCCTGTTTCTTTACTACGTGCTAGGCGTTTTTCTAAGTGCTTTACATGTGTTAACTCATAAAAGGTAGGTCTTCTAATTATCCCTATTTTCAGATGAGAAAACTGATGGTCAGAGAGCATAAGTAAGTGCCCAAGGTCACAGAGTCAAAAAAATGGAGCACCCAGGGTCAGAACCTAGAATCTCTCTCTAGATTCCAGCTCTTTGCTACTAAGCTGTAGCATCCCCAAGGGGCAGGGGTCACGTGATCCATCTCCTGCCCTCTGTGCCTGGCACTTGGGCAGGTGCCTGCTTACCTTTGTAGCCTCAAATCCCGCAATTCTCCTTCTGAGACCACACTCTCCAATCACAATGACCTTCTTTCATTTCTGAACAGCAAACTCCTTCTCTCCGAGCCTCAAATATGCAATTCCTTCGGATTGAAATGCTCTCCACTCCCTTTTTTCCCCTCTATGCTGGCTGACTTCCACTCATTGCTCTGGTCTCTGTTTAAATGCCACATCCCTCGACTCCAATGTGAGGTTGTCCCCTATTAATACTCTCATATGGCCATGTATTTTCCTGTCATCCCATTTATTACAGTAATGATTTGCTTAATGTCTGTCTCCTCTACCAGGCTCGACACTCCAGAAGAGCAGAAACTATATCTCCCGTTTGCTGACCTGTCCCCACCACCTAACACAGTGCTTGACCCAAAGTAAGCAGCCAGGAAATATTTGTGGAAAGAATAGATGCTCAGTGTCTGCTTGCCAAATAAATGAAGGCTTTGAATAAGGCAGGGCAACCAGAGATAGGGCTTAGGATGACGACTCCATTGTTTATTACACCTTCTACCCAGGGAGTGTTACTCAAATTGAATAAGGAGCAATCAGAACTTACTGTTGGTCTTAGTCCTGGGACACTGGTCCAAGAGACTTCCTGCTCCTCTAGGTGTTCACCTGTTAGCGGCTGGATCATGGGTGTAGGGCATTGTTCAGGAGAAGGACTGGGGTGTTTGGGAAAGTGGGAGAGGCTCTCTGGGCATTCAGGGCAGTAGGCATGTATCAACAAAACTGGAAGTATTTCAATAGTCTAATAACCAACATAACTGTACCGATATATACTGCACATACCTGAGCCATGAGTAATCACTTGAAAATAACCCAACAGGGATTTCACGTGGAGCACCGGCTTCTGAGTTGCTAAGTTTAAAGGCATTACGATAATTCATATGGTATGAGTCATGCACCCAGGATCATAGCATCGGAAAGGGTACACACTTCCTGTGGAGTTGGGTCATGAATATAGATTAAAGGGAAACTTCACATAGGTCTCCACTGCAAACACATGGAGGAAAACAGAGCCATTCAGCAACTTTTTTGGAGGACATCTTTTATTAGCTTGATGCCTTGAGAAGTCAGAGATGCTCAACCTCTTCTTCATTAGCATTTTGATGTTGCTAATAGGTCCCGAGAGATGGTCTCACTAAATGATAAAACTGAACGTGCTGCCCCTTGAAGTGCAAGGTCGAGAGGCACATGTGACGGCCAAGGTGTTGTTTTCTTCCCAAGGTCGGCAGAGCCTGTTCTACAGGGTCAAGCAGCCAAAGATCGAGTGGTAATGGCTGGACTTTGCCTAGTTGGGAGCTATGGTGGAGGCAGGAAGCTGACTGCAGATGGAAAGTCATTTTCCCTGAAGTTACCCGACCTTCCTTTAATCCTAAATGTACCAGGTGGAGGCCCAGCTCTTTTGCCTCAATTTGGCATCACTTCAGCTCAGATGCTGATTGAAGGTCAATCTGAGGGCCGGGTGTTCCAGGGGCAAATGCTTCTACCACATGGGATTCTTTTTAACAATCCCTCCTTATCCGCCGTCTTCTCATTCCCAATCCTTGCCTTTCGTCTTCCCTTTTAATCATTTTCCTGGCTTATATCTCAAACTTGCCAGTGGCAAACAGAACAGAATTTGTTATTGACTCCTGGGTCACTTGTTTCATGGATTATTTCAGGTCCAATCCTATTAAATGTCTCCACTGTGGGGAAATCTTTCTGAATAACCAAATAGGGCATTTACTCCTCAAGTAAGGGCCAGCTTATTGAAAGCAGAATTTGAGAGCAGGGTTTAGAAAGAGATCAGGTGGACTTTGTTTCCAGCAATAATGGCGAACTACATGACCTAAAAACCTTCCCTCTATAAAACTCCTATAAATGTTTTATAAAATATAACAAACATCTTTTTAAATGCATAGCTGAGCTCATAAAAATGTAAGGAAAATCCCCAGGGGGCCAAAACAAAGAGAGAATCAAAATCGGAGTGATAGGTGTGAACTGAAACTGGGACTGCCCTGATTGTGTGTGTGTGTGAGTGTGTGTACGAGTGTGTGTGTATGAGTGTGTGAGAATGTGTGTGTGTGTGAGTGTGTGTGTGATCTTTGTTATCAGGTGATTTGGGCTTAATATGCTTCAGCTGGGGGTGGGTGTGTGGGGAATTTGGATCTTTCCAACACCCTGAATAAAGCTAAGACCCTGAAAAAAATTCTATCCTTCCAGCAAAGGGCAGTGTGAGAAAAGATTGCTTGTCTTAGCCTGAACTCTGGTTGGGGAAAATAAAAGTCTCTGGGAAGGCTCCTCCTGTTGTCATACACGTTTAGTATTTAAATTTACACTATCATCCAGAACCTCAAGTTCCAGGCAAAATAATTAATATAAAAGCGAGCCAATTTTGCCTTTTACCCTGGGTTGCCTGACGCAAGGAAATGACATGTCTTGGGAAGGATGTATTTCAATCCAAACAAAATGGGAGCATCACAGGTAAAAGCTTGGATGAGCATGAGCTTACTCTCCAAAATTACAAAATACAAAGCTTCTGTGAGTCAGGTTGTCAGATTTAGGAAACAAAACAAAGCAAGACATTCAGGTAACTGAATTTCAGAGAAACAAAAAATAATTTTCTATACAAGTGTATCTCAAATATCGCATGCAACATACTTATACAAAAAAATTATTTATTGTTTACCTAAAATTTAAGGCTAAATGTAAATTTTACATGGCAACCCTATCTGTGCAAAAGTCAGGAGACACACAAATAGCAGGAGCAGACCACCCAGAACCCCAGATACTAGAGTAATCCGATCTACACTTTCAAGGGATTGAATACATTAACTGATTGAATACATCTTAAAAACGTGAGAAAAGAAGAAAATATTAAAAAAATGGGAAGTTTTTTTTTTTTAAGATTTTATTTATTTATTCATGAGAGAGAGAGAGGCAGAGCGAGAAGCAGGCTCCCAAGGAGCAGGGAGCCCGATGCGGGACTTGATCCCAGGACCCTGAGATCATGACCTGAGCCGAAGGCAGACGCTTAACCATCTGAGCCACCCAGGCGCCCAAAAATGGGAAGTTTTGAAAAAGAACTGAATACTACTTTGGAAGTCAGTTTGGCAGTTTTTTACAAAAGTAAATTGCATCTTATCTCATGACGCAGCAATTGCATTCCTTGGTGTTTACCCAGAGGAGATAAAAGCTTGTGTCCACACAGAAATCTCCACATGGGTGTTTATAGCAGCTTTATTTATGATTGCCAAAAACTTGGAGCAACCAAGACGTTCTTGAGTGGGTGAATGGATAAATAAGCTGTAGAACATCCAGACAATGGAATATTACTCAGTCCTAAAAAGAAATGAGCTATAGAGCCATGAAAAGACATGGAAGAACCTTAATTGCATATTATTAAATGGAAGGATTCAATCTGAAAAGGCTACACATGTATGATTCCAACTATACGACATTCTGGAAAAGGCAAAATTATGGAGACAATAAAATGGGATTAGAGGGAAGGAAAGAAGTAATAGAAGAAGAAGTAACAGGCAAACACAGAGGGCAGTGAAACTATATGTTTGTATGTTACTATAATGGTGGATACCTGTCATTTTACATTTGTTTAAACCCATAGAATGTGTAACAACAAAAGCGAAACTTTATGTAAACATGTACTTTGGGTGATAATGATATATTAACGTAGGTCCATCATTTGTAACACATGAAAACTCTGGTGGGAAATGTCTGCTGGGAAACTCTGGTTTGGAAATGGTGATAATGGGGATGCTATGAATGTGTGGGGGCAGGGAGTATGGGAAATCTCTGTACCTTGGCTTAATTTAGCTATGAACCCAAGATTGCTCTAAAAAGAGCAATTTCTTTTTTCAGAAAAGAACCAAAAATGGGGCACCTGGCTGGCTCAGTTGGTGGAGCATGCGACTCTTGATCTCAGGGTTGTGGGTTTGAGCCCCACATTGGGTGTAGAGATTGCTTAAAAATAAAATCTTAAAAAAAATAAAAAGGACTTTTGGAAATAAAAATAAAGTAATTGAATTAAGAAAGACAAAACAAAACTTCAGGGATGGATAAAATAGTTGCTTACACACTGTTGGAGAGAGAATAAGTGAACTGGAAGACAGATCTGAGAAAATTACCTGGAGGGCAGGGTAGAAAGATTAAGAGATGGAAAATATGTACTGGAACTTGGGCCATGGGGGAATAGAAAAAGATGACCTAACATACGCCCAGTAATATTTCAGGAAGGAGAAAATAGAAAGAATAAGAGAGATAAAATATTTGAAGAGATAATGACTGAGACTTATTCTAGACTGAAAAAAAAAAGACTCATTAGATTTAAGAAATACATCATGTTCCTATAAGAGAAAAAAATAAATAAATCCACATCTAAATACATCATAATGAGATTACAGGACACCAAAACCAAAAAGAAGATCTTAAAAGAAACCAATTACAAAAGACCAATATTAAGAAAAAGGGGGGAATGGAAAAAGAAAGGAAGACAAGAGGAAAAAACTAAAAGGTCCAACCTACTCTTTGGTGTTAGATCTATCTTTGAGCAGTGGCCCTACCTCTTTGACTTTAACTGCTTTGAGCCTTACTTTCCACATCTGTAAAATAAATATTCCATCCAAAGTTACCATCGCTAATTCCCTGCAAAATGCCCAACACAAAGACTCATTTGTTAGTACGTGTTCATCAAAAAGGAGTTATTATTGACAGAAGTAATTTCCCCATAATAGAAATTCCTACAGCATAACCCTGCCCATGAACCCAACCTCAGGGTGATTAATACTTAAGTGTATGTCATATTGCAGAAAGCAGGTGTCATCCCTGCTGCAAAAACAAAAAACAAAACTAAAAAAAACAACACCTAAGCTTAAACCACTATCATGGGACTCAAACCTCCCTGTGATCTTGTCAACAGGACGTCTTCAGAATTACTATAAAAAAATCTCTCCTTTTGTAGCTTCCTTGTCTTCAAGACTTCTGTAAATTCAAAGATAAGCCCAAGACCAACTTGTAAGCCTTCCTTGACCTCCCCCCAGAGCAGCTTACAAAGTCCAGCTACATGGTCTGTAGTACTTTCCTTTGTCATAGCATTGATCCCATATTGTCTCTGCTCGATAACATTCCAGCTCCCTCAGTAGACTCTAGGCAACTTGAAGGCATGCACCTCACCTATCTTCCTCACCATTGAATCCACAGTCCTTAGGACATGAGCTGGAACTTTTTAGGAGGCACTTAAAAAGTTATTGTATCTTCAAGAGAAAAAAATTGGAAGTTAGGGATGGAATTCAATTACAGAGTTGCTGTACATAAACACATGGTATTTTTCTAAAATTGAAAGGGATTCTAGAGTACATCTAGTCTTCCCATTGCTTTTCCAGCTGGGGAAAATGAGGAGTTCCTCAATTCGTCTGAAAGTCTAGGGCTATTTATGAAATGGTGGAAATCATACTCAAATCCAGCTTTGCCAGTTCCCAAACGGTATCGCTTATGTTCTATCTTGTTGCCTCCATGACCAAGGTCATGGCTGTGTAAGTGAAAGAAGCCAGGCGCAGAAAGACAAATGATGTATGATTCCACTTATGTGAAATATCTAGACTAGGCAAATTCGTAAAGACAGAAAGTAGATTAGAAGTTACCAGAAGCTGGGAAAGGAGAATCGAGGAGTTACTGCTTAATGATGACAGAGTTTTTGTCTGGCGTGATGAACATGTTTTGGAAATAGATTGCGGTATGGTTGTATGACATTGATAATAGAGTATCACTGAATTGTACACTTCAAACTGGTTAAAATGGCAAACTTTATGTTATGTATATTTTATCACAACTAAAAGAAAAAAGAAAAAAAGATCATGGCTATGGTCATAACCCGCTCGCCTTGCTTCTCCAGGCCATTGTAGACTGGGGACACATTCTTTAATGAGTATTAAAAAAAAAATCATTGAGGGTAGGGTGTAAACAGGCAGAGATAATGCATGATGTAGGACCATCAAATTAAAAGTGACATTTCTCTATTATTAACCCACAATTTCTCAGCAAAGGAAAAGCTCTAAGCTGGCACTGGAAAAAATACCAGTTCCATAAGCTATTTAATTTTTCTGGATAGGGTATAAAATAACTGCGAAAACCATAAAAGGTTTTCGCACCAAAGAAGGGGAAAAAAGAGTTCTTTCTTGTTGTTGTTACTACTCAATGAACAATTAGTTCTCTATTCTCCTAAACACATTAAGGTGCTGTTAAGAGAAAAATTTCAAAAGTGTCAAGAAGACATATCCTAAATGGAAAGAAAGTTGAAAAGATAAATAAAATGAGCATTCCTTTAGCTATATTTGGTGGAGTCCTGCAGAGAAAAAATATTCCAGCTGGGCAGCATTGAGACATAGTTTATTAATGCAGTTTCCCCCACAGCAGGACATAGAAAGAGAAATTGGTAAAACAGTCACATTAAAAAATTATGACTCCTACATCTGATCTTTATGAATACACAGAAAAGAAACTGTCCTCTTGAGTCGTCCTTGGGCCATGTTAAGGCAGAGATGCAAAGGATTTTTTCCCCCTCCAAAGCCTCACAACAGCACTATTTGCTCACACATGGTTGGAACAGACTGCAAGTTACTTTCCACATTAAGGGAATCTTAAAGGTGTTTATAAGCAGAACTTAGGGAAGATTTGGAGCAGTTCTCCCAAATATATTTTGAAATAAAGCACTTCAGTCTTCTGTTTTTTAAAGAGTATACCAAATTGAAGCCTGTGTTCCTTTTGGGGAAAAACTGTAGTCAGTGATAAACTGGTTATAAATGGAATTCTCTGGCATCTTAGAACTGGAAAGGAGCTTACCCATCATCATCTAATCCAGTGTTTTGCAGGGGGTGGTCTGTGCCCCACTAATGAGTTATGAAATCAGTTTAGAGGGTCACAGCTAACACTGGGAAGTAAAGGGAGAGGAAGGATAGACTAAAATTGAATTGAATATTAAAAGCATTTTGCATATACTGCTTTGAGAAACTTTTGTTTCAGTTGTATGCCTCTGTGTGCGTGTTTCTGTGTGTGTACATGCTGGTTCACAATGTAAAGTGTGTGCCTTACTGTGAGTTCTGGTCAAAAAAATGGGGAAGTCACCAATGTACTCCAACACTTTCTGTTCCAGGTAAGGCAGATGGGGGGAAATGACTTTCTCAAGTGACATGTGAGTCAGAAGGAGCCCCCGACTCTTGGGACTCCCAGGATCCTTAACATTCGACTCTAATGAGGGAAGCATACTTAGAGGTGGGTGTCAACTCATGCTCTGTGGTTTCCATACCAACCCTGCAGCTGGCATTCTAGTCCCTTCTGGAGCAATGGCTGTGCTCCTGGATGAACTGGACTCCCCCTTTCTCCTTCACTACTAATTCTGCCAACCTTTCACCATATAGCATCAGTGGGTCTGTGAGATGGAGCAGGTGTGTGGATGGACAAATAATCCGCGCTGGGGCTTGGATGATCCACGACTACTGGATAGCTCAGAAGGTGCAAAATTCCACAGCTCACTGCAGCCTGGAGTTGAAGAGCCACATGAGAAACAGAATCACAGCCTCCCGTGAAAAAAGAGGGGGTGCCTGTGACCACTCGCATAGAAGACATTCTCGGAAAGGAGACAACCAGCTGACAACTGTGGGCTTTAGGTAATTTCTGCCAGACTCATGCACTCTGGCTGGTCTTCCTGAGCCAAAATAGAAGCATGCAGAAAGTGTTCTATATAGCTGCAAAGATAAAGAAGGATTATGAAAGAGGATCCTGCCTGGGACTGAGAGTGCCTCTGATTTTGACTTAGAGGAGAAAGTGATCTCCCTCACCAAGAAACAAACACTTAATATTGCGTTTATTATGTGCCAGGCACTGTTCTGAGAATATTAACAAATATTTACTCATTTAATCCACATAATCAACCTTTAGGCCTTACAGGACTCTCCTAGCTGCAGCCGTAGGCAGGTTGAGAAGAGTTGAGATGTGTTAAAATGTGTTTTCCTTCCTGACTCGAAGACAGGAGGGCAAATACCCTTAATAGTGTAGAACTATGTCACTGACGAAGGGAATTAATCAATTCTCAAATCCAGGGAGAAAAGGTCAACTGCCTACTTTCTCTTGGCAGAAGGAATTGGGAGGAGGATTGTTCTTGCAAAGAGTCATCACTTTTTGATGCTTTCTAGAAGTGGTGCTGGATCTGCAACAAGCCATTTACTTAAAAAAAAAATTACCCTCCTATATTTGGAGGATAGCTGCTTTGGTGTGAGGCATCTGCTGGGGTGCAGAAACCACACTTGCAGGCCCATGTAGAGATCAAACCTGTGCCCTTGGCCTTATCCAGTGCTTTGCATAGTGGCGGGAGACAGTCCTTGGTACTTTGTTGAATTCATTTATTACACTTCAAACACTGAACCTGACCTTGGAAACTCCTAGGTTTGGTTTTGATGATGAAAATTAGTTGGGGTTTACTGAGTGTAAGAAGGGCAAGAAGTTTTTTAAAGATGAAGAGGAAGTGAATTTTTTTTTGAAGTACCTATTACATGCCCCTTATGTTTTATATGTTAACGTTAAATCCCACAATACTCTGATCGAATTTCCATTTCATAGATGAGGGAACTAAGTTAAATGATTTGCTGAAAGTAAATAGGTAAGGGACAGAATTCAGAATATAGTTTGCCTGCAGAATCCATTACTCTTTCCACATCATGCTGCAGCCTGAAAGTTTGGGTTTTCTTTTTTGTCATCTGAAAAATGATTTGGCCCTAGCAGTATTCACTGACCATGGCAAATCTTTAATTGATCTTTCCATGCCATAGCCTACCGATTATCCACGAGGAATAGCAACAGTTAAAGCCTGTTCTCTGTAATTAAGAGTTCCCTTACCAACTCCACCATGTAATTAAACTTATTTCTCGAACAGGCAGATATGGTTCACTAAAGAATCTGAGAAGAGCCATTTAAATCATGCTTAGTTTCTTGCTTTGGGTTAATGGCCAAGTCTGGGCTCGGAACTGAAGTTTAAGAGGAATGTAGGGAATGTTGCTGGCCCAGAACTCACCAGGGTTGACTCTACACGGGAGTCAGGGTGTATTTCCTGCATGGTCTGTGAAACTTATTTCTGCTCATTGTTTTCCTCGATGAACATGTTGGGCAAAAATGCAGGTTGCTAAATATTTATCCTTTTCTGGGAACAGCCTTGGTTGACTTAGGCAGCAAATCTCATATAGTTATCAATCATCAGAAATGGAAAATGCTTCTTTTTGAAGGGTGTAATTATCAGAGGTCTCACATGAACAGTCTTAAAAAAAAAGATATTTCCCGTATCAGTACATTCTGTGGCTGCACTAACGAAAAAATCTGGCTTATCCCACAAAGTTTATGGACTTTACTTTTTTTTCAGTTGAAATAAGATTTGACTTAGCATCAGGCACTGAAAGCGTAAGGATGGTATTAAATAGTGAAATTATACAGGCTGTGTTGTAATGTGGAGTGACAAGGGGAACCCACAGAGATTCAATTATCTTCAGGAGTCTATAAAACCCTAGGCTCACAAATGCACATCAAATAAATAACTATTAGAGTAACCAAGAGTTGCTTTGAGTTAAAAGTCATTAAATAAAAATAAGATAATAGGCAAGATCACTTGGACCCAGACATCAAATAAAACGTCAAGATAAAACACCGGTGGGTTGTAAAACAAACACAAACCAAACCCCTCTCTTCTTCTACCATGGGTCAAAAAAGGAGCTTAAGACAATCCGAAAGTATTTCTAAGTTTGCAGTCCCCAAAATGTAAGGATTCAAAGGTCCCATACAAAGTACTGCCCACTTTCTTGGTCTCACCATGGCTGTTCTAGGGACTTAGGCAATCAGTACCTGGAAAAAAACCCAACACAACCTCTTAAGAGGGTTGGATGAGTCCTGATCTCCTGGATGCAATGGAATTTACGCCAGGAGATTTTTTTTTTTTTTTTTTAATGCCAGGAGGTTAAAGAGAACAATTAATTTATGACTTTCTCTGTTTGCAATATGAGCTCCACTTGTTATCTGTACATATTGTGATGCATGGTAATTACAATGCTGAAAAAAACGTGCAACACGTGCCCATTGTAGTTAGGCTTAAAAGGGGCATTTGTCATTTTAGTCCGCACATCTGGTTCTATCATATTTGCCAAATGACTAATATAGGAATATATCACAGTGAAATCCTTTTATATCACAGTTTTATTTGCCAGGAAATAGAATACTTTCCTTCCCTCTCCCTCCCCCACATTCTCTACTGAACTCTGAAATTTCCTGCACTAGGGTTCATTTGAGTGAACAGGACAGAGAAACTGCTCTTGTCTTTGTTCAATTCTGTTAGTTCCGATAATCACAACTGGGATATATATGCATCCTTTGTTTTAAAAAGCACACACACAAGGGAGAAACCCTAAAGCTTATTCTAAAAGCAGGCAGGGCATCAGAGATCTCCCACAGTTAAAACCACAGAAATTAAATTCTAAATTTTAAACTCCCTTTTATTGAAATATAAGTTTGTTTAGTATATTTACAACACACTTTATGCACATATATACACAGAAGGCAAATTTTGTCAAATAAAAAAGTTTTTCTTAATAAAAAACTAAAATAAAAACAAAGTAAAGTGCATGAAACTCATTTTCTTCTGGTGAACATCATTGTCAA
>NC_138379.1:21357098-21374328 GCF_054177405.1 Leptonychotes weddellii
GCTCCTAACAGTGATCTCACCGTGAACGGTGCTGGAACAAAGGCAGAACACAGGAAGGGGGCTCCACCAGCCAATGTCACAGCCCTGCTCCGGGGCCACCAGCGCGGCGTTTGGGAGGAAATGCACAATTAGCTCAACGGCTCAAATAGAAGTTTTCCTTTTTCGGAAAGGGGAATGAGGGGGTCAGGGAATGGGATGCATCTCCCACGGAGACGGCCAGCCGGGGGCCAGACTCCGGCCGCCAGTTTCTTCGGATCCAAACTCCGTGCGGATGCAGGGCAGAATCCTTTTATAGGCTGGGCGGAGGGGCTGTTACACTTCTCGCCCCGGTGAGTTCGTCCTCCCCGAACTTTGAAAGGAAACAGCGCGAGGCTGAGAGAAAGGGGCAGGTGGGTGAAGCCGTGAAGTTTCAGCCTCCATTCCGCTGGGGCCGCTGGCTGGGCGTTGGCCGGTCCCAGGCGGTGGCCGAGGCGACGGCCCTTCCCCCATCATCCACTCCCCAGCCAGGGGTCTCTCCCTCTCTTCTTCCGGGGGACGCTAAGTCCCCGGTCGGCGGCCGTACTTGGCCTTACAGTGCAAAATGTGCTTGGCGAGGAAGTCGAGGCGGCGCTGCAGCAGCTGAGCGTGGGGCTCGGCGAGCGCGGCCAGCTCCGGGAAGCGAGGCTCGTGGTGCCGGTAGAGGCGCAGCAGCCGGGCGGCCGCGTCCTGGCCGCGGTGCAGCTCCAGGACGCGCCGCGCTGTCCGCTCGCGGAACACGCACACCGACTGCAGCAGCGGCTCGTTATACTTGTCCCACATGCCCGCCACCCGGTAGCCGTGCACCAAGCCCGCCTCGTTGTCCAGAAAGACCAGCGCCCCGCCGGGGCCGCGGTGCAGGTTGCTGGTGGCGCGCTGCATGACGCGCGGGTCCCACTGCAGGCTGAAGAGGTTGCTGACGAGCCGGTCGAAGTTGGCCGTCAGATAGTCGAAAAGGATCAAGTCGGTCCACTGCACCAGGTCCACCAGCTCCGCCTGGCTGCGGTTGGCCAGCTCGCCCCCGGCGGCACGCAGGGGCCGCAGCTGGCCGTCCTCGGAGCGCCAGGGCGCGGGCACCACCACGTCCGTGAGGTTGGGCAGCCAGCGCGTCAGGCTCACCACGCTGCCCTCCGTCCAGTGCGCCGCACGAAGCTCCTCCTGCACCTGCGCCCACTGCGCGCCGCGAGCCTCCACCCGGGCCAGTGCCAGCGGCGGCACGTGGCGCTGGAGGCCCAGCAGGCGCGCCAGGTAGTAGGACAGGGCCTCGCCCTGTATCTGCTCGGGGTTGATGCCGTAGCGCACGCAGGCGCGGGTGCCGTCGGAGAAGCGGGCCAGCCGGTTGGAGCTGCGCCCGCAGCCGCCGCGCTCCAGGGCCACCACCCGGGCGCCGCGCACCGCCTCCAGCCACGCCGCCGCCTGCGACTCCGAGAAGCCGCGGGGCACCTGCTCCTCCAGGCCGCGGCTCCAGAAGACGCCCCCGTGCACCGCGGCGCGCCCCTCGGGCCCGGGCCGCCCGGCTGGCACGTGCCGACCGCGCTCGCCCGGGGGCCTCCGGGCCGGGCGGTCCGCGCCGGCCGCCAAGGTGAGCAGCGCCCGGAAAGTTTTCAGGGAGCCGCCGCGGGCGTCCCGCGCCAGGGGCGGGGGCAGGGGGAAGCGAGGCGCGAGCCCCGGGCCGCCGCTCCGGGCCGGGCGCCGGGGGAGTCGGTCTTCGGGCGGCTGGGTGCGCGGCGGCAGGAGCCCGCCCCACAGCGCCAGCAGCGAGCCCAGCGCCAGCAGCCAGAGCCCTGCGGCGGCGGCGGCGGCGTCCCGCATCCTCCTGCCCATGCTCCCCCCCCGGCCGTGCCGGGGCCGCCGCCGCTTCAAGCCGAGCCCGGGCGCCCCGGTCCCGGCGGCGAGGCGGGCCCGGCAGCGTGCTGGCTCCGGGGCTCCGGGCGCCTCAGCCCCATCGCGGCCGCGGGGCTCTGCCCGGCGCTGGGAACTCGCCGCGCCGCCGCTTCCCAGCTGCTTTTGTATTTCGCTGTGAGACCCTCGGGCGGGCGCGATTCACAGGCGCCCGGACCACGTGGGAGCGAGGGGGATCCCCCTCCCCCTCCGCCGCCGCCGCTCCCCGCCCCTTCCCCTTAAAACGGCGATGGCTCCTTCCAAGCGGGAGAGGCGGCCCCACTTCGGTCGGGCCTGGTGGAAGCCGGGCTAGAGGCGCCCGCGCGGGGGCGTCGGAGGGGGCGGTGCCGAGCCCGAGCGGCGCCGGAGAGGGAGGGACGCGGCTCTGGCCCCGGCGGGGGTCGGAGTGGTCGCCCGGTCCCCTGCGCCGGGGCAGCGCCTGGCCTCCTGCAAAGTTCCGAATGACCCCTGCCGCGCTGCGGGCGCCGCCAGGCGCGGGTTGGGGCGGGTCCCTTCGGCTCGTCGCTTTCCGACGGTGTGATTCACCCTGCCTTATGTAAATCCACGGGAAGCTCTCCGAGCCACAGAGACTGTGACTCCAGCCCGGTTAGAGACAACTTTGAACCGACACCCCCTGTTCGAGCGCGCCTACCACCGCCGGTCACTGCGGGCGTGTGCGCTTTGAGGTTGGTCGTTGCGTCTTTCCCGAGGGACTCACGGGGAATTAAACCTCGCTGTGCAAGTAATAGAACACCTAGGCTAGCTCCCAGCCGTTCGTTTATCCGTTCATCGAGGCTTGGTCTCAGGGCAGTAAAACCCACAGAATCTCCCCGTGCTCCTGGAGCTTACGTTCCAGGGAGAGGTTCAGGTTGCTATGAGAACACTGTAACCCAGGATCTGACCTAGTGCAGGAGGGAGAGGTGTCAGAGATTCTCTCTCCAAAGAAATGATATAATTTTGCCCAGGAGGAAACTGAGGCGGAAAAGGCTTGCTCAATACGGCGGACTTAGCCAGTGCACAAACTAAATAAAATTCAAACTCGGACCGTCTGGCAGCACGCCACCTGATTTTCCCTCCATCAGGAAAGCTCATTATTTTTTATCAAGTTGCCAGCATTTTCATTTTTTTTTTTTTTAACTCACTGTCATTTAGCCACTTGATTCTCCAAATGTGATTTTCAATTCAAATGAAAAAAAAAAATCCCGATATTACATTTGACTTGCTGGTTTAATGGTTTCAGGGAAAAATAAATGGTTGGGGGGCGGAGGGTGGTGGGGAGGGTGAAGGGGAAAAAAACCCCCAAAACAATGACAAAAGAAACCGCACTGTCTTCCAGCCACCTCTGGGTTCAAGCCACCAAGAAGGCTCTTGGGCAAGAATTGGCTTCCCCCCCTTCCCTCTCTGCAGGAGTGTGTCCCAGATCCAAACCAAGATTCCCAGGTAAGACGCAATTTTGGGGGTGGGGGTGGACTCCACCTCCTGGAAGCAGGAGTTAGAAATCCTTTTTTTTACATGTGTTTCTTTTCTTTTTATCCCCCATCAGGTGCACATGGGGGTTTTCAACTTTATTAGCTCATCAGCTGGCACCGATTATATTTTATTCTCCAAAGAATGAATGTTTAGAGTTATAGGGCAGACACCCTAATGTTTGTGGCTGAACAGAGGCATCAAAAGACCACATCTGGAGCCTTCTAGAGCTGACCCCGTATACCCTCAAGTGTTTCCATATTGGCTGAAGTGTGGAGTCTTTGTTGAATCTGTTCCACACCACGCAGCTGTATCATGCCTTTTTTATACATCTTATCTGATGCTGCGGTCACTATGGCTCCCATATGTAGGCATCAAAACATAGTAATTCATTAAAAGGTACTGTTCCTGCTCTGTGTAAGCTCCTCACCCTCTATGTTAACCTAGAGGGCAGGGACTAATATTTCTTAACCTTTTATTTCTCTTACCACTTAACATAGTGTATTACACTAAATAGGTGCTCAATAAATTGAATTTGATTTTTTATCTTTTGGTTTAACTTCTGAGAATCTTTTTTTTTAATACAGTGCTTTTTAGCTTGGGTAAACCGTAAGCAAGATTGCCACCTTGTGGGCATAAGTGGAATATCATCTAATTAGAGAAATGTGTATACATGTTTAAGAGGATGATTCGTTATTTCAGCCAAATTCTGAGCATATGAGGTGGCTACCACGGCCCGTGACATGTCCTAGGTGCTATGGGGAAAGCCAAAGTAGTTGGTGTCTCTGTCTCTGAATTACAACGGATAGTTCATTGTCATTGTCTGAGGAGTCCCTCTGGTCTATTTTTCAGGGCTGCCTGGCACAGGGCCTGGCACTTAGTGAGTGTTCAGTAACAATTTGCTGAGTAAATCATTGGAATGTTAATGAGATTTTCTGCAAGTGGCATGTATTGATTTGAAAAAAACCAACTTACTGAAAGATACAGAATAAGAACTTTCATTTTAGGGACACCTGGGTGGCTCAGTCGGTTAAGCACCTGCCTTCAGCTCAGGTCATGATCCCAGGGTCCTGGGATTGAGTCCTGTATCAGGCTCCTTGCTCAGTGGGGAGTCTGCTTCTCCCTCTGACTGCTGCTCCCCCTGCTTGTGCTCTCTCTCTCTCAATCTCTCTCTTTCTGACAAATAAATAAATAAAAATCTTAAAAAAAGCTTTCATTTTAAAAGGAAAAAAATATCGGCGAAGGCTTTGGCATAATGTAGGAAGAGGAAGCAGGTGACTTTCATTTTAGGAGGGCTGGCGTCAAACACAGATACTCCAAATCCCAGAATCTTTCCATCATGTTCCTGGTATTGATGAAGAAATTGGGTCTTAAAGAAGTTGGCTAAGATCTTACCTCTTGGAAGAGGGCCTGACCTTATCTTAGCCCTTTGCCTGCAGCCACAGGACCCAATGCACCATGTACCACGATGGGAAGCCCTAATAGTAGCTTGAGCAAGTGCACCGAAATACAGAAAAGCACCGAAGGACTAAAACCAAATAAAAACTAAAAAACAAACCCCAAGTGGAATGCCATTTTAAAGTAGTATTTGATTATTTTAGACAGTGTTAAAATATTGAACACGCTCGTCTGGTTTACCTGTAAGATGACAATGTTCCCACTTGCCTTAGCCTCCCAGCCTGGGGACGCTCCCCTCCTCCACTCATGGCCAAGCCCTGCGGCTCCTTGGGAGAGCACCATTCATCACAATGTGCAACCCCTGGCCCTCCTGCCCTTCTGGCAGTTGCTTGGGGATGAGGGAAGGTGCTGCTCATCTGTCCCTACCTAGGAACCTGTTTTCACCTCGAAAACTTTCTAAACATGCCTCAGAGCTTCTCCCTGAGCCTCGACTTCCAATTGCTTCAAATTTTTCCATAGTCCCGCTGGAAGAATGATCTGGCTCATTTAACAGTGCCTCCTGGGAAAGGGGGGCAGGTGGCATTGAGCACTGGGAGGAGGGCAGGAGGCTCGGAGTTGGAACATGTCCCAAGTCTGACATTTCCACATTCTGGCTGTTTCCTTTCTGGCCGGTTGTTTCCCTTCTATGAGTTTGGGTTTCCACATCTGAGAAATGAGGATAATAAATCCTGCCTACCTCACACAGTTGTTAGGAAGTGCTAGCGAGACATTAATAAGCACTACAATGCTGGCGGCAAACACTGAGTGCTTATGATGGGCTTGGCACAGGGCTTTATCTGCTTCATCTGGCACGCACATGTTTCCAACAAATAGGAATGTGCCCACTTTGCAGATGGGAACACTGAGGCTTAGCCAGTGACAGGCCCGCAGTCGTATAGCAAGTAAATGGCCAGGCTGAGATTCCAGAATGATGGAGGACAAACCCTTGGCAAAAAAAAAAAAAAAAAATACTGGGAAAATGTCAGATATAAAAAATTATTGCATTTAATCAAAGTAGGCTTAACTCAGATTAAATTTTGCTTTGAAATGTTCTCAAAGGTTGCTACTAACTGAAACGGTTAAGAGAACGGACCCTCAAGCCAAATTGTCTGGGTTTAAAACTTCCCAGGTGTGTAACCTTGAGTAAGTTACTTGGCCTCTGTGTGCCTCAGTGTACTCATTTGGAAAATGCACTTATAACAGTCTTATTGGTGTTACTAACACTGACCATAACAATTATGTAACATCTGATGATTAATACTAATTAATAGTAACAAGCCTTGTAGCTTATTGTGAGGATTAAATTAGTTCCTCTATTTTTTTTAAAAAGATTTTTATTTATTTGACAGAGATATAGCGAGAGAGGGAACACAAGCAGGGGGAGTGGGAGAGGGAGAAGCAGGCTTCCCGCCGAGCAGGGAGCCCGATGTGGGGCTCGATCCCAAGACCCTGGGATCATGACCTGAGCCGAAGGCAGACGCTTAACAACTGAGCCACCCAGGTGCCCCAATTAGTCCCTATATTTACAGTGCTTAAAAGACTAAGAGTTCATGCTTACAGTATTTGTGTAATTCTGTGCGTGAGATGGCCAGCTCTGTGACCCCGGGCAGCTTTCTAACTTCTCTGGGCCATAGTTGTGTTATTTGGGTCTCTCTCCTCCCCACTCTTTGTCCCCCTAGGGTATATTATTTTCCTGCTTGAGGATCATTTTCCTTTTCTTGGTATGTCTCTATTAGATTATGAGCTCAAGAATTGCTTAACTGATCCTGTCCTCACGTTCTTGGCTGTCAGAGGCAGGTGTATACACACGTTGTTCCAGGTAAATCCTACTGTATAGTTAGAAGGAGGTCAGGAGGGCGCCTGGGTGGCTCAGTTGGTTAAGCGACTGCCTTCGGCTCAGGTCATGATCCTGGAGTCCCGGGATCGAGTCCCGCATCGGACTCCCTGCTCAGCAGGGAGTCTGCTTCTCCCTCTGATCCTCCCTCCCCTCATGCTCTCTCTCTCTGTCTCATTCTCTCTTTCAAATAAATAAATAAAATCTTTTAAAAAAAAAAAAAAGAAGGTCAGGAAATGTGATAGTCTTTGCAACTCGTCTGCCTGCCTGAATGAGTCCCACTTTTAAGAAAACACTGTATTTCACTGTGTTTCTGGAAAGAAAGTCAGGGTTGACATGAACGTGTAATTTATGGTGAGACTAACATTTTTATGAACCTCTTTATTCCACGTAGCTCTCTTTTGACCTGCTTTTGAAAAATGTTCCTATAGCCACTGGTGTTAGAAGCAAGAATCTAAAGGTTAGGGCATTGGTGAATTAATTTAGTAAATTTGAAAGCCATTGCTGACACGCATCTCAGTCACGTAGCATCATGCTCGAGTTACAGGGTGTGGTGGTAAAAATTCTGGGCTTGGCACTTAGGGACAGGAGTTTTCTTTCTCTGCTATAATTTAGTTCAACTGCCATTTTTTGTTCATATGTGGAAGGCCAAGAACTGGGCAGTAAGTGACGGGGCATCTGCTTTTCTCTCATCCTTAACGCCGTCGGGAGCTTTGGTTGCCTATCTTCTCTTCAGCCTCCTCTTCCCTTCCTTCTTTCTGGCAGCTCTTCATCCTCCTTCCTGCACCTGGTGCTGGAAGCGAGGCTGGACCCTGATTGCGCGAAGCCAGTCCTGGTGCTTTCAGTCCTCTTGCCCATGTTAGGTTTAAGCATAAGCTTATGACACTGTTCTGGCCAGTGAGACCTGGAGTCCCCAGGGAGGTTTCTGGAAAAGATATGGCCCCTTTTCTCCGTGGTTCAGATCCAGATTTGAGGGCTTGGACTTGGGATAGTCACCGCATAACTACAAGGGGAGCTAAGTGGACACATTGACGGTGGCAGAGCAGAAAGATGGAAGGAGGAGCCTGGGTCCTTGGTAATGGCGCCAAGCCCTCAAATTAATCAACTCTGAAGCACCCTTCCTCCAGACTTGCCACGTGGTTGAACGAACTCTGAGCTGGGGTTTTGGTGTGCAGCCAAAAGATTCCTAAATGCTGTCCCTCTCACAGAGGAGCTTACACACCAGAGCAGGGACGAACCCATAAGTAGATCTCTCCCATCACAAGGGTGCTCCTGGGCAGGCGGCGTGGTGATGCCTTTAGGGACATGTGCCGTGCAGCCCGGCCAAGTCTTGCACTTACTAGCTGTGTCATCTTGGGAGAGTCACTTAACCTCTCTGGGCCTGTTAGCTCATCTGAAAAGTGGAGGCAATGACTGTACCCGCCTCATAACGTGATTGTGTGGTTGAAACGCACATGTAAGCCTTTAGTAAGTGCTCCAGCTATTACGGAAACATAGACTACGTGAGAGCGTGGAGGAGGGAGCAGCAAATTCCACCAGGGAAAGCCAGGAAGGCTTCACCAAGGACGCAGATGTGAAGCTGAGTCTTGAAGGGCAAGGGCAGGGGGGGGGTGCGGTTTGCAGGTCAGGCTTTGGGGGAGAAGGGCGTTCATACGAGCAGAGGGAACCACAGGGGAGCTCAGCAGCCATGAGCCCGTGGGCAGATTACCGTATCTTTCAGGAGCTCCATTTCCTCAACCTTAAAAGCACTTGAGTAGGTGGGATTAGCTTAATCCGCTTTGGATATAAGAAACAATTCGCAGGCCCCCTCCCTAGATTGAGAAGCACCGGGTTAGGGATTCTCCACGGCCCAACTATGGCTGTCTGCATCCAGCCTGAAGGCATTCACTCAACAAACATTTTCCATGAAAGAAGGTGCTGCTGGCTGGCTTTGTTGCTTTCTTTGTTCGTCACCACCCAGAGCTTTATCCAGCATGCAATTAGCCATGCTGCTCGGGCTCCGCTTCCTTGGGCCCCTGCACATCTCATCAGTCAGATAGAGGCTGAAGCTTAATTAAGCTTGTAAAGCTTGCTGATTTTCTCAGATGAAAGGTGGCCCATAAGCACCAGGTTTTGTTTTGGTGGCTTCTGCCAGGAGTTATTATAAATAGGGCTTTGTGCACAGTGGCTGAGCTCTTAGGTTGATAATGTGTCTAGACCAATCGAGGCTTCCAAGAGCGGAGATATTATCATAATGGTTCCATCATAGACGGTGGGTGTTAATGGAACGGGCCGCGGAAAAAAAAGAAAGAAAAAGAAAAACATAGTGCAGGCAGCGAAGCCGGGGTAGAGGAGGCTGCCAGTGAGGTCTTGCCTGCTCCTGGGATCGCCATCATAATCATTAGCTATATTAGCCTTGGAGTTATTCTTCTGTGGTCTCTTCGAGACCAGACTCAAACTCCCAATAAAAAATGGATGCTTTAACTCCAAATGAAAATATATTCCTTCGCTGCTTTTTAAAATCCATTTACATTGAAATGATGGCCAGCAGGTAAGTAATTCATAAGTGGGGGCTCACTGCAGTGCAGACCGGAGTGTCAGCAGAACGGTGAGCAGCCTGAGTGGGAGATCGAGGGACTTGCAGCCCCGGGAAAAGTCATCGCCGTGGGACTGAAAAGGGGCCGGAAGGGGTAACTAACAGGCGCTCTCTGGTGGCTGGTGGGGATCAGTGAACGGAGACGTAGCTTCACATTTCAACAATGAGATGAGGGGAAGCCAGCTACACGTTCTTCAGCAACGCAGCCCCTGGTTGGGAATGTGCCAGCCTCGTGGGCCCCGGCTGGCATTGCCTAAAGCCAGTTTTCTGCATCCCATAGGCGGACGATCGATAACGTCCGGGGTGATGGCAGTCGAGATGACGAGGATACAGCTGTGGTGTCACCCTCTTGTTGGTTGAACCTGCCCCGCTCTTTCGAAGTTCAGTTCATCTCTATCCAGATTCCTATCCTGCAGTTTGGGAGGGTGCAGAGACTCTCCATTTCTGAGGGTCCCTGGGGCTTTGTCCCCCAAGCTTGTCCTTCTGCATCTGCTTCCTGCTTCTCTGTTTGTTGCCTTGACTCCAGCACACATTAACACGGCTGCGAAGTTCAGTGTCTTAATCCCTCCCCCTCCACCAAATGCACTTGGACCAAAGGTACGAGTTTAGTGACTTTGCTGAAGATCTGTGGGGCTCCCCAAACTGGGGGTGGAGGGTGTCACATCGAGCTGTCCTTCCCCTCCTGTCTCTCCTCCTGTACCCTTTGTGGAGAAACAGGCAGATTTCCCCCGAGTTTCATGTAACTCAGGGCCACTCCTGCCATTCAGCCTTGCTCAGGACCTCAGGTTCCAGACTGTCAAGATGTCTCTCATGATCAAACTGGGAAAGGGATTCTGGTGGACACAACATCTCCAGGGTACTTCCTACGTGTAAGGCAGGGTGCTGAGAGCTTTCTGTGCACTTAAGCTGTAAGACCCACCCCATCCTGTCCCGGAGTTGTTATTCCTCCATTTCATTGATGGGAAAACTGGAGCATTGTGACAAGTAACACTTGGCTCAGGAGACTTCTGCTAAGTGACAGAAGACGAATTCCAACCCTGGTCTGCCAAGAGAGCAAAGTTGTATTCTCTACAATGGCCCATGGCCTCCTGGGACTGAGAAGAACCCCGGAGAGTTAGCAAAGGGGCCTCTTACTAGGAACTCGTCTCTTCTTTGGCACTGACACATTGCCTTTCTCCAAGCATGTCTGAAACAGGTGCTCATTTATAGCTCTCTTTGGCTGCATGATGGAGCCCATCAACTGGGAGATGGTGCAGGCTGGAAAGTTCCATGCAGTTGATATTGTATCCGATGGGGTAAGAAAGGCTAGAAAAAAAGTGGGTTGACCTAATAGTCCCGCAGACCATACCATTGCTGTCTCAGGACCAGGATAGCCTGAGCACTGCACGCAAGAATGCCGACTGTAATTTCTTCTCTGGTTTCTCCCCCCCCAAGAGCCAACTCTGAGACTGCCACAGGGAAGCAGGCAGGTGCTCTGTGGGGCTGGGCATGTTTGTTACACAGCAAACAACTGAGACGTGCTCTTGAATATCTCTGGTTCCTTTTCATTTCAAATGAGGGGAAAAGGAAGCAAGAAACCTCAGAGGCCATTTCTTGCCTGCCTGAGTTTAAAGAATGGCTGCATTTTAGGGACAGTATGGGCCTAAGGAATAACAGGGGAAAGGCTGAGGATTAATGATGGTGATATATTTATATAGCTTCTTGCAGTTTTGCTGAGTGCTCTCCCATGCCAGTCTGGTGGATTTTTACGACAGCCTGTGAGGGAGGGGTAGGGGGCAGGTGTGGGTGACTGTTCTTCTTTGATGGAGGAGAAAGTTGAGCTACAGAGGGTCGTGTAACGAACACAAGGTAAACAACGAGTTCCTGGCATACCTGGAACTTGAGCACACTTTACCTGACTTCCACATCAGAGCTTTCCCATGGTGGTCCCTCTTTGCTCAGTTCTGTTCACATCTGCAGACTCTGTCACTATCCTGGTTTTCCACATGGTTACACGTTCATGTTATATGTATGTTACAATGTCCATTAAAACTCCAGTAAGGAGGGCAGAAGGAAGAACCCAGGGACAATTCCTAAAGAGCTAGAATATTTAAAAGTTCCTCTCCTGTTAAGCAGTGCTTTCTATTTCTCCTGCTGGCATCTGTGACAGAAAGGAGGAGGGAAAGAAAATCAGAAGGATTGGGGGAAAAGAGAGGGATTATTTTGAAATCTTTTCCTTTGCTTGCCTGTTTCTGTTGGTTAAATAACCAGAGGGTAAATAAGGGCTTTAACCAAAGGGAGTCAGAGAGAGAAAGTGGGGGTAATCCACTGGGTTATTTTCTAAATGACTTTTTTGAGGGGGGGAGGGAAATCATAAAAGAACCCAGAATTGGCAAAGAAGAAATAGTAAGAAACAAAAAGCTTTCTCTTGGTCCTCTGCTCCCATGTATGATACCCTTGCTTGCACAGGGCAAAACCAAGCCAACAGGCTAAAAGAGGGTCCTTGACCTTGCCATGTTTTCCCACCGAGAGGGTCATTTAGTTAGGGATGCTGACAGCTCTGCATGCCCCTTAGGATCAGTGAGGGACTGGACTACATAGAAGTCCTCCCGCCTTGGTTTTCTCATTTGTAAAATGGGATATTAATGCTTCCCTCACGGGGGTACTGTGAGAATTAAATGAGATTATGGGAGTAGGTAAAACAGAGTAGGTGAAAAGTCCAGATATGGTTTCTGGCACATCGTAGGCATTCAGTTGGTATTCTAAAACACACACCCAGCCTTGTAGAGACATGTCTGGGAGGATACATATAAACTGTCCATAGTCTTACTCCTCAAGACATGTGTGTGCTTGGGGTCGGGGGAGGGAGCTACTTTGACTTTTTACTGTATACATTTTTACTTTACCTGTCCTAGAGTACTTGGAGGAAGCATGGTGCATAAGTATTGATGGGTGTGTGTGGAGGGTCAAGTTAAAAGTTAGGATCAGATAGAGAAGAATACAGAATAGGACATCTCGGTACTCCCCGTCTTTGTGTGATTGTAAAATGTGTACCTGCTACACTTGAATCAATTGAGGGGCTGGATGGCAGGCAATGGAAACTGGCTAAGTCAAGAAGCTAAAGTGGGATTTGGTGGAAGGACGTTGGAATAGGTCACCAATGGAAGAACTGAGGATTGGAAATCACCAGAGCTAAGGAGCCCTGGCTAGATAAGCAGGAGGACCTTCTCCCAGAGATGCAGGTGTAAGATGTCTCAGCCCCCAGCGCTGCCCGTTCAAGCTCTTTCAGTCCAGGGACAGCGAACCTGATTGGTCCGGTTTGGAACAAACCTTTCCCCATTGGCTCATCCAGCTTCTACCACGTGACAGGGCAGGTCGTCTCTAAGGGAGCACTTCTGGGCTGGACCATCTTCCACTCAACACTTCTGTGTTTGACTTTTGACAAATTATCACCTTCATTACTTTTTTTGTTTTTAAAGATTTTTAATTCATTCGAGAGAGTGAGAGCAAGAGGGGGGCGGGGAGGAGCAGAGGGAGAGGGGGAGGCAGACTCCGCACTGAGCGCGGAGCAGGAACAGGGGCTCCATCCCAGGATCCTGAGACCATGACCTGAGCTGAAACCAAGAGTCCTGCGCTTAACTGACTGAGCCACCCAGGTATGCTTACTTTTCAAATAATAATGAGAAAACTCTAACAATTAATTAGGTAGAGTTATGCTGTACAGTCTCAACAGGATGTATTTTAGGCACCTTTTATGAGGAGCCAATAAAAATCAAAACCAAGCAGCATCATTTGTCACTCACGTGCCTAGTGACACATCTGCCTTGGGTCTTAAACGTTGATTGTGGTGGCAAACCCACCCACACAACAACAACAGTGCTTGTCTTTTTGACTCCCACAGTTAGCAGATCCAACATTTCCATAAATTTGTGTAGCAGTGCCTCTCAGATCAAAAGGGGGTTTGAGACCTTTATTATTAGGGTAAAGAAAAGGAATAGGATATCTGTGATTGTTCTATCAGTAGCTGTTATTTTATGGTGGTTGGAAGGCGGGATATGTGAAACACATGGAAGGTACGCAGGATATATTCCGTGTGTGTATGAGAGAGAGACAGACAGACGGAGAGACGGAGAGATGGAGAGAGGGAGAGAGAGAGAGCATTTTATTACCCTAGGGCAGGATGATTCAGCCAGTGTTGTATAAGGCGAGCTCAGACCCAGACTGCATTTTCTATGCTGACCATCTGTGTTTCCCAGGAAAGCGGCGGCCAGCCAGGGCCCGGGAGCTTTAGGAAAAAGTGAGAAGCAGGGAGGACAGCCAGTCCAGGAGGGGCTGGAGAAATGCTCTGTGTCCTTGTAATGCCTCCTGGCAACAGCAGCACCACAGGGGCCTGGCTTGGCTGCCTCCCCTCCTGTTAGCCCCATAAGCGTCCTTCCCAGTGTCAGTAAATCCTCTCCCCGGCCACCCACCTGTTCCTTGTGACTTTTTTTTTCTTCCTAGGGGTGGGTATTGTTGGGGGGAGATCATCAGAAACTACTAATTTGGAGGCAGAAGCCTCGTCTTCAAAAACCACAGGTGACCAAGAACGGGTCCCATTTACCGCGTCTGGCTACGTGCCCAGCAACTCCCATATCCTCACAAACCCTTTTTGGTGGGTTTTTTTTAACCCCTCTTGATAAACGAGAAAACCAGGGTTCAGAGAGCTTCAGTGTACCCCTCAAGTGGGCCCAGTTCTTAAACGGTAGAGCCAGATTGAAACCTCGGCCAGCGTGTCACCAGGTCACTGGGACCTCCCACGTTCTCCACGTTGGAAAGCCAGCTCAGAAGGACCCCAGACCCAGCAGCTCTACCGCCCATCACTGGGGGCTCTGGGACAACTTGCAGAACCGAAAGCAGTCTCAGCCTTAACTACAACAGATTGGGAATTCTGATACAAGGTCTTCTCCCCAAACCAGCACTGTCAGAACACAATTTTAAGCCAAACCTTGGAGGCTGCTTTTTCGGGGGATGGTTGGGAGACCAAGGCTCCATGAACTGCCAGGAGCTCCTACCCGGCCGTGAGAGCCCTTTGAAGAGCCCTCTTTCTGAGACCCCCACCCCCTCCAATTGGAAGTCTTTTTTCCCTGTGTGCAGCTTCAGATGCTCGGTGTTCTAACCTCTAAAGTTGCTGGAACAGGACCATTAGACTGAATAGTTTTATTGGAATTAAAAATATTGTGAATTTTGTGCTAAATGCCTCTGGCCATAACTAGAATAGAAATGACATTGCTTCAGATGCTACCGTGCACTAATTAAACCAGCAGAGAATGAAACAACAGAAATACAACAGCAACAAAAATGGGAGCTGTGGGCTTCAGAACACTCCCCCAGCAGGGCCGTTGAATTTAAATTTCCATTATTTCGAGTGAATATGGCCCCTAAAGAATCACATAGGGATGGTTTTTTATGTGATTTCAGGGCAAGTCCCTCCTGCAGTGTAGTCACATTAGTAAAGCTATACTGTGCTTGGTTGGGGAAAAAAAAAGTATAAAATACATGTATACCTAGGAAAGAGTCCAGGAGGATACATACCTGTTACCAGCAGTAACCTTGGGGAAAGGGAATTTGAATAGAAAGAGAACTTTCCTCTTTTTCTTTTAAAAATGTTTTTATATATTCCTGGTGTGCTTAAATTCATTATATTCAGCATGCAATTTTGAGGAGACTGGAATGACCAAGGGAATGCTTTAGAGTAAATGATTCATACTTCATGGCACTAGATTGTCAAAAGATAGATTACATGGGTGACCATTAAGAAGCTGCTCTGGTGGGCCGGGAATGAAGATGGGAAGGGTCTGAGCTTGGTCCGTAGCAGTAGAGATGGAAAGGAAGGGGGGAGGGGCTTGTGCGTCATTAAGAGCCGGGAGCCAGGGTGGGATAATTAATTTTCTGTGGCAATTTGAATGGGCTAAGGGGTTCCCAGAGAGCTGGTGAGACCTTATTTTTAGGTGTGTCTGTGAGGGTGTTTCTAGAAGAGACTAGCATTTGAATCTGGGGACGGAGAAGATCCCCCTCAGCAATGTGGGTGGGTGAGCTTCCTTTTGCTTGAACTGACTAGAGAATGCTGATCAGCTTAGGCTGTCTGAGTCAACCACAGTTATAAGGGTGGTGGTGGTGTCAGCCCACTTTTCTGTCACCTGTAGGACCTCTGCACAATGTGGGGAGGGGTGGGAGGGATATTAGGGAGCTGTCAGGTTCAAGTTTGGGAGGATGGAGCAGGAGTAGTCTGTGTTTGTGGTGGATGGTGTTGAGAGAGGAAAATGGCAAAAGGAGGGGTGGTGGATTTCCCAAATTGAGAAGCAGGACAGTAAGTGTGAACTCTGCTCAGGATGGAGGGTTGGGTCTACTCTAGAACAGCACCTCTGAGGTTATGGCTGGGGGACTGTGGCGGAGAATGATTACGAGGTGCTGGGAAGACTGCACATGAAGAACCAAGGTCACTGGGGCTAAACAAGGGGCCTCCAGGGCTTTGCTCGGCTCTGAGGGCGTGAGCCAGCCAGGGAGATGGATGCCTCTTTCAGCAGTTCTGTTGGTGCGAGCAGGGAGCCGGTGAACGGAGCCCAGGACAACATGGAGGCCCGTGGGCCCAGAGCAGCTCTGTGACACTGAACGCATTCATTTACATAGAGCACTCAGAGTGCCCTGCGTGGAGGGCCTGCCCGATCACTGTCAGAAGTGGTCTTATTTTTAATTGAGGCAGTTACGAAGTATAGCAGCAATGGAAACAGGAGACCGAGTGATTCAGGACTGCTTCCTGCTTGGAAGGGATGGTTTGGTGAACGTCCTTTCTGGACTTGATAACCCTGGGGAGGAGAAGCCTCAAAAGTGTGATGACTGGGATTCCTTCCAATCTGGTGAAAGGGAGCTTGAGCAGGATTCTGTGTATTTGAGAAACTAAGGCTTATGGCATTGTGTCTCGCAAGCGTGGAGCAGGAGATGCATACAGAACTGTAAAATGATATGCACACATACTTGACGTGCATGATCTCATTCGAGCCTCACAACACCCTCCAAGGCAGGCATGACCGAGGAGAAGAAGCTCAGCTTGGAGGTATTCAGTCCATGGCCCGAGGTCCAGAGCTAGAATATGCTCCATCTGGTCTTTGAGCCCAGCCTCCACATGCTCTCCCCACCGCCCTGGCCCCCTGGCCTCACCATGTTATCACATCTGCATGAGACATTTGGAACTGCTGCATAGCCCTTTCTACCAATCTGAGGACAAGGCCAAGATGGCAGAGCCAAGATAGAACCTGGGTCCTTGATGGTGGGGTGAGTCACGAAATGGCCCATCCTAGGAGCTACCAGCAGCCAGAAACTGCTAGTTGCCTTTCCAGTGTCCACTCTATTTTGCCTCCTTAGCAACAGAAACTCTACTGATGGATGTAGCAATGTACACAGATATAAAACCACATTTTCCAGACTCCTGTGTCAATGCAGGTAGCTAATGAAAGTGTTAAGTGGCCCTTTGCTTCACCCCTCTTTATCTTCCTACTTCCTGGAATGTGGACATGATGGTTAGAGTGGTGACAGCCATTCTGTGACCATGAAGCTAACTTGGGGATGGAAGCCACGTGCTAAAGATGGCCGTGTGGAGAGAGTGAGTCCTTGGCTGACTGTGGAGCTGCCATACCAGCTTTTGGCTGTTTATCTCCGGGCTTCTCTGATTTGAGAGGAATATAAATCTCTATTGTGTTTAAGCCACTGCTATTTGTATTTTATATGCAGCCGAATCTAATCCCAACTGAGAAACCTATTTCTGAATTTCCTATTGGGTGAGAATGACATTCCTTAATGTCTAAACTATTTGGAGTCGGCTTTGCTTTTACGTGCCATCGAAAGCATCCTAATTGTTTTCTCTTCAAAACCCATACTCTTTTTTTTATTTTATTATGTTGTATTAGTCACCATACAGTACATCATTAGTTTTTGATGAAGTGTTCCATGATTCATTGTTTGTGTGTAACACCCAGTGCTCCATTCAGTACGTGCCCTCTTTAATACCC
>NC_138379.1:21374828-21423871 GCF_054177405.1 Leptonychotes weddellii
CTCCAGTCCCATCCATGTCGATGCAAAAGTTGGGTATTCATCCTTTCTGATGGCTGAGTAATATTCCATTGTATATATGGACCACATCTTCTTTATCCATTCATCCGTTGAAGGGCATCTCAGCTCTTTTCCACAGTTTGGCTATTGTGGACATTGCTGCTATGAACATTGGGGTGCATATGGCCCTTCTTTTCACCACCTCTGTGTCTTTGGGGTAAATGCCCAGTAGTGCAATTGCTGGGTCATAGGGTAGCTCTATTTTTAAATTTTTGAGGAGCCTCCACACTGTTTTCCAAAGTGGCTGTACCAACTTGCATTCCCACCAACAGTGTAAGAGGGTTCCCCTTTCTCCACAACCTCTCCAACATGTGTTGTTTCTTGCCTTGTCAATTTTTGCCACTCTAACTGGTGTAACAATGTGTAAACCCATACCGTTCACATCCGTCCTGGGCAGCCAACTACAACACAGGACCATATTCTTCCATTCTCCCTTGCTTGCGGTGAGAGAGGGCCTCATACTGGGACCCCCATCCCGTTCTACACACCTTTCCTGCCTCTAAGCCCCATCTTTGGGCAATAAATAGCTTCCAGAAGGCCCAAATGAAAAGCAGATGTTCCAGCTAGCTGCCCCAGGGGTGGTTCACCATTGGTGGGAAGTTTGGGTGGTTGCTCTGGCACCGACCTCAGCCTGTCCGAGTAGTGAGTCCTCCCCCCCCGCCCCCCCCGCCTGAGCAGGGTGAGGCTCTGAGTTGCCTCCCGGATGCTCCTGCTTCCCCACTGCCCTTCCTCCTCACTGCCTCAGCCCAACCACGTGGTCTACCTCCCCCACGAATCCTCAGGGACAGGAGCTTTTAATAACTGGCAGGGCAAGTATTGACTTAGGTTTTGTTTGCTTGCCACTAAGTTAGCATTTAATAAATGCAGGATTCTTGGCTTAATAGGCCGGTCATTGTGTATTATTGAAACGGCAAATTAATTATTCAAAGCTGTGCTTGAGATACACCAGAGATGCAGCAGATGTGGCCTCTCTCATTCCTCATTCGCAATGAATGGTGCATTTCTGGCCATTTGGTGTGTATTTAAAGTGTAAAAGCTATCTCGTTAAATCCAAGTCTATTAAGTCTAAATGCGAGTCAGGAATTCGAAGGGGAGTGTGGGGGAGGACTTAGGTGGTCTGTGTTAAGAGCATCCCAGGGGCACCTGGGTGGCTCAGTTGGTTGAGCGACTGTCTTCGGCTCAGGTCATGACCCTGGAGTCCCAGGATCGAGTCCCACATTGGGCTCCCTGCTCAGCGGGGAGTCTGCTTCTCCCTCTGACCCTCCTCCCTCTCGTGCTCTCTCTCTATCATTCTCTCTCTCTCTCAATAAATAAATAAAAATCTTAAAAAAAAAAAAAGAGCATCCCAAACCACCGGCCCCATAACTCCCATCCCGCCGTGAGGATCCCGGAGCCCGCTCATAAAGCATGGCTGGATTAATAATCGTTCCTTCTTCAGGGACAGACCTACCCATCATCCTTAGCCCGAGAAGCTTTCCCTTGGATGTAAACCTGTAATGTGATGACCATAAGCACAGCCCCCATTTACAAATGCTTAGTACGTGCCAAGTGCTGCACGTCCAGGATCTCTAGTTGTCAGAGAGATCCCAGTTTACAGATGAGGAAACTGAGGTCTAGAGGGGTTAAATAGTCGGCCCAAGGTCACACATGTGTTACACAGCAGAAGTGGGATTCAGACTCGGGTGATTTGGGCTTGAATGCTCACTGTCTCTTGTTATAGAGACTCTGAGCCCTTGAACATGTATTTTTGTGTCCCACACAGGAAGGTGCTATCCCTTGCCTCTTGGCTCAGAGCCTGACTACCAGAGCTGTCTGTTTTCCCTGCCACCCTTCCCTGGGAAGGTGGCATTCCCAGAGTTTTGCTACCCCAGTTAAGCCCCAGACTTGTGCTACCTGGGCGTGCACACCTGCCTTCTCCCGTTCTTGCAGCACCTCACTGGGCCCAAGGGGAGAGGAGGCGTCCTGACCTACCTTCGTGCCTCTCGCCCTTTTCCATCCCTTTGTGCAGGACTGTAGCGTTTGTCCTCAGACTTGAACGAGTAAGAACAAAATTCCCCAAAGGGCAAACACCTTCCAGTGTATGTGAGCCACTTGTCTAGAGTCTCTGTTTGGGTTTGGCTTTGCGTCTTCCCTGGCCCTGCTTTGTGAGCCCGTCCGAGCTCCTCTGAGGTGGGCCTTTGCTTTACCGCTAAGACCCTGCAGCCCACCGGGGGAGGAAACAGGAGGCACAAGCAGCTGACTGCCTGAGGACTTTATTCCAGCTCACAGCGTGGGATGCTGAGATGCATGGGCTGACCCACTGCGTGATGTTGCCGAGCAGTGAGGATGCACGGTTCAAACCAAGGAGCTAACACAGCGTGATTCTGTGTATCTTCTACTTAAGGGACCCAAGCCATTCATTTATCTGATTGATTCATTGATTCATTCATTCATTGACTCAGCACATATTTGTTGTTATTTTCCTTTGTGTCAGGCGCTGATGCGAGACATGAGGTCTCTGACCTCACATGAGATGTTCTGGAATCCCAAGCGCAGGCCAGAGGAAGGAGCACTGACCAGAGAGAGGTTTAGCAGGTGTGGATTTGAGTTCACGGGGTCGCCTGTCCCGGTTTGCCTGGGACTTCCCCAGTTTGAGCCCAGAAGGTCCTGCATGCCAGAAAACTGCTCGGTATCCTTTCGGCAGGTGGTTGCCCTGGTCTGAGTGTCTCTTCTGCCATCTGCTAGTCAGTCAGTCAGTCAGTCTGGACTTCTTGAGAGCCGACTGTGTGCCAGGCATTGTTCCCTTGCCGTGAGAACAGTGGCAAACAAAGCTGATTCCCGGGGCTCCGGGGCCCCCTCCCAGAAGCAAATCAGATCGTTGAAGGTGCATCTGAGCACCACCAGGGAGAGAAATTGGGTACCGTGATGCAGGTTGACAGCTGGTGGGAGGGGCTGTCTTAGCTTGGAAGGTCAGAGAAGGCCTCCGTGGCCAGTGACAATGAGGAGAAGCCTCCATGAAGAGAAAGAGGCAGTCATGTGAAGAAAGTAGAGGGAAGCTTTCTAAGGGCAAAGGCCCTGAGGTGGGAACATATCAGCTGAGTTTGAGGCCAGAAAGAGGCTTAGTGTGGATGGGGACAGGGGAGGAGGGAGAGGGAGGGAGCAGGGAGGGGGGAGCAGGGGCCATATGATGGAGGATCTGGGGCTCTGCCCCGCACATGTGCCCTGGGTGAAATCACTCTCAGAAGAAGAGTCGGATTCAGAGAGGTCAGAGAGAGCAAACATACTTCACAGGGCTATCTTTCCCCCCACAAACCTCATTTCTCCGTTGGATTTTCTATCCTGGGCGAACATCACCATTCACAGAGTTGTCCAGGCTCAGAACCTCAGCATGGCCTGGGTTCCTCCATCTCGCCCCGCCCCACCTTGTCCCCATTGATATAGTCTCCCAATCTTGTCAGTTCCATCTCCCACTCAGCCTCCTGCCCTCCTCCTCCTGCTCCACGTCCTCCCTGGCCCCACTCTGCTGCAGTCTCTCAGCATCCCTTATCGGCACCAGCCTTCTGACTGGTCTTTGTGCCCCGAAGGTCTTCTCCATGTTGATACGCCAAAACTCCTTCTAAATATAATCAAATCACAAGGCATCCTTGCTGAAGCCAACAGTACTTAGCATATTTTCTCAAGTTGAATTTCTCAGAAGTGGACTTAGAGAAGGAAAATGGTGTGCAGGCAGTTGAGGGGGGCATGCCCTTGCTTCTGACCTGGCAAACTCCATGAACTGATCTTCAAGGGTCAAACTAACTTTTCCTTCCTGGGATAAAACCGGCTTGGTTATGATGTATTATATTTTTTTTGTATAGTGCTGGATTCAGAGTGCTAGTGTTTTGTTAAGGATTTTTGCATCTGTGTTTACAGTGTTCGCTTTTGCACGTATGGTATTCGCCCAATTTTGGTATGGGTGGAACGCGGGCCTTCTAAAATGACGAGAGGTTGGATTGGGAGTGGAAGTGTAGGACAAGGGACTACTGATTTTCATTTGAAGATTCTTAGCACTATCTCGTTTTTACTTATTTTGCTTTAGTAAATGAAAATAATTTTATAAAACACTAAAAAAATAGAAAACAAGATTCAAACCTAAGATTTTTCATGACTTGGCATTATTTTGGTTGTTGGAGTGGGTCTAGAGAAGGGAGTAAGGTGGGTGCAGTGGGGGTGGGTAACAGGTAAAAGATAGGATTGGATAGACCTGGACTTGAGGCAAGGTGATCATCACCGTGCACAGAGCATTTTCTGTGTCGGGAGCTGTACTGCGTGCTTTGCATTAGCTGATTTAATCCCAGCAAGAACCTGTATCCGTGAACTATTGCTACACAGCAAACCATCCCAAAACTCAGTGGTGTAAAGCAACAACTTTATTCTGCAGTAAACGCAGTAATGCAGCAGGCCGCCTTGCCAGAAGCCAGAGAAGGAGATGGACGGATTAAAGATCCATCCACAGAACTTTTCTGCCTCCTCAGCTGTTTGCTCCTTGTAATCGAATGCTAAAGGGGTGATTAGAAAGAGAGCATGTGTACCACGTAGGCACTTGGGCTCATCTCCTCCGCTGAATGGCGCAGTAGACCAAGGATCATCTCTACAAATGTGATGGGCATTCTGCACTTTGGAGGGGGGCGGTTATTCTTTGGTTTTGCTTGGGATCTCTCACGGCACTGCAGTCATCGGCTCACGTGGCTTGACTAGGGTAAAATGGTCCCAGATGGTGACTCTCTGGTGGTCACAACACAGCTGGTGATTAGCTGGGGCTGCCAGTGGGGGATCTCGGTTCTCCTCCACGTGGCCTTCCCAGCAAGATATCCTAGGTTTCTTAGACAGTGGTGGCAGTCTTCTAAGAGGGCACGCCCCAGTGTGCAAACATGTGTCAGCCTCTGTACGTGTCCCATTTGATCCCATCGGTCAAAGCAAAGCACATGGTGAAGCCTAGCATCAGCGGGGGAGGGAGAAAGGCCAGGGCATGGATGCCGAGAGAGGGCGTCCAGTGGGGGCATGCAGTGTACCAGTCTCCCACAGGAGGCTAGGAAGCAAGTATTTATTGTCATCCTCATTTATAGATGAGAAAACCAAGTTAAATAGCTTGCCCAAGGTCTTCGCTCATGTCTGGCAAGGGTGGGGTGTAGCTGGGTCTCACACTCTCTTCTCTGTCTGACTCCCTCTGGCGCCCTGCCTTGGCATTGACTTCTTCTCTGTAGTCCATTGTCCAGGTATCCTGATTGACATGTTGAGACGCTTCTTCTCTTGTGTGTCTGTGCTCAACCATCCTTCCCAAACACACACACACACACACACACTCAAGAGCAGTGCTAGCATGATTGGCCCATAGTGTCCCTTTGCACACATTCCCCTAAAGGTACAACATGATACTCCCACTCTCACTTTCTTTCTTTATGGGGCCTGAGGGAATGCATGCCCATGACATTCGTAGAGATGACCTTTAGTATCTTGCACCATTCAGCGGATGAGACGAGTCCACACACCTGCCTCGTACAGATGTCCTCACAATCATCCTTTTAGCATTCCCTTACAAGAAGGAAATGGCCTAGTAGGCAGAAGAGTTCTGTACTCTTACTGTATCCATCTCCTTCTCTGGCTTCTGGCAGGGAAGTCTGCTGTGTTACTTCTCTCCCACCCCTCGCAGACTGATGGAAACAGGGGGAGTAGAGTGCTCTCCCCATCATTGCCATCAGAAGTCTTCTAGCATCTGACAGACCAAGACAGATTGCCTCTTACTCTGTGAGGCCTGTCTTGTTGACAGTGTCCAGCCTAAAGGCCCCAAGCACCACTTCAGTGTTGTTATTGGCAACATGATTGAGAGGGAAGCTGGGCCATTTGTCAACTTGGCCTTCACAGGACTATTAGAGTGAAGCAAGAGATAAAATGTATTTTGTTTTCAACGAGGTTCCATTTCTGTCCTACATGATCAACTCCAAGATGTCATAAAAATATGGCTTCTTATTTCCCCTACTTTTAGGGTACTTTGAAACTGTTAGGAGAGGTGCAAGCAGAGAACTGAGGGTTAATCCCTTCTAAGGAGTGTGATGCTGCTCTGTGATTGTTATTTGCGTTAGATGGTATCATGCCATCCCCACCCCCACCCCATAAGGATGTCCAAGTCCAAGTCCCTGGAACTGTGAATATGTTTGTTAGATGGCAAAGGGGAATCAAGGTTGCTCCTCACGTGATTTTAAAATAGGGAGAGTCTCCTGGGTTATCCTGGTGGGCCCAATGTAATCAAAAGGGTCATTCAGTGTGGTACAGGGAGGTCAAAGAGTCAGTCATTGGGAAAAACTCAACCAGCGACTGTTGCCTTTGAAGATGCAGGGGATCATAAGCCAAGAGATGTGGGCGGCCTCTAGTAGCTGGAAAACACAAGGAAAAGAATCTTCCCTGAGGGGCGCTTGGGTGGCTCAGTCCTTAAGCGTCTGCCTCCAGCTCAGGTCATGATCCCAGGGTCCTGGGATCGAGCCCCGTGTCGGGCTCCCTGCTCGGCGGGAAGCCTGCTTCTCCCTCTCCCTTTCCCCCTGCTTGTGTCCCCTCTCTCTGTGTCTCTCTCTGTCAAATAAATAAGTAAATAAAATCTTAAAAAAAAAAAATCTTCCCTGAGTATCCAGAAGGAATGCAGCCCTGCTGATATCTTGATTTTAGCCTAGCGAGACCCATTTCAGACTTCTGACCTCTAGAAATGTAGGCTAATACCTCTGTGCCATTCTAAGCCACCAAGTTTGTGTTAATTTGTTATAGCGGCAATAGGAAAGAAATACACTACTTTTCAATAGCCCCTCGTTAAGGTCAGTGTTTAAAGAGTCCCCTCGTGTTTCTGGAAGACTTCAGCATACATCATGGGAGCAGGATTCATCACTTGTGGGAAAATTACCCCACCCATCATGTTTCCATAGAAAACCGTAGTAGAGCCACACTACCTTATATCAGAGAGGCTGATCTGATTGGTGAGGCTGAATTAGTAATTACTGAGCGCGCTCTCTGTTTGTGCCTAAGTTTATTTGCTCGAGATTTGGTGGGCTGGCAATTGGAGCAGGACTCAGTCGAAATTGTTATTCTCTGTTCTCTGTGGTGTTACTGGGTTCGCTCATGTGCTTGTGATCAGTTAGCATCTTGATTGGGTTTTGGCTGCTCCTGGCTGGTGTCATTCACAGGTTGCAGTTGGAGCACGCTGGCTTTCATCCTTGGCGACAGCCAGCTGAGGCTTCCTCACTTGGCAGCTGGGTTCCGAGACAGAGAATGCAGGGGTCTCTTTTGGTCTGGGCTCAGATGTTGCATAATGTCATTCCACTACTTTCCATTGGCCGAAGCGAGTCACAAGGGCAGCCCAGATTCAAGAGGGAATTGAGAAAGAACGTCTATTTCTTGAGGGGAGAAGGAGTGACCTCATAGTGCAGGGGCACGTGCGTGTAGGGATGGGAGGAGGCTGCAGCCATATTTTTCAAACTCCCACACTCTCTGTGGCTGCCTTTCTCGGGCTCGATGGCCTGAAGCCGGCACACATCCTTCTTCTGCTCCTGCCTCTTCCGTGTGGTGAGCCCATGGGGGCCGGCTCTGCCCTGGAGGGGAGAGGCCTGCGGTTGTCTAGCTGCTGTGACTGTTGAAGAGATGTCTCCGTGTAATTCAGAGAGGAAGGAGTGCAAAACTCATTCAGGCGCCAGGGTCAGTCCCCATGCACCAGTCCGGGTAGCCAGCCATACACCTGGTATTAGGACCTCTTTCTGACGCCTTTGTGTATTTCTCAATTTCTTCAGAACCTAGAGAGGAGAAAGGCATGATTAATGAATGCCTCAAGAACTTAGCAGTGACTACGCGAAGGAGCTAGAGACATAACCAGGGGCAAGCAGGGGAACATACAGGAAGGACAAAACCAGGGCCTTGTTCTCAAAGAGAAGGTTCAAACTACCAATATAAACGAGGAAGTGGGATACACAAGACAAACCACTTTCATCATCCTTGTGAACCAACTATAAAATGCCCAACAATTCAGATGTTTAAAAAATACTGACAGAATTCTGGAAAGCATTTGCTGGTTTAGCATTTACAGGCTGGTTAAGTCATTTTTGCATGATAGCTGATATTTGGACAGGTCTCCTGGGACAGCGGTGGAGTGTAATATGCACTGGCATCTAAGCGTTCCAACATCTAGTTCATCTTTTTCATCGACAACCCAAAGGAGCGTGTATTGAACAGACACAGACACACTTACACTATTGTTTTGAGGCAATTGATAACAGGATACAAGAAATGAAGGGTCTCCAGGGGTGGGTGAGATTTATCCAGTTAGCACTGAGTCCAGAAGTCATTCTCTTCGCACAATGATAGTGACAAGTCAGAATGATCGAGAGGCTCTCATTCCCTAGCAGCAGCAGCAGGAGGGAGGAAAGGCATTGGTGTGTGGCTACGGGCAGCTTTGTGGGTCGAGCAGACATACGAAGCAGTGCACCATAGTGGAAGGAGCACGTGCTCTGATTAAAGATAGACCTGGGTTTTTAAATCATGGATTTGCAAATTACTCACTTTGCAACCTTGGGAAGGTAATTTTACCTTTCTCCACTTCTATTTCTTCTGTAAAATGGGGCTCATAATACTCAATTCACATAAGCGTTGTAAGGATGAAATGAAATGCATTTAAAATGTCTACTACTGAGAGTTTCAGAGGGGAGGGGATGGGGGGATGGGTTAGCCCGGTGATGGGTTTTAAGGAGGGCATATATTGCAATGAGCACTGGGTATTACACGCAAACAATGAAGCATGGAACATTACATCAAAAACTAATGAAGTACTGTCTGGTAACTAACATAACATAATAAAGAAAACATAACCCAGTTGGACTGGAAAGAAAATAAAATGTCTACTACTGTGCCTAGCACATTGAAGGTGTGCAATAATGGTCGCCATATGAAAACCAAATTTGCAGAACTGATGGCAGGAGTTGTGATTCAAGCTGTGGCATGGATCTGTGCAGTAGCTAGGAAGAACGGAAATAGCTAGGGTGGTAGAGATGTGGTTGAAAAGCAACCAGGTTTTAAGGATTGTACTTTTTTAGCAAGTACATAGCCAGGGACAGTATTAGAACTAACATATCACTTGGAGAGAATTCTCAAGGAACCAACGGGTCTGGTCTGAAAAGCCATGGACCAGTACGACAGGGCTGAGGGGATGAGAGGCTGGTGTAGGACAAGCTGACCGCGGAGTGAGCAGAGCCGAGCCACACTTGGACAGGCAGCTCTCCAGGCGGCTCCTGAGCTGTGCTACACCCACCACAGCGACACAGGGTGAGTTCCCACTGTGGTCCCAACTCTCCGGTCCTTCTTCTCCTTGTCCTGGCAAGGCTGGTTTCTCTTCTGAAAACCTCAGCTCAAACAGCTCTTGGAATGTTCTAGTGTAACAGGTAAGGGAGCTGACAGAACTAGGAGCAAGGGCACACTCTCCCGGTTGAGCCCCTCAGCCAGTCTCTCAACAACTAGGAAAGACCACGTCCTGGCTCAGCTCCTTCACCCACAAACTGCATTCCTGGTGCCTCTCTCAGAGCTTTCTGCAGCCGCTGTAGTTGATAGAGGGAGAGATTCAAACCATCTTTCTAAATATCAGCCCTCATGTTTCTGGCTGCCGTGTTATCGTAATGACGGCTCCTCAGGGATAGTGAATCACATGCTAAAGTGACTGGTGTCCTTGGGACTGTTTCTTACTTTCTCTCTCCCAGTGCAGTGGTGGTGGTGGGAGGAGAGTGGGGAGGTGGATACTTCTCCTTCCAAGACATGGAGGCAAGAAAGACCTGTCTCCTCCCCATCCTCTGTTACAGCTGGAGTGGGCCCAGACTTTATGCACTACCGCTCAGGTGCGCAAAACCCGGAAATCTTTATTTTAGTAATTGATCTCCTTCTACTCTGAAGCCCTTATAAGCATAGGGAAAAAAAACCCACAAACAAAAAGAAACACACAAATATGTCCGTGAAAGGCATCTCAGGCTCTTCCAGTTCAAAAATAGTCCCTGTTGGGTATAAATATTTTGAAGTTCTGTTTCCCATCAGGTCTGGTTTTCACTTTTTAAGAAGTTTGGTCTCTGCTCTTTTCCAAGATGGCATCTGAGGTGGAGGGCAGGGGAGGGGGAAGGAGCCCCTTGTCTGTGTGTGGTTGTCTGGGCCTCAGCTTCAGGCCTCCCAGCGTCCCTGCAGGAGAGCGAAGCCTGGTGGACCTGGCGGATAGTCTTGCAGTCCCCGGAGTGCAAGCTCAGCCGTCTTCCACTGCTTCTGGAGTTTGCTGGCTCTGTTGGTTCTCTGACTTGGTCATGTCTACCTTCAGGCCCCTAGTCATGGTCAGACCTCCCTGTAGCCTCTGCTGCAGCTTTTTCCTTCTGTGTCTTAGCAAGTCCTTGCAGGCAGGCTTCTCAGATCTCAACTGTTAGCAACCATTACTGCCCCTTTCACAGGCTCTTGAGAACTCTCCAGATCTGCTCTGCGCTTTGCCCAAGCCAAGGGAGACTTGGTGTAGGGGTGGAAGTAAGGCTGTCCCAGGCCCTGTCTATACAGGCACCCACTTCTGCCCATGCTGCCTGGTGGTGCCCACCCCTTGAAATGGACAGCACCCCTTGGAAATGTAGGTTTCCCTTACAGGCTTGTCTCTCCCAGACGGTACTTGGGGAAGCAGAGCACCAGCCATGACGTTTCTAGGTTTCTCCAAACCCGCCTTGATGGCCCAGTGAGCCCTCTACCCATGTCAGCCTGCAGCTTTAGACCTGGATGGGGTGTGGGAGGTCAGGGCTCCAGGTCTCATTTGCCTGTCCTTCTCTCTTTACCCCTCTTCTCAGCTCTTCCCTCCCCCAGTAGTACCTTCTACTCTCCCCTCCCATCTGGCTAGAACTGTCTCTGTATCATTCTTCCTCCCTTTTGTCTGGCTTTTTCTCTCCCTCTCCAGGTCTAAAATGGCAGAAGGACTACAGGGAAAGAAACAAGATTCCCAACAACGGGAAATACAGACAAAAAGGAATATTACCACCTAAAATTGTGTGTTCTAAGACTTGGTCGTGACTCTGATAGGTCCCAGGAATAGGCAGTGGCTCGCTCTTTATTGAGATGTTATGGTACCTTTTGTGGATTTTGACACTTGGAGGACCCTCAGGGGTCTTCTGCTATAACCTAGGAGGAGCCCCAGAGACACTCCTTTGTTGAATTAGATCCAGTGTCCATTCTCCTTTGCCCCACCACCTCCCTATTCCCCAGTTAGTATCAATGCTAAGACATTGCAAATAAATATGGGAGGAAGTAGTAATAATAATAGCCAGAGGCCCACTTCTATGGATGGGGAGGGATGTATTGGTCAGGGTTTTCCAGAAGATACAGAAACAACAGGAAACAAGATGTGTGGATGGATGAATGAATGAATGAATGAACGGAGGGGAGAGAGGGAGGGAGAGAGAGATGTTTGATTGATTGATTTTAAAAGAATTGGCTCATGTGAATATGGAGCCTTGGTGAGTCCAAAATCTGATGGGTAGCCCAGCAAGCTGGAGGCCCAGGGAAGAGTTGCAGTTTGAGTCCAAAGGTGGTCTTCTGACAGAATTCCTTTTTGCTTGGGGTGGCCAGTCTTTGATCTATTAAGACCTTCAACCAGTTGGATGAGGCCCACCCGCATTGTGAAGGGTAATCTGCTTTACTCAAAGTCCACTGATTTAAATGTTAATTTCACCCAAAAAAACACCTTCACAGGAACATCCGGAATAATGTTTAACCAAATATTTGAGCACAAGCTAAATTGAATTAACCATCGCAAGGGAGTTAATGGGTTTCATCATGAGCTGGGAAGATGTTACCAAAATCCCTTCTCAGTAGGTGGTTTCCAGAGAGTTAGGGATTACATCAGATTTCAGTTTTAAGTGGCTGACTTGGCCCCTGGACACCACATTAAGAAAAGAGGGAAGGTAAATAAGGTTAAGAAAGGGGTAGGGATGTTTCTCCACCTGCTTTATTATAAAGACACACGAGTGTCTTTTGAAGGCCAAGACAGGAACAAAAGGGGGCCTTGGGAAAGGCCTAGGATCAGGGACCAGAGCACAAGCCAGACTCTTCTTGCATCTTTTGCTTCTGATCTCCTCTGTTCCATTCTTATTCCCTGGAGTCTTGCTTCCTCTGCTTCTTGACTCATGTGGCAACTGGGACGTGTGCATCATACAAGCCCAACTATCCAAACAAAATCATACTCCCCTTTTCTTGATTCCGTTCCCAATTCCTGGGGAAACCTTGGTGAACCCAACTTGGGATGGACCCAACTTGTGCTACCCACTTCTGGTCCAATCACGCATGGCAGGGAAATGAGATAATACTTTACAAAGTAAGTGTCAGAGTCTCCCTGCCGAAGATGAGGAGGGCGCAGAGGGTTTCATCACGGGCCTGGCTGACATTGCCAGAAGCGATCCACTTTCCTGTCTCCATGAGTGAGGATTCCAGGAAGTTAAAGATCGTATCTATGAGAATTGGGGGGAGGGGGCTCTCTACCTTTCCCTGCCACCCTACCCATCCTCCCTTTGGAGGATTCTAGCCTCTGTGACATTTGTCACTCACACTTCAATTCATGGTCCAAGAAACAAAAATAATATTTAATGAGAAAAATCTTCTTTGTTTAATTATGGTAAATGTCAAGGTTGAATCCAAGTGCTTTGCTTAAGGTCAACTGTGCAGTGCTATCAAAAAGCATTTAAACCAGAGCTGATGGGCTATTAAAACGCAGACTAGTTAAAACGAGGTGCTGTCCTTCTTCCGTGATTTATTTTCCCCAATTGGAAGCAGTAATGTTGGAGCTGGAACAGTCCTCCAGCAGCTTGTGCGAGGCTCTTCCCTGATGTTCTCTTTAGGCTAATGAGGGACTCCCTAATGAAATCAATGCCCCCAGGCTCCCAAACAGTTACCTCCAAGGCTCAGGAATCCTGTTTCCATTAGATCAGTGGTTTACAAAGGTTCAGTGCCAGGTTTCCCTCCTGGAGTTTCTGCTTTCATGGGTCAAGGGTGAGACCTAGCACTGGCATTTTTTTAAGGCTTCTAAGTGAAGTGTTTCTAATATGTGGTGGGCTTTTGAACAATGGGGTTGAATGCTCAGTTTCGTTAATTAAGGTGCCAAAAGCTGATGCCCTGTTGTGCCCTGAGCTTTCCTGCCTGTTGTACCATCTTTGCTCATAGTGTTCATTCAATCCAAATGTATCATCCTCCCCACTGCCTCTTATTCTCAGAGTGCAGAGCTGCCTCCTAAGACACAGTTTGTATTGTCAAGCTCCAGAAAGGGCAAAGTTGCAGGGCCATGCTCCCCTGTGCTTGGCAGTGAAGAGGATGGAAACCATTGGCGCAAACTTCCCTAGCTCCCTACTAAAAGAGTTAGCGAGGGTCACGTCTGAAGGCTCAGGAAAGAGATGAGAATTCAGACTGTGGAATAGGCCCCTTCAGGTAGTAGTCTGAAAAGAATGGGATGGCAGAACTTTCCCGAGCAGCGAGGAAATCTTTCTCCTGTTATTTATGCACACTGCTTCACTGTTCCTTCTTTCTTTCTTGTCATACAATAGAAATAATGATCTTGGTACTGGACTCTGTGCTGCGCCAGGATAATTAATCACCCACTGAGTCATTTATTTCCTCATACTCCCTTCCACCAGGACTATTATCCTGTAGGTAAACAGAGGCGCCAGTAAATCATGGACAGAACACAAGTCGGTGGGAGAATAGTTGATTAAGCGTCTCCATAACTTACAATTATATAGCACCTCTCATCCCAAAGGATCTCCAAGCACCAGGTAGACTGATGCATGCGCCACTACCCAGCCTCTATTATGTGCCATTTCCCACTCCATTACCTCAGGGGGTGGAATGTTTATTGCCCTTGTCATATAGTTACCCTCGAAGCTGCAGTCACGGGCGAGACAGGAGGCAAAGAAAGGCACTTTTCACTTCCTTGTCCTTTCAGGGAGCAGAAATCAACTACCCCAGCAGAAACTTGGCAGCGGTCAGCGTGTAACCTACCCGTCCTCCCGGCCAAAATTTCTTTGGTTTAGGAAATGCTGCAAACACTAGAAAATTCCATGTTTACTCTTCTGAAGGTGGTGACAACAGAGCAGCCATTGAGGTTGAGTGGTGAGCTGGGACAAGATCTAAAGTAAGAGTCACCAGGGCAGAAATGTTTTAGGATCTGCTAGAATCATAGTCTAGGGGAGAGAATCACTCTAAGGAAGGGTCACTGATAATCCTTTAGAGCTATTCATGATAACTCTGCTCTTTATTTTTTTAAGGATTTCTTTATTTATCAGAGTGTGTGAGTACACGAGGAGAGGGAGAGGGGAAGAGAGAAGAAGACTCTCTGCTGAGCGGGGAGCCTGCTTGCGGGGGTGGGGGGGTTCAGTCTCATGATCCTGAGATCATGACCTGAGTTGAAATCAAGAGTTGAACGCTTAACCCACTGAGCCACACGGGCGTCCCTCTGCTCTTTAAATTTTTGTAATGGGTGGGTCCCTTTGAAAGAAGAAAACAATTTCCACTTCCCTCCCAGTGTACACTACAATTGTTTGATTATAATGCTACGTTCAACCTTGTCATTAGAGCTCTGATATCTGTATAAAACCAAAGCCAAGTTAAATTCAAGCAAATTAAATTGGGTTCAGTATACAGTTGACCCTTGAACAATGTGGGGGTTAGGGGCACTGACCTCCCATGCAGTTGAAAATCCATGTATAACTTTTGACTCCCCCAAAACTTTACTAATAGTCTGCTATTGATCAGAAACCTTACTGATAACAGCTGATTAACACAAATTTTGTATGTTATACGCATTAGATACTGTAATCTTACAATAAAGTAAGCCAGAGGAAAGAAAATGTTGTTAAGAAAATCACAAGAAAGAGAAAATACATTTATAGTACTGTACCGTGTATATATATATATATATATCTCCATGGATAAGTGGATCCACACAGTTCAAACCCGTGTTGTTCAGGGGTCAACTGTAATTCAATTCAATACAAGTTAAATTCAGACAAAACTAAAAAGCCAGTGTGGTTCTATTTAACAACATTAATTTAATGGGAAGGATGATGTTATTTTGTTGAAACCAAATTACCTCTCAAGTGAGAACATGATATTGACCACGACCTCATTAGTTCTTTTGGCATCCTACTGGGTGCCACGTGATGATCCATTTTTCCATCATTTCTATTTGGACTGCTCTGGAAACTCCCTTTGTGGAGTATACTATACTATTAATTTATTTGGCCTTAATTTGGGACAAACCCAACATTTCTGTGCTAAGTCTACATCTGTGCCACTGGGACAAACAAGGCTGTTGAGATCCCACGGCATGATTTGATTATATGGAGTCATTAGAATGATGCACAAGATGGTAACATTCAATTTTAAGACTGTGATCAAAAGGAAAACCCCCGATTTAAAAAAATTCTCATAAAAAATTTTTAAGGCTCTCCTGGGGTCTATGGGAGCCATCGGCCCCGTATTAAAACACATATGTTCAAAATCATTAGGTTTAGGTCAGTGAAAAATTCTGGGGAAGAAAAGCAAACAAAGATTAAGAGCTAGGCTGCCCATAACATTCATTCCTTAGCAGAGTCATAACACGAGTATGGAATCTTGTTACAGGCATGACCTAGATTGCTAAATGTCCAAGCCTGTCTGTGCTCTTCTTTCCCCCATTTAGGAAGAGACTCCCCCCACTCCCCGGTGCCTCCACTCCACGGGTGCTCTCAGGTCAGTGGGAGCCCCCACTTCTCAGCCTCCCTGGAAGTTCGTTGTGGCCATGTGCTCAGTCTTGCTGATGGCATGGGAGCAGAAGCATGTGACTTCCGTGTCACTCCCCGAAGAGGAAATGGCATCCTTCCTCTGTCTTCCCTGCTTCCCTCTGGCAGGTGTCTGGATGTGCTACTGCTGAGCTGGCACAAATTGTGCAGCATCACCCTGAGAGGGTCCCGGGATAGCCCCACAGAGTAGAGGTGCCAGTCGCCCCCGTCTTACCCACTAATCCGTTGCATCAAAAGGACACGGACCCCTCCGTTGCATAAATCACTGTATTTCAAGGGATGGGGATTCCACCAGGCTGTGAATACCAAGAGGAATGGATCACTGGGAGCCATCTCAGAAGCTGCCTACCACACCAAACACAACTGACGCCTAAATAAAAATAAACTTGGTTTGGGGCACCTGGCTGGCTCAGTCAGTGGAGCGTGAGACTCCCAATCTTGGGGCTGTGGGTTCAAGGCCCATGTTGGGCGTAGAGATTACTTGAAAGTAAAATCTTTAAAAAAATTGAAAAAAAAACCAAACTTGGCTTGAGAGACTAACTCTAGCAAGTCAGAGGCAAGACCCTGTATTTCAGGGTCTCTGTGTTACAACCCCTTAATCTATACTCTAGCCGATACAGAAAGTGAGAGTTTAAGATCCTGAAGATCTTAAAGAGCCCAGCACTCTGCCCCCCCGCCCCCCACATGCTTCCTCCTCAGCTAGTTGTGTGGCTGATGCTCAACCACTGTGATTAATTAGGGGAGGGCCTGGTGTTCTTGGACTGGTGGGCTTTTCTCTCACATGGCTTGTTTGACCCTTGTTTGTTTGGGATTTTATTTCGTGAAGGGAAAAATCAGGATAGTCCAAAACAAATTAAGAGGAGTTACTAACCCAGAAGAAATGTGTAGTCATCACTGCAGGACCAACCCTATCCCCTGTGGATAGAGGGATGCAGGGGGAAGCTCACAGTATTTCAGGAATATGACTTGCCAGCAATAACATCGTTAGGGGAAGGCGGAAGTTAGAGTGAGTAGTCCAAACCAATGTTTATACTGGGAAGGAAAACAAATTGGAGGCAGTTTCGATGCCCCACCTCAGGGTTCCAAAATCGAGTCTGAGGGACAAGAAAAGAAAGGAGCAGAAAGCACGATGGAACATAATAGGTTTTCCTCCCCCTTGCCCAAAAGTCATTCTTTCTTGCATCATCCTGTTTTTATTTTCCCTGAAGTATTATTATAATCAGAAATTTTTGTCTTCATATTTTGGTTCACACTTTTGTCATCCCTCTTCCCCAAAACAAGATATTTCCACAGATGCCTTGTTCAGCATTGATTCTCTTGGGACCTGAACAGACTCTCAGAAGTATCACTGAAGGAATAAAAGAAGAAATGAATGGATGAATGAGTCAGAAGCATGCCAACACAGCAAATGAGCTCCCTAAATCATGAAACGTGCCATGGTTCTGCCCTTTGGTGACAGCGTGAAGATCATATTTTGTCAATAAAGACGAAGAAAAGCTATGAGGGTTAACTGTTAGAGAGGTGCTACCATTCCAGAATAACGCCCCTGCCCCACCGCTTCCAGAATTTTCATTGTCATGTGCCCCTAAGGGGGCCACAAGAGTGCTCCTTGCACACTTCTAGCCACACGGTGAAAGTGACCGAGGGCTCCAGCTCCCGAAATCCACTGCTATGAGTATGCGGATGCCATACGTTCTACTCCCAGCCAGCAACCGCATGGTAGGGAGACTGAGTCAGACCTGGTCCTGGGAGACCCAGCACTCCTCTGGCCACTGACTTGGGCTTGAAGACTCCCTGACAGCTTTGGAGAATCCTCCTTGGAGTGTGGGGTGGTCTCAGACACTTCTGCCCAACCGTCCCTCCCTCTCTCCTTCACTCACGACCAGATTCACATCCCAGTCTGGTGGCTCTTCCAGCCTTTTCTGCCTCCTTCCCTGTTTTCTCTCCCAGATGATTCCCCTACCAAATCCTCAGATATTTAATATCCTGTTGGAGTCTGATTCTCAAAGGACTTGGGCTAACCCAGCCCCTAAGGACCATCCTGGGGTCTGGGTTGGTTGGAAGGAAGGCTGACTGGCTAATCCCAAGCACCACTGAATTTTGAACCCAATGCCTGTTGTCACAGAGCTACCCTCCAGCTTGCCTGTTATACCCAGATCCAGCCTAAATTTGGAAGCCCTAATGGGAGACAGCAGTATTAGGCAAACGCTATTTATTAGTCCATACTCTAGATACGGGGCACTGACAGGAAGAGTAAACATCAGAAGAAGAATAGGAAGTTGAATAGGAAAAACAAAGACGTACAAATCTTTGAGTGCAGAGCCTTTCTCGCCATGGGGGAGGATGTCGGCTTTGACAAGTGGTAGCATGTTATTGAATTTTTGAACGCAAAAGAAGGGAGATTAGAGAATTCAAGTGGATAGTAGCAGCCCTTGGATCAGAGGCACTTAAACATACAGCTTCATCGGCTTTGTGTAATTACAGAAGTAGGAGGTAATTGGACAGCGCATGTCAAAAATGCAATTTCATAGAGTGCCTGGGAGGAAGAGGATGGATGTGAACATTTTTCTGACAAATGGATTTCCCAGTCCTGACCTCTGCATTCTCTGGAACACTCTCCGCCTGGCAAAGACACAGAACTTTTTCCTTTTATTAAATTTTATCAATTTCTAATATAACAAAAAATATATTAGTTATCTATCGCCAAGTAACAAGTGACCCCAAAATATAGTGACTTAAAAACATCACTTTTTATCTTCTAGTTACTATGGGTCAGGAATCCAGCACAACTTAGCTGGTCCTCTGACTCAAGGTCTGTCATTGACTATCGTCAAGGGATCATCTGGGTTGCGGCCATTTCCAAACTCGGCTGGGGAAGGGTGTTTCCATGTGATTGTTGGCGATCTTCAGGGTGTTTTGTGGGCTGCTGCACTAAGGACCTCAGTTTCCCAGTGGCTATTGGCTGGAGGCTGCCCCGAGTTCCTTGCCAGGCGGGACTGTCTGTGGGGATGTTCACAAGGTGTGGCTCTGCGGTTCACCAGAGTGAACAGGTGAGAGGGCTAGAGAGAGGATAAGGGGAGGGGAGAACTTAGAACCTTTGTAAAACTAATGTTGAGAGTAATAGCCATCTTTTTGGCCATGTTCTATTTGTTAGAGGCAAGTTACTAGGTGCAGCCCACACTCAAGGGATGGGGATTCCACCAGGCTGTGAATACCAAGAGGAATGGATCACTGGGAGCCATCTCAGAAGCTGCCTACCACACAAAACACAACTGACGCCCAAATAAAAATAAACTTGGTTTGGGGCACCTGGCTGGCTCAGTCAGTGGAGCGTGAGACTCCCAATCTTGGGGCTGTGGATTCGAAGCCCATGTTGGGCGTAGAGATTACTTGAAAATAAAATCTTAAAAAAAATTGAAAAAAAAAAAAAACAACTTGGCTTGAGAGACTAATGGAAGAAGGATATGGAAGGGTGAGAAGCTACAAGGACCCTTCCAAGGATATCCTTTATAGGGCTTGATGGGCATTTGCAGACGACAGATGATTGGCTGGCATTCAGATTTTGCTAGGCAAACTTCTCCACCCAATTCCTTTTTTTTTTTTCCCCACCCAATTCTTAATAATAACTGAATCTTATAAATGTGCCATGGGTCCCCAAGCAGTCTGTTGCAAACAGAAAGTGTCCTTAAGTTTTATGCTGTGTCACAGGAGTTCACATGCGTTGTGTGTTCTAGGCCATATTATATGTGTTTGTTTGAATATAAAAGTACAAAAACTACTCACCACGGAACAAAACTGATGTTGCAAGGTGAAGTGTTTGTGGATTTCGTTTGAAGATCCTGACAAAGATTTCATGGCGCCACTTCTCTTTCAGTGAGGCACCTCTGCTGAGTCATTAGTGCCCATTTCCTCTGTGACAAGGAGACGTTAACTACTATCATCTGCTAATAGGAAAACATGGAGAGATTTTGCGACATGTATTTATTCTCTGTTATTTCAGGCATCCAACCTCCCTGTTCATGAATTCTGTGTGGTCTGCACACGAGCCACGTTAAACACCCCTGGAGCATAGCTGCTCTCTCTGGCCTCTGATTGTGTGAATATGGAATGCTCTCAGCCTGGGCTGCCTTTCCTGCCTTCTAGCCCTGTGTGGTTTTGCCTTCCCCTTTGATATTCCACTTAGGGAGTCAGGGGCGGTCTCAGAGAGACAGTGACACATCATCGGAGTGAAGGGCCGCACCTGCTCTGTGTTCCCAGAGTCACCCCCATTTCAGTGTTCAGACAAATAAATCTACAGTGACTATCTAATATAATTCAACACTTCTTCCTCTCCAGGTGAGCTGCTTAAGGACAATATACACCCGCTGTGGTTATAAAGTCTCCACCATTTGGCATACAGTAGATGTTGAAAAAAATACCTCTTGGCTAGATCAGTGTCTCTCAAACATTTTGGTCTTAAGACCTCTTTATTTTTTTTTTTAAAGATTTTATTTATTTATTTGAGAGAGAGACTGAGAGAGAGAGAACATGAGAGAGGGGAGGGTCGGGAGGGTCAGAGGGAGAAGCAGAGTCCCCGCTGAGCAGGGAGCCTGATGCGGGACTCGATCCAGGGACTCCAGGATCATGACCTGAGCCAAAGGCAGTCGCTTAACCAACTGAGCCACCCAGGTGCCCATTAAGACCTCTTTATAGTGTTAACATTTATTGAGATTTCTGAAGAGCTTTTGTTTATATGGGGTTATATCTATCTATGTTTACCATATTGGAAATTATAACTGAATAATAAAGCTAGTCATCAAAAACAAGGAAAGTCTAAGAATCTTTCACAGTCAAGAGGAACCTAAAGAGATATGACTAAAAGTGATATGCTGTCCTGGACAGGATCTTGGAACAACAACAACAACAACAACCACAACAAAAGGATATTAGGGAAAACTAAGGAAATCTGGATCCATACTTTAGTATGGACTTTAGTTAATTATATATCAATATTAGGTCATTAACTGTAACCAGTATACCATACTGTGGGGGTATATGAGCACTCTCTACACTATCTTTGCAATTCTTTGTAAATCTACAGCTATTTTAAAGTCAGAAGTGTAGGGGTACCTGGGTGGCTCAGTTGGTTAGGCGACTGCCTTCAGCTCAGGTCATGATCCTGGAGTCCCAGGGAGTCTGCTTCTCCCTCTGATCCTCCTCCCTCTCATGCTCTCTCTCTCATTCTTTCTCTCTCAAATAAATAAATAAAATCTTAAAAAAAAATAAAGTCAGAAGTTCATATAAAAAAGGAAAAAAGAAAGGATATTGATATGTAAGTGAGAAAATCATATTGGAGATCCAAGGCGATATCATTGAATATGCTTTATTTGACTTAAAGAAAACTAGACTTCTCAAACTCAGTTTTGTATTGTGGTAAAATACACCAAACATAAAATTTACTATCTTAACCATTTTGAAGTGTACAGTTCAATAGTATTAAATACATTCATAATGTTGTGTAAGCATCACCACCATCCATCTCCAGAATTCTTTTCGTCTTGTAAAACTGAAACTCTGTACCCACTAAACAGTAACTCCCCATTCCCTCCTCCTCGGGGCCCTGGCAGCCATCATTCTACTTTATGTCTCTATGATTTTGACTACCCTAAGTACATGATGTAAGTACTTGTCTTTTTGTGTCTGGCTTACTTCACTTACTATAATGTCCTCAAAGTTCATCCATGTTGCAGAATATGCTAGAATTTTCTTCCTTTTGAAGACTGGATAATACTCCATTGTATGTATTTATCACTTTTGGCCTCTCCATTCATCTGGACATTTGGAGTTGCTTCCATATGATAGCCATAGTACATAGTGTTGCTATGAACAGGGGTGTACAAACAACTCTTTGAGGCTCTGCTTTCAGTTATTTTGAGGTAAATACCCAGAAATGAAATTGCTATACCATATAGTAATTATATTTTTAATTTTTTGAGGAACTGCCATATTATTTTCCACAGTGGCTGCACCATTTTACATTCCCACCAACAGTGCATGAGGGTTCCAATTACTCCACATCCTCACCAACACTTGCTGTTTCCTGGGGTTCCCCCCCCTTAATTGTAGCAGTTCTAATGGTGGTGTCTCATTGTGGTTTGTTTTTCTTTTCCCTAATGAGTGATGTGGGCATCTTTTCATACACATGTTGGCCATCTGTATGTCTTCCTTAGAGAAATATCCATTCAAGCCCTTTGCCCATTTTTGATTCGGGTTGTTCGTGTTTCCATTGTTGAGTTTCAGGTGTTGTCCATATATTCTGTATTTGCAAATATTTTCTTCCCTTCTGTTGGTTGCCTTTTTACTCTGTTGACAGTGTCTTTTGATGCACAAAATTAAAAAATTTAAATTTTTAGTCTGTTCTTTATTATCATCATGCTCCTGCAATTGTAAACCATGCCAGTGGTAAAATACTCCTCACAGGAAGACGTTTAAGCACTCAGATTCCTGTGCTCCCCCTCCAGCGCACTCAATTGGGATCCCCAAGGGGTGGCTCAGGACTCTGAATGTCTAGGGAGCTGCCCAGATGCTATGGACTGAATTAGGCCCTCCCTACATTCCTATGTTGAAGCCATAACCCCCAATGTGATGGGATCTGGAGATGGGGCATTTGGGCGGCAACATTTAGCTTTAGATGAGGTCATGAGGGTGTGATTTGTGCCCTTCTAAGAAGGGACACCAGAGAGCTTTCCACCTGTAAGCCAAGAGAAGACATCTCCAAATGAAATGTCCCTGGCCAGCACCTTGATCTGGGACTTCCCAGTCTCCAGAACTGTGAGAGATAAATGTGCGTTGGTTAAACCCTCCAGTCTGTGGCATTTTGTTATGGCAGCTTGAGGTGATGAAGAGGCCAGGCGAGTCTGAAGTTCATCTAGGTTTAAGAACTCTTGATCTCAGCCAGGAATAACCATTAATTTGAGTTCTTCTGCCATCTTGGTTGGGAAGACTTTTCCTTGATGGAAACACATGCTCTATCTAATTGATCAGTGATGTTTACCAAGGATGGCAGAGTGAAGGGGAGGGGTGAGGGCACATGGAGGGGGGCAATTATTTGTCACAGGTGCTGTATATTTGCCATCCTTATATTTCTTTACAGTTTTTTTTTTTTTGACAGAGAGAGGGTGAGTGGGTGGGGGAGGGGCAGAAGGAGAAAGACTCTTAAGCAGGCTCCACACTCAGCACAGAGCCCAACGTGGGGCTCGATCTCATGACCCTGAGATCTTGATGAGCTGAAATCAAGAATGGGACACTCAACTGACTGAGCCACCCAGGTGCCTCTATTCTTTACAGTTTTTTTTTTTTTTAAGATTTTATTTATTTATTTGACAGAGATAGAGACAGTGAGAGAGGGAACACAAGCATGGGGGAGTGGGGGAGGGAGAAGCAGGCTTCCCGCTGAGCAGGGAGCCCGATGCAGGGCTCAATCCCAGGACCCTGGGATCATGATCTAAGCCACCCAGGTGCCCCTATTTCTTTACAGTTTTAACAGCTTCTGTCCTTATTTCCTTGAGTCCCTTTTTTCCTTTTTGGCATTGTAATATTGTTAACAATGTTAGCAAATCCTCAGAGAACTTTACACCCTTCCCCTTGACTCACTCATGCTCCTTGGATTTCAAAAACAGATGCTGAGGAGCCAAGAGTTACTGTCTACATTTACCCATTCGGCTTTCCCTTTTGACTTATCTTGTTTTTTTCCATTTCTGTTCAGAGTTCTCAAACAAGCTTGGAAGTGGTTCGTTAGTTAGATGTTCTAACTTTAAAGCAAAAGAATATTTGGCATTAGAAGTAAAAGACAATTAAAATGTAACATTATTGCATTCCTTATCTTTGTCATCCATCCAGCTGTCATTTTTGAGCACCTTCTAGGAGTCAGTCCCTGTGCTGCTGGGCCTTTGAGAGACAAAGATAAATAGAAGATAAAATCTCTGCCCTTGGGAAGCTCCAAGCCAAACATGAGGGCTGGATTTCATATCAAATCATTATAATGTGTTAAGTGCTATACTGGGAGGTGCTAAGGGAGCACAACGGAGAGCCCATTGCTGTCTGGAGGGGATGATTGAGGGTTTTTTGGAATGCTCATCATGCCCCTTTCCCCTGTGGATTCATTAATTCATTAAACAAACATGGAGACCCTCCTATGTGCCAAACTCTGATCCAGGCGTTTGGGGTATATCAGTGAACAAGATAAAAATTCCTGCTCTGGTAGAGCTTGTGTTGTAACAGAGAGACCAAATAGACTGAGGCCTCATCTAGGGACCAGCACATCAGATCTATGAGCTGGTGACATGGTATGAGAGACTGTGGTTTGGACTTGTGGCTGGGGTCAGTTGCTCTTGCTTCCCTCCCACCATCTTCAGGGGAGGCAAAGGTGGCCTCATCTTGCCCAATCTCAGGACTGATCTTAAGAAGGGAGGCCCTGGCCCTGACCCTGATGTGCTTACCTCGGGGAAGGAGGAAGCATCAGGCTAGCCTGAAAAAGAGAGTCTTTCCTAATCTTGACATTCGGGTGAGCTACCCCTTCATGTTAGAAGAGTGTAGGAATTGGTGGTGGTGATGAGGCGAGGGAAGGAGAGAAGGACAGAAGTGGCTTTCAGGGACCTAGAGGAAGGCAAGGAGAGGAGAAGGGAGCCTCCTTTACTTTAGGTGTGGAAAAAGTACAGAGATAAGGAATTCGATGACGAGGAATTGCTCACCAGGCAGATAAGGAGAGAGGGGGTTTTAGTTCAAGGAGTAGCAGATGTTGAAGCATAGGCTCCGCCAATGAAACCCCTGTAATGCTTTTTTTTTAAACCCCGTTATCTAGATGAGGAACCTGCATTGGACCCCTCTTGTGCTCATGTCCTCTGGGCTGCCCACCATTTAGTCCGGTCGTTGCTGGACCTACCCGACATAGGTGTAACCTGCCTGACCACACCTTGTCCAGACTGTACCTCGCTTCTCTTGTTTTCTGCTGTTGGGGAGGAAGAACTTTTACTCTGCCCTCTTAGGTTCTTCTTCTGGAGGCCTGCAGTTAAACTGACAAAGACAGATTAACAGAAGAAAAGGTGTTATTTGCATGTGGAAGTTAACCAAAGAAGTAGCTAGCTCATGAAATGGTTAAAGTTAGAGGATTACATACCTAATTTAGTAGGGGAAAGGGAAGGGGGGAGAAGAGTTCTTCAATGGGAAGGACAAATAGATTTCTTTAGGAAAGACAAATAGGTTTTTAGGAGAATGAGCAGAAGATAAGAAAGTTTGTGATGTTTGTTTATGCAGGTGCAAGTGGTCTTTCTGTTTTCTTAATGGCCGTGACACTCCCCTGAGAGGGAACTCACGGCAGCCTCATTTCCCAGAAGTTGCTGCTTTTAGCAAGATAAGGGAAATCCCGACAAGGTTTCTTTCTGCCTCTTTTGATTCTCAGTTGCTTTCAGCTTAAAATAATCCTCATGCCAAAAGAGCCTATCTTAAGGTGGCATGTTCGGATCCCCTTCACTGCCTCAGGACTTCCCAACTGTTTGGGAAGTCTGCAGGGACCCACCTGGCACTCACACATGCATGATCTGCAAGAGGATGGTGGAGCGATGGACAGTGGAGCCCAGTGAGAACCGTCCCCTCTTTTGTCCCTTGGGCTTTCAACATGGCCCCCAGAAGTTCCCTGTACTATGGGACCCAGTTGACCATGGTGGTGGCTAACTCTAGATACCCCTGGTGATGGCTTTCCCTCTTTTCCTGCTGTACTTCTTCCAGTTCCCAATCTTTTTCCTTGGTCATTTCCCCAAATACCTGCATGCTTGCATAAAAGCCCTTGCCCATGCTCTCCTTTGTGGCAGAAACCAATCTAAGACAGAAATTGCAGTTTAAAACTGGGTAAGGATGGTGCCAAGATACCATAGATAATAGATGGTAGAAAAGGAATCAAAATCTGGGCTTCACTCAAAGACAGGTCCTTTCTTTTTCCCACTGTGGTACCTTTCTTCTCTGCATGTTTTTAGTGGCTAAACTATACTTACATTCATTGTTTTGAGTCTTCTAGGCAAATAGCTAAAATAAACTAGGAGTGGAAAAAATAAGACATTTTGTAAAGTTTGAAAGCATGAAAGTTACATCTGGTTTCTCTGGAATTTTGAGAGTCATTGCCATCAACAGTTAAATTTGGAAAGTTTGTCAAAATACTGGTTTTGGAATAGTTTCCTTAAAATTATTTGATTTGAGATCCATTTCATGTGGTTTTCATAACATATAAGTGGTTTTTTAAGACAGGGCAAAGCTGTTTGGTTTCAAACTTGTTTTTTAAAACCAGACCACTTAGGCAAAATATTTTTGTAACATTTTTATACTATCTAAAAATTAAAGAGTTTTTAATCCAAACAACTTAAAACTCTTCAGAAACCTATTTATCTGAGTCCTAAGATTTCTGGGTAAGTTTCACCCTATTTAACTTCAAAACACTTAGTCAAAATAGCTGGGATCCGGGACAGATTTCAAAGCTGAATACTTTCAAATGGCTCATCTAGATAACATGCAATGATATATGGACCATTTTATTGTCTCAAAACATTGGTTTCCCATCATATAAATAAAGCCTAAGCAAGAGCGTCACATTATTGCAAAACCAGTTACATATTTGAAAAATTAAAACATCTGTGCAATGTGCAAATGGATTGAAATGTTTTCTTTATCAATAATATGGAAACTATTTTGCAAAACTTTCAACACAGCCTCCTCTTTTCCCTCCCATAGGATTGCGACTCCATGGTTTGTGCATCATTGGATGGAGCCAGGTCCATGTGGCCTTGCCTTTTGTTTACTCTTTTACTGGTATTGTCACTTGTAATTTTTCAGAGCAATGCTATTAGGCACGTATGATTATTATCCCTTTCTCAAAAAGAGCACCCAGGGTCAAAAAAGGGTTTTTGTTGAGAGGGAACACAAGCAGGGGGCGGAGCTGGAGAGGGAGAAACAGGCTCCCTGCTGAGCAGGGAGCTGGATGCAGGACTCGATCCCAGGACGCTAGGATCATGACTTGAGCCAAAGGCAGACACTTAACCGCCTGAGCCACCCAGGTGCTCCCAGGGTCAAAAAAGGTTTTACGTCTTCTCTAAAGTTGTAAAGTTCCTCAAGGACAGGTTTCAGACCTCCTCTGTTTGGCTGTGTTTCTCAGACTCTTAGCCATATTACTTCCTGTCTCATGCCCATTTTTCATCACTTGGACTCACTGAACCTGTGTACTTCCCTTCTTTCTAGTCTGTTTCAGTAGATCTCAACCAAAGAATTGCCATGTACCTGCATTAAGTGGCCAGATAGGTTCCGAGTAATTTGCCGTCCATCACAAATGTGGTTATGAGCTAATAATGATTTAGGTTGAGACATGAGAGTGGGTTCAGGACTATCTGTAAAGTAATATCATTCCTGCATATTCCTATTCATTTATGATTCTTGAGCAGGGACAAGGGGGAAAATGTGCAGTTAAAGCACAAGACATTCCATAATCCAGATGAAACTAGCACCTTTAGCTATCCTTCAGGATGAGAACGGCCCTGGGCCAGGAATTGAACATTCTCTTTACATGTGGCTACTCTAAGCTCAGGCTGGAGCCAAGGGGGAGGTAACTTAGGGGCATATTGCTACCAGAGGGGCAGAATTTGAAAGGGTGAGGGTTGGGAGTAAAGGGGACAGGAAGTGACATTCTGCATAGTAACAGGAAGGACTTATAAATAGGGAATTGTAGGGAAAAATAAAATATTTCTCCTTCTCCTTATAGGATGACTGTACTGCCCTTGAAGTTGATGTTTGTCTTTGGAAAGGTGAGTGGGTGTGTTTATGTTCAGTGGTTAAGAGTTGGACAATGAGGAGAAATATGAAGTATGTCTCTATTCTGGAATATTTTGTGGGCCCCAATTAAAATAATTTGTCATGGACAGGTATATTCTTACTGGGCTCATCTACAGAATTAAATCATTTTGCCTCTGACTTGGTATAAACCTGTTAAGTGAAGAATTAAGACAATTGTGCAAATAATGTAGTCTTTGTGAAAAATAATAAGGGGAGACCTCACTCAATGGAGTTGGGAGGCCGGCAGGGGGGGTGCCCATGCCCTACCACTTCTCATCGCCTGCAGACCCAACAGGAAGATAGGGACCTTGCCCTGGATACTACTTTACTACCACCGCGGTTCTTTCCAGGAAGAAAGTCTCTCCTCCTGCCCTGGCAACAGCCCAGCCAATGAGAAACAGTCACAACTCAGCCAATGAAAAGCCACTATACTCCCAACTCCCAGTTTACTCCAATGGGTTTTTTCTTTACAACAGACCCTCTCGACTTCCCCCTTTCCTCTATAAATAAAGAACTTTCTGTGCTTTGTTCTGCAGACATGCCTATGCTTTTCCCCTAACTTGTCTGTCTTGGGCTGCAATTATCTGTTGTCCTGAATAAACCCATCTTTTGCTGGTAAAATAACTGGCAGTTTTATTTTTAAGGTTAACATCTTCAAATATAGTTTTCTCTGAAAAAGTCTTCTAAGTAAGGCAAAGGATATATTTTTTTTAACATGAATTTTCCCCAAACTGCTTTTGGGTTATGTTAATAAAGCCATTGTCTGTGGGAGGAAATGCCACAGGGGGGCAGGGAGGGGATGGGGGGTGAGTGGAGATTCTTGTGTAGTGGGAAAAATGATAATCCAACAAATAAAATAGCTGGCTGTCTTTCTGTATTCCAGGGGAGGCACTAATTCCTGTTTTTAATTTCACTGTATTTAAATTCCCCTTTAGAAGTGGGCAACTTTTTCGAAGGAAATCACCTGGAGTCTTGATGGACTTTTCGGATTGAGGAAGGTAAGACCTCCCCCCCCCCCTTCCTGGCTGAATTTTGATGGGCAAGTGTGAATTGCTCTGGAGATAAAGACATAAGAATTAGGGTTTGGAAGCTGAAGCAGAATGACGAAGGTATCCAGAGAGAGAAGGACCCAAAGATGAAGGAGACAGGCACACACCCTAGACAGGCCACAAGAGAGAACGACTGATAGGTTTTAGGGGAGAAATGCCAAATATTCGTTTTTTGTTTTTGTTTTTTATTTGACAGAGAGAGAGAGTTAGCGAGAGCAGGAACACAAGCAGGGGTGTGCGAGAGGGAGAAGCAGGCTTCCCGCCGAGCGGGGAGCCCGATGCGGGGCTCGATCCCAGGACCCTGGGATCATGACCTGAGCCGAAGGCAGACGCTTAACGACTGAGCCACCCAGGTGCCCCAAATATTCGTTTTTGACAATGTGTGATTGTGTAGGAAATATAGAGAACAAAGTCAAACAACATAAGAGGACCTATGATAGATCTAAAACGTTGATTCAGGAGCCAGACTGCCTTTGTATAAATCTCAGATCTGACCCTTGCTGGCTGCACGATCCTGGGCAGGTGAGTTCCCTGCCACCCCCATGCTTCCATTTCCCCAACTACAGACCTAGGATGATGATGACCCACTCCTAGGGTTGTTGAGGGGAAGAACTGATTTTTCTCCAACTACTGTCTGTGTCAAGGGTCAAGAATAGTGTCTGGCCTCTAATAACACATTATAAGCACCACATGTATGTTATCATTATTAAATATTTCAGAGGCACTTTACTTAACCCCACTTTGGCCACCCTTGCTCTCCCATTTCTTTGACCCCTTTTTCGGCAAAACTCACTGGAGTATTGTTTATCTTCTCTGCCTGTGAGGCTTTTCCTCACATTTTCTCCTGAACTAGTGTTTCTCACGCTTGCTTTTTTCATTATTGTCCCCCCCTCCTCCATGAGTCTTTTTGGACGTTTTTTAAACCGCCTCCTCTCACCCATGACTTGTTGATACCACAGACATCCTGATGTGTAGTTGTTTATGTACTATGTGTTTATCTGTGCCCTGGACATAACAAGAACAAGGCTTTTTCCATCTCCCCAGAATCGATTTTCCCTTCCCGGGGAATGATATCATCCCACTGATATCATTGCATGTCTTAAATCTACCCCAGTCCTTCTTTTGTCTCTGCTACAAAACAGTTCTTGTTCAAGGTCAGATTGCTGACCTCCATGTTGCAGAATCCATGGTTAATTTTCAGTTCTCATTTTAACAGATCTGTCCCTGGCATCTGCACAGCTGATCCGTCCCTTCTCCTTGATACAGTTTCTTCAGTGGCCTTCTGGAGCATCCCATTCTCTTGGTTTTTCTCCTGTTCACTGGTTGTTCTCGTGATTCCTCTCTTCTTGTCTTCCTCTTGATATGGATGGAGGGCCCTAGGGCTCAGTCCTTGATATTCTTCTCTGTACTCACTTCTCTGTACTCACTCACTTTAAGATTAACTTAAAGCCAGAATTGGCTTTAAGTTAATCTCTGTACCGTTGACTCCCCACTTAATGTCCCAACCAAAAGTCTCTCGTGGACTCCAGGCTAGTATAATAACTGCTTACTTGTTTTCTCTACTTTGGTATTTAATGAACCTCCTCTGTTGACATGTTCAAGATTGAACTTTTGGATTCTTCCCCCAAACTGCTTTATCCAAGGTCTTTCCCCTTCTCTATTTTTCTTACACACCCTAATCCATTAGGAAATTCTGATACCAAAATAAATCCAGAATGTTCCTTAGTATTTACCCAAATGAATTTTAAAAATCTTGTGTTCACCCACAAATGAGCACATGGATGCTTATAGCTGCTTTATTCATAGTGGCCAAAACTTGGAAGCAACCAAGATGTCCTTCAGTAGGCAAATGGATAAATAAACTGTGGTACATCCAGACAATGGAACATTATTCAGCACTAAAAATAAATGAGCTATCAAATCATGAAAAGATATGGAGAAAACATAATGAATATTAGGAAGTGAGAGAAGCCAATCTGGAAAGGCCACATACTGTATGATTCCAACAATACAACGTTCTGGAAATTCAAAACTATGGAGACAGTAGAAAGATCACTGGTTGCCAGGGGTTGGGGGAGAGAGAGGGATGAGTAGGCAGATCACAGGGGTTTAGGGCAGTGAAACTATGATGTATGATGCTACAGTGGTGGATACGTGTTGTTATATATTTGTCAAAAATGTGTATCATGAGATGTACAAGACCAAGAATGAACCCTAATGTAGACTCTGGGCTTTGAGTGATAATGATGGGTAAGTGCAGGTTCATCAGTGATAACAAGCATACCCATGGGGTATAGGATATTGACAGAGAGGTAGGTTGTACGTGTGTGGGGGCAGAGGGTTGATGGGCACTCTTTGTACTTCTCACTCAGTTTTGCTGTGAACCTAAAACTGCTCTAAAAAATAAAGTGTGTCTAAAAAAAAGACGTCCAGAATCTGCTACCAGGTTGGTGGGAGCCAGCATCTCATTCTGTTCTCAATGGCCACAACTGCCTTCTAACTGGGCTCCATGCTATGGCTTGTCTCCCTGTAGTTCATGCCCATCCCAGGCCCCCCATCCTACTCAGAGAAAACCCAAAGTCCTGATCATGGCTTTTTAGGTCCTTCTTTCTGACCCCTGTCCTCCCCTTCTCCCTCTTGTTCACTCTGCTCCAGCCACACTGGCCCCCTTGCTCTTTCTCTAACACACCGTGCGTGCTCCTACCTCGTGGCCTTTGCACTGGCTGTTCCCTGTCCCGCCATGCTCTTCCATGGATCCTCATGACTCTTTCACCTCTTGCAAGCCTTTGCTTGAATGCTACCTTCTCACTGAGGCCTTCTTGTCCACCAGTTTAAACTGTAGCTCTCCTGCCCTGCACTCTGAGCTCCCTTACCTGCTCTATTTGCTCTGTTTTTCATAGCACATCATTTTTTTAGTGGGAGGGGGGCAGAGAGAGAGGAAGAGAGAGAATCCAAAGCAGGCTCTGTGCCTAGTGTGGAGCCCAGTGCAGGATCTGATCCCATGACCCTGAGATCATGACCCGAGCCAAAATCAAGAGTAGGACGTTTACTGACTGAGCCACCCAGGGACCCCAACTCATCATTTTTATTATACTAAATCATTGAGATGTGTGTGTGTGTGTGTGTGTTTTCTTTGCCTTCCTTGACCAAATAAAAAATCCACAAGGACAGTGATTTCTGTCTTTTTGTTCCCTGATGTATCCCAAGTACCTAGAACAATGCTTAGTGCATATGAGGTGCTCAATCAGAATTTGTTGGATAAGTGGGAGTCTCCCTACCACCCCTGACTCCAGGTCCTTTGTGTAATGTACCTTTCCAGGGGTGTTCTGTGTACATACAAGCACATGAGATCAAAATAACCCAATTCTTATATTTTGCTCTGCTGTAATTCTGTTGCTTACAACCTTCAGTAAAAGTCTTCTACACAAGTTAGCACTACTTGGAGGGGCTGAAGGAATGGGGTGTTCAGTGTGTGGTAAGTGGGACAGAGAGGAGACAAGAATCAAAAGAGATGAGTCATAGGATGGAGAGGAGAGAAATAATTCAACAAAAACAAAATCAGGGTAAGTTGGCCAGTAGACACATACAGCCCCAAAGAATCCTTGGCGTAGTATGCATGCTGGCTGCCTGTTTATTTACTATTCTTTTTGAATGATAAATGAGAGAGCCACCATCCACCAAGTTTGGGAGGCTTGGTGATATCCACACAGCAGAGGTCTTCGATGGGGATTGAAGGATTGTCCTGATTCTTTGTGTCCTGCTGCCTATGTCAGTCTCCCTAGGGGCAGGCTCTCAAAGAACTGGTCTGCAGTTTCTGATTTCTTCTTTCTGTGGCTTTTATGAGACGGGGTCTGTTCTGCTGGCTGGGACCAAAGGAGTGGGTGAGGGAGGATGGGAGGTCGTGAGATTGGCTGAAATTCCTCAGGATCCCATCCTGTTGGTCCAGAGACAGGCTCCATCCATTCTCCCCCGCTCACGGATGCGGTGGTTGAAAACCCTGGGATGCAGACTCCTGAGCAGGGCTGGCCTCTTTGGCGGATTTTGCCGCAGCGCAAGTCCATTTCCTCCTGGCCTGAGTGCCTGGGATTGCAGGTCTGGAACGTGTGTTGTGGTGTCACATCTGGGCAGCACAAGACAGTGACAGGGAGACACTGCCTGTTATGGCAACAGCTGGAACAATAAACAACTTCTTTCCCCGCCGAGGAAAATCAAGGAGCCGGGCCTCGTGGCAACACCAGGAAGGGAAATAAGTAATACCCGAGCTGGAGCTCGCGTTTGGCCTGATTTTTAACTCCCCAGTCGGAGAGATTCTCTGAGTGCCTTATCGGGCAAGCGGAGGCAATTATATGTCATTCAAAACCTCGTACGCCTTTCTAGAAAGTGTTTTAAACAAAAGTGACTCAGAACGTTGGAATTGGAAAGTCAAAGTTTCCCCTCCCCTGTGTCATCCATCCTCTTCTGGGGTAACCCCTACCCTGTGTTGCTAACGGATGGGGGCTTGGGGTGGGGTGGTTACTGAGTGGGCTAGGCTTGGTGGGCTGCAGTCAGTAGGTGGTAAGGTTCCTCCCCTCCCCCTGACTTCTTACTTCAAGTGTACTCTAATGAGATCCCTTCTCAATCTCTTGAAGGCATCTCAGATGGCCTCCTAGCTTTCGGACTGCCAGCAGGTGTTAAAAAGTCCAGCCCAGTAGAAATGAAAACTTGAATCTCATCTTGTTTGGTTTCTGTCCCTACCACCCCCACCACGACACCCGACCCCAGCATAGTGCTGACCTGATGGGGAAGGAGGGATGGCAGTGATATGATCTGTTCTATCAAACTTCTTACACCCTGCTGTGCTCTGTGGCTTTGGGCTCCCTCAGTGTGGGCAAGAGGGAATTAGAGAGGCGCCATCTTATTTGATTGGCACTGTTGTAATCTGTTTGGCAGAGCCCAAATGCTGGCTCTTTGGAGACCCCATGACTCTCACTCCATAGGGAATCTAATCTCCTTTATACCATTTGATGAGTTTATTGCTCCCCAGACTTGAGCCCTACCCCTGGGGTACACCCTGGAGTCTACTTGCCTCCTAGCCCCATTCTCTTCCATAGGGTTCTTTTGGCCCAGTACTGCCCCCAGACTTGAGTAAAAAGGGTACCAGCCCGGCACCCCACTCTTTTGGGGACCCCCCCACTTGCCCTTCTCTCTCTCTGTAGCTCTTCAGCTGGGTGGGAAATCAGCAGATCCATGAGGATGTTCCTACCTGGAGCTCAGGCAGTTCTTCTAGTACTCATTTGGGTAATGGGACCCTGAAACTCCCTGCCTACAAGGCCTCAGACCTGCTTCCAAGATGTTTGCGGGTTTCTTTCCCAGGTCCACCTGGGCTTCATTGCAGGTGTGTACATCTCGAGGCCCGAGGAATGGCCCAGGGGTGCTGCTTGCTGGGAATGTGGATGGTACTCATGTGTGCATGTGCTGGAGTGGGAACGTGGTGGCAGGAAATGGAGGGAGCGAACCCCAAGGATCATGAGAGTCCTCTCTTTGAATCCGGTTTGCTGGGTGAGTATGGAATTACAATTGTCAAGGTAGGATGATAGAACTTTTTTTTTTTTAAGATTTTATTTATTTATTTGACAGAGAGAGACACAGCGAGAGAGAGAACACAAGCAGGGGGAGTGGGAGAGGGAGAAGCAGGCTTCCCGCTGAGCAAGGAGCCCGATTTGGGGCTCGATCCCAGGACCCCGGGATCATGACCTGAGCCAAAGGCAGACACTTAACAGCTGAGCCACCCAGGCGCCCCTAGAACATGTTTTATTTAGCTCAATTCATACTTTAGAAATATTTAGACATAGGGTATGTGGGCCTCCATTTGTACTCTTGGTCTGGGCCCTGGTGATATTAGGGGAGGCTGTGATGCAGCCCGTAGGAAAACTCATGCCTTGGGGACATGCTTGGAGGTACAGGGGGTTCTGCTGCTGCCCTGTCACAGGTAGCTCTGGTCAGCCTCCCACCTTTGTACTTCTCCAGTCTAGAGGTGGGCATTCTGTCTCCCTGTCTGCATCGCTCAAAATTCTGTGGGCTACATTTCAGATTCTTCCAGAACTCTTTGTCGCTCTTCTTAGGTAGCACTGGTGGTGGGCTTGCGAGTTGGTCCCTGGACACATTGGCTGAAGGGTGAGGTGTAACCTTTCCTCCCAGCAGACAAACCAAGATTGCATGGGTGGTTCTCTTGGGGAGCATCTCCCTCGGTCTGAAGGGTGAGGGAGGAGAAATAGAACTGTTCTCTACTCTTGTGAATTCCCAGATTTTTCTCTCTGGCATCTCAGTCTCTTCTTATATGACTTGGAGGTGGGTGAGTGGGATTGAAAGTGGAAGACCTCTTTGGCTACCTCATGGTAAGACCTGTGTGGATGTGTCTAGAACTTCTCCTTCGAATGTGTGGGGACTTTTCCCCTGGTTGTTCTCAGCTTTGGGCCTTAGTGGAATTCAAAGGCAATTGGAAAGTCCCATCTGGTAATCTGTTACACATACACATCTCCTCATTTATAGTCCTAAACTGGGCTTTTTCATTAGCATGACAGTTGACACATTTCTTGAACAGCTGCATAACATTTTGTATGCTATGTGGGACCCTGCCATAATTTGTGTAACCATTCTTCTATAGATTGTTATTTAGGTGGGTTTTTGATATCATAAGTGATGTTGAAATGAGTAATTCTTTGACATATAGCCTTGTGTCCTTAAGTCAGTATTCCCAGAAGTGTGATTGCTGATCCAGAAGGCCCACACATTTTACATTTTAATAGAAAGCCTCCCTTCTGAGGCTCAGAGGTTTTGAATGTGGTGATTGAGTGGAGGGGCTGGGCTCAGGGAGCCCCTGCAAGGGTTGAAGTTAGGAGCAATGCAGGTTGGGGGGTGGTTGGCTGACAGCCCATGGGCCAAGGTAGAGCTGAAACAGAGTTCAAAAAATAAGTGTCAGAGTTGGGGAATCACTGTGGGAGGTTATGGGGGTGACCTTCTGGTCAGGGGTGACCTTAATAACAGACAGATTAAAGCAGGGGGAGGAAAAAGACAAAGAATAATGGGAGCTTGGATTTCTGACCCATGTCCAAAATGGGAGGGAGAGGACAAAAGCCAAGCCTGGTGATGGAATTGCTCCCCAAAAGTGACATGTGAATTTCCAGACAAGTAGAACGTTTTGTTATCTTCAGCAGCCTTGACCCTAGGGTAGCATTTTCACATCTTGGCCATTGCGATGCTCTCGAAGCCCATGCCTCTCTGTCATTAGGAAGTCGTGCTTCACCATCTGGATGGTCACCCACCTACAGAAGTTGTCCTGGGGCTGCTGTGTGGTGCTGGGGCCCTGAAAGGATTTGGCTAATTGGAGAAGTGTTGGATAGATGTTCATAACTAGAATGATGGGGAGGTGAATAGTCTCTCTTTCCCCATTCGTGAAATCAAAGGACTGATCTGAATGACCTTTTACATCAGCCAACGCTCATATTCCATTAGATGGGATGTTGAGGCCAGTGAGAGTCATGACCTGTTCTTTTGGGAGGGGTAATCAGTCCCAAGACGAAGCAAAGGAAGACAGCAACTTCTCTCCAAATTCCTCAGGCTTCCAGGATGTCCCTGACCTTGGGCAAGTTACTTTCTCTCCCTGGGACTGTTTTCCCATCTGAAAAATGGGGTGGAGTCTGTGGGGGTGATTTGCTCTTCCTGCTCTGACTTCGTGACAAATACAATATGTGAAAACCCGAGTTCGCAGGAGAAGCGGGGTTCTGTTGCAGTGCAATCAGGGTGTCACTGAGTTGGGGGTTAACCGAGTAGTCTTTATGTGCCGTACAGTGCTCAAGGACCTTAACGTCTTCCTCGTCACTCCCATGGGAAGATAAGGATGTCCGGCGGGGGGCACTTCACTGCCTGGAACCCCTCCATACCCCAATCCTAGCACATCTCTGATTTCTCGCTGGTGGCCTCTCCCTGTTTGCTTCACCCTTTCAAATAAATCCATGCTGACCCCTTAGCTTTGTAGGGGCACCTGGGCGGCTCAGTCGGTTAAGCGTCTGCCTTCGGCTCAGGTCATGATCCCGGGGTCCTGGGATCGAGCCCCGCATCGGGCTTCCTGCTCGGCTGGAAGCCTGCTTCTCCCTCTCCCACTCCCCCTGCTTGTGCTTTCTCTCTCGCTGTGTCTCTCTCTGTCAAATAAATCCATAAAATCTTAAAAAATAATAAAAATGAAATTCGGCTTTGCTGTATATCATGGAGTCCCCCATTCTTTCTGAAGCCGCACACCGAAGCTCATGGGTAAATCCTAACCGGTCTGGCACAGGCTCAGAGTCCCGGGTGTCCCCTGGGAAGAGATACTGGACAGTTATTGCCACAGCATAACACTTTGTTTCACTGTTTGACCAAACTTTGGAGGGTGGCAGATGAGGGTCAAATGACCATTAGCTCCGAGGGACTGAGGATTCCATGAGAATGTCCTGTGAGTATTGGCGTCCCCAGTGCTGGGGTTTAGTAGAGGTCCTGGGCCATCTTGGAGAATTCATTTGCCACATGTTTTACTAAGATGTGAGGAGTTTGGCAACCAAATATACATTGTTAGCAGCCAGCAGGGCCTTGGAGCTGGACAGGGGCTGGCCGAGGTCCTAGTTGACGTTCTGGTCCAGTCTTGGGTTATTTTTCCTTCAAGTTCTCCCAGTGTTTGCAGATCTAGGATATTCTTATCATTACTACTACTACTACTACTACTACTACTACTACTACTAATAATAATAATGTTGCACTGGGCAGGACCCTATATGGCGGGTGGGGGTAGTCAAGATGATGGAACAGAACCCGGAGCCTATTCTTCCTTACGCCAGGCAGCCCCTCCTAATTCAGCAATCAGGAACGGATGCAAATTATTGAGGCAAGTGTTCTATTGGCTAATTAGCTTCTACAGAATGACTAGCCCAGTGTTCAGCTGATACCACTCTCCACTCTGACCAGGCCTTTATTGCCTCTGCTTTATGAGGGCACATCCGGGAGAGAAAAATCAGTCTACCAACCCAGAGAGACAGTGTGGGAGAGAAGCTTCCATGCAGCAGAGAGAATTTTCTAGCAGAACTTTCTCATTCATGGAAACCACCCTGGGCTGCGGGCTCCTTGAGGGCAGGTCCCATGTTTTAGTCACTGTTGCTTCCAGTGCATGTTGAGTGGCCACATCTGGAACCCAGGGCTTCCCCCAGTGTCCATGGTGGATGCTCCCAGGGCCGGGGTGCCTTCTTTGATGAGTAAAGCCCTACAGTGAGTGCCCCACAGTTTGGCACATACTGTCTTATGCTGTTGTGTTCTAAATCCCATCCTATTTCTTACTTTTTTCATTTAACATGGTTTTTGAGACCTAGCCCTATTCCTACCTGTAAACTATGATCTTTTTGATGACTATATAATACTTCATTATATATTTATACCAAATTCTCTAAAGAGGGATATGTCGGTTGCCTCCAACAATGATCTCCAATTCCTAGCCACCACCTCGTTCAAAGTATATCCTTGTACTTATTTTCTTCTGAAATGCAATCTTTTTTCGTGTTTACTCAGATAGTCTCAAGCATTAATTCATTGCTTTCTTAACTAGTATGTAAGTTCCCCTTGATCAGATAATCATAGTATCTGCCTTTTAGGGTGATTGTGGTTATGGATGAAGTCATGTGTATGAAGTGCTTAGCACATTATCTGGCAAGCAAAAAATTCTCAATAGATGGTACAAGCCCTTCAGAGCCTAGAATACATTAGGACTTTAATAAATACCAATTATAATAATCACTGTTTAATTACCTCTGGTGATCTGGGGTCTCCTTCCTCATAAAACTAGGTCTCAGAACACTTGAAACATGAGTTATTCAGGAGATAGTAATTATGGTAGTCCCCATTAGTCCTCCCAAGTTATTCCCCTTTTGCAGATGATAAAACTGAAACTCAGAGAAGTTATGCATCTTGCTTATGGTCATTCAGCGTCATTAGCTGCAGAATTGGGGCTCAAACCCTAGTCGAGCTCCAAAGCTTTTATTTTTAGCTACTCTGCTATATTGCCACTCCTGGGAAAGTGTGCTTAGATTATTACTATTTTAGTAACAATAGCTTTTATTTTCTCCCTGTGTGCATAGCCAAGAATTTAAGATTCAGTTAATGTTTATGAAGACCTAACGTGTGCCAGGCCCTGCCAGGACCGTTTTTAGGGTCCATTCCTGTAAATTCCTGAAAGATGCTCCCTCTGGGCAGATACAGCTGTGGGCCCATGGCGTGGTCAGTAGAAGCTGGGCTGGATTCTGGCCCCTGCCTGTCCCCTCACCTGGGCACCTGCATGCAGTATGCACACTGCCCAAGTGCCTGCTGTGTCCCGGGGCACTAACCTGCCTCCCCACGCCAGTCGTATGGGGCAAGTGCAGTTTCACTGGACAGATGGAGAGAGCAAGCTTCGGAATTGTGACGTTTCTACGACCACATGGTCTCAAGTCGGAGTCCTTTGACTTCAAATCCAGAGATTGATTACATGTAAAGCAGAGTGATCCAGGAGGGTCACACTGTAGGAAGGGAAAAGAAGTGCAGGAATCCCTGGGCAGAACCTGCCAGGTTTGACCACTGGTGCTCGGGTGACCCTCGTGCTTTGCCGTGGCTGCATCTCTGACGAGTGATGGATACAGTCCTCCATCGGCAGCCCAGAGGAGACAAGTTCCCGGTGGGCTGAAACCCCCAGGGTGCAGGATCACCAGCGAGCTGGGGGGTGTGGAATGTGAGTGCCTGGAGGACGTTATAAGCTCCTGGAATAGGCCTCAGGCTTCAGCGCACACTGCTTCTTACTCACAGTGGAGTAGTAAATGTACCTACGTTTGCAGAGGGGCGCATGCTCAGCCAAGGCTGGGAAGATCCTTCCAGTGGCTGAGTGGAGCGGGATAGGCTGTTAGGGAGCAAGGTCAAGAGGCTGGCCCCCGGAGAAACTGGAGGCCTCCTCATCTTCCTTGTCCTTCTGTGATTTTTCTAGTCCTTTGAAGACTGCGTTTATGATCTCTCTGAAGATACTTCAGTGTCCCCAAGTCAAACCAGGACCTTTAATTTTAGAATGTTCTACAAAATCATTACCTCAAGGAGATATAATCTGCCCTCCCACATTCGTAGGAGCGTTATTCAAGGTTCGGAGACAATCTGAGTGTCCTCTTGACAGATGAATGGATAAAGAAGATGTGAGATATATAATGGACTATTTATTATGCGACTTTAAAAAGGAAGGAAATTCTGTCATTTGCGACAATATTGGTGAACCTGGAAGGCATTATCCTAAGTGAAATAAGCCAGACAGAAAGACAAATAATGCATGGTATCATTTATATGTGGAATCTTAAAAACAAAATTGTTGAACTCATAGAAAGGGGCCAGGGGGTGGGAGAAACAGGGAGGAGTTGGTAGGAGGGGACAAACTTTCAGTTACAAGATGAATAAGGTCTGAGGGTCTGGTGTATAACATGGTGACCATAGTTAATAAGGCTGTGCTATATAATTGAAATTTGCTAAGAGAGTGGAACTTAGGTGTTCTCTCTCTCACACACACAAAGATAAAATGTGAGGTGATAGATGTGTTAATTAACTCTGGGGGAGTCCTTTCTCAGTGTCTATGTATATCAAATCATCGTGTTGTACACTTCAAATATCTCACAATTTTATTTGTCAGGTATACCTCAGTAAAGCTGGGGGTGGGGGACAAAGATTGTTCTAAAGGACAAAAAGATGTTTCTGCCAGTGAAGGAGATGTATATTGGGGGGGGGTGGCATTCTCAAGTTATTCTTTGTAGGTGTTCTTTCCCCCCAAAGCTGGGGACATTTTTCCCTGTGCCAGATGCTGGAAATACCATAGTAATATTTCCTGCTTCGATGGAGTTTGTATCTAAAGGGAGGCTGATTAATAAACAAGCATTTATAATCCAGTATAAGAGCTAAAAGAGGCACAGTACTGGGAGAATCACAGAGGGCTTCCTGGAGGAAGCAGTATCTAACCTGAGCCCTGAAGGATGAGTAAAAAGCAGAATGGGGAGAGGGCTTCAGGGAGAAGACAGAGTCTGTGCAAAGGCCCAGGTCAAGTCAAAGCCAGCATGCGTTTGCATTTCTTTTGGGGCAGTAGGGGGCTTGCAAAGAATGTGAACACGGATTAACCTGCTCTGCGGTTGAGAAAGACCACTTTAGCCCCCTGAGAAGGGAATGGGGGTGGAACAGAGGCTTCATCCAGGGAGGGCCCATAGGAGACTGTCCAGATGTGGGATTACTTAAGGAAACCTAGACACACAAGTCTCATTGTCTATGAGGAGAGAAGCCTTCCGCCCCGGGGTGTTACCTCAGGATTCTCTGATTCTCTGAGGCCCGGGAGGCTGGGAGAGGCCACAGTTCTGGTGCTCCTGGCTCCCAGACGAATGCCCTGCTCCAAAGCTCCCCGCCATCCCCTTCCCGTCCAGGAACCAGGGCCTCCCCCCTGCAGCTGATCTCTCCTCCCCGCACCCCCATGGCCTCCAGACCTGTCATGCATATTTCTTCCTGTACCCTTTTGTTTCCCTTCTGACTCTCCTCTGATCTTCTCTTGACCTCCCGGGGCCAACACTGAGATAAATCTGTTGGCTTCTTGGCAGGGGAGCCCAGGATGTTTCCAGCGCTGGCCTGACACTTTCCCTTAACTCAGCGTGGCTAAGGCAGCCGCTTCTCTCTGGCCTGGGACCCAGCGGAGGAGTAGCGAAGGAGCTCCGGTTGCTGGAAGGTCTTGCTGTAAACTTTGAAGAAAGGAAGAGCACCTGATTTGGGTCTCCTCCCTGAGCAGTGGTGTGTCCTGTCTCAGTGGTTCTCAACTGTGGCTGCAAGATAGAATCAGCTTATGGGGCCTTTTTAAAAAAAAAAAGCCTGGTTCCCCACCTCTGAGATTCTGATTGTATTAGCACGGGAAGAATCCAGACATCTGTAGTTTTAAAACTGCCCAGGTGGATATCAGAGAAGACAGCTCTCTTAGCATCGCATCTCAGAGACACTAGGCAGAATGTCAGCTCTGACAGTTTTTTTGCTGGGCTTACCTTGGACAAATCATAGCCTCTTTGAGCCTTATCAGTTTTCTCCTCTGTATGGGGAAGTTAATAGAACCTACCCTGAAGATGGTTATGAATCTGCCCAAGTCAAGCATTTATGATGCTTGGCACAGAGTTAGTGCCCACCTATGAGCACTGACTGGTTATTTTTCTTATCATTAAGCCTTCCAGTTATGCATTGCCCTTGCCTTCCAGTTCTTTCTTCGTGCTCAGCCACTTCAGTGTGAGTTAGATGATCAGCTAGCTGTCTAACTAACACTTGCTTGTGAGAGGAGATGTACAAAAGGAAGAAGAAAAGTGCAGGGTGAAAATTCTTGCAAAATCACTAAATAGAAAAGTTTATCTCTAGAGCCTGTAGCCCCATTTCCTGTCCCTGTGCCCTCAGGTTTTAGACAGGATTTGAGTCCAACGGAGGTCCGAGTACCAAGTATGAAGTACTTCAGTACCAAAGGACCAAGCATGCATCCCCAAGGAAGATGGGGAGAGAATTCTTCTGGGAATTTTTCCTTTAATACGTGGTTTCAATGCCATTATAAAATAAGGCTCTCCATAGCTTTCCTGCCAGAGGTATGTCCATTGGTCTCTAGATGATTATGTACATTCTGGTGGCCTGTGTGGTCTTTTTCTATGGGTGGACACAGTCCCCTCCCACTTCCATCTTCCTTCGGGTGTGTTGGGTATGATCAAGGCAGCTCATGCCGTCTAGCGTGGTGGGGTGAGGAGTGAGCCCTCCTGGGCAAGGTAGCTCTGCAAAGAACTCTGTCCCCTTACTCCAGTATCACAGATATGTTTTGCTGGGCACAGCAGAAACGTCAGTGGTGGAGAGAAAGGTCAGTAAAACTCATCACCCCTACAGGAAAAAGAGCTCACAACACACTTTTCATAATGAGAAGAGCGATATGTCACGCTCAAAATATTTGAGCCTCAGGGATAGGCAGTGGTGTTCTGGAACAGCTGAAACTGAGCTCCAGAGATTGGCTCAGAGAACCAAGTGACAGCTGATGGGAGAAGCCCACTCGTCCCAGCAGTTGTGATAGAACTCTAACCCAGAGCATATTGGGTTGCCTTTCCATAGAGACTGGGCTCTCCATGAAGACAGAAAACAAACAATGCTTTCAAATACAAGCCCTAAATGGATTAAACTAAAGAGTCTAACAGCAGCTCAGTTTCTGAAAGTGAAGCTATTTCAAGAAGCAGCACATTATCCCAAAGAATTTTTAAATGCTGTGACTGCATCTGGATGTCCTATGCATCGAATCACTAGAATTCAGCAAACAGGAGGTGTCCCAGTGAGTGTCTGTGTCTTCTGCTTTACCACAGATGCCTCACAGGGGCAGACCTTCCAAATTGCAGGCATGGATTTAATGTCCTGGAGAACTGAACGACCAATTCACTACATAAAGAAGCTCTAATGCAAAATTAAAAACTATCAAAGCTTGGTATTGATCATTAGCAATTATAAAAGAATTATTATGCCTTCAACATTAATTTTTATTGTTTCCATTAAACTTTATTTAACAATGGTTAATTATTTCTGCTGAGCCAACCTGGCAATAAAGTTAGTGAAATAAAATAGGTCAAGTGCACAGAATCAGACATTTAAATATATAGACAGGAGGGGCGCCTGGCTGGCTTAGTCAGAAGGGCGTGCGGCTCTTGATCTTGGGGTCATGGGTTCCAGCCCCATGTTGGGTATAGAAATTACTAAAATAATAATAATAGTAATAAACTTTCAAAAAAAATAAATGAATAAATAGACAAGAAATGATGGTTTTCACTTTATTATGAGAAAATTATTTTTTTTCCCAAAAGACAAAAAAAAGCATTTTGGAAAAAATTTTTTCAAAAAAGGAATAGGGGCACCTGGGTGGCTCAGTCGGTTAAGCGTCTGACTCTTGGTTTCGGCTCAGGTCATGATCTAAGGGTCCTGGGATCGAGCCCCACATTGGGCTCTGTGCTCAGCGTGGAGTCTACTTGAGATTCTCTTTCTCTCTCTGTCTGCTCCTCCTGCTTGTGCTCGCTCTTTCTCTCTCTAAAATAAAATATTTAAAAAAAAAACAAAAAAGGAATAAAAATGGTACTAATCTAATGGCTAGTCTTTTGGTCTAGGAATCACAGTATCCACGAGTTCAGGTCTAGATATGCACTGATATCATCATTTTGATTGGCTTTGCCATGTCTTAAAGGATCAATAGTATTAGCAGCAACTACAACTATTATTATAAATGTTAATATTCGTAGCAATAGTGGTCACCACGGTAGTTGGCATCATTTATTTCTGCTTGTCCAGGACCCCAGCCTCACACTTCTGATAATATCTAGGTTTTCCTTTGGATTATTACCCCTCCCGGCTGGATTTGGTCTTGGATGGGATGTGAAAATGTAAACCCTCCTCACTCCGAGATGATGGGGCTGACTCACGCTGACAACACTTTGAGGATACTATCATTCGTTCCTCGCACTTACCCGGGGGCTCCCCTGACTCCTTCCTGCTTCCTTCCAAAGCTTGATCGTTCTCCTTGTCCTTTTATTCTGCTATCTTGGAGCTACCCATTACGTTTTCTGTTCTTTTTCCCCAGAGGTGATTTGCTTTGCTTAGTGATCAAAGAACTCTACATACTATGTGGGAAGTAATATTAGTGAAGGTAACTCTGATTGTCACTGTGATCATTTTCAGTCATAGTGGCAATAACCACCACTTACTGTGTGCTGGGCACTGTTCTAAGTAGTATTTCATTATGCCCTCATGACACGCCTACGAGGTGGCAGATACACACCACTGTCATCCCCTTTTGCAGACAAGGAAACTGGCTTGAAGAGATCCTGGTGGTTTGCCCATGGCTAGCCAACGGTGCTGGCAAACGTGGCCTCTCCAGCTGTGGTTCTGACACCCTTGGTCGCTAGCCTGCTTTGCTACGGAAGGACTCGGACGGAAGTGCCCGGCAATGTGCTAATCGCCTTATTGGTAGCAATCACCTCTTGAATTTTCACAGAAATAATCCTGATGTCTCCATGTGAGTTCTGTGTGCAGTTCTACAGGCGAGGAAACGGGCTCGGGTGGGTTACGTGCTTTGTGCAGGGTCGCGCAGCTACTCACGTTTCAGAGCAAAGCCACTGAACGAGAAAGGTCTGAGCCCATTGAGAGAAGGATGAAGACCTAAGGATGAAGCCCAGACCTAACCTCACCCTCACTCCCTCTTAGCAGAACAAAAGAACCTTTAAAAGATGTGGAGAACGAGGCTGCCTTTGCAGGAGTCCCAGGAGGCTTCAGCGGAAAGGGAAAACTTCCTTGCATTGAGATTACTTTGAAACCCTCATTTCTAGGCCAGTTTTTTTTTTTCCTTTTCTTTTCTTTCCTTCTTCTTCTTCTTTTTTTCTTTTTGTTTTCTTTCTTCTTTGAGAATTCCAGGCCTGATTAGATCATGCTCTGGACTCAAGTCAGCCAAGGGCCATGGTTTCAATCACTGTGATCCTGATGACCTCACAAGAACATCTTAAAAGGACAAATCTATTTGTTTTACACTGAGATCATGGAAAATAAAGCAACCCCTGCTCCTCTCCAGGAGACCTTGCTTGCCAAGGTGGTTTTCATAACATACTTTTACAGTTGATTTATCTCCTCTGAAAAATGAGACTTAAAAACTAAAAAATAAAGAAGCCTTCAGTAGTTCTTGTGCCAGAAGCAATGGGGAAAGCCAAGAGCGTCTTCATAGAGCCTGTTACCAGAATTGGCAGGTTGTTGTGCTTCTAGACACGGGAACAAAGACCCCAAATTCCGTTGAGTCTGGGGAAACCGTCAGCGGCTGCATTTCCAGGGGAGTGGATGATGTGGAGAGCAGCTGTGTGGTTGCTTGTTGGCTTCTACCACCGACACCAAATCTCACGGGCATTTTCGCCGCCCCCCCCCCACCCCCCGCCCCAGACTCCAAGGCAAGTGGGGTTGGAAACTTGACAGTTGTACCCAGGAGATAGATAGGGTCATTTTGAGAGGATTGTCTGGCTGGGATGATTTTCGAGGGGATGCGGATGGGGGCGGTGTGGGGAGCAATCAAGGTGATGGCAGAAGGACGAGCGGTTTCTGACTCGGCTTTTATAGCAGCTATTTCGAGGCCCAGACAACATTTTCACGACTTTCAGAAGCATGAAAGGATGGGATTGCCATTGACTTAATCTCTCTGTGCCTCACTTTCTTTTCTGTAAAATGGGGGTAATCTAGCACCCCACTCAGGCCAGCCAGGAGGATTACATGAGGTAACAATGCATGCATAGTGCCCGCCATAGGGTGAGTGCCCAGTGAATGGTAGGCCCTTACCCTTGCCCCCTCCCACCTGCTTCTGAGCTGAATCACTCTGTGTTCCCACTACGGCCACTGGTCTGCCTTTATTCAGGGGCTGTGACCTACTTTGATCACCTCCACATCTCCTTCTGTGCCAATACCCTATTGCTCAGTCGTTCCCTCCATTTTATAGGTGGAGAAAGAAACTTACGCCCAGAGAGGTTGAGTGACTTGTTCAAAGCCATGCAATTAGTAAATCTAACCCTATTGCTATGCTTATGTATTAGTTACCTGTTGCTGCGTAACAAATGACCCCAAAACATGGCATCTTAAGGCAACAAGCATGTTGCTTGTGCATGACACATTTTCTGAGGATTATGGATCTGGGAGCAGCTGAGGTGTATGGTTCTGGCTCGGGGCCTCCCATGAGGTTACAGCTGTGGTGCAGACCAGGCCTGCCGTCAACCAGACGCTTGGCTGGCCTGGGGAATCTGTCTGCCCCTCACTTATGTGGCTTTTGGCCAGAGGCCTCTGAGTTCCTTGCCCTGGTGAGGTTCCCCACAGGGTGGCTCATGACTTCCCCCAGAACGAGTGATCCAGGAGAGAATGCCGACAGCAGAGTCTTTTGTAACCAGACCTCAGAAGTGATATAGCGTCACTCGTCCTGTGTGCGGTAGGTCACACTGACCAAAGCAGGTGCACGGGAAGAGGGGACTACATGTGCACAGGCGTGACTGCCCGGGCGTGGGGGTCCGTGGACACCATGTTGGAACCTCACCACAACCTCCCACTGGCTGCTATCTACAACAAGGACAGAAGGCCTTCACATGGTTCACAGGGAGCCGTGTACCTCCCCGGCCTCACTGGCTCTTGCTCTCTGGGCTCCAGTTCCCACTGGCCTCGCTCCTCACACGTCCCCTGTCCCTGCCCAGCCTGCCCTGGCCAGTGTTGCCCTTTCCACCTAGAACCCATCTCAGCGGTTCCTCTCCCTCCTTTATAGCTCAGCCAGCATGCCTCCAGGAAGCCCTCCCAGATACCCCAGACTAGGTCTGGTCTTTTGGTCACGTGCACTGTATTGGTAATAATCGAGTCATTCATTAATTGATACTTGCTGGAGCGGATGGTCTGCCGGGCCCTCTGTGGGTGGCCAGCAGGGACCACAGACCACAAAGTCAGGCCGACATTCCAGGTTTCCTCACTCAGAATCCTGGGGCCATAGTCTTCAGAACCACTTTTTAATCCCTCTCCCTAGCAGGAGAAAAAGAGTCGTTTTGTACCTTGTCCTCATACAAGGCTTGTTTCATTAGTTCTAAAAATAGAACCATGCTGATTTTCCAGAATGAGCATCTAGCCTATATTTTTGCTTCCAGGCCCCCTGTGTGAACCACAAGAAAGCCCTTTTTCTTTACAGGATGCTTTTTCATTCCCTCACCAATTTGATTCTTATTTGTCAGCAAGTACAGAGTTTTAGAAGTCACCCGTGCTCCTCTTTGTCACAGGTTTTCTTGAGATCAAGTCCTGCCTCTAGAATACATTCAGGGGAGAGTTGGAGAAGAGAATTCTCTGTTTTTAGCCAATCTTGCGGTTTGGCCCACTGGATGAGCCACTTGGAGCAGAGCTTTTCGTCCCTTCCTAACTTAGAACATGCACGCTCACACACATTCTCACTGACCACTCGCTCTCACCCAGACATGTTCATACACACTCACAGACTCACCCATACCCACACACACACTTTTACTCACACTCACACAACCAGTTGCAAACACTCTCACTGGCCACTCACTCACAAACTCACACACTCTCACCCATACACACATATACACCCCCATACCCACATACACACCCACATATACTCACGCTCACACACGCTCTGACACTCACACTCCTACCCATACACTCATTTACTCTCACACTCATACATACATAGTCACACCTACCCACACACTCACTTTTATACACACTCTCATACACACTTTCACTCATACACATTCATACACAGACTCACATACACACCCATACACTGCCTTTTACTCACACATACACACTCACATTCTCACACACCCATTCTCACACATACCCTTACCCTCACACACATTCACACTCCTTTGATTTATTTGCTAAGATGGTGTAAATGGAAATCACAGAATCAGAGATATATGTGGACGTGTACATTTTGGGGTGGGGGACAACGGGGATGTGTCGGCTGAGCCTAACACAGATTTCAGACTTGTCTGTAGGTGTGGTGGAGAGACTACCAGGAGGTGATCTGCAGAAAGGCTCTCCCACCCCTCGCTGGAGGAAGAGGAGATGAATGGGAGGACGCCATGTAGTCAGACACAGACTATGTCTGGGTCCCGTAGAAAGGAAGCTTCCAAGGAAAAGAATGAGGAACTGTTTTTACGATAGATTCTGTGACCCTCAGGGTTCCTGACCCCCAGGGCCTTTTGGAGGTCTGGGTGACCCCGTGTAACTCTGAGTGGGGGAGGGACCAGTCAGCTCCCTTCAGAGAGGCCTGGAACCCGTCGGCACTTGGAGGGCCGGCAGCTGTGGGAACAGTGGCAGGTTGCCCCCTTGTGTGGACATTGGCATTGAACTAGCATCAACAGCAGCTCAGAGGCCACCTCGTGTGCTCTCGGGGCTTTTGATGTGGGTAGCGAAGGTGAGTGGCGGGGGGAGGAAGGAAAAACCCAACCGCTGTGACTGGATGCATTGTGTGTCTGTGCTTATCGCTTGGTGCGGGAGCCCCCGGGAGACACGTCCGGGGGCACTAGGGGACACGAGGCTGTGATCTTGTGGGCTGATGTCCTTTCTCTAGGGTCCTGTGGAGTGAGGAGCCGGGGATGTGGGGCAACGGCTGTGATAGGGGACCTGCTTCTAGCCCCAGAGCAGAGAGGCTTGAGAAACTCCCATTTGT
>NC_138379.1:21424371-21452370 GCF_054177405.1 Leptonychotes weddellii
GTCTGTGCTTATCGCTTGGTGCGGGAGCCCCCGGGAGACACGTCCGGGGGCACTAGGGGACACGAGGCTGTGATCTTGTGGGCTGATGTCCTTTCTCTAGGGTCCTGTGGAGTGAGGAGCCGGGGATGTGGGGCAACGGCTGTGATAGGGGACCTGCTTCTAGCCCCAGAGCAGAGAGGCTTGAGAAACTCCCATTTGTGTAGAATAAACCCCCGAAGCTAGAGGCTAAAATAGACCTAGAGGTCATCCAGTCCCACCCCTCACGAAGCGATGAGGAAGGGGAGCCCAGGAGACAGGCGTGTTGTGGAGATCTGGGTTTGAGCCTCACTGTCTCTTGCTGCCTGAGGGAGTGTGGGGAGCTTCTGTTTACCACTGTTACTTCCTCAAGACCACTGACACTTGAGGGGTGGGCTGATGCCAGGAGGCAAGCAGGCCTCTGGGCTGGGGCCTCCGTGTGGTGTGACTGGAGGGACAGAAGAAAGCCAGCAAGCCCGAGTCGTCTCCCCTGATGGCATGCGCTGGACTCGGGAAGGCCTGCCCTCAGGGTCATTCCTGTGGTCTCAAGGCTTGTGCTGACTTAGAGGAAGTGGGCCCTGGGAGTCAGCACGGCAGAGGGGTCAGAGAAGGGAGCGGAAGGTCCACAGCAGCAGCAGCGGAAATGGCAGGCCTGGGGGAGGCCAGGGAGGGGAGGTCCATGGAGAAAGGTGAGCAGGTGTAAAACGGCGATGGGGTGGGCCGTTTCCCACGCCCCTCCAGGCAGGGTTCCCGGAGTCTCAGAGGGCCTGATGTGCATTGGCCACGTGCTGAAAAATCCCCTTTGCCTAGATAAGTGACCTCCCAGTCTGGCCTCACGCTTGCGTTCCCGAGCCTTGCTCTGCTGCAGACAGAGGGAGAGGGGAGGAGAGGAGAGGGGGCAACAGAAGGGAAGAAAGGGAGAAGAGAGATGGAGAGGAAGGGGAGGAGGAGAGCAGAGGAAGGGGAGATGTACGAGGAGACACACAGAGAAAGGGAAGGCATGAGCCATTAATTGCTTCCAGAGTGTAAGGAACCACAGACACCTGCTTTCGAGACCTTTGGGGGCCACTGTTTAACAGCATCCAGCCGCCCGGCTGCAGGTGGGCCTCTCACCTGACCCCCATTACAGCTCCTGGCCTCTGGAAACCGGCATGATTTATGGGTCCCTCTGGGCTCGTGGCCAGACAGTCGCCCCTCACCCATCGTGTCCTAGCTGACCCCGAGTTGCCCTTCTTTGTTGCACGTGGCCCAGCAGGTGGATTTGAATTTCTAATGACTTCAGACACCTGTGTTTCCCTGAGGTGCTTGCCCTGGTGATGGAGACCAGACCTGGGCTGTACCCAAGAGGAAGAGCAGAGTGGAGGAAATAGGAGAGACAAACCTGTTGGAGGCATGAAATATCGTGGAAAGTGTGGACCTTGTTTGATTTCATTAACTGTTTACATTTCCCTGGCTGCATTCCACTGGTCACCTGCCCAGACACACAGTTGGAAACACAAACCTTAAATGAGATCAGATTTTCCAATGAAATATGATAAGAAAAAAAAAAGGGCCTGGAGCCAAATCACAGGTAAATGGGCCCAGTCCACCCAGGGGGACATCCTTGAGGAGCTCGGTGTCCATGTAGCCCTGGTCCAGCCTGACTTACGCCTGTCCTGAGGCTCTGGGAGGCCCACTGTGAAGGAGAAGGGGTAAAGCAGTTTTGCAGAGCCCCTGGGAGGCATGCATGGACTTGGATTTATGGTGAGCCCCCACCAGGTCCCTCCCAACCTCTAACTCCCTTGGAGAATAGCACACTTTCCCTGATTATAATTCTGGTGCAGCTGATGGACACCCAGGATTGGAAGTTTAGGGCTCATGGTCCAGCCAGCAGCGCAGAGGGAAGAGAAGACTTCGTTACTAAATTCCTCAAGATGCAGCAGGATCCGTGCTGTGCACCTCCAAGCTGCTTAGCAAAGAACAACCCCTTCATTTGTAGGAAGCATGGTTTGAAATCCCTCTCAGTCAAGTCAGGCTGAGTTCGTGGTGACAGCTCTCAAGGGTCAGCTGCCCAGCTGCTACTGCCACAGGGGAAAGGTGGTCCCTGCTGAACGCTTCATGACTCTCCTTCACAGCCTCTTGACAGAACTTGTCGCTCTGTCAGTAGCCTCGCCTAGTCTATGACCTTAGTGGAGGCAACTTCTCCTTTAAGTCCTTACTCCTCAGACTTAGTACCTCAGATACTCAGTATCATTGGGATCACCTGCACGATGTGGGTCCTTGTTAGAAATGCAGAATCTCAGGTCCCTGTCCCACCCCTGGTGGATCAGAAGAGCCCCATATCAGGTGCTCAACGCTGGGGCTTGTGAGCTAAGAGGCTGGACACCAGGAGGTGGCAGTAGCCAGACTGGCTTTGGTAAGCAGCCACCCGGGCTGCTTTGTTGTGTGACCTCTGTGTCCACTACCATGGCCGTTCTGTTCACGTGCCCATCATGCTCAGGTGACAAGAACCGGTTAATGTGAACTGGCGGAGTCGTTTTTGTCTACTTGAATGTTCAATGCCTTTTCCACGTGGCTGCTTTCTTGTCCACCATGGTCACATTTTATGGTCATACTTGGTGCCTGCTCCCATATGCCCATCCACAGGCCGCTGTTCCACACCTGCTGGGATCCAGTCATTCAGTCCTTCGATTTCAGGCTCCTCATTAGCCGGTGAAGCCGTTTGCCACTGTCTGCGAGTCTGTATATGTTCTCACTTCTGGCCACTTCTCCTTCACACAAAGCAGGCGCGCCACTCAAAGCTTCTCCCATTGGAAAGAAAGATTTTCCCTCAGTCTTATTGTTCGAGGCCACTCCGTGGTGGCTGTGACATACCCACTGTCTGCTTTCAGCTTGTACTTAAATCCCACAATGTCCCATCTGTAAACCAAGCATGGACATTGGGAACCCTCCCTTAACCATCTGGCCATAGGGCAACCATGGGGTCGCACAGCAGTCTGGAAAACCTTTGGCCCTGCTTGGGATCCATTCTGGATGTCCCATTTCCATCTTAGGATGGCCAGCTATGGGCCTGTGTAACTTTATGACGTGGAGGGTCCGGCAGAACTCAGCTTATAGTGGGCAGTTCCATACTCCTGGTCACTTGATCCCCTGAGTCAAATATCTCCTATCCACCAGGGCTCAGTAACACTCCTGGATCTGTGCCTCAGAACGCAAATGCTATAGATGAAATGGCCTTGGTCCAGAACCCCGGGGGCCTATGTTGTGATTCTCCCACTGGGGCTTGATGTGAGATCCCTACTGCGTTTTTTCCCACCGGCGACACCTCCAACACCAGATGGTCTGGCGGATCACACGCTCCAAGTGACAGATCCCCTTCTTGCTCCAGGCCCCATGCAAAGCTGGCTACCTTTCAGATTTCCTGGCAGACGGACTCGAGGAGTATTGCTGGATGTGTAATGTACGGCCTCCAGAACCCAACCCAAAGAAGCCTGACAGACCCTGTACCTCATTCTGGGTGGTAGGGGATGAAAATTGCAGCAATTTGCCTTTTAGTTTGGACAGTATTTCTCAGCATGCCCCTGATCTCTGGACCCCTGAAAACTTTACCCATGTGCTATACCCCTGCATCTTCATAGGACTTCTCTCTCACCGACTGAGGTGAGGTACTTTATCAAGGCCTCCATTGTGCTAGCCATCTTGTACTCTCTCTGCTCTGTCATTAAGGTAATAGATCAGTGTGATAATTCTGCGAGATGTCCAGATGGCCCAGACTACTTCTGACTATGTTGTGACAGCAGGAAATTAGCCTAAACCCAGGACAGTACGGTAAATGCATATTATTGTCTCTTTTACGTGAGTGCAAATTGTTTCTGATTCTCTTCTCTGATCGAGATAGAAAAGAACTCATTGGCTGCATACCATTTACCCAAGTTCTGCGTTCATTGGCTCTAGTAAAGATACCTTGACTAACAAGACAATCATTGTTGGAACTAGTTCTTGGCTGAGTATGTGATCATCTGTAGTCATTCTACAGTGTCCATCTGGCTTCTGGAGCGACCTGACTGGTGAATTAAATTGAAATAGGGAGATGTGAGAAAGATTGCCACTACTGCAACCATTAAGATCTTTAAGGCTGGCACTAATCTCCGCCATCCCCCCCGCTCCCAGAATGTGATACTGTTTTTGATTCACTATCTTAGGGAGAGGAAGGCAGTTTCAGAGGCGTTTACTTGGTTTTTCTATTATGATGGGCCAGTGATCCCATGTATGTGTTTAATAGCTGAGCATATCAATCTCAATTATATATTTGGAGACCAGGAAAATGATCACTGGCTGGATCCATGGACCTACTGGACGCACTGTAAGCTGGCTTTTGGCCAGGATTCACTTTATTAACTTGCTTCTGTATGCCCCAGACCGGTGGCCATGATGACATTTCAGATCTCCAGGTATTGATGTCATCTCAGACTGTGTCCAATAATGCTCAAAATGTATGGGTATTTCCCTTTCCTCAGTCCACAGTCATCTAAGTAAATGCTTATCTGGCTTTTTAGGGAAAGATCAGGGGGATCATTATAGTAGCTACTTGCCATGGTATTGCTGATGTACTTCACTTTTTTTTTAAACATTATTTATTTATTTGAGAGAGAGAGAGAGAGGAGCAGAGGGAGAGGGAGAAGCAGGCTTCCCACTGAGCAGGGAGCCTGACTCGAGGCTCAATCCCAGGACACTGAGATCACCACCTGAGCTGAAGGCAGGCACTTAACCAACTGAGCCACCCAGGCGCCCCTGATGTACTTCCTTTTAGGGAACCATCCACCTCTGTAGCCAGTAGGTTCTGGGCATGAGAACTGGCTCAGGTCCAGGATTTGAACAAGGTTCATGACTTCCTGTTGGGGCAACTACCCTCAGCTTCCTGCTCATCCATTCTTTTTTTTTTTTTTAAGATTTATTTATTTATTAGAGAGAGGGAGAGAGAATGCACAGAGGGAGGGGCAGAGGTAGAGGGAAAGAGAATCTCAAGCAGACTCCCCACTGAGCATGGAGCTGGACGCAGGGCTCGATCCCACAACCCTGAGGTCATGACCTGAGCCAAAACCAAGAGTCAGATGCTTAACCAACTGAGCCACCCAGGTGCCCCTCCATTCTTGCTTTTTTTGATTGTGTGTATTAAGTAGCACCCTCCTCTGCCTGTCTGCTTTGTCCCTAGGGATACCACATTCTGCATCTCCACAAATTCTTGTGGGTCAGTCCCCCTTGGCTGCCCCTTTAATTTTGTTAGTTGTGATGGTAATTTGGGGGCTGCCTCCCTTCTGGCGATTCAGCACCATCACCTGGACTGTATTGCTTTGGGGCCTCATCATTCTCATTGCTATCAGTAAGCTAGGTTCTGCGACCTATTTCCTAGAGCCAGCCCTAGACGGTAGCGGAAACCCCCACGGCGATGCCAGCACCTGTCCCATCAGTATGCTCCTAGTGGCCTTGGTGAACAGTGTGTTCCCTTAGTCCTTCCACTGAACAACATCTCTAATGGGTCTTTTCTCTTCATCTAATATATCCGATCCAACATGCCTCATACCCTGAGCTGTTTAATTCTACTATCTTCCTATGGTATCTCAGGCATTACCACTTTGGTCATCATGGGCTAATATTTTCTCCAGGTTTCTAAGAGTCACCTAGCAGCAGGTTTGCCCCTAGCCAGGGCTTCTTGCCAGGGCGTTAAATCCCACGGCCCTGAAGAGTACCCCCAAGTAAATGAACTTTGGCACATCTTTTCCTATGTTCTGTTCTCCTCCATCGAGCACCCCCAAAATCCAATCCCGTGGGTACTCCCCTGACTCCTGTGGCTACATGCTAATGAATTCCTGCCGCCCCACTGGGATCTGCCTTTTTCTTTCTTTATCAGACCCGTCACTTCCTAAACTGGGATTTACACCTGGTTATTGATCAGGCTGTCAGGGCAGGTCTGGGGGCAAGGTCGTGAGGAAGACACCTGTTCTCTTGTGGTGGGAAGGCCTATGCTGTATCTTCTCACAGGAGGGAGTTCTAGCTCTTCTTAGGGATAGGTGAGCCATCTCCGTAGGCTTGGAGGATTCAGGGGAGTGTTTGGGAGTATCCATCCAGATGACTCAGTCTTATGTTTAGGAGTTCATGTTTTTCCGGCCAGGGCATGGATGTTAGCACAGTAGATGAGCTCTGACTAAGCATTCAATTCTCTTTGAAGCTTGGTGACTATAAATATCAGAACCTGAGTCTGCCCCTCAGCTGTGTCCACTCTCCTGCAGGAGCTACCGAAGGGGACCACTGTCTTTCATATGTAGTTTTTAAGTTTTTAATTGCCCTTAGTTTCTCCTTATCCCTCTGTAGGGCATCAGTTCAGCTCAGTAACCAACTATTCCCATTGTCCTTAAATGTGTTACTCCCCCATAATGTTCAAAGGCCTGAATCATCATCCCAGCCAAAGCATTCTCCTCCACCAGGATGTTCCTTTAAGTAAACACCTGTGAAATTTTTAGCATTTGGATTGCCACCTTATGCCAGGAATTATCCGTGCCCCAGATACCATTTGGAGTGGAGTCTTCCTTGCCAGCTGTGTGGTGAGCAATCTGGAACCCACAGCCCACCTTACCACCTCTTCTTTTTGATCATTCCTGGTACCAGTTGTGTTGTTTGGTTCTCTAAGAAGCTGATGCCAAGCAGAGTTAGAAGTGTAAGACAAATTATTGGTGGTAAGTCCTGTGAAAAATAAATGGGGGGGGGTACATAGAGTAGGCCAGGAGAGCCTTAGCCTGCTCTGCAGGTCTGAAACTGAAAGGCAAGGGGAAACGAAGGTTGAGTAGATACAGCTTCCTTGGGTAGGACCTGGATGAGAGTCTCAGACTGACACAGCTCTCGGGACTTTTTGGCCAGCCCAGTAGGGAGAGCTAGTGCAAATATTACCTACAGAGATATCCTGCATTGGGTAGAAATGGCTAGATCCCCTACCCTCATGGACTGAAGGCTGTCTGGGAATAGCATTGCTTCAGTTCAAATTCAAGAATTAGGTCATTTTGGGATAGGCTTCGGAGGCTCCACACATATCCCCAAATTAAGCGAGAATCAATATGTGTATATTTTCCTAGGACCTCTAGCTTTTCACTAAATTCTCAAAGGATTTTTGATGCCCAGAAGGTAATGTGACATTGTTTATCAAGCTTCACTTGATCATACCAACATTTTCTCCTGGCCCCTTTCCTACCCCGTTTTGTTTAAGTGTGGGTTGTATCCTTGTGTACCAGCTACCCTGGCTTTCTTTGTGTTCCTCAAGCACGCTCAGCTCATTCCCACTCAGGGCCTTTGCACCAGCTGTTTCCTCTGCCTGGCATGCTCCTTCCTCAGATGCTCCCATGGCACTTTACTTCGGGCTCAGTTGAAATGTCACTTTCTCAGGGAGGCTTGCTCTGATTCTGCAAACTAAAGTTCCTTCTGCAGTTACTCTTCTGTACTTCTCCATTTCATTTCTAGCATGGCACTCTGGCCCTCTGATTTTTCCTTCTTTGTTGGTTATGTCTTTGCCCAGTTGTATGGAAGTTCCATGAAAACAGGAATCATTCTGTCTTGCTCACAAGCTATCCCTGTTGCCTAGAACGTGGCCGACACACAGGAGACACTCAACATGTTTTCCTAGATTGAAGAATAAATGCTTGTCTTCTCTGTCCATCAGAAAATATTTTCCTGGGTCCCCCTCATACATCTCCCTATTGCTCCTTCTTCTTAGCACTATAAAATAGAGATACACTTATCAACAATTCAAACATATGAAAAACAGAAAATAACAGATACCTATGGATTCTCCCCAAAGATAAATGGATGTTAACATTTTGCTTCAATTGCTTCAGATTTGTCCTTCGCTTCCTTTATTTTTTAGCTAAAATCATATACCCCATATTTTGTGACGCCTTTCATTTTCAGCTATTTTGACGGTAGTGTATGTCACTTCTCTGTATGTTCTAGCAGTTTAATGATATATATTTGTATTCCTAAGCAGTACATGCTATTTTTATGTGTTCTGGGATTTTGTATAAATGCTTGCAAGCCGTACGCATCGTCTGGTAATTCAGCCCTAGGTATTAAACATTGTTGTTGAGTCACAGAATTAAATAACTCTGAAGCCACCCCACCTGTGGGACTTATTGCTGGACAAGGTTATGACTTATTGTTTAAGCCGTGTGCACTGGGCTTGTTATTCTGTGCAGCTGAAAACCTCTGTGACCATCTCATTCCGTGGACATCTCTCACTGAAGCTCGGGCTGGCCAGCAGTTTCCCTTTGGCTGCAGGTGTACGGCGATACAGATGGATTGCCTAATTCCGAAACCTCTTGTATTCGTAATTGACTGTTGTGTAACAAATTTAGCAGCATAAGACTCCACGATTTATTATCTCATCCACTGTCTGGGGGTCACGAGGCTGGGAGCTGCTCCGCTGGGTGGCTCTGGCACGGAGGGCTCTCCTGAGGTTGCAGTCAGCTTGCTGGCTGGGGCTGCGGCCATCGGGAGGGCTGCACAGTCTGCTTCCAAGCTCATTCACGCCACTGTTGCCAGGAAGGTTGGGTTCCTTTCCATGTGAGACTCTCCAGAGGGCTGCTCACACAGCATGGCAGCTGGCTTCTCCCAGAGCAAGTGACTGGAGAGTGAGAATGAGGAGGCTCCTCCAGCACACCCCCATGCACACCCCCATATCCACATGATCATCAGCAGGAAGTCATCTTTGACGGCTCTCTTGCAGTTATTCTCATATACATCAGAATCATGGGTCCCATCTGGTTGACTTCCACGGTGCCTCTCACGTCTCCCACTGGTGCAGGATGTAGGTAGAGAGCCGAGTCTGATGTACAAATCTGATCCAGTCACTGGTCCTCAAACTGGTTCCCATTACCCAGAGAAAAAAGTTCATGGTTTTCAAGGCCGGCCTGCATCCCCACCCTCTCTATTACGTGGTCCTCTTCAGCCCTTGTCCTCTACTCTTCCTGCCCTCTATTTTTCTTTAGGTCTGAAGCTCAATGTCATGTCCTCAGGGAAACGTTTCTGACCCTCAGACAAGATTCCCCTCTGCCCCTGCCAGTTACATGCTTCTAAAATGTTCTGTCCTCACACATGTTGCTCTTCACATTTGCTCAATGTCTCATTGCTTTCTGGTTTATAAATCCACAAGGTGAGGGACCACATAGGTTTTATTCAGAGCCATATTCCAAGGACCTGAAATGAGGATGGGCACATAGCAGACATGCAATAAATTGAACTGAATAAGTGAGCAAATGATTTTTATCTGGGTAAGTATTTGTGCTTCCTCCTTGGCTTCCTTCCGTGAAAGAAGTCAAGTTGCTTTACATACAAATCCTACTTATCCCAGTGAAAAATATAGCAAGATTGAACTAGACATTCAATGCAAGGGACCCCCCTCCCTCAGGTTTTTCTGGGTCCCCTGACAAAGACTCTCTCCTTAACCAAACTTGAGTCAGGCTTCTCTAAGCTTTTTTTTTTTTTTTTTTTTTTTTACTAGACCCCATCCTTGGACCTTATCCTCAAGAGCAAGAATCCCAATTTAGTGAGAATCTCCCATCATAGAAATCTGATCAGCCTGGCCTGCTTTCGGCAAGAATCCTGTGAAATCGTTTTGCCAGAATCCTCCCCTTTCCCTTGAGTTTCCTCTTGGTAATTCTCCATCCACTGATCCCTACCCTGTGCCTTGGCTATAAATCCAAACTTTTCCTTGTTATATTCAGAGTTGAGCCCGGTCTCTCCCCTACTGCAAGGCTCCACTGCCCCGGTCTCTTGAGTAAAGGCTTCCTCACCGTCTTTGACAAGTGTCAGGATAATTTTCCTTTAACACCTGCACAGGGTCCATTCAGGACAGGCCTCTCAACTTGTCTTCACACAAGGGGCACACTCTGTCCCTAGACCTCCAACTAGCAGCATAAATGTACAAGGCAATCTATTTTTTCAGACGTGAATTTGTTTCAAATTCAGGAACATAACCTGACTTACATCACGAGACCTGAGGAAAATGATAGCTGTTTAATTTCAGGTGAACATCTGAAGGGAGGATTTTTTGAAAACTCTTAAGGTTAGATGTCCATACATAGTTATAATAGGCCACATCGATTGAGCTACCATTATGTACGCCAGCCTCATTTTAATCTTCTCACCAAGATGATGAGTTAGCTTTTTTCACAGATGAGAGAAAACTGCGGCTCCGAGGGGCTGGAGAACTTGCCCAATTTCACCTAGCCGGGAGTAGTACAGCCTTGATCCATACTGGATGTGTGGGGCTTGATCCCAGGACCCCAGAGATCATGACCTGAGCTGAAACCAAGAGTCGCCGCTTAACCGACTGAGCCGCCCCAGCACCCCTGTGGTCAGAATCTGTGCCAGGAAGAATGTGGCCAGAGAAAGAACCACAGATGCACCTACCCCCGAGCCTGGCTCCTCCGGGGAAACAGAGTGGAGCCGGGCCAGACCTGGAGGCAGAACATTATTGCTCCTTGTGTAGGTGAACAGCCGGGATTCATTAGGGCTGGAGACTTCCAGGGTGGGCAAGTTCTAGCAGGCTCTCCGGTGGAAGGGCCCTTTGTCTTTCCCGCAGACCTACCCCTCTCCGGTCTCTGGCCCTGGTTGACTTGAACTTTGTGTTCTGCGCAGCTGATGAAAACCAAACTTAATGACCCGTTAGGCTGAGATGTTTCTCTCAGGTTTGCAGACCATTCTACCCTAGCTGTCTTTTCTCTGCCTTTCCTGGCAGTATGGCTACGCTCCGCTGCTGATCTGAAGTTAGAGCTTGGAGCCTGGGGAGCTGTTGGCATGCACAAGACAGCCTTCCCTGCTGCTTCTTCCTGTGTATTCACATGCAACCAGCCTCCCTGGTGGCACAGAAAAAGGGACAGGTTTTGCTAGAGTGCCTCATCCTTTCAAGTGAAAATTAGTGGGTATTGTGACTTGTAATTAAATGGGTAGCTTGACTCCATCTACTACAGCCAATTGTTGATTTCCGAGTGCTGATTATAAGTAGATAATTCTTAATTCCAGGTATCATCCCCTACTTCCCAGCATGGCACTTTGCCTTTTTCACCCCCGCCTTTCTGGTGATTTATTTCAGCCAGAGGTGGGTGTCCAAGATAAGGGCAGGACAGGGAGCTAACGGTAATAAAAATAGCTAACATTTACTGAGTGCTTGGTGTATTTTAGGCACTGTTCTGAGCGCTTGACTCCAACCCTCTGGGGGCAGGCTGCATTATTCTTTCCACTTAACAGATGAGGAGACTGAGACCACCATGGGTGAGACAACCTGCCCAGGTATATGCAGGTAGTAAGTGCTCCAGCTCGATTCACCAGGAGGGAGGCAGTGTGGTCCAAAGCAAGTGCTTTTAAGGCAGAAATAGGGGGGAAAGTCAGGGGGAGGGCCAGTCCTCCAAATACCCACTGTGCAGTTTGTAGCCTAGACACAACAATTGTGCATACCAAACCACATTCCCCAAATCCAACAAATACTTTGTCAACTTTTCAATGTCGACTTACGAACACCAGGGATTCTAAAATAAGTTGGGAGTTTGCAGATCCTCTTGAGACTTTGAAGAAGGCTATGGCTCCCTCTTACTCCAAAAAATGCATATACAGAATTTTGCATATAATTTGGGGAGGTTTGAAGACCCTCCAAAACTCCCTCCCAAGAGACCCCATGGGATCTAGGTTAAGAACTCCTGATTTAGAACAACACTGAACTCTATTGATATGAAAAATTGAGTTGACTATAATGGGAAGAGAGGAAACTAAACTTGTATAGGAAAATGGAAATTTGTGGAGTGCCATATGGCCTCGGGCAAATGACTGACTTTTCTGTGTCCTAGTCATGGCTCCCCCTCCCTCTGTGAACCTGGGTTTATTGTGAAGTTCAACAAGGTAACATTGGATCAAGGCTTTGAGTTCCCCAGAGAAATATGTCCTGCTTCTTTTTGAGAATTCCTTTCCGGACTCTGTAGCCCGAAGAAATTCACAAACCCAAATTAGACAACAAATTAGCAGGGAATAGTTATACTGCTGTGGGCATTCCAGAAAAAGGAGTGAGGGCCTGGAGGAGCAAAGACCTGGCACTAGGGACTTCTTTAGGTTCATCACCTAGAGTCCCACCCTGGTGGGGTACAGTTGCTGTAGGGATGAGCCTGCTGGGTGATCTGTGTTGAAAGTGGTTGAGTGTATGTGTGTGGGGGGGGGATGGAGATGAGAGAAGAAGGAAGTGGTAATGTCAGCTGATGGTAGGAGCAGACTCCTGAGAGGCTCTAAGACCAACAGTATTTGGAAACTAAGTCACATCCTCTCCAGTCCCATCACCAAAGGACATGGGCTGGTTGACCAGTTACAAAGTGAACCTCCCCTCTTCTTACCTCTGCCCTCCACCCCTTAGATATGCTGCCTTATGGTATTTCCTCGCCTTTTAAAGGCTATTCTTGGTGCTTATTTTAATCAGATTTGGCCTGGATAGGGAAGTTGAGGGTGAGGAAGAAGCCCTACACCATAGGATTTCCTTGGTGTCAGACTCAGGCCCATAATACAGATAATAATTAATATTTATTGAGCATTTAGTATGAGCTAGGCAGTGTCCTCTGTGCCTTATTATGTACACAGTCTCCTTAAATTCTCCTGTCTCAAAATTTCATGATTATTTCCATTTACAGATGAGAAAACTGAGATTCAGAGCGTTAGTTAGCTTGGTTTAGGTCATTGTACTGGGAAAAAAACCCCAAAACCCTGCCTTTCCTTTTCCTGGGTGTATCCCATACTCTCATACTTCTACCACACTCACTTTGGACACTTCTGATATGTGTGATTTTTTTCCCCCACCACAGAAGTCTTTAACACCAGCTGGGTGTCCTACAATTGTATTCAATTCTGACAGTACCTGGAGAGAGCATCACATCCCACAGATCAAGGGCTCAGTCCCATGAGACTTTCCCCCCACTTCAGACACCAACTTAATTAAGTACTAGGTCCCCAAGTTACCCACAAGTCCTGTCCCATTTGGCTACAATATAGAGGGTCCCATGACTTCCTCCCCCTTGGATTCAATGACTTGCTTGAGGGGCTCACAGGACTCAGGGAATCTCTCACATTTACCAGTTTATTATTATTATTATTTTAAAGATTTTATTTATTTATTTGACAGAGAAAGACGCAGCAAGAGAGGGAACACAAGCAGGAGGAGTGGGAGAGGGAGAAGCGGGCCTCCCGCTGAGCAGGGAGCCCAGGACCCTGGGATCACGACCACCGAAGGCAGATGCTTAACGGCTGAACCACCCAGGCGCCCCTACCAGTTTATTAAAGGAGGTGACGAAGGATACAAATGAACAGCCAGATGAAGAGATAGGTAGGGGAGGTCTGAGAGAGTCCCAAGCTTCTGCCCCCATGGAGTTGGGGTGCATCATCCCACTGGTACATGGATGTGTTCCCCAACCTGGAAGCTCTCCAAACCTTATACTACTGGGATTTTTATGGAGGCTTCCTCATGGAGGCATTACTCACCATTAACCCCATTTTCAGCCCTCTCCCTTCTCAAGAGAATGGGGGTGGGGCTGAGGCTGAAAATTCCAAGCTTCTTGAACGTTCTAATGACCAGCCACCATCCGGACTGCACCCTACTGAACCTCACTTATATTCTAGAACTTCATCACGGGGATAGCGAATGGAATCCAGGAGCCCACCCCGAGTTGCCTGATTAGGACAAAAGACACTCGTATCACCCAGAAAATACAAGGGTGTCAGGAGTTCTGTTCCAGCAACTGGAGGCAGAGACCAGCATATATTTTGTGTGATCTCACAGTCATTGAGTCAGAAAGTGGTGAATCAAGGTTTTGAACACGGGTCACCGACTGCCGAGTTCTTACTCACCATCACTTTGCTGTGATGGGCCCCAGAGGCGTGGCTGGGATTTAGGAATTTCTCTGAGAAGAGCACCTGTGCCAGGCCCCTGTCTATCCAGTCTGTCCTGAGCCCTGGCGGTTCTACCTTCCCTAAGTTTCTCCCATCATTTTCCCCTTCCACTCCATTGCTTACTGTGACTCTAGGCATCTGTCAACGGTCTCAGGGATGCTCTTGGTGCCAGTCTTGGCCTCCTCCATCCCTTAGTCTGGATGCCAATGTGACTTTTCTTCTTAGAACTTTGCTTTGGGCCCAGGACCCCCTGCTCCTAAACCACTAGAGCTCCTCATTCACTACAGAATGAAATCCAAACACCATAACCACTTGCTTCCTCTTTTCCTCTCTCTGCTGCATCCAAACTATACATATTGTCTATCCTCTTGCGTTAGCTTTTGTTCTGATACTTACATTTTTATCAAAACTGTTTAAAATGCATTTTAATGGTATACGTTGCCATGGATCCTTTGGGGACAAGAATAAATATTAAATTGTAATATACACAGGTAAATACTCATCATTTCCCAGTGGCCCTGGCCAAATTCAGTCCTTCCCCTTAAAAAGGCCTCCTCACACCCTTCCCTGGATTGAGATCCTATCTCTCTCTCAGGCTCCAGGTGAAGCTTCCCCAGTTTAGGTAAACCTCCCACTGCCCTGGGTCTGAATATCACCCACTTCTCCCAGCTTTTGTTCTTCAGCGGACTGTACAAACTGCGACCAAGCATGGGCTGAAGCCCCGGCACTTCCCTGAGTTAGACCTGGGTGTGAATTCTGCTCTGCCATTTCCAGCTGAGGGACCTTGAGCAAGTTACTTCATCTCTGAATCTGTTTCTGCATTCATATTATGTGGGTAATACCATCTATTGTATATGTACATGTGGTTAAATGCCATATTCACAGCATCCTAAGAGGTGGTAGAGACTGGTGGCTAAGACGATAGCCCTTGGACCTGGGTTCAAACCCTGGCTCTAGCACTTACTCACATTGTGACCTTGGATGAACTATTGAATATTCAGTGACTCAGTTTCCCTATCTGTAAAATGAAGACGATAGGTTTATTATAGGAATAAGTGAGTTGATACATGTAGGGTACTTAGATGCCTGGCTCAGAGAAATTGATTAAAACAAATTGGCTGTTACCTTATAAAGCATTCTTTCTCCTTATTCAAGATTCCATTCGCTATCCCTGTGATGAAGTTTTAGAATATAAGTGAGGTTCAGTAGGGTGCAGTCCGGAGCTGACGACCAAGAAAGAATTCTTGAGACATCTTTTGTGCAAAATGGTGGTTTATTAAAACATGGGGATCAGGACCCGTGGGCAGAAAGAGCTGCTGCCCTGGGGTTGGGAGGGGTGGCTGATTCTATACTTGGGAGTTGGGGGAGGTAAGGAAAAGGGAGGTTTCAAAAGGATTTAGGTATGTTCGAGAAGACTCACAGGATACCAGAGGCCTTGCCATTGTCAAGTTAAGGTTGTTTTTCCTTCTAGCAAGGCATTAACAGTAAGATAGTTGGGAGCTTCCTGGAGAAACATGACACTGCCCGCTTCAAGTATCCGTCAATGGGCTGCAGATTATAAGGACATTTAATTGTATCTACATTCCCTTCTGGAAGCTAGGTCATTTATAGAAATGTTTTGTCCTTGTAAATTGCTGAGACATTTGTAAACTGAGGGAGACTCATGTCCTGCAAGACTGTGAGCTCTATCAGATAACCATTTGTTTTTCCTTTACGGCAGCCAGGAGTGCCTGAGGAATGTCACACGTGTCCCACCCAGGAGTAGGGGGTGGGGGGATGTTGCAGGGGGTCAGCTTGTGCTTTGTCTTCAGCCAGCCTTCTGCTCCCTCATCACCTGTGCCCAGACTGCCACTGTCAAAACCGAGGCAGTGTCCTGTATGTTCTTTTATGCCTGAGCCCAATACCCTGCCTGGCATGTGTACAAGATCTCTTTATGCTGCTGAACACACCGTGATGGGTATCATGGGAAGATGCCTACAGATGCAAGGATAAGTTTTCCAAATTGTGATCCCCTGGAGCAGATGCTGAGTGGGGAGGGGAGCTTGGGGATAGAGGTGGAAGAGGAGGAGGGCTGGCTCCCTTCCCCCCCAACCCCCCCCCCCAAACCATGCTCTTAATCAGACTCAGAGTGTGCCATCTGGGCAGGACTCCTCTCCGGGCGGGGGTGGGGGTGGGTTTCAGGCCTCACCTCAGCGGCGCCACAGCCCCGCCTACCTCTGCCCCCATCCAGGGTGCTGCCCGCTCCCCTGCTCCCACCCGGCTGGCCTCCTGCGCCTCCGAGTCCCTTCCAGCTGCAGCCCGGAGCCTCCCCGCCTGGCCACACCTCCCGGGCCCCGCAAGGGTTAAGGCAGCGGAGAGGAGAGGTTTGGGCTGACGTCGCTCTGGCTGAAGGTGGTTCCCCTCGGATGAGGATGGGAGAGCCTGGCGAGCTGAAACCCGAGCTCCCGTTCAGCTGGGGCTTGGGGAGGTCCCTGTAAGAGCCGCCTGCCACCGGCCTCCCGCGGTCCCTCCGTAGCAGTCGCTCATCGGGCACGGGCTTGGGAACGATGGAGCTGGGCTGCTGGACGCAGTTGGGGCTCACTTTCCTGCAGCTCCTTCTCATCTCATCTTTGCCTAGAGGTACCGTGAGTAGCGTTTAGGAGCCCCCCAGAGGTATTTCCCTCCTCGGTATGGTGGGGAGCATGCCTGGGGAGCCCCAAGGGATGGTGCTGGGCGGGGGATGGCCAGCGCTTCTTCTAGTCTTGTCTAATCTTAGGGGCTTGGCTGGTGGTGCTGGAGTGTCTTGTCCTCCCTGAGAATGTGACACCGTTTTATCATCCCAACTTGTGGGACTGAACTGCCTCAGGAAGGGGTACCAGCTCTAGTTTACTTTGCTGGTTTTCGTTTTATCTTTGTAAAGCACAGACGTACCTCCGGATATCTATCCAGTCTGACTCACCCACTCTGACTGGCAAAAGGGAGAAGTTTCCCCTGGAAAGAGCCCCCTCAGAGGTGAAGCGGGAAGGAGAGAAACCAATCAAGAGCAAGGCTTGCAGCAAGGGTGTTCCCCCCACCCCCCCACTGGTGAATGTTGCTTGATGAAATGTTGCTTGTCACACCCTTCAGAACAGAGCCCCAGCATGGGAGATCTACCCACTCAGCATATATGCACTTCCTTCCTGATAAGAATGAGAAAGAAGAAGAGAAAGCCAAGGTTAAAAGTGCAAGCCGTTTCTGGGGACACACAGTGTTTGTTTAGAAAGAGCCCTGGCTTGTGTGTTTTTCACTATCATTTTCTGAGCCGCAAACCCCATGTCAAATGGGCTCCCATGGCGAGGGAGGCTGAAATGCGACCCAGAGCTCTTGGGGGCCTCTTGGCCCAGTGAGGGGATGGCAGGCTTGTCTTGTCATTGCTCGCTGGCAGACAAGGAAGCAGGGACTTCTTAAGAGCCTTTGTCCTTATTTACGCAGCTCCAGCGGGGCAAGGTGTCAGGAGGTAGGTGGAACCTCAAGAGGGAAGGACAGGCTGACATGTACAGATGTGACAAAACAGGGCAGCTTTGATAGGAGCAGAGAGTGTGTGAGCATTTGCTACTCACCTTCCGTGCTGGTCACCTGTCACCTTGCTGGTTACTTGTCACCTGTGTTCTAGAGAGGTGCATACTCTGTGGCTGCAAGTAGCTGGTGAGTGTCCCAGAATGAAACAGGGTAAGTGGGGTGGTGAGGGCATAAAATCAGCAGCCTACTGTATGGATGGGGGACTTAACCATAGGCACAGCCCTTCATGATGAACAAAAAGCCAAGATACATGGGGGGAAAAAACCCAACAAACCCATTTTGGTCAATACTTTCCATCTACCTACAGCCCACTGGCCCCCGGTGAAATCTTCTCTCTCTCAAACTGGAGTGTTTCATTTGAATTTTGCCTCAGTGGCATCTGGAGTAGCCTAAAGACAATAAATAATGAAGGAAGAAGGAGCCCCCATGAGTGGCCTTGATAATCCATAAATACAGACCCTCACCTAGGGGTAGTTCGAGGACTTTATATTAGGATTCCTCCCTGCTCCATCTCTGCCCCTCCAGGGCATGGTGGCCCTAGCCCAACTCCAGGGGAGGCCGGTTCCTTCCCAGAGCACCAGGGCTCCAACAACTTAGCTTCCTCCTGACTACGTCAATGCTCCCCTGCTTCCTTTTTTTTGGTAACATGGCAGGTGAGATGGCTTAAGCTCATACGAGTTAAAGAACAAAGCTCAGCTGCCCCTTCCTTCTTGCCCAGGATCTGGAAAAAAAACCAAACATTTACTCCTGACCTGAGAATCTTTTACCTTTTGCTATGGAAAAGCTTTGAAGGAAGGGTGTCTGGTTTCTTGGCAGTCAAGCTGCTGACCGAACCGGGGAGCAACTTCCAGCAACTTCATGTGTCTAGTGAGGATATTTTGGTTGTTGAAAGTTCACTTTCAGAGGAGGAGATGGAGGAATAGAGTCGAGAAGGAAAATATTTCTTCAAGTAGTGAGTGAGTCCACTCCCGTCTGGAATGCTGAATCTGGCCGGGTCTAGAAAAGCCTGAAAGCAGATTTCATCTCATTGCTTTTGTACAAAGAGGGGTTTTGATGAAACATAAACATCCAGTGGGATGGTATAGGAGGTTCTTGCTCATCAGCACGGGACTCATGTTGGAGGATGAGAATGCAAACATTAGGCCAAGTGATAACCCAACATAAACAGCATGGGGGGCGGAGAAACCCGACTCCACTGACTTCACTAAATAGCAGGAGCCCTGCCAGCAGGATCCTGCCGAAGAGGAAAAACTCATTTAAAATATGTGGCTCCGGGGAATGAAACCTTAATATGGAAGCAAGTGTTGCTTCCAACAGGCATTAGCTTGTGGGGAACAAACATAGAGGCAACCGGGGAAGATAATTTGAAGCCCAGCTATTCAGTGGGCAGGAGCAGTCAGCCGAGAAAGGGAATGTGGAAAGAAAGCAAGGGGGAAGGAGTGGAGTGGCAAGAAAAAATTCGATGTTGGTTGATAATGGGATGTGTTAGCAAATTCCAAGGAGAGAGCTATGAAAACTGGGCCATCTTGGCTAGGGTGGATTTTTGTGGGGACCATGAAGACAGTGTTCCCCTGATCTATACTCTGAGAGCTTTGGCTTCTCTACCAGGAAAATAATTTGATGGTGGGATCATGGATTTTGGGAGCTGGGAGTGACTTTGGAGATCATTTAGTTTGAGTACCTTAATTTCAGAGGACTATGAGATGAAACATCTCTGAACATGGATGATGTGCCCAGTCTGTGAGCCAAATGCTGTACATGGACATGTATGAATTCTCAGACCATGCTGATAAGGTAGGGCTCTTATTATCCTCCTTTTACAAATGGGGTTTAGAGAGGTTCTGTGACCTGTTCAAGGATACACAGGCATGGTGTCCCCCGAAAATTAAACATTTGACCTAGCAATTCCACTTCTGGGTATATTCACAAAAAAACTGAAAGCAGGAACTTGAACATAGATTTTGTACACCAGTGTCCTTTGCAGGATTATTCCCAATAGCCAAAAAGGAGAAACAACCCAAAATGTCCATCAATGGATAAACAATATGTGGTGTATACATATACTGGAATCTTAACCTTAAAAAGGAATAAAGTTCAGGCTACAACAGGGATGAATTTGAAGACATATGCTAAGTAAAAGAAGCCAGACACAAAGGACGAATGAATACCGTATGATTTTACTTATGTAAGGTATATAGAGCAGTGAGATTCATCGAGAAAGTAGAACAGTGGTCAGCAGGGGTGGGGGGAGACGGGCTGGGGGGAGTGAGGACTTAGTGGGTGTAGAGTTTCACTATGAGATGACAAAGTTCTGGAGATGAATGTTGGTGTTGATTGCAAGAGAGACTGAATGGAACACTTAAAAGTGATTAAAATGGTAAATTTTGCATTACTTATATTTTGCTGCAATAATGATTAAAAAAAAAAAAAGAATACAAAGGCAGATGAGCGTGGGGTGAGCCCAGACGGTCTAATTCCTGAGCTCAAGCTCACCTGGTACCTGGCTGACTTAAACCCACACATCTAACAGATAGATCGATCATGCTGATGCACATGTCTGCTTGGCGCAGCTTCACGACATGCGTGGTAGGGGACGGTCCTTGCCAGCTCCAGTTTCACCGTTGCGCTGTCTTGGGTGGCTGTGGCAAAGAAGGAGGACTAGAGCTGAAGGTCTGGCAGTCTTTGGGTCAAAACGCCTGCAAATGTTTTAAACCTGAATGCTTTGAGGTAGGCTGGCCCTCTCTATGGCCAGACACCCCACCTTTTCAACCCACACGTATGTTATCAGCCACTCCCTACTGGCATTTGAGATTTTGACTGCCATTCTTGAGAGGGTGGGGTAGAAAGGGCGAGTGAAATCCAGAAGGTGGGGGGCTGAGTGCTGAATGGGGAAAAACGAGAGCGGGGGTTGAGTAGCTTGACAGGACTTTTAAAAGAAGGAACGTAAATATATATTAACTTGTGGGTTTTGTAGAACACGTAGAACCTCTGTGACCACCCACTCTTTGGTAAAATGTTTTATTCCCGTAAGTGTCCTTGAGCATGAGCTTTTGGTGGGAACAGAGGATGAGGCTGGGTATTGTGTCTGGGTCAATAAGCTGGGGGACAAAGCACCTTTGGGCATGGGCGTGTCTCAGAAATATCCCGAAGTCTTAGGGAGGGCTTTGGAATACCACTGGCGTGGACTGAAGGTTTGATTTAAAGTCACTTATATCTGGGTTACTAGATGTCTAGATGGCTAGACAGAAATGGCCAAGAGAATGGTGTCTGGGGGAATCTAATGACTGGTCTTAAGTGAGAAATTATTTCCACCTCCCCCGCTAGGGGCGGCCAATCCCCATGCGAGAGAAACTTCTCTACCTGCCTCTCCTGAGACCAGCTCTAGAAGCTGCAATCAATTTGGGGTATGTGCGGGTTGGGGGAGGTGCCATTTCAGTGATAAAAGGGGAAAGTTTGTGCTCCCCTTCCTCCCACACGGGGGAGGACTTGTTACCCTCACTCTGGGATATGGGAAAGTCACAAGAGCCCAGCTCCCTCTCCTCTTTTTTTGTTTTAAAGGTGAGGGAAAGGCAGTGTTTACATTTTCCAGTTCCTGAACTCCACGGAGTAGAGGACCCCAAGGCCAGCTGGAGCATTGAAAACTACCAGATCAGTGGCAGAAAGTCTAGCAGATTCCAAGCCTGGTCTGCGTTTAAGGAATTCTGTTTGTCAGCCATCATAAGATCTGTGCCAAAGCGTTAGGTTTATGTAGAGAGAAAAAAGTGAAAATGTAGGAAAAAGCAAACCTGCTACCTGTAAACAAAACCACCCAAGGAAGGCAGAGAATTAGAGTTGGCTGGAGATATTCTACTCTCTTAATCAAAGGGACTTCTACTACTCCCCACTCAGTTCCACTCCTCTCATTTTGTCTTGGGTGCAATTATATGTGAGACAGACACAGAGCCCATTTTTTCTTGGGTATAATTCTGTGTGGGTTGAAGAAGAAGAGTGGGTAGGGGTTATACCTCAAAGTCTTCACCCTCGATGACAGAAGCACCAAACGGCCTCCCATCCTATCATAGATAAGGGATCTAACTGCAAGTTTGGCCACCCAAATAATTTGTGGAATTTGTGGTAAATACCAGGCACTGTCCTATGTGCTTTACATTTAATTTATTTAATCACACGTGGAGGAACTCAGGCAGAGAGTGCTTGCCCAGGTCACATGGCTGGATATCCGTGTCTTGAACCCAGTCAGTCTGACTCCATAACGCACGCCCTGAAACACTCCATAACACTGTCACAGTAAGCGCTGGGTCCAACTATGGTAGATCGGCTGGCTGTATTCTGGCTGAATCATAAAGGAGCATGGTGTTAATTGGGAAATCTGGTTATCTCTTGGACACTCTAAATGTCCTAAAGGAGGCGCTGAGCAGACCAAAACTCTAACCAGTTTCTGGGATAGCTGTCCCCAGGATCATGTGTCTTACTCTGATTCAGCATAGGAAGTGAGAATTTCTCTGTCTCATCGTCAGCTTTTATAATTAGACTCATGTGTCTGCAAAGTGACAGAATTAAAGATGATCCGTGTTTCAAGTCCAGCCCTAACACTTTGTAGCTTAGCTCCTTTATGGATTTATTCTGTCAAGATCATCAATGTGTAAACAGGCTGTGGAATGGGAGAAGCAGGCCTGGAATGAATAAAGGAAAGCGTTTTTTCCCTTCCTATTTTGGCATAATGCAGTTGATGGATATAGCAGGGGATGGAGACACGATCCCCTTCCAGTAAAATTAAGATGGGTTTTAACCAATTCATTTCAACCTTGAATGAGGACCTAATGTCTACCCGACACTAATGTCAAGCAGGTAAGAGAAGTGCCCCCATCAGCTGGGCAGCAAAAGAGGACCCCTATTTCTGTCACTCTCCTGCCTCTGCATTTAGACACATGCCCTTATTCCTGCAGGGTGGGCGTCTTTATCACCATCCTCTCTGAGGTCCTGGCTCCTTCAGAGGGCGGAGTTAGTGGTTTGGCAGCAAGTATCCGTGTGAGTAGAAGTCTGGTCTGTTGGTTTGGTGATTGGAAAACCGGGGCTGCCGCCAGAACGGAGTGAGGAACACATTCAGGCAACGTTAGCTCATGGGGAGACACAGCAATTGTCCTCATAAGCTGAATTCATGCTTGGTTAAAAAAAAATTTCCAGCCAGTTTAATGGAAAACTACTAAATGGAGGGGATGCTGGCCCAGTTTGCTTCAAATCAAATGAATCATTTGAAGACTCTGGGGAACTGAAGTGTTTGTGTTTTTCAGAGTCCCCCCTTCACTTACTTCATAGGATCCCTTTGCAGGTGATCAGTGAATCCCCCTTATGCTGGGATCTTACCTCAGGATCAACAGCAACAGTGCAACACACCCGAGATGTCCCAGGACAAGTTGCCTGAGCTTAGCTTCTAGCTGGTCGTGTCTACTCCCCTATTTTCCCACACGCCCTTGGCTCACCTGGATGTGAGAAGGGGGGGGCGGGGCTTGGCTGCCAGTAAAGAAACTTTGTTGCAGGACTTCTTGGTCTGGCTTTCTGCCTCCCAGTGGGTGGTTGACTGCCTGATTCTCCCTTCTGGGCAAACCCAGCTCCCCTGGTCCAGCCCACGGATGGAACAGAACAAGCGAGCATCCCAAGTCTTTGTGGAAATGAACTACTAACTGCAAGAAACCAAAATATTCACCAGGAATGGACCCAATGGATTCTTCATACCATAGGATCGAGACTCCCACAGTGTCCCAGCAAGAGACGTTTCTAACATCACTCTTTTTGCGCTCACCTTTCCCTGGAAATCACACGTGCTTCCTGTGTCCACGTTCAGGTATTTATTCAGCAAACTTGCTCATGCACCCACCAGGTGCTGGACATGATCCTCGGTGCTTGCAGATGCCATGGTGAATAAGACAGAGCCCTTTTCCTTAAGGCACTGACAATCCGTTGAAAGAGTTGATGATCCAGTCTGGCGTTTTCCAAAGTGGGTTTCATGGAATTCTAATGCTGGAAGAGCTTCAGCAAAAATAAACAGCCAAAACCTAGGTTGAACAGAGTCTGGGGGATGTGGAGATTGGCTATGCACAAAGCATTTATAGATATTGCAAAGCCCCGTATAAAGAAAGCTGTGATTAGCATTTTATAAGGTTAAGCACAGAACCTCTTTCCACATCATACCTTATACAATCCAGGGGAATTAGTACTCCCTGGAATATAGTTTGGAAAACTCTGCTCTCTTGCCCATAATGAATGCAACATTGAAGAATACCTCACCGTTAGGATAGGGGAAGGAGGGAATTTGAAAGTCCGTGAAACATGAGCTTCTCTTCAGACTTCTGCTGAGCGCCTGGCAGGAAGTCTGATGCCCTAGCTGCTTAGTGCTCCTCAAGAGGGTGAAAGAGCTTGGAGATGCCCCGTTCATGTTGAGAAACGTCCTCGCCAGCACTGACCTGCATGATTCATTGAGAAAACTCATTTCTCATCTTCAGGTTGCTGACAGTAATGCGGTCGGTCTGGGATCATTGGACAAATGGAATCTGATGAATGCACGGCCACAGTAACGCGGCAGTACCCGGGGGCCATAGGGCTGTGGCCTGACTTCCCAGCTAGATCGTATCCTTGGTGACAGTCACACAGTCTCCCCTTCCCAAACGAGGGGACTGTCTGAGCATCCTTCTAATCCCCGGGGGCCCAGGACCATTCATCCCCAACTACCGTCTCTTCTCCATTCCACCTGCCTCACCACACACCCGGAGGCTTGTCTCCAACCCTGGTATTTGCCGGCTCTGGGATAGCCCAGTCACCGGGACCCTGATTTGCACACCCTGAAGTGATCTGGGCTCTTTAGGCTGGGGCCGTATCCCATAGAGACAGCACGTGACTTTGAGCTGCTCATCAACCCGTTGCTTGCTGTTTCTGGGAACTTCTTTGTTCCTGCCTTAGCTAAATATCGTTCTTGTTGTCATGCAACACGGCTTCTCCCTTGGCCCTAGCACTACCTGCCTCCTTTCTCTGCCCTGACTTGTTTCAGACTGGGTAACTACAGTGGCAATGGGTGAGGCGTAAAACCAGTTGTTCCTTCAAGGGGTATCCTACCTAAGTGGACTCGAGTCACCCATGACCTCAGCGAAGATTCAGGCCTCACTTGCCATAATTGTGGGATTCATCTTTGGTATGGATGTGTCCGTGTTTAAATACACACGTACGCAGAAGAGTAGAGATGTGGGATGTGTGTGTCTGTATGAATATGTATATATGTGGGGTGTACAGTATTGTGGTTTGAAATATGGCCCAGGGTTTGAATCTGTCGTTTATGGCTGCTTTTCTTGGGCAAGTTCCTTAACTTCTTTCATGTAGCCTTCCCACTTTTCAACTTGTAGACTGAAGATAATAGTGTCTTTTGGGTTCATTGCAGGGGTTAAATGAGAATTGACTTGAAATGCTTAGTGAAGCATCTTGCAAAAAAGGAATGCTCAGGAAATTAGAGATGTCTCCTTCTGTGCCTTCTGTTCTTCCCACTAGCACACGTTTCACAGGGAATCGAAAGGAAATACTGGGTGTTCTGTCTGTAGTAGGAAGGGACTTACAAGGTCCTCTTGAGGCCCTCTTTGCCTCCTATGTTATTCATCAGTGGCTCTGTCAGAAAAAACTTCCCTAAAGAGTCAACTTAAGTTTCTCTCTTTGAGACTTGCTTCCTTCCCTTGGTTTTATCATGCATCCACTTTACAACCTTAGGGGAAGTGTCTTCTTCATGTGGTGCCTTAGTTTCTCCATGTTTGAAACAGGGCGAGTGAGCGGTTGTTTCTTGCAGGGACTGAGAGGTCGAGAGGTCAGGGGTTTTTCAGAGTAGGTGATTCTGGGTCAGTGGCCTTGCGTCCCAAACAGGAGATGTTGCTCCTGACCCCCTGTCGTGATTCAAGGGTGGAGCCAGGCAGGAATCCTCAGGCATAAAGTTGCCCTTCATGTGATTCTAGCCTGCAGAGCTGGGGGAGGTAACTATGATGAGGGTTAGCCTGCCCAGAGCTGCTGCCAGCTTAGGGTTTAGTGAACCAGACATACCATCATAAACGCATCATCCGCACTTAGCATCCGTCCACACTCGACCTATGCTGTTGGTCATCTGGCTCTGGTAGAAGGAAAATCTGCCTTCTGCCTGGCATCATTGACCATGGACATGAAGTCAAGAACACTAACTCTGGAAGCTATTGGCAAAGAGGTAGATGTGGCCGACCAAGACTCCTGTGTGGCCTTGACATGCTCTGATTCAGAAAGACCGGTTTGGAAGTGTGGAAGACTGGGGGCTGGGGGGGAGGGGATAGTTTGTAGAATTCTTGGGTCCAGGGAAATCCACATTGGATTTCTAGGGGATAGCTTAAGTTTTATTGTTTTTAACTTAGCCATTCTAATGCTTCAGTTGATGTCATATTGGCTGAATTCTACTGCCAAGTACTTTTAGACGCATTATTAAATTTTTTTCGTAGTAGCCAATTCTACTAAAAAAATAAGATCCAGTCAGCTCATATTCCAACAATTGAAATAACCCAGAAGCAGCTGTCCTTCAAGGATTTCCAGCGCCACAGTTGTTGAGGATAATGGCAACTGTGGGCTCTGCCAAATGTGAGTTTAGGTTTTGTTCCCTTTGACTATGGATGTAGAATTTCTATTTCTAGAAGAGAAGCAGCAGGAAGTAAACTATGTCCTATTTAAATAGGTGTCTGAAGAGGGGATATTAGGGATCTAGAAGCAAGGGGAGGAGCTCAGAATGCCCCGATTTCAATATGAGCATATTGCCTAAAAATGCCACGTATGTGTGGGCCTCAGGAGAAGACATTATTACTCAGCCCCTTCACTCCCTTAGCCATCGGTGCCTCAGCCCAAGATGGGATGGCTTTGTATCCTGCAGAGAAAAATGGTAATGTCTTGATAAATCTGCAATTTTTCTTTCAAAGCCCTTTCTGCTCATTGCCTTCTTCAGTCACAATGACGTCAACAGCCCCATCAACTGTACACCTATCCCTTGAGGCTTCGGGCTAAGGCGTCTCGTCTACTACAGTTGTCCAGCAGCATACAAGAGGGACAAACTCAGGATTAACATTTGGGTGGTCTGATTCCCAAATGTGTCCATCTCGTCAATGCCGCATTCTTATCGCTGCAAAGTCAGAGACGTGAACTCTCTAGAATCAAGATAGCATGTTGGAAGGAATGAGACTCTGGCCCTAGAAAGAGGTGGGTTCTGATCTTTCTTCTTTCACCTGAAAATGGTGCCATTTGGGGCAGTGTATTTACCCTGTCTGTTCCTCAGTTTCCTCATGTGTTAAATGAAGAAAATCAGACTTACTTTGAAGGCTGGCTGTGAGGACTCAATGAGCGGATATGGTCCCAGGGCTTGGAAGTTTTCCCTGGGGGTGCCAGGACCCAGGGTGCCTAGAAATATGAACGAAGAGCCACAGTGTAGAGCAGCGTGCTTAATAAAGGGTGAGCAGGGAAATCAAGTGACAAACTTACTTTTGCCTCCCTGTCCCTCCCCATTGTATGCATACCTAAAAACCAGATTTCTATGGACTCCATAAAAGTTTTATCACTCCTGGTACCCAAAGGGGGTGATGAAAAGCTTGACTCCACAGCTATCATTATCTCATTAACAAGAGGAGCTGTGAGAGGGGACAGCCTGAGGTCACTGAGGTGGGGAATCCAGCCAGGCTGGGACTGAGGGTCTCGGGCTGACAGGATGGTTCTCAAAGGCTTAGGAGGAGACATGGAGTCAGCAAGCATTCCCTATTCCCTGACTCACAGTCCTGCCTGCCTGGGGTTTGCTTGTCATCGATCGTGATCCTGTGAGCAGGTGGCCAGACCCTGGGCAGTCAGGAAAGCTGTGGGCTGCGGAGCTGTCCTCAGTCTGGGGAGTGCAGATCTCACCAGAGGAGGGGGGCTGGGACTGAGGGGCCCAAGCTGTCTAATCGGATTTCCCTGTTGAGGCAAACATCTTTTTTCCTCCCTCTGGTCTCAGAAGGTTTATAGAATGCCGGATGGTAAAGACTCGGTAGAAATGTTAATTACACGTGGTTAGCTGGGAGGACTTGGAGGTTTTGGTGGACAGAAAGAGGGGTTCCAACATCAAAGAGAAGTGGGCACAGGATGAAAGTGCCTTTCTTTGCCACCTTCTGGGGTGGTCTCGGCCTGGGCCTTTAATCTGACAACTGATGTTTCAATCATGTAAGGAATAGGCTGACCCCTGTTTTCCCGAAGAATCCTCTGAAGTTTTTCAGATGGACCTTAACGGCCATCGGTGTCAACATGTTTCCTTAAAATCTGGTGTTGAGCACCTGGCACTTGGAGACTACGCTTCGGGGGACACAGTTGCCGCCCCCCCCCCCCCCGCCATTCTGTGGAGGCGAGTACCTGCTGTTTGAGGGATTCCTTGTATCCCACCTGGTCAGCAGGAGAGAGAGAGAGATCAGTGCTGGAGAGCTTCCAGGCAGACTGTCAGGCTGCTAAGGAACC
>NC_138379.1:21452470-21562097 GCF_054177405.1 Leptonychotes weddellii
GGGCAGCTGAGGGGGCCACTTGGGCTAAGCTCAGGATACCAAAGTCCTTTGTGACTCTCTTACTTTCATTGGCCCTGATTTTAAAAAGAGAGGGGTGGGCACCTGCACACATGGGATAATTACGCAGCAATTTAAAAGCACTTTTGAAGACTATGCAGTGTCAAGAGAAGACATCCTTGATCTGAGAAAAGAAAAAAAAAAAGCAGTTTCTAACACCGAACATTATATGTTACCAGTTTGGGGAAGAAGACTATGTGTCCACATGTGTCAGTATCTACATGTGGATATATATGTCCATTGAAATAAGACAACTGGAAAGATGGACAGCAAAATATTAACGTTATTCCTGAATAGTTTTTATTCCTTTATTTATGATTTTATTTTTGAAGCTCTCATAAGAAATCTTTTATGTTAAAATGTGTCGTGTTTCATTAAAGAAAACAAAATTTTATCCAGCTGAAGAGCTCGGGATGAATAAATGTGCACGGTGCCCAGAACTCTCTGAGCTTGATTTTGTCATGGGCGTTTTCTTTGTGCTTCTTTCCTGGGAAGCACTGATGGGACGCCTTGGTTGCTTTTATTAGGCTTTGTTCCTAAATGTGGAAAGCAAAGTAAGGTGTGCTCACCTCCAGTAGCTGGTCAAGCTGGGGGTTGTCCTGGCCTGTTTCCCCCTGAGCTGCAGGTTTGTTCACCTGCTCCCTAGGCCCACAATCCACTGGCCTCTCTTCCTCCCAGAATTATTTCCCTAGAAAAGCTTTGACATTTCTCTTTACTTCTCCTACCTAGTGCTTTTCCTCACTGGTAAAGTGAGGAAGTAGGGCTACATCCTTTTAACTTAAAAGAAAATATGTTACCGATCTCACTGGGTCCTGTTGAAGATTCAATTGCATGAACAATATAAAAGCACTTTAGTTACACAAATGCTAACGTGCTGGAGTATACACACATGACAACATTCAGTAACTTCTGCTCTTGGGGCTTCTCCCAATGCTAGTTTCTGGAACTGGCCTTTGGCGCCATATTGAGATTCCCTGAAATCTGTGCAGCTAAAGCCAAATGACCAATATGCCCTTTCTGCAAAGATAATTCTAATAAATGGAGGAAAAAAAGTCTAGGAGATTGCTTTTGTCTGCTTACTGCACTTTTAAATCTCTTCAGGTGGTCAACTTTAAATATTTCTTATAGAACATTTCACTTACCCATTAATTTCTTATACATATATTTTGGGAGCACTTTCTTGTCTCTGTTAAAGCCAGGGAGAAAGAAGGGTGATGGACTTGCCAGACCAGAGCGGACAGGCTCGAGTCACAAAACCATTAAAACCATTCCTTCCTCTTAGCACTTCCACAGGTGTCTACCTGTGATTTAATTTAAATCCCTCTGAGCCCATGAGTCCTGTAGATTTGGTGCTAATGCCCCTTTATGACGATCCATTTGTTCTCAGCATCCTACATTTTCCTTATCACGGTTGGTGCTTGTGTATTTGCAGAGTCTGTTTGCCCAAAGCCGCCACCTCTGTAAAGACGTGACTTCCATGAGGCTGGGGACAGTGTCTGTTTTTCTCTCCATCATATCCCAGCACCCAGCCTCCTACTGGGGCACGAGGATACTTGGTAAATACTTGTGCAACAGAAGAGTGGATTCATCATTTCACCCATACTCTTGGCCCTGAGCTCAGTGGGGAAACTCAGTGGTTAAATGACTTGCTGTGGATCAACCTTTTTTTTTTTGAGAAGACACAAATTCTCCATGGGGGTTGTAACAAATTACCACAGACTTATTAGTAACTTAAAACAGCACACATTTCTTTCTTCTAGTGTTAGAGGTCGGAGGTTTGAAATGAGTCTTTTAAGGCTAAAATCAAAGTATCAGTTGGCCTGCATTCCTTCTGGAGGTTCCAGGAGGGAATCTGTCTTCTTGCCTTTTCTGGCTTCCAGAAGCTGTCTGCGTTCCTTGGCTTGTGGTCCCTCCCTCCATCTTCAGAGCACATCAGTCCAGTCTCTCCTTCTGCTGTTACATCTCCTTTTCTGACTCTGACCGCCTTACCTCCCTTTTATAGCGGTCCTTTCGATGACGTTGGGCCCACCTGGGTGATCCAGCATACTTCTCCCATCTCAAGATCCTTAAATTGGTTACATCTGTAAAATCCATTTTGCCATATCAGGCAACACTTTCATAGTTTGGAGGGGTTAGGATGTGGGCATCTTTGGGAGGGCCATTGTTCTGTATGTCACACACAGAATCCTTGAAAAGGAGCCAGGTGGCTGAACTGCCAGACAGAATGGGCTTTCGGGGATCATTCCCTTTGGCTAAGATGATACAATGCCCTGGACCTTACCTATAAAGTTAATATAATGGGCTTGGGAGGGCAGAGGGGAGCTTGCTCATTGACGTTAAAAGAAATGCCAGTGAAGGCATTTTAGGGAATTAATTCCTGGGTAAAAAGGAGACCCAGAATATTCCACGGCTGGGCCAGAGGTGAACAAGCCTGCTGCTTAGGGGGAGATAGGCTTCGCTCTCTGTTGGAGTAGAGCAGACCTTACTTGGCCTTCTACATTTAAATATAAAGTCTTATAAAACTTGCAAATTACTTTTATCTTATCATTGCCCTCCCGGGAGTTATTAGTGTTTCTAAATTCTTAGAAAACCTAGAAGGATGTAGTGCTTGCCCTAAGGTGAACAGAGAGAGGGGGTAAGACATGAGCCACACCCCACAGGCATGTTTGCTGGACAAGCTGGGGGCTGGAGACAAGGGATTTGGACCCAAGACAGGCAAACTGGACCATCTATTCCAAGTAATTCTCTATGGATGGAAAGTGCCCCAGCTCTGATATTAGGAAATTATGGGGTGAAGCCAGCTCCCCTGGCTTGTGGTTCCAAGCCAGACCTACTAAATGGAAATATTTGACTATTGAATAGAGGGTAGCGTAGGTCTAGCATTAAGGCGGGTTCATCCAACACGTGAACAAGTTAGATGTGGTTCCTACTAGGTTATGGTCCTATAAGGGACATAGACAATAAGCAAGTAAGTGGAAGCATGGAAAGTGAGTATAAACTGTGGTAGGGGCTATGCAAGGGAACGACTGGGTTACTGTGGTAGAGATTAGCGTGGAGGGGTAGGCGGGGGTATGTACTTTGGGTGAGAAAGTCAGTGAAGACCTCTCTGAGCAGGTGTCATTTACAATGAGCCCTAAAGGATGAAATAGAGGTAGTGGGAGAAGCGAATGTGAAGGCCTTGAGGTGGGCAAGAGCTTGGTGGTTTTGAGAAACTTGTAGGAGGTGGGAGACCGTAGTCAAGAAAGGGGTTGGAGGGATAGGGAGTGAGGGGTTCTCAGCAGAGGGAGCAGTTGGGCTTTGTTCCGAATGCAGTGGGAACCAACACAAACATTTTAAGTAAGAAACTGATGTGCTATACATTTAAAAAATAAGACCCTTGAGAAATGTGGGTGTTCTGTGCTCTTTTCCTTTATAAGCTACTAGTTATTGAATGCTTACTACATACCGGGCACTGTGTTAAGCTCTTTATGGACATGATCTGATTTAGTCCTTTAAGCAGGCCCCTGAGTTGGAGAAAATGTACTCATTTTACTGGATGGTAAACGGAGGCTGAGTGAGTAAAGTAACTTGGCCAAGGTCTTACCCTCAGTAAGTAGCAGAGGCGACATTCCAACCCCAGGTCTGTCTGACCCCAATGCCTGAGCCTCTAAGCATTTTGTTGTCTCTCACTTTTCTTTATGTTAAAAAAAAAAAAAAAAAAACAACTGTGGCAAAATAGATGTAATGTGAAATTTGCCATATGAACCATTTAAAGTATACAGCTCAGTGGCATTAATTACATTCCCAGTGTTGTGAAGCCTCATCACTATTTCCAAAACTTTTTCAAGACAATCTTTGTCCTTTCGTGACTGGCTTCTTTCACGTAGCATAGCACTTGGTGTGTTTTCATGGTTCATCCATACTGTAGCATGTAGCAGTATATCATTCCTTTTCACGGCTGAGTAATATCCCCCACTCTTGAGTAACATTGTATCATAGACCACATCTTGTTTATTCACTTATCTCTTGATGGACACTTGGGCTCTTTCCACATTTTGGCTATTAGGAATAGTGCTGCAATGACCATTGGGCATACAAGTATCCGAGTCCCTGTTTTTAATTTTTGGGGTATATACATGGGAGTAGAATTGCTAGGACATACGGTATTTCTATGTTTACCTTCCTTTTTTGGTAAAGATTTATTTATTCTAGAGAGAGAGCACATGTGCCCCTGTGAGCTGGGGAGGGGCGAGGGGAGAGGGAGAGAGAGAATCCTCAAGCAGACTCCCCTCTGAGAGTGCTGTCCAATGCAAGGCTTGATCTCATGACCCTGAGATCATGATCAGAGTCAAAACCAAGAGTCAGAAGGATGCTCAGCCGACTGAGCCACCCAGGCGCCCCTAGGTTTCCCTTTGAAGGAACCACCACACCGGTTTCCACAGCACCTGCATCAGTCAGTTTCCATTCCCACCAGCAATACATGAGGGTTGCAGCTGCTCTGCATCTTTGCCAACTCTTGTTATTTTCCTTTCTTATAGCCATCGGAGTCCTGGGAGGTGGTATCTCTTCATGGTTTTGATTTGCATTTCCCCAGTGACTTGTGACGTCAGCCATCTTACGAGCTTATTGGCCATTTGTTTATCTTCTTTGGAGAAATACCTATTCATGCTACTTGCCTACTTAAAAACTTGGGTTGTTTGTCTTTTTGTGGTTGAGTTGTAGGAGTTCTCTATGTATTTTTGATATTAAACCCATATCAAATATTTAATTTGATATTAAACCCATATCAAATACTTAATTTGATATTAAACCCATATTTATTAATCTACAAATCTCACATTTTGTAGACTGTCTTTTTACTTCCTTGATAATGTCCTTTACTGCACAACATTTTTAAAGTGTGATAAAGTCCAACTTCCCTGTTTTTCTTTTATTGTTCATGTTTAAGTGTCATTTCTAAGGATTGATTGCAAAATACAATGGAGATTTACCCTTGTGTTTTCTCCTGCCCTTTCTCACTTTTAACCATTAAATTCTTTTGTATATTTTAGATGTCATTCATGTCATCCGGCTGATATCAGAAACATAGGAAGCTCAGCTAAGTCTGTCCTGGTGTCTGTCCTGCAGGGGCCCACAGAGTAGTGGGGGAAAGAGAACTTCACTAGTGACACTGTCACAATAATCTGTCCTAATCATTCCCAAATGCCAGTGTGAGGATCTTGGCTGGTCTGCCAAAGTTTGTGGGAAAAGAAATAAGAGCATTTTTCATACAGCTAAATTTATTCCATTTAAGGAACTGTCCCTTATTCTGCAAGTGGTTCCTTTCTTTGATGCTAGAATGTTCTTATGACCTGAGGCTGACAGGAGATGGTGATGGTTTTTCTAGATGGTTCTACCTGGCAGATTAAGGATGATCAACCCAGTGTCAGACTTCCAAATCTACAGGAGGAAAATAGAAAGCTAAATGGTGAAATTCGAGAGGTTAGAAGCCACTGCAGATGCTACCATGGGTTTATGTGGACCTGCAAAGCATGTTGGGGGATCCCTGCCCAGGGTTTTAAGGGAAGGCTTCACACAAGAGCAGATGCACTTTCTCCCTCACAGCTGACCTATTTCTTCTTCAATCATCGTCTTTGTGCAAAACTTTTAGACATGGAGAGTGGGGAAGAAAGAAGAGCAAATCAAAGCTCAGTCTGTTTCTTGGACTGGGTTCCCCTGGGCAGCCGCCGACTGATTCCTCTTATAGATTTTACCAGATGGTTTTTCTTTTTCATTTACTTAAGGTATGTTTTAAAAAAGAAAGACAGACAGAAGTCCTACCCAGAAAGGAATACTTCTTTTTTTTTCTCATGGGAAAGAACACTCAGTTGTATTTGGAGACTGAATGAAGTTCTGCCAATGAGTTCACCCTGGTAAAGCACTGAAATTCTCCCAAACATACTAATTAAGATACTTTTTGTCTTTTCTGTTGGTTTTAGCTTTGAAGATACGATAAAAATGGCATGCTGCGAAATTGAGGAGCCAAGTTTGGAGGAAATGACATGGTCTCTATTTGGCAATTAGCCTTGAACTTGAATGGCCTAGTCTAGAGAGTGTTCCCCAAACTTGTTTGGTGGCCCCAGTGCCTGGGCTGTGCTGGACAGTCGTTCAGTTGGATGGTTCCTCTTGGAGTTGTGCAGTGCATGACCCATGTAGCTGGAAGCAGTAGCCTGATATACTCCAGCAAAAATAGAAATGAACATAGACCCTCAAGAAATGTATGCTTGTTTATAAATTATTTATGTGCATATCCACTTAGATTATATATTGATAAAACATGAGTTCTTTTCCTTGTTTTTTTTTTTTTAATTTAAAAAATAAAAATGAAACTATTTTTAACAGAATTTCATCTGTGCCCCAGTGGATGGTTTTGAACACCCTTCAGGTTAGGCCACCCTACTTTGGAGACACCGGCCTAGAAAGAAGTCCCATGGCCTTCTCTCTCATTCGGGCAGGGCGATGCATTTGTAAGGCAAGGTTGCTTTGTGGCTACAGAGTACTTATGGGTCTGACCCCTTCCTCTGTCTTCAGCTGCTGGTTCCCATTTCAGAGTATACAGTCATTAATGAAGCCTGCCCTGGAGCCGAGTGGAATATCATGTGTCGGGAGTGCTGTGAATACGATCAGATTGAGTGCGTCTGCCCCGGAAAGAAGGAAGTAGTGGGTTACACCATCCCTTGCTGCAGGAACGAGGAGAATGAGTGTGACTCCTGCCTCATTCACCCAGGTGAGTGTGGAATGGGGGCCTCAGGCTGCCTTCGCGTTTTCTGAGGTCGTGAACGGGAAGAGGCTGCACACTTACCTCTGGGCAGGCAGGGATCAGAGGCTACGACGCCATAATATTAAAAGTGGCATAATCCTGACTGTTCTAACTTCAGGCAAAGGGAGTAGAAGAATTAGGACCCTGTCACCATTACCCTAATAAGGGTGTGAATTCATCCGCTCACTCATTCATTTAACAAAAGACTCAGCAGCTCCTATGGACCCTATCAGATACTGGGAATACAATGATTTAAATAAAAGACACATTCCCTGCATTTCCCAAGCTTACAGCCTGGCCGGGGAGATGGAGAAGTAAGCAGGCTGCTGCAATACAGTGCGGTGAGCTCTGTGAGAGAGAAGCATGAGGTACCATGGGAGCGTGGATGGCGATGGGGGCCGTGGAGACTTCCTGGAGGAGGCGATATGTGTGCCGAAGATGGAAGCAGCAAACTGAACAGGGTGGAGGGGATCTGGTAGAGAGATCAAGCCATAGAAGAGAGCATGTGCTAAGGCCCTGTGGTGAGAGAAAGCATCGGGTTTTGGGAATTGCAAGTTCCTTGGTCTGGCCAAAGGGGTGTGTGTGTGTGTGTGTGTGTGTGTGATGAGAAACGTGGAGAGTGATAGAGAGACAAAGAGAAAATATTAGAACAATCTCAGGGAGAGAATAGGGCCAGACCCTGAAAGGCTTTGCAAGCTGTGCGATGACTTTAGGCCATCTCCTGAAGCTATTTTAGCAACATCAGAGATCTTTGTGTAAAGACATGAGAGCTGATTTTCTCTGTGGCTGCAGTATGGAGAAAGGATTGGAGGAAGGGCAGGACAGAAGGCAGGAGGGGATCACGGGGACCTTAATGAATGAGGAAGCCCTGTGGATGGAGAGAGGTGGAAGGATTTCAGAGATATGCAAGAGAGTGGAATTGACAACAATTTGAGATTGGCTGCATGGGGAAAGGAAGAGCAGAAATCAAGCATGATGCTCTGGCTCAGAGTTGGACTTTGAGGAGGTGGTCCCAGTAAAAGGAGAGCATCTGAGGGTGAAGCAGGACCTTCCCAGGCCACAGTGTGCATTCCTTTGCTCTCTGTCCCCACCATCTAGGGGACAGTGATTGTCCTTTTTCACTGAAGTGCCTATCTGTCTGGAGGCCCGTGTGGACACTGAGCCTCAGACTGAAGATGTTTCCAGCGTGATTAGCAAGTCATTGAACAATTTCTAGGTGCTTTCCTACCTGCTGCCTGGCATATCTGACTTTTCCCAGGGGAGTCTTACCTTTCCCTGTTAGGCCGGATCAAAAGGAGGACACAGAGAGTTTCCAACACATTTCCCTTAGGCTGAAGACTGAAAGGATGTCAGAAGTGTATTTGGGGGAATTTCTCTCATTTCTGCCTTTCCCCTTTTTTACAAACACACAGAATGACGCATGTAACTGCCAGGAACTTTCTTTTGTGGGAAGCTATAGAAGTGGAAAGCAAATAGGACTCAAGTAAACAAATGATACTTTTAAACCATTTTCTTTCTTAGAAGAGAGTAAGCAATGCTGAATTTGAAAATTGGAGTGACCTCAGTATATAGCCTTTGTATATTTGATTTAAAAGAAATCCCACTGCCCCAGTTCCCTGATGGTGAGTGTGCTTTGTAGGGACATAGTGGAGGAATACCTCCAAATTTTATAGGGTCATTTTGAGAGCTTAACCAGGATCTCCCGACTAGGGGTCCTTGGCAGTTGTATTAAAGTCTTTGAACTATTTTCAATATTTTCAAAAGCCTAGTGGTCCCTGTTGGGGTGAGGGCAGGGCTTTGGTTTTATGATATGATAAGTAAGAGAACTCCAGAGGTGGTGTTTGTGCTTCTTACTGCATTGTACAGAAGGCAGTCCACCACCTGCCTCAACTGCACCCAATAGCTTCCTGTTAGGTCATCCAGGAGGCACCCGCTATCACCCCCTTGAGCGGTGCTGGGAATGATCTTTGGATCTAAGTAGTGAAGAGCTGGTTACCCTGAAAGGGAAGGCTGCCTAAAGGCTTCTTTTCTTTTTCTAATTTTCAAAATAGTGAGCTGATACCCTAACAGTCCCTTTTGGTGATCGAAGAGTGTGTGTGTATGTGTGTGTGTGTGTATGTGAGATTATGAATTTAGGTACTTTTATTTATGTGGTTTAATCCATTGCAGTCATGATCCATTTTCATGCATGCATTCCCCCCCATCTCAGGACCCTGGAGACCCCTCTGTGTCCTGTCTTCTTCAGACAAGACCACACTAGTGTTTGAAAACTTCCTTGATTTCCTACGTGACGAGATGTTTCAGGCTCTTCTTGTGTATTTTCTGCCCCAGGCCTGGAATCGGCCATTTCTCTAAGGAATTCTGATCTGAGGCCACACTCTGGGCATCTAACGTGTTCCTTGTTACTGGACTGTCATCGTTTTACTAGGGCTATTATTTATTTATTTATTTAAAGTGGATGGGGCTAGGAAATAGGTATTTAAAAAAAAAATGAGTCTATGCTGATACTCAAGTTCAAATGTAATAATATTCCAGCGTTGTTTAATTAACTTTGTTGATTTTGTATTTGTATGTCTTTTCCATCATGGTGGACAGCCTGTTTCCTAATAATATTAACCTGATCACTTATTGCTCTGTCTTATGACATAATATAATTGCACAAAATAGCAATAGCGCTGATTTTGTTTGTAATAGCACCATTAATACTAACAAGACCACTGATGATTATGGTTTTTATTGACCTTAGACTATATATATCCCACTCAATATGTATAGTCAAAATTCTATGTTTTAAAGCCAACCGATGTTGTCCTTTTGTCTGTGGCGTTATATCACCTACTTGATATATAGATAGATTTATTGTTTCCATCTGTTTTCTGTATATGACAACATAAGCAAATATACGTTTGTATATACATTTATATATCTTTCCCCTTCTTGCACAAAAGATAGCCTACAATAAACACTGCTAACTATCTTGCTTTTTTTCTCTTAACAATATCTGCTGGAGATCACTCTCTGACAGTATAGAGCCTTTTTTTTTTTTTCATTTATTTTTACAGTTGTATATAACTGCATTGTGTGGATTGCTATAGTATATGAGTATTTGGATTGTTTCCAGCCTTTTGCTCTTACAAATAATACTATAGCGAATTGCCTTAGGCATACATCATTTCATATTTTTGCAGTGTTCTTTGGGGTAGGTCCCTGGGAGAGAGATTGCTGAGTCCAAGAGAGGTACGTATGTCACCTTGCCAACTTTGCCTTGTCCCCCTTGCACTTAGCATTCGCAGCAGCTGGGTATGAGGGCGCCGTTTCTCCAAAGCGTTGTGGATTTTTGCCAACCTCAAGGGTGAGAAATGGGATCTCGGCATGGCTTTAGAATTTCTGTTATTTCGCTCATCATGGTAGACAACCAAGCATCTCTGCCGGTGGCGGTGGTTGCAGGCAGACCAACATCCGGGGGCACCGTGGTGGGGATGTCGGTAGTGACGTCAGTGGTCTCCAGCAGACCTGGGGCCCTCTGTGGACCCAGTTTCCTGTGTATTTTCATGTGGTTCTAGGCTACGTAGCTCTGAACTCGGTCCTCTGGCTTTTGTGGCAATGCTGTGAGCTCCTGAGTGTATTTTCGTGATAGCCTTGTTCACCTTCATCACCTGGCTGGTTTTTGTGGCTTGGGACCTAAAGTCTTTGAAGTTACCGGGCTGAGAGAGAAGGTTGGCAGGGTCACTGGGTGCACGCTCTGAGTCCTTTTGCCTCCTCAGTGGCACAGTGGATAGGGAACCAAAGAGGGGAAAGTGGCACGTGGGTGAAGATGGCCTTTAGAAAGCAGAGTGACTCCACTGGGACCCAGTTGTGGGCCACATGACTTACTGGAGTCTGATGAATCATGTTAGCATCTCTTCTCTGGTGGGAAGAAGCACTGGGACAGGGAAGCCATGTCAGGGTGGTGTGCAAGGAGAGGACTATGAGCCTCTGTCCTCCAGAAACCACATAGTCATATGCTGCATGTATACACTATGGGCCAAGGAAAACGTAATTTCAGCCAAAATCAAAGAAGTGTGCTATCAGCTCAAGGAAATGCCAGTTATTTCAAAAGATTGAGAAGCCCGGATTAGCAGTTCATCCATCCATATGTCCATTTATTCATTCACTCAAATAGTATTTATTGAACACTCGCTATGTTGCAGATATTATATTAAGTGCTGGGGATATATTGTTGAACAAGATGCAGTTCCTGACTTCAGTCTGTTATAGGAAAACAGATAATAGGCAGTTAAGATTGAGCATGACATATGCAATAGTAGGGATAAGCCAAGTGGAGGTATGAGAACACAGAATAAGAATCATAGTTCATATTTGGGGTGTATGTACTATGTGCCAGGCCCTTTATATATGTTAATTTAATTTTTAAAACAACCTTGAGAGGCAGGTACAATTTTTAACCGTTTTTTTTTTACAGATGATGACATTGGGGCACAGAGACCTTAAGCAGTTTGCTTAAGGAAACACAGCTGGACAATGGCAGAGCCAGAACGTAGCTTTCCATTTTGATAAGTGGGATTGGATTATCTCTTTCATCACTGCCTCCCCCCCCGCCCCAAGAGACCATGTTATAAAAATGACCATTACCTGGGAACCACTCAACCCTCTCTGGTGTGGCCTGCTAGTGGGGGTAGCCCGGCACTTTCCAGGGTAAGCCCGTTATTAGGCATTAGGGTTGTTTCCAATGGCATACTTTGGTTATAGAAGTATAGGACATGGAAGAATATTTGATGGAACAGGAAGATACTCTCTATTAGGACCTGAAAAAGTAAGTGACAAAAACAGAATATACAGTATATAGCATAAGTCTAATTTTTAAAAAATTGTTTTTCTGTATACACAGAGAGAGTGTGTTACCAGTGGTTGTTCCCAGGTGATGGACCTCTAGGTATTTTTAATTTCATGCTCTTTGCTTGTCTGAATTTTCTCAATATTCCATGATAAGCATGTGGAACATCAGCCACTGACTTGGAAGATGGTTCAGACCATCCTCCTAGACTCCTCGCTGCGAATTCTGGTGACTCTGGCATTTTCCTAGGAATGAGCATTTTTTCCCAAGGGCTCTGGCACCTTTCTAGGGGCAGAGGCCCTCGGTGGAGGTGAGGCCCTGAGAAGGTCCAGTTGCTCTCACATGCCGCCCATCAGAACTTGCAAGTGCATAATCTAACATCCTTGTGCTGGGACATGTTTCAGGTTGTACCATCTTTGAAAACTGCAAGACCTGCCGAAATGGCTCGTGGGGGGGCACGCTGGATGACTTCTACGTGAAGGGGGTCTACTGCGCAGAGTGCCGCGCGGGCTGGTACGGAGGAGACTGCATGCGTAAGTAGACCCCAAGGCAGCTCCCCTCTCTGGTGCATGCTGCTTTCAAGGCTCAGCTTGCAACAGACTGAGGTTTAGCTGGTTGGAATCTGAGTTCTGGAAAGCTTTGGCCAGAGGGCTTTCTAGGTAAGACTATAAAAAACAAAGACGTATTTCCATCTGCTGGGTGTGGATTGTGGACATCTGTTTGGAATTGGCGACAGGAGGTTTATGTCTGCTCTTAAATCTTTTCCTTTCTCCTAATTGCAGCCAAGACATTCTGCACACAGCATGCCTCGTGTCCATTCCAGAAGCAGTTGTGTATTAACAGTGGTCAGCAAGCAATGAATAAGGCTTTAAATATGCTAAGTCCTGGAGTGTGTTTTCAATCTGAATTTCTATTGGTAAATTTCTGGACTCCTGAGTTCAATTCCTGGAACCCACATCAAACTGTCAGCATGCCACTTATCCCAGAAAAGGGATTCTTTCTGGGTTCGACTTCTTCTCTAAGAATTACTTAATCTTTATTAGGGTTCCCCTCTGAGTTTCAGTAATCCTCTGAATATAGAGTGGAAATCTAACCTCTCAGTTTCAAACTCCCCTCCGCAGTGCCCCAAAGGTGAGTATCCCTCTGAGAGTCTGGATCTGGAGCAATGTACAAACTGTTATTTTGTTAAGCCTATGTTACATGCTCCAGGATGAGCTGACAGTCTGAGCAAATTCCCTCTTATGAATGATATTTCCAGTTTGCAGAGATGGAAGATGGAGTACTATTGGTATTCTTTGCCTGATCCAACCTGTAGCAAAATGCCATGAGTTTCGAGAGTTTCAGGCAAAGGATGAGCTGTGTGGTCTGCAGCCAAGGACCTGAGCTCTACCTGGAAGGGGTGTATTGGTATTTTCGGATGAACCTGGGAGCTAAATTATCCAGAATACAGATAATTTTTTAAAGTGTTGGTCTTGGTTGCAGCTCTAAAACTTCAAAGTCATTTTCGGCGGGTTCTAGAAAACTTAATTTAGTAGTTGGTAGATGATCTTCTAGGTAGGTTAGCTGTGGGATTTAACCCTGGTCTTCCTTTGGCAGCTGTTCCGGGAGATGGTATAGCATAAGGATCAAGAGTCCAAGCTCTGGAATGCTGCACACCTGGGTTTTTTGGGTTTTTTTAAAGATTTTTAAAATTTATTTGACAGAGAGAGAGAGAGAGACACAGCGAGAGAGGGAACACAAGCAGGGGGAGCGGCAGGCAGAGGGAGAAGCAGGCAGAGGGAGAAGCAGGCAGAGGGAGAAGCAGACTCCCTGCAGAGCAGGGAGCCCGATATGGGACTCGATCCCAGGACTCCAGGATCATGACCTGAGCCGAAGGCAGACGCTTAATGACTGAGCCACCCAGGTGCCCCGACACACCTGGGTTTTATACTTTTGCCAGTCACTAGCATTGTGCGCTTGGCCAAGTCATTTAACCTTGCTCAGCTTCATTTCCTTTTCTTTACAGTGGGAATAATGCTACCTCGTAGGGTTGTTTCAAGAATTCGGTGAGATAATGCCTGTGAAGCACTTAATGCTTTGTCTGGCACGTAGTAAAAGCTCAACTAATGCAATAAATATGTCATTATTATTCTATATGCTCCTTAATTGCCAACCTGGTGGGTGGTCCAGAAATAAAACTACTTTCAGTGAAAGTTTAAGAAAGACATGACTAGAGATATAATGCACAGTTTTAGATTTCACATTGACGTTCGTGGTATAGGAGATAACTTTGGGGTTTTTTCCCCTTTGGATGTGGGAGGTGGCTCTTTTTCCGTCTGAGTGAACGGGGTTGTGGTAGGGGGTGGAGCCATCTGCTGGCGTCGGCTCACCCATGACCTTGGAAGCAGGGAAAGTCGGTAAAGCGTTTAGGTGTTATTCTGAGTGCACTGAGAAGCCGTGGAAAGGCTGGGAACTAGGGTATGGCTGAGTGCTCCAGACTAGAGACCGGAGAACAGCTAATCCTGGGGAGGCAGGGACAGGAAAAGTTGCGGAAGGGGCTGATGGCGGAGCTGTGCCTTTGCTCATCTGTGGCTAAAACAGGAGGATGCCGAAGTGTCTGTGATTCGAGACGGCTTGTTCTTAACCACGGTAGCATCCTACCTCCGCTGGTGGGGCCCCCAGTGGGAAGCGAAATCTCTGCTGAGAGCAAGAGTGGACGTATGGCTGCCACTTGAGAATACCAGAGGTTTGGGACGGCCACGGGAGGACCAAGGAGAGGCACCAGCTCATGATAAATTAAAGCTTGTCCAGGCAAGACTGAGGACCCAGTGGAGGCTGGATTTCCTGTAGAGGTGATGCCACCTGGCCAGTGGGGCAGTGCTCTCTAGCAGCATGGGAGCAGAGGTGAATAAAACCAGTCATTTGGTGGATCCCAGAGCTGGCTGAGACATGGTTGTCCCGACTGGGGAGGACATGAAACCAGAAAGAGCCTGGAGAAGGGAGAGGACTAGCGGTGTCAGTGGGATGGAAAAGTAGGCAGAGTGGTAATAAAGTAGTTGAACATGGAGACAGGAGGAGTGTTATGGTCATAGGACAGAATTTCCAAGTGAAAGCTTTCGGGAGTAGGGGTGATAATGTGCTCATCTATACCAGTCGTTTTTCTTCTGTGTAACAAACCCATCTCAAAAGGACAACTGTTTATTTTCCTTTATCATGGGTCTGTGGGTTGGTTGGGGTTCAGCTGATTTCAGCTGGGTTAGCCTGTGTTGCACTCCAGCTTCAGGGCTTAGCCCAAAGAAGAGCAGCTCCTTGGGACGTGTTCTTCTCAGGGTGGGTTGCAAAAACACTAGGGGCCAAGCCAAACACACAGGCACATTTAAGGCCTCTGCTCACATCATATCGACGAACTGGCCGAGCCCCAGATCAGTCAAGTAGGGAAGTATACCCCATCCCAAGGAGGAGGGGGACAGGGCAGAGAAAAGGAAGAATATTCGCCTGTAGGAGAGTGCTAAAGCAAGTAGTAACAAGACAGAGGATAGCAGTCGCCCAGGGAAATCTTGTACATGTGCCTTTCCCAGTAACACCCATTGGTTGAGTCTTGGGTTTGGCCTCCGGGTAAAAGTTGGCTGTATATGGAGTCTGACTGGTTGGATAGTGATGGTGTCCATGTCTAGAATCAAGGTTTTCTTGAGGATAGCAGAACTGGCTCAAGGCAACTGGTCATTGTCCCTAGGAAAGAGAGCAGAGAGCATTATTCCTTTTTCTACCCATCCATTCAAAACATATTTCTTGAATGATGCTCCTAGGTGCTGGACGTACAATGATGGGCAAGACAGACGTGGTCCCTGCAATTCTGGAGCTTGCAATTTAGAGAGGAGAGACCAAAAAAAAAAAAAAATTGGAATGTGGTCAGTGCTATGAAACAAACAGAATAATGGTCAGATTCCTCTCTCATTCTGCATTGGTTCGGTTACGCTTGTTCAGTTTCACTATGCTTGTTCTGAAAGCCTCTTTGCACACACTGTGTGTTATTTGATCCCAGCCATAAGCATTTATGGAGCATTTCTTATGGGTTGGTCATCAGGGAGAACAATGAGCCCTCACCGAGTTTACAGTCCATCTATGGAAACAGGGCTGGACCATACGAAGACATCAATCAGTATGATGGGATTAGGTTCTGATCACCTGCACCTCATATTGGCATTGAATAAATGTGAGGGGAAATCAAAGGAGGAAGTAATTCATTTCCCCGTTTGTTGAATGCCTGCCTGAGGCTGCACCCTGTGCCGCCTGCCTCTGTTAATAGGACGCTGAACACTTGGCGGCCTGTTCCTGGCTGAGACAGTGCAAGCATTTAGCCGGTAGATGGCACTCAAGTGATCCTTTCTGGCTGTTTAATCCTGAAGGACGGCTTCCTGCTGAGTAGCATATGTCGAGCCCTGGCATTTTTTCTTGGGTGCCATATAGAACCTGGGAAGCAGAAGCGACAGGCAAATGCCAGAGAGGATCAGACTATTTTATATTTAATTATAGGGCTTTCAGTACTGAGCAAATGTTAGAGCCCCTGTATTTGCTCACTGTCCTTGACAAATCTTTGTGATAATTAGCATTAGCCTAACTTACGACAGTCTTAGAACCCCTTGTGTGATTGATTCATTTTTAACCATTGGCAGGTTGTATTACCCAAGATAAGAGGAGAAGGGCCAGAGGTCACTGAGCCCAGGAGAGGACTTTATTCACGTCCTCTTGCCCAAGGAAGATTGGTTTAGTAAGTTCAGAATATCCAGGCTTCGGAAAGGAGCTGATTCTTTCTTCCTTCCCCCAACTTTTTATTTTGAAAAATGTTATATTTACAAAGATTTGAAAGAACAGTACATTCATAGGCGCTTCACCTGGATCCACCAATAATCATTTTCTCACATCTGACTTTCTCTCTCTTTTATGGCACTATGAACTCATGAATTTAAATTGTTTTTCTACATTTTGTAATGTTATCATCATTTTTCTTTTTGATGCTCAAATGGTCCCAGAATTACCCTTCAAGCCAGCTCTACAGCATCATTCTTTAGGCAATTGCTTGCTTTCCCTCTGCTCCCCTCCCCCCGAAATGTTTCAAGTTCACCTTGATTGTGTCCAGGTCCTAGAACCAGCCATTTCTCTATGAATCCTGGTTCCTTTTGTGTGGAATAGTATTTAGGAACTGGGATCTGGATGCTGGCTATGAGAGGCACTGATATTTAAAGTCAAAATCAAGGCTTCCTCCCAAAGCTTCATAAATGGAAAGTTGATGTCTTAAGTGGAACCAGTCCACTGAGCTTCAGAGTGGAGCTTATTCAACGTGGCCCTCAGGCTGTGTTTTAGCCACCAAAATGAGATGAGCAATGAGAGGGCCTAAGAGATACCCAGGATGCCACACTTCCAGCTCACATTTCAGTGACCCAGACTTAGAGACTATGGAGAATTTAGGGGTTGGAAGGTTAGCAAGTCAACCCAGATGAGAGAGGATTTATGGGGAGAAATTATAGACCCTTAATATATTTTATCTTCTTAGCCATATTTTGGTTAGAGCAGAGGGGCTGGCCATGAGCCATACCTAAAAACGTGGGGCTAGAATATCAGAGAGGATTGTGTAGGCTGGTCCTTGAGCCATAATGGGGAATGATCAAGAGCAAATTTTAAAGAGAGAGAGATAGAGTGAAAGGCCCACAAAGCTGTGTGTTACTGATGTATGGAGCTGTCTTCCTAGGGAACCATAGAATCATCTGGGAGGAGTCACTGAAAACTGGCTCATCTTGTCCTGGACTTATGTGTCCTGACACTTCCAGGAAAGGAACGAGGCCCATGTGGATCCAAACTGGGGACTGTATTATATGGTGGTTAACCGCTGGGTTTGGAACCAGTAGGATCTGGATTTGAATCTCTTCTTCCCTCTGTGACTTTGGGCAAAGTTACTCAATCTTTATAAATCTCAGTTTCCTCATTTACAGAATGGGATAATAATGGTGGTCCTCTGTGGATCTTTGTGAGGGTTAAATGAAGCACGGTCTGTAAATCCCTTAATATGGAGCCTGGTTCATAGTAAATGCTCAATAAATGGTGGCCACTATTCTTATTACTACTAACTCAGAGCCATGAAGTGAGCTCTTCCTTTTCTTTTTCTTGTTTGAGAAGAAAATCAATGTAGGGCCAGAGAGGAAAAATAATAAAGTAGAATTCCCTAGGGACAAGATAGTATATACTGGACATGGGGAGGTAATCTTCCCAGAACAAGGATTGTATGGTAAATAACATTTTACATTTCATATAAAATTATATGAAAATTATATACATTATATATATATGTATTATATGTATTTATATATATATAAAATAGTTTATATAGCTGAAGCTCTGACTGCAGGGAATTCATGTCTGAGCCTTTGCAGAGGATTTAATGTTGTCAAAGAACTCCTTAATCATTGCTCAGTTCCTGGCTAAGGTGTAGGAGAACATGAAAAAGACCTTCCTAGCTGCTCAAACAGCAAGAAATCACTTGATAAACCAAGGAAAATTCAGTTTTCTTTAAACCATCAAGTATCTGTGAACACAAAATCTAAAAAAATCTAAACTCCAGAGGAGTAAGTTCTTCCTGTGTAGTGATCCAGGATGCTTCATACCAGGGGCCAGCTATGAGGCTGAGGGCAGGGCAGTGAAGGGCGGGATCAACCAGAGAAGGAGGCAGGGCTAGCCAGGCTTGTGATAATCTGTGGGTGGGTGGCTGAACTTACATCTAAAGGAGACCCCAGAGTAAAGACATTCCTTTCTACCAAGTATTCTCTTCAACAAATTTGTGCTGAGCAAGCAGAGACTAGGGCAAGACTGGAAAGCAGAAGATCTTGGGATGTTGTCATTTTGCAGCTTCAAAAACTTGGTGATTTCAAAGCCTCTAAAACTCACAGTTTCCCAGTCTTACAATTATGGAGGTATAGGAAGTTGGGTGGGGATTTCGGAGATTGTTGAAAATCAAAGATGGATTTTGTTAGGTTTCTGATACTTGAATTTCAAGACCCCTCTAGAAGAATCAGCTTCGGTCTTGCTTCATACTAGGTTAATTTCTGATTGGATCTAAATGATCAGTCCTCATCCTCCCTGCCTAATGGAGGAAAGGATATTACCAATCAAAAGAAAAATATATATTTTCTGTTGTGAAGAAGCAAGAGAATATAACCTCCAGTCAAGAGAAAAAATCAATCAGAAGAGATAACCATGCATGATCAAATATTGGAATTTTCAGACAAGGAATTTTTAAAAAAAACTTTAAAATAGGGCACCTGGCTGGCTCAGTTGGTACAGCATGTAACCCTTGATCTTAGGGTCATGAGTTTGAGCCCCATGTTGGGTGTAGAGCTTACTTAAAAAAATAAAATAAAAAATAAAATAACTAAAATAAATATACTAAAGGTTCTATAGGAAAAGGTATAATGGAAGAAGAGATGAGAAATTTCAGGATAGATTTGGAAAGTATTAAAAAGAACCAAATGGAAATTCCAGAACTGAAAACTATACTATCTGAGATCTTAAGATATTCATTGGAGGGGATTCACAGCCTATTGGTCACAATGGAAGAAAGGATCAGGGAACTTAAACACAGATTTAATAGAAATCAACCAAACTGAAGCTCAGGGAAAAAGGACTGAAATCCTTTTTTATGAAGAAATCAGAATGCTCTGTGCTGCCCAAGCCCCTTTTGAGTTGCATTGGCTCCATTATCTCTCTGCTGTTTTTGCGAAGATTCTGATGACTTTGGGGAGGACAGATTTTCTGCAGCAAAGTGGTAGATGCTGTTTCTTGCTGGCCAGTTATTTCACCTGAGTGGACAGACCACTTGAGACAAAGAGGAGGGGCTTTAAAAATGGTTTGACTGAGCAGGGAGATGTTTGATTTTATCTGGCATAGTCATTCAGTTAACAATTAACTGAACACCTGCTCCATGCCTGTAAAGGGATGAATAAGACAGACAAGGTCTCTGCTCTCACATCATGGGGGAGGCAAACAATTAAAAAAACAATCACTGTCAAGTGTCAAATTAATTGGGATTATAGGCCATATCATAGGGTGAGCCATGGAATTATTCCTGGACATGTGACTGTTCCAGGTTAAGACCTGAGCCCCTGATAAAAGCCATCTCTTAGCACTTATTATGAACCAGGCATTGTTCTAAGTGCCTTCACATACTGTCCTAGGAGCCGTGGAGCAGCAGGTCAGAACATGGGATGTCCGCCATGAGTCTTGTACCAAAATAGTGTCTCAGATCCAGACAAGACTCAAGAGAAATAACACCATTAGTTACCATTTATTGAGCATTTTATGTATCTGGTACTGTGCTAATTGCTTTACATAAATATCTATCTCATTTAATCCTTACAAGAAAAAAGAAAACAGCAACATGGTGGAAGGTACTAGTATTATTCTCATTTCCAGTGAGGAAGCCTGGGTCTAGAGAATCTGGAGAACTTGTCTGGGGTCACACAGCTGGTAAAAGGCTGAATGGCAGTGTGGACCCAGCCTGGCTTCACGAACTGCCCCTTAATCATTGTGAGTCCTGCTTCCAAGTCATCTCTGAAGGAGGGAAGGAAATGCAAATGTCTCTGTGTCTGAATGCTTGCTTTCTTTAGTCCTTCCCCCTCACCACCCCTAAGAGGAAAGTTTAAAAAAAAAAACAAAACCCAACCACGTCTCTAAAGTGTGTTGTGTCTGTCTCTTGCTCTTCCCTCCCCATCCCCCATGCTGGAGATAGCGAGACTTTTGTCTGAATGCTGGGGTGTTCATTTTTGTTGGGAACCTTCCAGCTCTCTTGCCAGTTTAGAAATTAATGGAGATTTCCCTTCGGCTCTGCAGAAGCAGGGTCTGTCTAGCTGCCTCTCCTATGTTGGCTTGTAGCAACAGAGAAGGGTCGGGGGGTGGTAGGGCTGGAGATGAGTCCAGGATTTGAGAGCCCAGGGGAGAGTCTGGCTTCCCTGGCAAAACCCCCTACACACATATACACACACACACCCCACTTCCCCCGCAGCAAGACATTGTCAGGGAATCTGAGCACGTTTCTGGGCCCATTGCCTGCTCTGGTCTTTCAGACTCAGGACCACCTGCTTGGTTGGCCACCAGTACTTCCTTGGCGGGGACACTCATCTGTGTTCACTGTTCTGTCCTAGACAGAGAGGTGCACTTAGTCTGCCCTGCACCCGGACCCGCCAGCTCCCTGAGAAGAGACAAGAGTGGACAGGGAGCTGAAGGAGCCCCTTGACGTGGGAAGGGAGTAGGGCTCCTTCCTTCTCTTCCTGGTGCCTTATACCCTTCCCCCAAGCACATTTCTGAGAAGTGGCCTCTTTGTGTCTGGTTGGTTGGAACTTGTCCACCATCTTGGGGCCAATTCTTCCCTTCCCCACCTAGAGTGAGAAGGAAAACATCGTGAAGAACTGAGCTGTGGCATGTGATTTGGAATCCTGGCTACTTCTGAAGGACAGCCCCGGAACAAGGGGTCTAGCATCTTACATGGCCAGGGGCCAGCACCTGGATGGGAATGGTGGCCCTAACCTCTCCAGAGGCCGCATGAGATCCTGGGTCTGGCTAAAGCCTGAATGGTCCTGCCAAGGGGACCGGACAGGGATGGGCACCAGTTCCCCCAGGACATGAGGAGAGGTCCAGTTTCCCTACTGTCTGAGACCAGTTTCCATTTGCAGGGAAGCAGACTGGCAGCATTTGCTGCTGGTTCTAACTTGGGGTCCCTGCAGGAGGTTTGTAGTGGGAGCTGGGATTTAACACCTTGCAGGCTGGGAAGCTGCCAGTCCCCAAAGGGTGGAGGCTGTGCAGGAAGATTTCTTTTTTTGTCTCTCACACCCAAAGATCACTTCCGTAGCCAGCAGATGGGTGGATGAGGGCGATGGCGTGTGAGGTGTGCAGGAAGAAGGAACGTGCATTTCAGAAAATGGGGCCGGGATGGGGAAGGCGGGGAGATTCAGTGTATCTCTCCGGTGGGGTGGAAGAATCCTGCTGCTTCAAAATGGTATGGGACAGGGCTGGATCAGTAAGCCCCCAAGACAGTTGAGTGTACCAGCCAAGACCCAGCATTGGTACTGGACAGATCCAAGTTCAAATCCCTGCTCTGCCATCAACCAGCAAGAGTTAACATTTACTGATGTCTCTCCTAAGGGCTTTCCACCCATAATCTGATTCAGGCCTCACAAAATCATATGAAGTAGGTGTCAGCTTTATTCCCATTTGACTCAGGTTTCCTGTGGTTCCGAGAGAGGAAGTAACTTGCCCAAAGCACACAGCCAGTGAAGATAAAGCTGAGTCTCAAACCAAGGGCAGTGGGGCTCTGAAGTCTCCATTCCTTTTTTTTTTTTTTTTTAAGATTTTATTTATTTATTTGACAGAGAGAGACACAGTGTGAGAGAGAACACAAGCAGGGGGAGTGGGAGAGGGAGAAGCAGGCCTCTCGTGGAGCAGGGGGCCTGATGCGGGGCTCGATCCCAGGACCCTGGGATCATGACCTGAGCCGAAGGCAGGACGCTTAACGACTGAGCCACCCAGGCACCCCTGAAGTCTCCGTTCTTAACCAGTGCTTTACAGCTAAAACAGTCACTTACAGTCTTGACCTCCTGGCCATCTGGCCTTGAGGAAGTCACTAAATTCTTACATCCTTAGTGTTCCATCTCTGGGAAATTGGGAGATGAACGTTGTTCTCCGAGTTTTCTCATGAGCATTAAATGAGAGGACGTTTGTAAATCTTTCAGCCAGTGCCTGGCCTGGCTGATAATATCATCATTCATTCATTCAACAGCTATTTACTGAGCACCTGCTACATGCCAGGTTCCATTCTAAGTGTACAAGCTAGAAAAGGTCCCAGCTCCTCTAAAGAGAGTAAGCAAATAAGCTAGATAATTTCAATTAGTGATATGTGTTATGGAGAAAAGAAAAAATAGAGTGAGGACAGTTACTATAGAGACACAAAGGTCCACTGTAGCTGGGTGGTCAAGGGAGGCCTCTTTGAAGAAAGAGCAGTTGAACTTAATTCCCAAAGGAGATGTGGAAGAAGTCAAACCTTCCAGGCTAAGGGAACAGCAAGGGTAAGGCCCTGAGTTGGGAACGGAAAGGAGGCCGGTGTGGCTGGGGCTGTGTGAGGAGGCAGATGAGCGGGGGTGGGCCTGGGCCCTCAGTGAGGCAGAGCCATGGACGTTATAGGAAGGTGTTTGCATAGTGGGAAGCCTTTGGAGGGTTGAATCGAGAGAGTAATGTGATCTGATTTATTTATTTAAGAGGTGGCTTTGGCTGCTGTGTGGAGAATCAAATACTGGGGAAATGGATTGCAGAGAGAGATGGCAGAGCGAGGCCAAGCAAGACAAGAAACCCCGGTGGAAAGTGGTGGATGGTGCTTCCCATTGGCGGACCAGGACAGCAGCAATAAAAATCCAAATGAAGAGAGGACTTGCGCAACCAACCCACCAGTGGTTTCCACAAAAGTAACAAGCCTCAGACCTCACAGCTTGTCAAAAGCGGAGTTTGAGCTCTTTTCCTAATGTTGTAGAAAGATCACCACCATCATCCGGCTATGGGGCAGTAGCAACTGATGTTAATACTTTTCTTTTAAACAATGAGAATTTATACTTTTGGGGGGTTACTGACTATAACTACATATCTAAACTTTATGAGGTCAAACTGGATTTCTGTACAGACCTCTGTACAGAGGTCAAACTGGATTTCTGTAAACTTTTTCTGTGGAGGAGCAGATAGTAAATATTTTCGTGGGCCCTGCTATCTCCTGTCAGAACCGTTCAACTCTGCCTCTGTAGCTGGAAAGCAACCATAGAAAAGGCATTAAGAATGGGCATGGCTCTGTTCCAATAAAACTTTATGCACAAAAACAGGCAGTGAGCCACATTCAGCCAAAGGATTATAGTTTGGCAGTTCTGGTAGGAGATATCATTTATTTATATGACCCAGATAATTTTTTTTCTATAAAACCAATTTGAGACATTTCCCCCCAAACCCTTTTGTAAAACTAGGATGCATCTTACACACCTGTGCTTATCTTAACACTAGGAAATATGATGTAAGTTAATGATGACTCAGTCCAGTGGTTTTCTTGACAATTCTTTGGAGGTAACTTGGGGAAACCAAGGTGATAGCAAGGGAAGAGGGCTTTGGACCCCCACACCTCAAACAGGAGAACTTCTTGGGTGCATGTTTTTTTGACTGGTGGCATTCAAAAGAATTTGTTTGGAAAAAAGGGGTTGGGAGCTAGGGAAAAAAACCCCAGAAAACCAGTAATCCAGTCCAAATGGTTGGAGATCATTTCCCTTTTGGTGTCATGCGTCAGGGACACATTTATTACATAATTACATATAGAACAAATTGACACAAATTTTCTAACTGGATGGAAAGGGGTCAGGAAAGAGTTGCTTTGGGGTCATATTTGTGGGGTAGAGGACCTTTAGGGCACACAGACCAGGGGTCTTATGCAGTTTGAGGCTTCAGACAAAGACCGCAGTGTCTACTTCCAAAGCCTTTTAGGGCGGAGTCAGCAGGTTGGCATATGGCAGTCTTGGAGAGGCAGGATGATAGAGTGGCTTGGACTTTCAATTCAGACACAGGTTTGAATCTCTGCTCCGTTGTCACTTAGTGGCTAGACAAGCTATTTCTTTAACTCTCTTGTTATGCATTTTCCCAGCTGGAAAACTGGAATGATATTACTTCCCTTTTTTTTCAAGCTGTTGGGAGGATTAAGTGAATTAACCTATGCAAATTGCGTAGCATATTGCCAGGTGCTTGAGAAAGTAATTTCCTTCTCCAGTCTGTTCTCAGGGGTGTGGGTTGAGTTCAAAGGCTCTTTGAGACCTTCTACCGTCTCTTTCCTTTTGACTCCCATTTCCATGCCCCAATCTTCTCTTCCCAGGATGTGGCCAGGTTCTGCGAGCCTCCAAGGGTCAGATTTTGTTGGAGAGCTACCCTCTAAATGCTCATTGCGAATGGACCATTCATGCCAAGCCTGGGTTCATCATCCAGCTAAGGTAAGGGGCTTGGGCCAGAATTAGAGAGTTTGGGGTTATAAGGAAACACAGTAAGAGGACTGAGGGCCGTGGATCCTAGTGACCACAGGCTAACCATCAGCAGTTTAGTCTTAAAAGCAGGTAATGTGGGGTGCCTGGGTGGTACGGTTGGTGAAAGTGTCTAACTTTTGGTTTTGGCTCAGGTCTGATCTCAGGGTCATGAGATAGAGCCCTGCCGTTGGGCTCCCTGCTTGGCACAGAGTCTCCTTGAGTTTCTCTCTCTCCCTCTCTCTGTGCCCCTTCCCTGCATGTGCTCGTGCACTCACGCATTCGTGCTCTCTCTCTCAAATAAATGGATATATCTTTAAAAAAAAAAAAAGCAGGAAGTGTACACTGAGCCCCCCCCTTTTTTTTGACCTCTTGGCGATTCCATGGGAAAACTATAGCCAATTATATATTCGTCATTCACTGCCCTACAATGGAGGGGAGGGTGGGCTTAGGTAATTTTGACCCAAGGTTAATACCAACAAAGCAAAATACTGATAGCAATCTATCCACCCACAAATCTTTACCAAGTCTTCCTATTCACCCAGTGACTGGGTTCTACAGGAGGAAAGGGAAGAAATAAAAGGCACAGATCCAATCTTCAAGGAATTTATACTCCAGATTGGGGTGTGTGCTCATCAGCTCCTTTCACTAATGTTCTCAGAAAACAACTACCACCCCATAACAAATAAACCACTTTTCTCCCTGGTGTGGAGGATAAGCCATTTCTTCTTATGGAGCTTTGAGGTCCTCACAAATATTTAATTTATGTCATAGTACAAAGTACAGACCCAGTTTTATTGTAACTCTCGATAAACAACACAAGAGAGTCCTGTTCTGTGAGAACTGTTCACTGCTGCATCTTAGTGCCAGGAACAGCCGAAATGTCATCATGCTGAGATGTTTGATGGTGCAGTACACACCATAGGAGCTTGATAGATATTTGTTGCATGAATAAATGTTGAAAGAACTTCTCCCTGCCTCCAGTATATCTCCTCTCTCCTGGCAAATACCTCTCCTTTTCCTCTCTAGGGAAGCGGTGTGGCCCACTCACCTCTGGGATTTCTAGGGACATTGTCCACTTAGTTCTTTCCTTTCTGCCCGGTAAGCAGGTTGGCAGTGATGGAAATCTCTAATCTTCGAGGGCACAGGTTTTCAATAAGTATTTTCTGGATGGATTAATGGAGGTTTCCACATTCCAGTTGGCTCCTCAGATGGCTCTCTGTCCTCTAGGAGGGGCAACATATAGCACTCTGCCTTGGAAGGATCCAGTAAAACAGGTCCCCTTCTCAATTCTCCTCACAAAAGCTGGCCCTCAGTGGCTGATCTCCTCATTCCTTGAGGATCTGGGGTTGGGAGTGAGGCTCATTAATTGGACTTTTCTAGAAGGAGGTTAACGTAAGGAACACCTGATGGGCCACACCATTCTGCTTAAGGGGCTTCAGGTGGTGTCTGCCAGGGATGATAAGGGCAGGTGTTAAATGCCACATATTATTTCAGCACCTTAGGGACCAGGCCAGTGGTCCCCTTAGGGGCTTCTGAGGAGCTTTTCCAAGATCCAGGATGCAAAGGAAATCTCTCCCAAAACAAAAATCCAAAATGGTGGAGTGATTGGACAAGCACAACACATGCCTAGGAGAGGCCCCTAGGGAGGCTTGGAAATATATAGATTTCTTTTCCTCCAGTCAAACCAGGACCTGCTGGCCGGTTATAATAATAATAATAACAGAAACACTAATGCACATGTACAATGTTCAGACCAAAACGTGAGTGGTCATTCCTGGTGCCCCCCCCTTCTATCTTTCCATCTCCCACAAAATCTATCTTCTTACGTGTAAAATAATCTCAAGTGCATCCCCTTCTGACTCTGATGCCACTACTCTCCTTTTACCACCATCATCTCTCACCTTGATTCTCTCATGGCCTCCTAACTGGATTCCATGTTTCCACTCTTGCCAGTTCTGCTGTCTTCTCTCCTCTGTGACAAGAGTGATCCTTTAAAATCCTAAATCCAGTCATGATTCTGTTGTTGAAACCTTCTGCTCATTCCTATCAGGCTGGAATAAGATCTAGACCCCCTCACCATGCAGTATCTGGCTCCTGCTTTCCTGGCTGACCTCAGTTCATACCACTCTCCCCTTTACACTCCATTTTGCAGCATCCCTGATCTTCTTTCAGGTCTTCAAATACGCCAAACTCATTCCTGCTTCAGGGCCTTTGCACTTACAGAGCCCCCTGCCTGGACCTCTCTTCCTCATGACCTTCACATGGCTGGCTCTATTTCATCATGTAAGTGTCTGCCCAGATATCAAGTTCACAGAGAGGTCTTCCTTGACCACGTTGTATAAAAACCTTATCCTCCCCAGTCATTTTTTATGCTCTTATCTGGTTTATTTTCTTCACAGCACTTAATACTCTATGAAATTACCTTGTCTTCTGGTTTCCTTGCTTATTGTTCATCCCCCAGATCAGAACTCCTTCCTGTTAGGGCTGGCACTACTTGGGTGGATCGAGTTGGGTCACTGCTGTGCTTTCAGCACCTAGAACAGCGCCCACCACAGAGCAGGCCTGCCGTGGATCTATGTTAAGTACACGTACAAACGAAGGTACGGATATAAATACAACTTGCAATATCTCATATTTTGGTTTCAGAAGAAAACTGTGGTCTCTGTTGGGTGGTGGCCTTGTCCCCGCTCCTTCCCTTTTCAGACAGAGATACTAACATCCAGAGAAAGGACGGATCTGTCAGAGCCCAGAGTGAGCTAGCAGTGGCATCTGGATGAGAAGTCAGGTCCTTAGATATTAGACCACATTTCACGAAACATGATTAATGCGACTTATACTCCCTTACAAAAGATTTTGTGATAAATGTTTTGTAATATGCTAGTTAAAAGGTTTCTTTTTAGGAAGACCTTTAAGTGTATTCAAAATACATTGATTGTCACTATGGTCTAGTGTTTAATCCTGGCACTTAAACTTTTTACCCAAAGTGGTAGAAATAGGCCCTCATCCCAGCATCTCAGGTGGCAGTTGTGAGCTCTTCTGTCTATTCCCTAATTCTTCTCCAAAACATGAGGGAGAAGATACAGATGTACATTCTGTGACCTTGACACCCAGGCATTCCCTTTGAAATTATCTGAAAAGTGGCTTTTCCTCTCTTTGTCTGGGATGTGGCTGCCTCCTATCCTGTCCCTTGGAATTGGATGCTGGGGGTCATCTTCTGCTTTTTGGATCTGATGTATTCACGTATTTCCAAACCCAAGACCCTTCTAGGCAATCACAGATTTATCAGATCTCCCCTAGTTCTGAAATTCTGATACAGTGCTACCTTTTCTACTCTTTAGGGCAAGAATTAGTGCTACCCAGAAGATCCTTGCCTTCTCATCCTTCCATCAAACAGAGGAATGTGCAGAGATTTTGTTCTTTTATTGAGTTTTGCAAGACAATATGTCCTTTTTCCATCCTCCAATTGTAAAATTTTACTGTTGTATCCATTCAGCCATCTATTCACCAGTATTTGCTTGGCATCTCTGTATGCCAGGCACTGTGTTAGGCCCTATGCAAACAATGGTGGGAGAAGACAGATGTTCTCTCCTACACTCAAGAAATTTACCTAGTGAAGGAGATAGGCATGTACACATGTGCCTGCAGACACACACACACACACACACACCACACACACACACACACTCTCTCTCTCTCTCACAAAATCAAGAAGATAAAGAAGATAAATTAAATTTATATACCCATTATGAAGAGAACAGGGGGTCTCCTTTAGAAAGAGTTGTCAAGGAAACCTCTTTGAGGAGAGAATATTTCAGGTGAGGCCTGAGGATAGGAAGGAGCCAGCCATGCCGCTTGGGTGGAAAGTGCCCCTGGAAGAGAGGCCAGCATGTGCAGAGATGCTCTAAAGGAATAGGGACTCCCTCCGCCTGGGCATGCAAGTACACACATACCCCTCGGCTAAAAGAAATTCTTCTGACCTCACATTGTCCAGGACCCTTTTTCTGTCAGATCAGACCAGTGGCACCGCTCTTCCGAGACCTGTTCATCATCTGGCCTTGAACTTGCTCAGGGATCGCATGAGGGTCCGGGGCCCACCTGTTGCCTGCTGTCCCCCTCTCTACCCACAGGTTCGTCATGCTGAGCCTGGAGTTCGACTACATGTGCCAGTATGACTATGTGGAGATCCGTGATGGGGACAGCAGCAGCGACCAGATCATCAAGCGCTTCTGCGGCAATGAGCGGCCAGCTCCCATCCGGAGCACGGACTCTTCACTCCATATCCTCTTCCATTCAGATGGCTCCAAGAATTTCGATGGCTTCCATGCCATCTTTGAGGAGATCACAGGTAACGGCCACGGAGAAAAATGTAGCATTTTATGGCTGTACTCCTGGCAAACCTCTCCTTTCTGTGCCCCTCCCCTTCTCCCTACTCAGCCTGATTAAAACCCACTGAGCTGGGTTCTTGGAAGCAACCTGCACACCGAGAAGGAAGAAAGAGATGGCAAGGTATATTTCAGAAATGTTCACCAGAAGCGTAGCTATGATGGATGCCCTTGTACAGATGCTGGAGCAGAGGGAGGCCGAGCCCTTTGCTCAAGGTCACAAAGCAGTTGGTTCTACGGCTCACCTCCAGGGGGCCTCTAATGGTTAAGAGCATTAGCTTTGGAGCTCAGGCAGACGAAGCCGTGTGACCTGGGGTAAATTCTCCTACTTCTCTGGGCCTCAGTTTCCTAATCAGTGAATAAGGAAAAAAGCATAGATCCTGCTCCACTAAGGAGGTTCTGGGAGGTGAAACAGATGAACTTAGCACCGTGTCTGGTACATAGGACGCACTCAGTAGCTGCCCAACCACAGGTGTGCCCTGGGCCTCCTTCTGGCATCTGCAAAATAGGCATTAAAAGTGTTTCACTGAGTGGTAAATGCCACTTACTTTGTGAGTAACTCTAAGCCTGACTTGAACTCCTGCCCTGTTCATATCGGGAAGTAGGATGGGACCAAAATGAGCAAAATGCGCAATCCTAGGGAAAGACCCTCAACTCTCACTGTTCTGAGATTGGACTGCATCCGGCTTTCCAAACCAAGCTCAGGCTTCAAGTTCTGTTTTTTTAAAAATACTCAAGTAAGCGTTGTAGTGAATTTTGATCGCTATGGCTTCCTATGGAAGGTATGATACAAAAGCCTCAGGAAAGGTGGTGGTGGCGGTGGGGGTGGGGGGTCATCCTTCTGCAGCCTTGTCCTTTTGGCAAGATTGGCACACACACTCCCCCCCCCACCTGCCCTTCCCTTAGACTGTCTCACGGGAGCTCTCCGCAGTTACTGCTCATCTGTGTGCCCGCTCCCTTCCGAGGATGTGGGGGCCTGGGGGTTCTGGAGGCTGGGTTGCTGTGCTGTGGTGTGGTCAGCCTGTGGCTGGTCCTTGCCCTTGGGAATATAGGGCCAGCCAAGGCTGGGTAGGGTCACACTTGAGACAGGTGTGGGGGTCTTCTGGCAGTCAGCAGGGCTGGCTGTCAGGGAAGCCCGGGAGAAGCAGCAGTGGCTCACCAGCCCGTGACCCTGGGACTGGGGGAAGGACCAGGAGGGCCTCTTCCTCCTCGGAAGGGGGCTCCTTGACCCCCACCAGAGAACTCTGGGAAATGCTGGTCTGTGTTGTCAAGTAGATAGCAGCCTTCCAGTTCCCCAGTTTGTGTGCTTGTACTCAGGTTTTTTCCTCAGGCTAAGGTCAGCTCCTCCACATCTCCCCATCCAATCCCAGCCCTCAGGGTTTGTATCCCATTCATTGTCCTCTGCTAAACCTTTTCTCTTAGTCCAGTGGGTTGTGACTTTGCCCCCGTTGGAGCAGTTGGAGCGTCTTAGGACACTTTCTGCTCTTTCCTAACACCAAATCTATTATGCTTCAGGCGATAGTCCTTGTATGTTTTTTGTCCAAAAGCTCTGACTTGGTAAGCAGAATGTCCGACTCCGGTGCCTCATGCAGGACGAGCACTCAGTATGGGCTTGTGGACCTGGGCCCGGCGGTGTATTTCCATATCAGGGTAAATGAATGTGGGGTTAGTGGTTAGCACGCAGACCACTGTTTCCCAAAGTTGTTCTCTGTAGAAAAATAGTCTTCTGTAAAGACGCAGGCTCTGAGGTCAGATGAGCTTGGGAAAGGCCAGGCATTAATGTGCGTTCTGAGAAATATGCAGTGCAAATTATGACGTGGAACATTCTGAGAAGTTTTGCAGTAAAGAAATCTGGTTAATTATCATTTAATACCAGTAGCACTTCCCCACCACATTTAAGCCCACAACCCTTTCTTAGTTGAACACATCAACATCTCGAGGGACTAATGTTTACGGAATGCATGTTGGGAAATTCTCAAGTACATTTTCAACGGTGTCATGATGATCTTCCAGTTCATTTCCCTCCATACCCAGGATGCTTTCTTGAAAAAAGATGATCAAAAGTTCCCGGAGGCTGCCTCCCTCCCTTGGAGTCCCTGTAGGAGGGGTAAAGGCATGCTTCTGCCCTAATCATGTGTTATACCTCTTTGTGTTGGCTTTAGGCTCTTCAGACCATAGGAGCATACTTACGGAGCCTTTGAAAATATCACATAACAACAGATACGTACCTGTTTTAGGCATTCTCAAACAATGGTTGCAGGAATCCAATAAAAAAAGTAAAAGTATTGCAAGAAGAAGACTTTAAGAGGCAAGCAAGACTCTGATCAAGGCTCCAGGCTTGAAGAGATTGCCTCACCATGCAGTGACACTGAGGGAAATTGCCTTTTCTCTTACAGCGTGTTCCTCTTCTCCCTGTTTCCATGATGGCACTTGCCTCCTTGACAAAACCGGATCTTACAAATGCGCCTGCCTGGCAGGCTACACCGGGCAGCGCTGTGAAAACTGTGAGTATGCCTCTGGAGTGGGAGTTAGGGTGTCCGTGGGGCTGGCGTGGAGAGGGCTCTGGGAACTTGTGAAGTCTGTTGTTTCTTGATGTTTAGGATGGTCTGTCCAGGGTGGCACGCAATATGGACAATCCCATCGAGTGGTTCTCGGGGCTGGGCAGCCTCTGAGTCAGGATATCTGGAACCACCCAGGTCTTCCCGTTGACATTTCCAGACCTCACCTGCTGCAAGTACCCCTCAAAAAGATAAGCCTTCGATGGCCTCAAATAATATCCAGAGCTCAAAAACACGGAAGAAGGGCCAACAGTAGAAAGCTGCCATCATAGAGCCTCCCGTGGCTCTCAGTCTGAACTCCCTGTCCGTGGTAAGATCTGAATTTTGGAGTTCTGCTCCAGGGTAGCATTCATAGACTCCAGGATGTTGTTGTATGGTCTGAAGCCTTTGGCACAGAGGAACTCAACACCGTGACCAGAAGTCATTTCTCAGGGGTCTCTGGTAACCAAGGCTTGTGTGTGACATGTGTCCTCACAGAAATTTGAGACCGGAAACAGGTGTCATGAACTACAGCTATCAGCACGGAATGAGATGTACAGAAGAATGAGAAGATTCAGAATTTGGGGGAAAGGCAAAGGAGGACAGATAAGAGCCTAGGTAGGGTTTCTGCCCAGCAGATCCTGAGTGGCGAGTGTGGGTGCAGGTGATGTATGAGAACATGGTCCCAGAGAAGCTGGCAAGGGAGTGGGGAAGCTGGGCTGGGAAGGCAGGGAAGCCAAGCAAAGGTGTGATTTCAGGCAAAATCCAGCCTCAATGGAATCTGGCATGTGAATTACATCTCTGGGTGGGTCCTGACTTTATAGCAAGGCAGCTGGGCTTTCATGGCCCCCCTGCAATCAGCCATTGGCCAGGGGCTGCCCTGGGCAAGTAGGAGAACATGCCTGATTTTCTATGCATGTGGGCCGAGTGGTTCCAGTAGCCCTTGAAGAGTCAAAGAGATCTCAGGTGCAGGCCAATAGAAGCAAAACAATGTAGACTGGGGGATGGGGAAGGCAAGGGGCCCACAGAAGCGATGAAAAGGCATCTGAGGGCAGATCACCAGCAGCATCTGCTACAACCACTTGTAACTATCAGGCGTAGGTACTTTGGGGTCATCCTATAATGAGCCCTGGTCTGATAGCATTCTATAAAGTTCATCCATTCTTCAATCAATTTCATGAGTTTTCCTTGTAAACAAGGCAGACAGAAGCCATGGTGTCAACAGTGTGTCCTTGAGTGTGACACAGCATTCTGCTGAAAGCATCCCTTGCTTTGGGTTGGCACAGGTAACCTAAGCGTGGTTATGCTGGATGCTTAGAAAAAGATGTTCTGCTTCATGGTTCCCGTCTCGTTTGAACCTGCTGTATTGTGTGCAAGGCAGAGAAGAGAAATGCTGCTTTTTCTTTGTTTTAAAAATGTGTGTATAGAGTGAATCTGGAATCTTAACAATGGCAAATCCTGAGCTTTACCTTTTAAATTCAGAGGGAGAAAAAAGAGGGGGGGGGGAGCTTAATTTCTTGATGAACTAACTAATTGCACAATAACTAGAGCTTTGAAAAACAAGGTGAAATTGGAGAGAAGTAAAATATCACCAAATAAGCCAAAATGCTTTAAGTAGCTGGGTCAAATCAGGGCAGGGGTAGGGATGGGGGTTAGGGGGGGAGAGAAATTGATCAAAAGTTGTGACTAGAATATTAATGAGTTGTTTACAAGCCAAACATGGACTTTTCAGCATTGTCATTCTATCTAGAAAACAAAGCAAAACAAAACAAATATATATAATGAAAAAGAATGTAAAATGTGTCATTATGAATTGATTCATAACTTGAGTCACGAACTGTCTCAAATCACTTCTGGTCTCAGAACACCAGCATAGACGGACAAGAAAGTTCTCTCTAGCCACTTTTTAAAACGTCATTCAAAACCCCAAATTTCCTCAGTATCTTGTTGTTGTAACTAGGTGAAAGTATTGGTGGTGGATATCTGATACATCATTTGTTGGCATTCGTGTGGGGGACCAAATGTTTTATTATTTTTTGTAAGATTTAGATTTGTTTTTTCTTCTAGGAAATTCAGCAGGAGTTCCAACTAACTCAATGAGGGAAGCATTACAAAAATTGGCTGTGACAGTTTACCTTGTAATTTCCGAACAAACCTTAGTGGTTTTCTAGAGTAGCCTATTAGCTAGAAAAACAAAAAGGGGGGGGGAAGATTTACTTTATTGTTTTCCTCATGAGTATACCACTGAACTGGAAAAATATCCCTGGAGGAAATTGCTTCAAAATGAACAAGAAGCTCAAGTATTCTGGGATTCTGTAAACCTTGAAATGCCCAAATTGAACTAGGCATTTGTTTTACAAAATCGCTTTAAAAGCACCAAATCAAATATGAATGAGAATTCCATCTTTTATTTAAGTTGCACCAAATCTGATGAGGGGAAACCACTTCATAGATACTGCTTTAGTGGTCTGTCCTCCCTAAGTCTTTGTGAGAATGTGGATGGATGTTTATTTTAGCAGATAAAGGATTTGAAGCAGAGAGCACAAGGCACTGGTCTCCATCAACTTCAAAATTCGAGGCTAGAATTCCACAGTTCCCATATTATTCAGTTTCCCAGACACAGTTCTCGACAGATGAACAATTGATAAGCTCTGGTCATGTCATCGTGTCCTATTGTCCCATTATCTAGTCCTCTCAAAGGACTTTCCTTCCCAGGTAAAATCTGCCTGTCACTCTTTTCCAAAGAGAATTCCGATTCCCTGTCTCTTGATTTAAGCTATTCTCATTCTTTTCTTGGTATATATTTAAGAATGTGAGTGGGACTGGAATAGAAATAGATTTTCTGCTTACTTACAGAAGAAAGATATACTTGTAAAAATAATCAAATTGTCCAGCAGTGTATCAAATAAAAAGAGAATATTATTTTCCCTGACCCATGCTGGTTCCCAGTGGAATCACTGTTACTGTGGTCCTTCTGGATTTTTTCCTATGATGTGCAAACCTAAGTTGTTGATTAATCAGTATTTTTTTATTTTTTTAAATATTTATTTATTTGACAGAGAGACAGCGAGAGAGGGAAAACAAGCAGGGGGAGTGGGAGAGGGAGAAGCAGGCTTCCCACTGAGCAGGGAGCCCTATGTGGGGCTCGATCCCAGGACTCCGGGATCATGACCTGAGCTGAAGGCAGATGCTTAACGACTAAGCCACCCAGGCACCCCGATAAATCACTATTTTAAACCAGTGATTCTCAGTTGAGGGTGATTTTGGCCTCCACTCCCGCCCTCAGGGGCCTTTGGAAACATCTGGAAACATTGTTAATTGTCCTAATTGCAGGGGGGAGGCTGTCAGTGGCATCTAGTGGGTGGAGGCCCGAGATGCTGCTCAACATTGTGCAGGGCACCAGGCAGACTCAGACCAGAGAGTGATCTGGCCCAACTGTCAGCCATGCCCAACTTGAGAAACCCTGTTTCAAACAAAAGTGGATGAAAGTATACATGCAATTTTTTAACTTGTGGTTTTCAGTGCCTGCATCATGGACGTTTTCCCCAGGCCAGCTCATGTTGGTTTACCTCATTAAAAACAAGTGATTTTCTTAGTATTCCCTTGTAGGGATGTATATACCATCATATATGTTCATCTAATCCCTTAAGATGGACTTGATACCATACTTAATTTATTATTATAAAGAGGGCAGAGATGAATATCCTAACACCGATTTCTTGATTCATATGTTAGAGGTACTTTCGTAAGAGAAATTCCTAGATGTTGAACTGTTAGTTCAAAGCATCCTAGATTTAAACTTTGGAGAGGTATTGCCAAAATGGTCCCCAAAATGTTTCACCAGTTTACAAGATGAGCCGTTATAATCACCAGTCCTCAAAATAAGTATCAGAACTCACATTTGAGAGACGAGGGTCTCTTCTTGTCCAATTGAAAATGGATTTATTTTCCATTTTCTGAGGAAAGGTCTGGCTCCCGGACTTCCTGGGGTAGCAAAGGAAGAGGAAGAAGCGACCCATACAGGCTGGGCTCTTTCAGTCGTCAAGAGGCTGAAGGTCCCCATGCAGTCTGTATTGCTGCTACCCCAGATCTCTCCTCCCGCTGTTTCCTAAGGAGGAGCAACTTTCCCCTGGTCCCAGGTGACCTCCTCTGAGAGCAAAACATGGGGAGCTCTGGGGTCAAGCTTGCCTCCTGCCAGCACCCTCAGCGGCCCCAACCTCCCTGGGCCACCGTGTAAGAAACCACAAGTTCCCCCCGCCCCAACTTTTTTTTCCTCCTCTGAAGTTTCCTGTTTCTTTGTATGGGACACAAGGACAAAATAAGTTCTTGAGTAAATGGTGGGAATCTTGTTTTGTACAAGTGGAGAGCAAGGGATTCATCGCCTCGCTCCAGTTTCCATGTTGCCTTTGTTTCCCTGGCCCAGTTATCGATGCCCGGGCTTTCCCCTGCATCCTAATGAAGGACGATGAAACGGGCTAAATCTTGGGGCACAATGCTCACACTGCGGGCTCTGACGCGCTTTGAACAAAACAAATCAGCTTCCACCAATTAAAGAACACTGGGGAATCCGGATTCGTTTGGGGTTTGGAGCACCAGAAGGTTTCCCACTAGCCTGTCCCAAGGACTGGGAAGAAAGAGCCCCAGATGAGAGGCACACTTTATACTTTAGCTTCAAAGGGGCAACCGCATTTCTCATCAGAATAAGTCATTAGGCACTTTGGGGTTTTCATGGAAACAGTAACACTGATGCAGTGGGAATGTGCCAAGCCTGCCAGTGGGTCATGCTCACCTCTCCTGTCACAGACGGAAGATGCTGGGCTATGGTGGGATGCGTGCAGATTGTCCCAAGACCTCTCAGGGGAGGGAGACATCGTAAACATGGAATTGTGGACTGGCTTTTACCCAGTTCCAAGGGCGGGGCTTAGCCTTAATTTATGGAAGACAGGGCCCCCTTTGTCCATAGTGAGATGGTACATCCTGGGGTGAAGAGCTTGGGCTCTCTGGGCAGAAAGACCTTGGTTTGACTCTTAGCCTACCATTTACCAGCCGAATGACCTTGAGCAGCCCGTTTCACTCCAGTGAGCCTCGGTTTCCCCATTTATAAAGTTCAGAAAAATAATACCACGTATTTCTCAGAGCGTTTGTGGGGAATGGAATGAAATAATCCACATAAGGCACTGAGTTGAATCATAGGAGCCATTTTTTTTTTTTAATTTTCTTATTTGAGCATAGTTGACACCCAACGTTACATTAGTTTCAGGCGTGCGACGTAGTGATTCAGTTTCTGTATAGGCTATGGGAGGCTCACCCCACTGTAGCTGCCATCTGTCTCCGTACGAGGCTACTACAGTATCATTGGCCGTATTCCCTGTGTTGTGCCTTTCATCCCTGTGACTTAGCCATTCCCTAACTGGAAGCCTGTGTCTCCCACTCCCCTTTGCCCATTTAGCCCATCCCCCACCTCCTTCCCTCTGGCCACCACCCGTTTGTTCTTTGTGTTTATAGGTCTGTTTCTGCTTTTTGGGTTTTTTTGTTTAGTCATTTGTTTTTTTTAGATTCCACATGTGAGTGTATATACCGTGTGGTATTTGTCTTTCTTGGTCTTATTTCATTTCGCATGATACCCTCTTTTGCCTCCCCTGCTATGGCCATTTAAAAGTTTGGCAGAAAGTAGGGGATGTTCCAGATAAGGGGCTGGGAGAACAGCACCAGTTTCTACAAACTGGATGATTATGACACACCCGTCTTGGGGTTCCAGGGTTTAGGAGGATTCTCCCCTCAACTTTCTAAGTTTCCTCTGTGAACTGCTTTTTGCAAATCATTGCCGATACTAAGTATTGCTTACCGCTGCACTTAGGTACAGGCAGAAGGATCTGGTTTTAACAGGGCAAGTAGTCACTGCCAATGTCATTGTCACAGAGGAATCCTAAATCCCAGAAGACACCCACACTGGGCACGATGGATGGGGAGCCTTTGTAACCAGGGCAGCCCAGAGATGAGGCTGTGAGAAATGATGAATGGAGTAATGCCCGGGAGGAACTGGATTTGGAAGCTCCAGGGTAGGTTACCCAAGCATCATGTTAGGGGTCAGCCTCCCTTTTTCTCATGGGGTTTTTCAGAAGTCACTCGTTTAACATGGGGTAGGCTGTATGTCAGTCCCCGGGGGGTCATGTAGGAGACTGGTGCTCCAGACCATCACTTAGATGTTTTATTAGAGGGACATGGCAATAAAGAGAATGAGCAGTCTGGCTTGAGATGGCTTGAGAGGTAGAGGGATAATTCCATGGAAGAGTCCTGAGGAATCCATAGTTGGTACCCACACGTACTTGATAGCCCAGAGCCTTCAGAAATTGGAGGGGGCCCAAGAAGACCACGAGCTAATGGACTGCTACCTTCTCATACACCTCCTTACACCTGAGCCTCCCCTCTATTTCCCTTCCTGACATGGTAATGAATCTCTGACGTCCTTTTTGGTGTATCTAGAGGAATGCCATCCCCTTTAGATTAATATCTGAAAAGCAAAAACTATTACTGAACACAGGAAAAGCTGCCTTTATATAGTTATCAAGGTATTTGTTTGTTTGTTTTATAATTCATGGGAAACATTTCCTTTTCATTTGAATCATTCCTTGTTGGATGAACCTGAGTCTGTGTAGATGAAGTCACATTTTAGCATTAACCCTGATGGGCTCCATGGGCTTCTTAACCAAAGCGTTGGTCTCTGGCCTCCTAACCAAAGCGTTGCTATACCCCATTCAGGGTCAGATGCTTGGTGGCTGGCATGTTAGGGGTGCGTTTTGCGAGTCAGCAATCCTTTTCATTATGGACATCATTCCAGTAGATAATAAGAGGACAGGTGAGGCCACACGGTCAACTTTCCAGCCTGACTGTCTCCAAGAGCTCAGGATGGAGCACCCATCAGGGTGGAGAGGGCCAGACCCACCATCGTTTTACTAAGAATTCCTTCCACTTGCCTGCCCCTGACAGGGCCCTCTTGGCTTCTGCTTTGGCAGATGAGGTCACTGAGGCAGGACTTAATGCAGGAGGCAGATTTTATTTTGGTTCTGGGTTAAGAGGTAATCCATTAGAGGGGGGGTGGGCTGCCTGTCACCGAGGGAAGAGACTGGAGGATGCAAAGAGTGGGAGAACGTGAGAGCAAAGCAGAATTAACTTCTGGTGGGAACAAACATCCCTGCCTCTATGGGCCCGGAGACTGTCACCAGCCCCTTGACAGAAGCTAGAGGTCCCCCTCACTTTTCTCTAAAGGCTCCTGCTTCGTGGGGCATTCACTTCCTGTCCCTCACCCTGCTTCAGATGATAAAATCTTCCTCTCTACAAAACATAAGACCTTTCCACTGGCATCCAGGTATTGAAAACCACAACAGTAGTCTCTACCATCTCTGTTCTCAGTATGGGCCAGGCTATGTGCTTTACTTGACCTTGTCTCATTTCATTGTCTCAGCGTCCCCATGGGGTAGGTACTGTGATCCTCGTCACTTTATAGACCCATATAGCCAAACATTTTTGAGTGTCTGTTAGGTACGAGGAACTGGGGCAATAAGGCAGGGCCGTACAGTATATTTTTTCCCTCCTATTTGGCAGAACCATAAAACAACTCCAGTCTTAGCCTTTCTCAAGTGCAGAGGAGAGTGTCACATACCACAGGGTTCCTGGCCACAACTTCCTGTAGGAAAGCCTTTGGAGATGGTGACGGTGGCAATGAGCATTACTAAGTGGGCAAAGTCTTTTAGGACTCAGACGTGCTCGACAGCTCATTCTCTTCATCCCCAAGGCTAAATGGAACAGAACTGCCTAGTTTGGGTGATTTCCATGCTGAGTATTTCTTATATTTTGAAGAATTGACTATAAACACCGCTCAGGGACATTTTCCCCAGAAGGCACTGTTATCCACCTCCCACCTCATTCCCAGTAGCTGACTCAGAAACCTGAGATTTGGGGAAGCCTCGAGAAGACTGTCACCAAGCAGGTCCACCAGGTGGAGGGTAGCTAAGTTTCTACCCCTTACGTAGGTTACTCATTTACTCCGCCAAATAAGGACGTGTCAGGTTGATTTTGAACAAAAGTAAAATGGCCAGTACTTTCTGAGCATTTTTCAAAGTTGACCTGTCTCTTAGACACAGGCACTGTCTGCTGTCTAAGTAGGCCATCCAAACACCGGAAAAATGGTATCCGAAAGACACAGTGTACCAGGAGCCAAGGACAATACTGATTAAGATCAAATAGCTAATTGTAAGCCTCAGCCTCCAAATTGCTGCCGGATGAATAAATAGCAGTGTGTGCCATCCAAGCATAATTTCGCATGGATACTGTCTCATTCGCACCCACAGAGGGCTGAAAAACTTCAGGGGGACAGAGTTCCATTGGCTGGAAAGAGATAAAAAGGGTTTGCGGTGGGGAATCCAGTTGGTGTCATTATGCCTGGTTGGGGGAGACCTTTGTGGAGGTAAAAGATAATGGGTTTGACCCAAAGACACTACACTCAAATATAAGCTGAACAGGAGAAATGAAGAAGAGAGGAGGGCCCAGCCAGTGCTTGTCTCTGGGTGTTGCTCTCATGTTCATTCAGGTTTCCAGAATGAACAAAGGCCCAGTGGGAAAGTTAAAGCCTTTTCCAAACAGAATGGAAATTCTGTCACAAACTGTTTCCTTGATTTTGGTGACAAGTGAGAATGGGTGGATACCAAGAGTATACTAAGAATTGAGACCAACATGCCTCCATCACCCAACCCCCAAGACCAGCTAGGTAAGGGGGTCACGAATTGTGTTCACTTTGGATCTGTTTTCTTTGCCGACATTCTCAGATAATCTTGCACCTCTGAAATTCAGCTCTTATTAAAGAGACAAAGTAGTACCCTGGCTTAGTTTTTTTTAACCGGGGCTGTCTAGCTACTACAAATATATTTCATTCATATACATTTCGAGAAAAGAAATGTATATTTTTTGATGTGCAGTTTTGTAAATTATATCAAACCATTTCTGAAAGCAAGCAAGGTATAAATAATAGTAATTACAAGGAATCAAAATGATCTAGAAGCAGGGTAAGAATGAATGAAAGAGAACATTAGAGGGGACGAGAGAGTGAAATGGAGCGTCCACGTTTGCATCTGGCGAAATGATCAGCCTCAATTGTCTCTGATTCTGAGTTCTCTGGCAGCAAAGGCAAACAGAGAAATGCCTTAGATGGTGTGGCCCTAATTGTATATTAAGTGAAAGTGAACACAAGTTCATTTGGAGGTGCAAATATTACCCATTTTGTTACATCCCCTACTCCTTTTTTTCTCCTTATCTAAAGATGGGTGCTGGGGAAATGTATTCTACTTCTGTCTTGTAAATGACAGATTTAATCTCTTTTTATACCAAATATTTCTAAAAACTAGATCCTTCTACCTCCCCTGAAAAAAAAAGGTAGCTGGGCTTTTTTAAGCTTACACCATTAATATGTATGCTGACCCACTGGCTTCCAACCCACACTCCTGCAACTCTGCTTAAGGGTTTTCTTGGGCTCCCAAAGCCCACTGGTTCATATATATGGGCAGACAGGAGGTGCTGAGAAATTAGTGTTAATCCCATCATCCTTCAACAAATGATTGATTGCATTTGGTCATTGCATTCATCATACCCCTTGACCCTTAGGTAAGATAAGACGGAGGCAGGTTCTGCACTCTCAGAGTTTCCCAATGGCATTGAGCATCAGTGACCCCCAGTGGTGACTGTCTTGATAATGGGAACTTCCCTGTCTAACTACAGTTTGTCCTTCCTGGGACCACCACCTAAATAAACTACTGGCATTCAAATCTCTGTCTCACAGCCTGCTTCTGGGAGAACTCAGCTTAAGATACCTCATGAAAATATTTCTTTGAGAGGCTAACTTAATAGAGGACTGGAGCTCAGGTCAGCTCCATCAGCATTTGCTTGTTTCTTTACAATATTAGGTAAGCCTTTGATCAATGCTGAATAACATATTTCAGGATTGCATTGTCTGAAGGATGCTCAAAATATGATTGTACTGTTGATTTTAAAAGATCCAGTGTTAGACCCAAGAATTGATATCTCTCTCTCATGAGCTCTCTCTCTCTCTCTCTCACACACACACACACACACACAAAGTGTGTGTGCATGAGAACCAGCCCAGCTCTTTATTGGGTGGGGTGGTGGAAGTGAGTGGAGACTCCAGTGGTGTTTGTGAAGAGAGCCTGTAGTATTTCCTAAAAGACTTGGAATCTTCTAAAGGATTTGAGCAAACTCTGTAGTATTTCCTAAAAGACTTGGAATCTTCTAAAGGATTTGAGCAAAAACCTAGCATTTTTCTGACAGGGGTTAGAAAGTGGGTGGTCCCAACCTAAGGAAATATCCCTGGGCCTTCACTAATGGTCTCATCTTTCGTAATCGTGCCCTTGATGGACTGGTCATACCGCATTAATTTCAACATGGGTCCTGGTTAAAGTACCACAAGGAGAACACAAATGTGATAAGACATCCCAGCAAATGCCCAGCGGTTATTCTTAGAAGCATCTAAATTAGTACCTGGTTCCATTTCACGCAGCTTCCCCCCTCCAGAGGAGCACGTTTTCTTTCAGATAACACAGCAGGCTAGGTGGTAGCGACCCAGTTCAATCAGCTCTGCCTGATGAGGTCTTTGTTGCTGGGGTTGGCTAGTGTGTACGGAGACCCCATTCCCCTTTCAGATTCATTCAAGGCCCCCATGACTACCTTTGCTTTTATTCCTTGGTTAGGGTCCTATGTTCTGATGTAATTTTAGAAGCAAAGTTAAGAAAGACACTAGTCACTTAGGATAAATTGGTGCTAGTAAGAAAAAAAAAGAAAAAATATATAACAATATATATACTGTGTATATACACTCCTCTGAATTTTTTTTTGGTAAAAATCTGACCTGGGGAATAGGTACTTGGAAGTCTCCAAACCATTTTTTTTTAAAATAAGTGCTTTAGCGAGGCTGGGGGGCGCCTTGAGGTATCTCAAGTACTTTAGTACAATAAACGTTAACTGACATCACTTCTGTTTCTGGGTTTAAATAAAAACATTGCTATGTTAAAGCTTCAGGAAAACATCTTCCAGTGCCTTATTCTGCTGAGGAAGCACTCACTTAGTATACAGTGCAAGAAAATCAGGCCATGAAATCAGTAGTGCACGGCCCTCCCCCAGTCTTTCTGTACAAAGAGGCATGCCGGACTTCCAATAGGCAAAGCAGTGATTGGATTCTCCACCTCCTAGGGGCTTTTTATAGATCTTGTCTTCTAATTTGAACTTGCAGCTTCGAGACTAAAGCAAAAGGAAAAGACAGATATTCATGGGTGTTTGGTGTATCATATTGAAATTCTACATTTATCCGTAAAAAGATATTTTTGTGAGCAAGGATACACTGGTGGATAGTAATGTGATGGAAGAAGGGATCTTTTTACTTGCCACAGCTGGGATCTCCCCCGCTCCCGAGTTTTGTGATTATTAAGGGGAGGGGGAGGTGGGTCCGCTTCCTAAATTAGGAATGAAGAGTGTGGACTTCCTTTTGTCATAGTCAATATAATTGACTGACCAGAGGGCACAAAAAATGGTGTTATTTGTGTGCACTGAATAATCATGTTTCCTAGAAATGTCTCCACATTATCTTGACATATTCTCTGATGTCTCCATTATCATGTCCATTTCCTGTAGACCTTCTGGACCTGGTCACCTCACCTACCTTCTGTCCAGCATGGATCTTCGTGTACCAGTCAGGGGAGAGAAAGATGTAACTTTATTTGCTTTAAGTCAGTTTCAATGCAAGTCTAAGACCCATACTTCGGACTTGTGAGAAATTCAGTCTGTCCTTGTTGGGGCCTCCTCTGTACCTTCAGGTTGTAAAACGGTTGCTGGCTTTACACAGACAGCACCAACTCTTCACATGATAGATTCTGGATCCACACTGGTTAGCGTGGAGAAGCCCATTGTCTCAGAGCACCTGATCCCTTAAGGTAAAACGGCTCTGCTGGTGTGGGGCTGACCTGCAGCCAGAGCAGCTGTGGAGGCTGGAGGCCCTTCTGATGAGATCCGACCTCTCTAGATGCCCTGCCAGTCATCCTCCCCAAGATCTGCCAGGAGCTGAAAGGCATGCAGGGCTTCATGCCCAGGGCTGAGAAGGCCGCCCCTCTGGCATCTTGTCACCTCTGAGGAGTGCCACCGTGGGGAGGCATGAAGGGCCCTGAAGCCCAGGGCTAAGAAAACAGAGCTGTCCTTAGTTTTTCCCCCAAACCAGTCACTGAGCCAAGCATTTGGGCTCAAATGATTTATTAAAGAAGGTACTCCCAAGATCAACCAGTAAGGGAGTTGGGGAAGCAAGATGGGAAAGAGGAGGAAACCAAGCAAGAGTGATTTCAGCTCAACTCCCAGACTCAGCCCGATCCTGTGGGGTGCTGGGGAGTGTAAATGATGCCCTGAGGAATAGGAGTTGAGCTATTTATACACCTTGCAGTCATTGTCTATGGGCAACCCTGGAGTGGGCACAAGGGGACAAAAATCTTGGCATTTTTCAGCTCTTCATATAGGCAAGGTGGTGTCCATGCCCAAGGGCAGTCCTCTGAAGGTGGCAGGTGCCAGCTTCAAGTGTAGAAGCTGATCTGGTAAAAGGATATGAGGGACCTGGGTGGGGCACCAATAGCATTCACTACAAGGGCCGTCTCAAAGCCACCATCTATCCTTCAGTAAAGTGGCATCACAGGGAACCACCTCATCCTGTTGCCGTGAGAAAAAAAAGAAGACAAGGCTAGCGAGCCTTTCTTTAAATGTTTATCTGAAACAGGAATGCACCCCCAAGTACTGTTTCTGTTTGTGAAATGGCATGTAAGGGCATGCTAAACTTAGTGTGTTTATGTCCCCAGGCTGAGTCCCAAAAGGACCAGGGCAATGTGCTATTTATTATTAATCCTGGAATATTTTACTTAGCAAAGCAGGAGCCCTGATGCTCCTTCAGCCAGGGATGCAGATGTTTTACATTCTCACTTGGCTTTGTGTGAAAACATCCATCCCACTGAGGAGAAAGGAAGCACGAAGCCCTTGAAAAATCAAATAGAAACGAATCAAGGATCTGTTCAATGGGGAGACACAAAGGATTCTAAAAAGAGAAACCACAGGGGAAATAAAGAGGTAGTTTTTGAAATGTAACCCCGGGGAGCATGCTCTGATGAGATGCAGATGGTCTATGGACCCAACAGGTCGATGTCTAAACTGGGAGAGAAAGAGGCGGGTGGAGGAAGTCTTAGAATTCTATTCAAAAGCATGCTAGGAGAGTGTACAGCTTTGGCAAGTACGGGAAATAAATGAGAGGGAAGAGGGAATGATGCCCAGTGGATGTTTGATACAAGAATACAATTTGAAGGCTTCATTTTGCAGGATTAAAAGAAATGAGTGTACAGAGACCATGGCTGATACTCAGAAGTCTGAGTCAACACACTGAATCCTGGTCTGGAGGCCCATCATGCATAGACATTACCAAGAAAATAGAGTGTAATATTTGTTTTATATCCAAATAGACCTAATAATAAGACTTTAGATTTCCTTGTGGGTTTTTTTTTAAGGTGTATGAATTTGGGGAATTGATTTTTTTAAGGTTTATTTATTTTTATTTTAGAGAGAGAGCGAGCCCGGGGCAGGGGGCGGGGGTGGGGGGGGAGGAAGGGCGGGCAGAGGGAGAGGGAAAGAGAATCCTCAAGCAGACTCAGTGCTGAATGGGGAGCCCAATGCGGGGCTCGATCCCAGGATCCCAAGATCGTGACCTGAGCCGAAATTAAGAGTTGGACACCTCACACTGAGCCACCCAGGCGCCCTGAGAAGTTGGTTTTTAAAAGAAGTTGGGTGCTTTGTAAATAAAGGCAAACAGGGGAAAAGGAGACTATGTGTTATGTAAATTATTCCTCAAAACCAGCCCAGCCAGATAAGTGCTATTATCCCGTTTCACAGACCAGAAAAGCAAGGTTTGGAGAATTATATAATTTTCCCATGCTCCGGTTCATTAAGTGGAAGAATGAATAAATTTTAACCTTTATCCCTTCCATCTACTAACAAATATTTATTGAGGACCTACTGTGTACTTACTCTGGACACTGCGGAACCAAATAATTATTTGAACCTGTATCTTCTGATTCTGAAAGCTGTTCTTTCTCCCCCAGAGTCTGGTGACAAAGATCATTTCAATCTGAGCTCGAGGGAAGTTGGATTACTCTATGATTATGCAAGTCGGTAATGAGATGTACAGGGAGTGGAGGGTATGGGAGCATCAAACAGGGCATGGCAGACTGAACGCTAGGTTTATAGGCTGAGCAGGGAGGACCCAAACCATTTTGCCTGCTACTTTAAAAAATGAAAATAACGAACAACCACAAAAAGAATAAACAACAAAAATTTTTATGGTTACATTTTCTGATTACCAAACATGGGGGAAAAAAGTATATAGAGACAAAAGTCATTTTTGATGTTACAAGCCAGAGATATGACTATAATTATCTTAGAGTATGTTTCTCCCGTCCATTTTTCTCTGCTTTGGCTGCTTAAAATTTTTTTCTCTGATTTTGGCTTTTAGCAGTTTTGTGTACTAGGTCTGTGTGTGGTTTTCTTCATATTTATCTGTTTTGGGACTTTGTGAATCTGTAGGGGGATGTCTTTTATCAGTTTTGGGGACTTTTTCAGCCATTATCTCTATATGCTAATTTTACTCCGTTTCTTTTCTCCTGGGACGTCAGGTACATGCCTTTATTAAGCTTCTCACTGTTTCTTTACATTTTCCACTTTTTTGACTCTTGGGCTTCATTCTGAATTCTTTCTTGTAAGTTATGTTTCAGTTTATTAACACACGTGAGCTGTATCTGATTTGCTATTAAGCTCACCCACTGAGCTTTATGTTTCTGCCATTGTCACTTTTTAGTTCTAGATTGCTCCTTTGGTTAGTTTCTAAGGTTTCCAGTCTTCTACTGAAGCTCTCAGTTTTCTGTTTTATTTCCTTGAGCATGCTTGCCATATTTATTTTCAACTACAGCATCTGAATCCTTCTTAAATCTGTTTCTATTGCCTGTGTTTCTCTTGAATTTTAGCCATATATTTTTTTTTTTTTAAGATTTTGTTTTTAAGTAATCTCTACACTTAATGTGGGGCTCGAATTTACAACCCCAAGCTTAAGAGTCCCATTGAGCCAGCCAGGCACCCCCAGCCATACAGTCTTAAGTTCCATTAGACCCTAACTCGTAAGCATCATTCGGCACTAGGAAGCTCTATCCTGGTGACCATCCATGAGCAATAACTCAGAATCAAATAACAGTTCTCCATTCTAAGATCTCATCAAGTTTAAGGTGTACTGTTGATTTAATTATAGCTTCTCTGAGAGTTGGAAGTAAAGATGTGCTACTTGAAACATGCACGTGTGACCTGAGTTCAGACATGTCTCATTATAACAGAGTAGGCATCTAAGAATTCTAGAAATATGGCAGAATTCCCCAGCCTTGGGCAGACTTGTTTATACATCCTGACTCAGTTTCTCTTTAAGTTTCCTTTTAAAGCCTCCTCAGGGAGAAACACAGATAACCGGAATTGTCCTAAAGCTTTGTTATCTCCAAAGGCTCAAGAACTCTCCAGCATTCCTGCTGATTAAACCCACATTAAATGTAGTTAGAAATAGGATCCATGAGAATCCTGCACTTAGGAAATCATGGGGCAGGAGCCTGGTGCACCACGGAAGTCCTTACTTCCAAAAAGAGGAAAACCCACCTCTCAGGCTCACAGTAGAAGGGATTGCTTACCTTTTGCTGAAGCTGATGTGGCTGGAGTGTTTTTCATTTTCTTTTAATATTCTAGGACTGGTCTTAAGTATCACCAGAATTTTTCTTGGCCATGAGCTCTAGCAAGCAAAACTCAAAATGAAGGAGGAACTGTGCTTGCATTGCACAAAGCATAGCTCTTTGATAGGCTAACTGACCACGGAGTCTAGCCCTACCAGGGTCAGGCAGCGGGCAGGGGCTGTGGCCAAGGGAAGCATGCAGCTCCCCCCACCCCCGCCCCGAAGCAGACAGCTACTTCACAATACCAGTTGATTGTTGCCGTGTGGTAATACAGCCCAGGGTTTCCAGATCTGAATTTTGTCAGAAGCTGGTAAAACAGATTTTTGTGAGCAATCTCCTGATTTTTATGTTGGCAGTGAATTCATTTTCTAAAACTTGCAGGTATGACACACCGTGTTTTGGAGATAATTGCAGCTGTGGGCTCCTGCTGGTTGTTTCTGGGCTACATGTTTAGCATTAAGTGAGCCTCTACTATAAGAAGGTAGTCCTGGGGCACCTGGATGGCTCAGTTAGTTAAGCAACCAACTCTTGGTTTTGCGACAAGTCATGATCTCAGAGTCATGAGATCGAGCCCTATATCGGGCTCTGTGATCAGCATGGAGTCTGTTTGAGGGTCTCTCTCTCTCCTTCTCCTTCTGCCCCTCCTCCTGCTCATGCACTCATTTTCTCTCTCTCTAAAATAAATAAATCTTAAAAAAAAAAAAAGAAGGTATCCCATCACTGACGCAACATGGAATGCTTTCTCTGCCTGCCCCCCTCCCCCATCATAGAGGCATTCCTGGAAATGCAAGCACTTTCCAGGGGGCTTTCTCAGTACACTTGATGTTTCAAAAGGTGCATTGCCCTCCCTATGCCATGTTGGTATTTTGAAAGACTCCCTCAGTGAGGTCCATTTTTTTACAATTAAAATGGGATTTTGGAGTCCCCCGCCATGGAAACTGCTTATAGTAAGTAGCCCAAAAGCATACAGAATATCATTGAAATCATCTGCCACATGGTCTATGGGCAATCTTAGAGTAGACAAACGAGTAATTTGGCTGATATTAGCAACCTTGCCAAATTGCCCATAGGGAAATTTACTAATTGTCGGTTCTCAAATATTTTAGAAGTGTTATATGAATGGAGATTCTTTTCTTGCCTGGAGGCAAGCATGCAAGTTGCTTAAAAGGTAATTGGGACAGTTACGGGAAGAAAAGCATGTCAGATGCATGATCCCATTGCTTGGGGACTGTTTCATAGGGATGAGACTGTATCTTAGAAGAAATGATTAAAAAGAGACCAGGAAGGCTTACAGAGCAGTTGGTACCCAAACGCAGTAATTAAAGGTTGAATTCCTCAGGGGCCCTACTCTGTGTCCTTAGGCGAGTAATATTCACCATTGTGCTGTAATCCATTTGAGAAAAATATGTTATCTGATAGAATCTTTCCAGGATTTGTCTAATATCTGTTCAGTGCTCAGAATAGCTGGTGTTGCCACTTTTACTTTGCATAGCTGTTCCACACGAGTTAGAGAATAGAAATGCCTTGGGGGTGGGGCACCTGGGTGGCTCAGTTCCGAGTCTTGATTTCAGCTCAGGTCACGATCTCAGGTCATGACCTCAGGGTGGTGGGATCAAGCCCTGAATCAGGCTCCATGCTCAACAGGGGGTTTGCTTCAGATTCTCCCTCTCCCTCTGCCCCTTCCACTTGTATGCGTGTGCACCCTCTCTCTCTCTCAAATAAATCTTTTTTTCTTTCAAAAAAAGAAATGCCTTTGCAATGGATATTGTTAAATGTTTAGATGGAAAGCATGTTTTTAGAGATCAGGGGAACTTCTTTGTATCTCTGAATTTCTATCATCTTCTAGTATTTTCGAACTATACATCTCAGCACACTTGTGTCCCTGCAGATGAAATATAAAATCTTAAATTCATTTCATATATGCAGCCTTGTTTCTAGTAAGTTCTGCTTTCTGGGTACAGCACAAATAGGAAACTGAAGACTCTTGTCTAATTGCCTAAGCTTTAGGGAATGAAGGAGATAATACAACGACATTGGGAAATAATCATCCCTGTGTACTGATCATAAAATCTAGGTGCAATGTTCATGTTGTCCAGGCCTGCCCAGCTCCCACAGCTTGAGAAGGAAATGAACAAGGTCACAGGAGAGCCAGTTGTGGTGTCAAATTTATTTATATGGGGAATGAAATACTTCCCAATTTAAGAACAGATCGTTAAAGCAAGGGGAGGACATGTCTCACACATGCATTTTCTGTTATGAGTTTTCTCTTGCTGAGTCCTGTGGGCACCATCGTTAGCAGGCTCCACATCGCTGCATTTTTAATTCAGTGAAACATGAAAAGATCCGGTTCTAAAATGGAATGCTTCACACTTTTAATTGCTCTTCCCCCCCCCCCTTTTATTTTCTTTTAGTCCTTGAAGAAAGTAACTGCTCAGACCCTGGGGGCCCAGTCAATGGGTACAAGAAAGTAACAGGAGGCCCAGGGCTTATCAACGGGCGCTATGCAAAAATTGGCACCATCGTGTCCTTCTTTTGTAATAACTCATACGTTCTTAGTGGCAATGAGAAGAGAACTTGCCAGCAGAATGGAGAGTGGTCGGGGAAACAGCCCATCTGCCTAAAAGGTAACTGATGAGTATTTGTGAAGTATATTTCCACAGAAATAGATGGAGTGGCTGGACTTTTTGGTAGCTCCCTACATGTGTGTGAGCCCCTGAAAAAATGCCTTTCCCTCTTAGGTTCTCACTGGAACCATCTATCACTCCTAGGTGGAAGGTCATCCCTGAAAACATATGCTTCTTTTTCGGACCTCCAGAGGACCTGCTTATCCTAATCACAGCTTCTCACTGTGATCAAGAAGAGTTACAAAGTTATCAGAGCAGTTTAGGGGAGATGACAGGGCTAGGTTTTATATATGTAAACCCAAGAACAAAATTGAGGCAGTCAGTGGGCTCCAATGTAGCTACATTTATCTACTCTCTATGAAATAGGAAGTTGGTACAGGAAATAAAAGAACAAAATAGACACATTATCCCTGCCAGCCTGTGTGGTGGGAGGTTTAAGATGTTAACATAATGGAAAACATCTTAATAAGATAGCAAGACCTCCAGCATTCAAGGCAGAGTTAGAGGAAATGGATGAGCAGTGTATGTTGAGAGAAAGGAGCAATCAATATTGCTTGAAATAGGGACAGCTGTAGGCAGCAGGTAGGAGCCGAGCCAATCTGGGAAGCCTGGAAGAGTTTGCAAGAGGTGCAGAGCAGTTGGGATGATATTCCCATCATAAGACAAAGGAAAACAAGACAAGGAGTATAGGCAGAAGTGAAAGGATCATGGTAAACTCAAAGTGGGGCCAACTGGGAATCTGGAAAGTAGATTGAAAAGGTTGGTTTGGGACCAGGAAACATGGAACGTTGTATAGAGAAGCTTGAAACTTACCCCTTGGCAGTGGGGATGCGTAGTTTTTTACTGAACCAGGTCAACAGCCCCTGTATTTTAGGGGCAGGTCACAATTATCTGGCTGTTTCCTAGGAAGAAAAGCATGTCCTTGGCCTAGATTACCCAGATAATTGCCTTAATCCTCCACTTTCCCTTCTGGGTGTTTGTCAACAACCCAACTCATGGGAAAAGAAATAAAAGAGAACGGTTTGTGAAAGGAATAAATCACTTTAGACTTTAGCCAGAAGCGACCTTCATCCCCACCAGCACAGACTCTGATTCTTGATTTCATTAAGTATGGAAACAGTGTTTCATATGTCCTTGGAGATTTTTGTCAACTCTTCTCTTACAAATTAATAACAACCAAAGTTCTCTAGTTTACTAATTAGATGAATGTTGGCTGCTTGATTGGGAAAGTGAAGAAAAAGACACTTCAGCAAAATTAAGCCTGGGCTTTGAGGTGCCTTCAAATAATCATTAAGAGCCTCGGTTTCAGAGGAAGGAACTAGAGGAAGCAGCTACCCAAGACTTACCCATGGTTGACACTGCCATCTGGTCTTAAACGAGAGCCTTGTAGTTCCCTGTGTTGGGATGTATTTTAGAACCTTCATTTTTGACTGTGACTCCACGTTCCATCAAGTTCACTGATGATATTTGTGGGAACAGAGAGTCCCAGTCTAATGACTGCCAGGGTTTCACATCACCCGGGCGGAGTGGTTTTTCAGAGGTGCGTCCTCCATGGGGGTTCTCCCAAGAGGGGGTTGTCAATTTCGATGAAAGGCAGCATGCTCTTTTGCTCGGGAGCTTTCCAAACTTGGCTGGCACACCTCCTCTCTCAGACCTCTGAGGGGTGTCCAGAAAGGGTGGTCAGGGATGAATCTGAACTGAATGAACATGAGCAGTTAATATGGGAAAAGCTGATGCCCTCTTTTCTCCTTCATTCTAGCCTGCCGAGAACCAAAGATCTCAGACTTGGTGAGACGCAGAGTTCTTCCCATGCAGTTTCAGTCAAGGTGAGGTCGAAACACCTGAGCTCTGCTTTCAAGGGGAATGCGTGTGTCCCTTCCCGCCCCTTTTCCCCACTTGTGTTTGGCCAAAGACAGTCTGGGGTTTTTTAGGGACACTCAATGCTGACTGCTCATGAAAGAATAGGGCCTGTTAGAGGGAGGCTGATGAGCCAGCTGCCTTTGGCCAAGAGGTAGCAACTGCTGGAACATGGACACAGTTCATGGGATCGTGGGAAAGTAGGTGGTTGGTGGATCTTGAGACTTGAAGATGACCTTTGAGGAACTGGATTTTAATACTTGAGTCTTCCTGAAATTGCTGTGTGTTGCCTAGGGCAGCTTCTAGGGAGGTGGCCTTCCTGCCACATGCAACCAGCTTTGGCAACCATGCAACCAAGATGTTCTTGGTGGTAATCAACCAGATGAGGCAGGCCACTGGCACCCAGGAACTAGAGATAAATGACCAGCCCCGGTGAGGGATGGGAGCCCTCAGATATGCCTGCCTGGCCTTCCTCCTGGGAAGACAGAGGTGGGGACCACCGGTGGGCAGAGAATCGGCCCGGTTCTGCTTCTTCTCTCCTCGTTTTGTAGGAGAAACTGTTCTCACTTCATCTCATACCATTCTCCTCTTCCCCTCCACTCCGGCCCACGGGCCGCCCAGCTTGTCCCCGCCCCCTCCCCCCAAAGTGCTGCATCAGAGCCTTGGCCCTTCTGTCTGGACCCTGCTTCTGCTGCGTTTCCGTGAGGTTTAAAGCCGTGCTGCCGTCCGCTCCCTGCTCAGTTTTTACCTGGCAGAGAGACCTTCCCTGACCATCCTTTGGAAAATAAGAAACCCCCCCATCTTCTTTATCCATTCATCTGCTGAAGGATGCAACTGATGAATCGTTGAACACTACATCCAAAACTAACGATGTACTAGGGGCGCCTGGGTGGCTCAGTCAGTTAAGCGTCTGCCTTCGGCTCGGGTCTTGATCCCAGGGTCCTGGGATTGAGCCCCCGTCAGGCTCTCTGCTCAGTGGGGAGCCTGCTTCTCTCTCTCCCTCTGCCACTCCCCCTGCTTGTGCTCATAGGCTCTATCTCTCTGTCAAATAAATAAAATCTTAAAAAAAAAAAACAAAACACCTAACGATGTACTATATGTTGGCTAGCTGAACATAAAAAAAAAAAGAACCCCCCCAAATGTTATAGTACTGGTTAATGTTTTCTCCTTTTACACTTTACATAAAAACAAAGCCATCATCAACCTCAAAGAGTCGATCAATTAAAAGAAGAATAATAACCCCACCTCAACCCTGACTGCAGAGCTGACTTCTTTGCTCTCCTGCATTTTCTGTGCCTCAGATGTCAGCTTAGCTCCAGCCCTACCTGTCATCCTACCTAGGTTTTTGTTGTTGTTGTTCAATTTCTGTCTCTACCTAACCCTTCAAAAATAAAAGTTACCTGAACATTTTCTGTTTCGTTCATGCTCAAGTTCTGGGACCAAGAGCAATGCTTGCTGCAGGGGAGGCACCCCCCCACCCAAAATAACCATCCCAAACAGTGAATGAATGAATGAACAAGATTGACAAATAATGGCTCGAGACCGAGTTCAGTCTTTCTTAAGCACTGTATTCTTGGGCAGGCTGCTAAACTTGCTAAGCCTTTAGTCTCCTCCTTTGAAAAGTAAGGGCAATCCTAAAAACGCCAGTCTCTGGGGATTGCTGTACGGATTAGATGCAGCACACAGAGCTAGCTAGCATTTATTGAGTGTTCGCCATGTGCCAGTTACTCTTCTGAGTGCTTTCCACGTTGTTAGCTCGTTTAATCTTTCCTACAACCTCTGAGGTAGGTATTACTATTATTAGCGTTTTCTGGTCGGTTTTATTACCAGTTTTATTACGGATGGGTAAAGTGAGGCTCGGAGAAATTAATTAACTCGCCCCAGGTCACATTGCAAAATGTGGATCCAGGATGCAAATCCAGGATCTTCAGAGTCTTCAGCGTCTTCAGGGTCTGCTCCCGTATGCGCGAAGCTGCAGCCTAGCCCCATGTAAAGGCTTTAGCCAACCACTCACGCAAATGAGCAGCGGTTAGCGGCAGCTATCGCCTTCGGGACCCGTAACAACGAATCCCAGTGATTAGAACTGACCCCAGCCAAGTGACCTCAAATACTCCGAAAGCAGGATAGCCATCAATCTCTCACCTTTCCTCTGGATATTTCCTTCTATCTCTGTCTTTCCCGTTTCAGGCAAGGCATTTCCTTGGGAACAGTGACAGTGAAATACAAATTCCATCTTTTCCTGATCTTTATGATTTGCCTGGAGCTGGACTCTCCACTAAGTGGGATGAACCTGTTCTTTCCAACAAAACATCTTGTAGAGGAGCCCCTGAACTACTAAAAAAGACCCCTGGGCTTTGCATTTTTAAGGCAATTATAATGGAAGGTTAGGTGACAAGGTGCCAGGTGGCTCATGTGGATGAAAAAGCAAGACTAACACTTGGTTTTAAGGATCTTTCTGGAAGATAGGCTGCTGGAATATGGATATACCCATCTCCAGCAGCCCAGTCACCCAAGGACCCCAGAAGGCAGTGCAGTCTTTCAACAGATGGACCAAGAGATGAGCTGGTTTGCCAGTTAGGAAGCTCCTTGAACGACAGACCTTGTTCTAAACATGAGCTAAAGAGTCACTGAATGAAATCAATGTGAATGGAACATTTGCTCTGAGGGAAGCGCTATACAGACACATGAAATAGATTTCTTCGGATGACATCGGATGGCACAGTAGAGACACCAGGTTGGGAGTCGTAATTGCTCAGTGCTGCCTTGGGTACCATCTTAGCTTCCTGTGTGCCCTTCTCTACTCCCACTTCCCCCTCCAGCCTTCCTTTTCCCATTCATTAAACAGAGACGAACACACTGTTTCCTAGAGGAATTCTGACTTCTCAGTTAGTGGTTGTTATGTGCTGATTAAAATGAACGCAGGTTGTCCAACGTGTGTACATCTTCCCCCAAGAATCCCCAAGTGGTCTCTGGGGGACTTCAGCTTCTAGGGCTCATTTAAAAGGCCTTTTCACATTTACACACACTGCTCTGTATTCCTGCCAATCAGTGTGCCCTGAGAAGGTCCTATTCTCTGAGGTGTGCTAATTACAGACGCTGATTGCGAAATCCAGCTACTGTATCCACACAGTTTAGTTCAAGTCAGTTCCTGATATTGCCCCATTATCATAATGTTTGGAGGAAAAAAAGATGCTGGTCTTCAGAGGAACTTCCTTTCCTGTTTAATTTCACAGTTAATTTCTCTCTGTGCGCATGGACTGGGTAGCAGTCCCTTGGATAGCAGCTATTATGCCAGATATTATCCTCTGGTTAAAATCGTAGGCAGCCGGAGGCATGCCAGAAATGGAAATGGAAGAACAGAATGAAGGTTGAGGCGTGCAAGAGAATTTGCTCGGTGGTAGAGGGGAAGTGTGTGTGTGTGTGTGTGTGTGTGCGTGTGTGTGTGCGTGCGCATGCGCATGGTTGGGGGGGTGGGAAGGGGCAAATGGGAGAGAGACACACAGAGAATGAGACAGCCATGTTTTTTTCTGCTGTGACCAAATGTCTACGTGGGGATGGGCACGTGGACCACAGGGGCCACAAAGACTCTCTCTGGGCCCCCATGCAGGGAGACACCATTACACCAGCTCTACTCGGCCTCCTTGAGCAAGCAAAAGCTGCAGGGCGCCCCCACCAAGAAGCCAGCCCTTCCCTTTGGAGACCTGCCCCCCGGGTTCCAGCATCTGCACACCCAGCTCCAGTATGAGTGCATCTCGCCTTTCTACCGCCGCCTGGGCAGCAGCCGCAGGACATGCCTGCGGACCGGGAAGTGGAGTGGGCGAGCCCCGTCCTGCGTCCCCAGTGAGTCGGGCCTTGTCCGGGGGCGGGCGTGGCGTGGTAGTCCGGCTTCCGTGGCTGCTTGTGAAAAGCCATCGACCCAGTTGAAGACTTTCTGGGAAAGGGTCCTTGTCCAGTGGGCCTCCAGCTAATTCCCTAGCTTGGTTCTGTCTCATATTCCACAGTTGGAGCTTCCTTCCTTTGCCTTAAACTTCTAACTCGGGAGAAACTAACTCATTAGGTCTTCGATGAATTTTTTTGGAGAGGGGCATTCTTCCTTGTGGATAATTCTTTATTTTTTATTTATTTTTAAGAAGATTTTATGTATTTATCTGAGAAAGAGAGAGTGCGTGCGCACATGCAGGGGAGAGGCAGAGGGAGAAGCAGGCTCCTCGCTGAGCAGGGAGACCGTTGTGGGGCTCGATCCCAGCACCCCAAGATCGTGACCTGAGCTGAAGGCATTTAACATTTAACCAGCTGAGCCAGCCAGGCACCCCTCCTTGTGGATAACTCTTGTCATGTTCACTTGGAGAAAAGGGAGAGAACCATCATTAAGCACCAAGTAGGGGAAGGATTAACGATACCAGAAGGCTTCTACTTACGCCATCTTGGATACCCTGTCTGAGCCCGTTTTCATGCTTATCATCCCATGATATTGAATAGGTAGTTATTGATTAGGTGATGAGGTATTAAGTAGCCATAAGATTATGGTGATGATTACTGAGGTAATATGTGAAAGTATCTGGAAAAGAGCCTGGCACATGCTAAATTCTACCTTCCCCACCCTCTTTGTCAAAGGAGAACAGTATGGCTTAATTCTTTGTGGTCAAGTTTATAACGATAGTCATGATATTATGAGTCTGACTGTTTACATAGATCATTATCCAGTCTCGTTAAGAACGCTATGAGACAAATGTGATTACAAGACCCATTTTGCAGGCAAGAGGACTGAGGCTTTAAGAGATTTGGCAATTTGTCCAAAGTCCTATTGATAGGAAGTGCCTGGGATCCCAAGCCTTCCATCTTAACCCCAGACTTGATAGCCAACCATGTCAAGATGGTTGATTACTATTTAATGGGAAAAGGAAAACATCTTAGATGCTTAGTGGTCATCACACCCATGGGGCCCACCTTTCCAGATGTGTGTTCTCTTGGTTGAGCCACACATTCCCCTTTGTATGGGAAAGTTTGAGTTTATCTGACTGAGCTGGTGCTTTCTCCACAGTCTGCGGGAAAACTGAGAACGTCACTGGTCCGAAGAGCCAGGGGCTGCGCTGGCCGTGGCAGGCGGCCATCTACAGGAGGGCCAGCGGGGTGCATGGTGGCAGCCCGCACAAGGACACGTGGTTCCTGGTCTGCAGCGGCGCCCTGGTGAATGAGCGCACCGTGGTGGTGGCTGCCCACTGCGTAACTGACCTGGGGAGGGTCACCGTGATCAAGACAGCAGACCTCAAAGTTGTCCTGGGGAAATTCTACCGGGATGATGACCGAGATGAGAAGACCATCCAGAGCTTGCGGGTGAGAGAGGGCTGTAACCTGGAAACCAGGTGTCGGCTCAGCAAACTCCAGGCACCGGGAGGGCAGTGGCTGTCAGTCCCGACACCTTGGCATGTTAGCTCCCAGCCCGGAGCCTGGCAGAGCCTGGCCAGGGAGCAGGCGTCCAGTATTTCACATAGAGACTAGAAAGGAAAAAAGACTACAGAGTCTTTTTTCCTTTTGTTTTCAAAATAAGATTATAATAAATATCATCTATCACTGTGGTCATCAAAAGTTAATCACCTATTATGTTTAGAGCATTGTATGAGGTAGGCTTCGAGGACTTAGAAAGGTTTTATCCAAGATACTCCTAATCAATCTATAATATTCTTCTGTCTATCTCCCTCCCTCCCTCTCTTCTATCCACCTACCCACCCACCTCTCTGTCCGTCTGTCCATCCATCTGTCCATCTATCCATTCATTGTTGAGCTCCCACAGTATGCCATTCACAGGGAAGAGATACAGAACTGAATAAGGCATGGTCTTTGCCCTGAAGAATCCACAGGCTAGTGGAAGAGACAGACCAGCATATCATGATTAGTTTGACACAAGAGAAGCCCTGAGGAAATGTGCCCAAATACAGTTGAAGTAATAGAACGTGTACATAAAAATGTTAGAATGTATCACACATGTAAGCTCCTAGAGGCCCCCATCAAAGAGAGTGATCAGCAAGGGTTGGGACAATGAGCAAAGACTGTGGAAAAGTCTTGTGGAACATTCTGGGTGTGGCTCTGTCTTACTGGCTTCCCGATGAATGAGACGTGTACAGCGAGCCAGAGGTTGCAGTCTGGTAGCCTTTTAGGGGTTTATGTCTGCGTAGTGCTAACATACATTTTTTTAACCAGTTATTTGCTAACATTTAAAAATCAGGAGGTTCAGATGCAGATCTGGAGTCTGTTCTCTGACAAAGTTAGAAAGCTGGCCCCCTCTTGGCCTGGCAGTGGTCACTGGAGCAGAGGGGCCACTCCCCATTTTAGAATGGGGTAGGCACCACCATCCTCTGCAGCCCTGTCTGCCACCCCACTTAGTTAACACCACCTGCCGGGCAGCAGTGGGCATTTCACTTCGCAAGCCCCCAAAGAAAGCGGTTGTTTTCTATGACCCCTGAAGCAGAGTCTCTCCAAACCACTGCAGCTGTCTACAAGACACTTTCCCCCGGTTATTTAGCCGCGGGGCTTGCCTGTTCTTATTCCCCGTGCAGTCATGGCTCAGCACTGCTGTCTGTCTCTTGCATTTATAGATTTCTGCAGTCATTCTGCATCCCAACTACGACCCCATCCTGCTGGACACAGACATCGCCATCCTGAAGCTCCTGGACAAGGCTCGCATCAGCACCCGCGTCCAGCCCATCTGCCTCGCAGCCCCGCGGGACCTGAGCGCCTCCTTCCAGGAGTCCCGCATCACTGTGGCCGGCTGGAACGTGCTGGCAGACGCGAGAAGCCCTGGCTTCAAGAACGACACGCTGCGCTCGGGGGCGGTCAGGGTGGTGGACTCGCTGCTGTGTGAGGAGCAGCACGAAGAGCACGGCATCCCTGTGAGTGTCACAGACAACATGTTCTGTGCCAACCGGGACCCGGCTGCCCCCTCTGATATCTGCCCGGCGGAGACGGGAGGCATCGCTGCCGTGTCGTTCCCGGGACGGGCGTCCCCCGAGCCACGCTGGCATCTGGTGGGGCTGGTCAGCTGGAGCTATGACAAGACCTGCAGCCACAGCCTCTCCACGGCCTTCAGCAAGGTCCTGCCTTTTAAAGACTGGATCGAGAGAAACATGAAGTGAGCCTCAGGCCCGTTGAGATGCTGTTCGGGCGCCCATCCCATCCGTACGTGTGTTGCACGAGGCCGTGTGGGCCTGAAGCTTGACTCTGCCTGTGAATTTGGCTGGCCCAGGGCTTCTGACTTCAGGATCGAAACTCAGTGGAGAGTGAGTAGAGCTCACCTTCAGGTAGGCCACTGTGTCCCTGGCTGTGGAGGCCATGCGGAAGATACCAGGGCTGCTTGCGAGAACCGAGTCCCCGCCAAAGAGACCATGCAAAGAGCAAAGCTTTGGTCCCCATTCCACGAGCCCGGTGACCTTGCCCACCTGCCCTGCAGTCAATGTCATGGCCAGCTCTGGCCGAGAGAGGCTTGGCCAGGAAGTCTGAGATTCATGAGGTTTCTTCCAAGACTCTGGCCGGACCACGTTCCAGAAAGCTGCGTGTGGGACAGCCCAGGACAGCAGGGCTCGGATGTGGCCTCGACGTTTGTGTACATTGCCACAGTAAAGTGTGGTCCTTTTCTTTCTCAATCCCCTGTACGTCTTTTAATAAAACGAGGGTTGGCTTCTGACCTACAGAACAAATGGGCTGTGGCTCTGATTTCTGCATGCTGCTTCTCAGGGCAATGGCTTGGTGACAGCCCTTTGAATAGCTCCTCAAGTTATCATTTCCAAACAATGAGTACAGCAAAGTTGATGCCGTCTTTTCAATACCAGCCCCTGAATGTGCTGGGTTATGGGCTGGAGGAGGAGCGACATGGGGGGCCATCAGATAAGGCACAAACAGAGGAAAATACCAAGGATTAGATGATTTCCAGTGTCCCCTCTGGTTCTCATGTCCTCGATCTAGCACAAAACTCAGCTTTGAACCTCCGTCAATCTTGATGACATGTTTTCATAGCTTCTGAATTGTCATCCCCTCTTTACTCACACTAGATTGAGATATGATTCCCAGTTTTCTGTAACTGATGGGGATTTTCCTTTCAAGCCCCACCTGGCTCCCACTGGATAGTGGAGGGAAAAAAATGAATTCAATCCAGTCCCTGAAGCGATCTTTTCAGTAACATTCACTTTTGTGGGTGGGGGTTACTCACCCTTTTATCCTTTTTTCCCTACTCTCCTGGCCAGTCTCCTGCCTTCCCAGATGGTGCTGGGGAGGCTGGGAACTTCAAGCATGGGGACACACTGGGACTCCCGAGGGCCTGCTGGCTTTTTGGGTGTGTGTGGTGGGTCTTTCCCGTTCCTGGCCGTTCCGCTGACATTGACCTCAGGTGCTATGGCTGTAACCACTGAAACTTGGGCTGTGTTCTCTCTGCTTCCCTGGGGCCCGGCAGCCCTCCTTGTTGGTGTGGGCTCCTCACCCCTGGCTGACACTGGTACTCCTGAGATGTGGGGGTGACCCCCTTTGAGACCCTGGTTTGGGTCTCACTGCCCCAGTGAGAGCCTTCTCGGCCAGCCATCCAGCCAGACTCTCTGTGACCTCCCCTTCCTACTGTGGGGGCTTTTCCGTACTTCATGAGGGCTGAGAGCCCAGGGTTGGGACAGGGAACCCTGGAAGACATTCATCTCCTATACACCCAAACAGGAACATTACTCCTTCTCAACCTATTGGAGAGAATTTTGATCTCTGGGTCTTTAACCCCGACACAGGAGGTTAGGATACATTTGTCTTCCAAACTGCCTTACCAACTCTGTGTCTTTACATCGTCCCCAGAGCCAGAAGACAGTTTCTGGTACCTTATCTTTTTGTCAGGCTTTCTTGGGGCTTTCCATAATCTGTACCCACCTCCTTTCTCATGGCTTAATCTAAGAGCAATGTATTAGTTATCGACTTCTGAGTAACAAACATCTAATGCTTGTGGGTTAGAACAGGCAGTATTTATTTTCTCCTAGCTCCAGTGGGTCAGGAATTAGGGAACTGAGGTTGGCATGGGGTTGTAGTCATCTGAGGCCTTAACTGGGGCTGGGGCATTGGGTTCGACAAATACTGGGTTCGACCAGGTTGCTCAAAGTTTTTTTCCGTCTATTTTTTAAGCCTAGAAAACTTGGATCTTGAGAGGTACAGTGGAAATCTGAGGAAAGAGATCTAGATTCAAATTTTTGCTTTTCTTTCTTTTTTTTTTTTTGAAAGATTTTATTTATTTTGACAGAGAGAGAGAGAGCACAAGCAGGGGGAGGGGCAGGCAGAGGGAGAGAGAGAAGCAGACTCCCTGCTGAGCAGGGAGCCCGACGCGGGACTCAATCCTGGGACTCCAGGATCATGCCCTGAGCCGAAGGCAGTCGCTTACCCAACTGAGCCACCCAGGCACCCTTTCTTTTTTTTTTTTGGAAAGATTTTATTTATTTATTTTGACAGAGAGAGAGCGAGCACAAGCAGGGGGAGCGGCAGGCAGAGGGAGAGGGAGAAGCAGACTCCCTGCTGAGCAGGGAGCCCGATGCGGGACTCGATCCCAGGGCACTGGGATCATGACCTGAGCCGAAGGCAGTCGCTTACCCAACCGAGCCACCCAGGTGCCCCTAAATTTCTGCTTTTCAACTTCTTTTTCTAAGTGACCTTGGGCAAGTCACCTAACATCTCTCTACCTCAGTTTCACTAACGGTTAGGTTGACATAGTAAAATCTGTCTTTTGTGGTAGCTGTGATGACCTGGTGAGATACCATGTGAAGCGCTGAGCGTAGCACGTGGCTCGTAGCTGGTGCCTACGGTGCCTGGCAGGGACAGGGCTGTCCAGCTGGGCACAGATCCCTAGAGCCTGTGCCTGTGCTTCTGTGGACATGTCCCACGTGGGTGCGCGCGCGTGCACAGCTTATTCTCTAACTCTGTCCTGACCCCCCACCCAGACTATCAGTGCCCTACTTTCTTGGCATCCCTACTCGGGGTCATTTTCCATCCTTGCCCCACCATTCAGATTTGGTTCACATTTATGTCATTTCAGCTATGACTTTGATCCCTTCAGAAGCTGAATCCGGCCCCAAATCCTGGTGATCCTGCCTCATGGTACTTGGTTGCTCGTTTCCACCCCACCCCCCAGAGCTTCCCATCCCAGCACTGCTCTCATGGGCTACAAGCACCCAGCCATGCTGACCTAAACCTCCAGGTCAGGACGAGAGTCAGACAGCAGCCTGTCCCTTGGCCATATCTGGTGCCATAGAAGTGTCATCCATCTCTTTATGACATGGCCCTGACATCCTAGGTTGGAGCTCTAAGGATGAGAGACCTCTTTCTCAGCTGGGAATCTGGAGTGGTCCACCAGTCAGGGTTTATTCTGAGAATCGGAACTTCTATGCATCCTATAGAATAAGGGATTATAATGACCACATACAATTGTGGGTAATGGTAGGGAAGCCTGTGGGAGGCTGTTGCCTTTGCATCTGGTGTTGAACCTGAAGTCAATAGGGCCAGAAAGCTGGATGGGAAGTTGGCAGAGCCAAGGACAAGCTGAGACCTCCGAGGATGAAGGGAAGCCCACGTGTTCCCTTGCTGTCCCCAATCTCAATGACCTTCAGGAGAAGCTGACACCCCTTGCATGTAGCTGTACACACACCTGATCCAGGACACTCAGAGAAGCCAGAAGAGGATTTCCAACAGGTGCCAGAGGAGCTGTGGGCCCAGGTGCTGTCCCTCCCCAGCAAGGTGAGCTGGGGGATCAGTGACAATGTATATGAACTGTCACGGCGACTGGTGTGCCACCAACTTTCAGAGCATGGAGGTAGCTGCTCCACTCTCCTCTTCAAATCTCATGTAAATTTCTCTTGTGCCCGCTCTCCCCTGCAATCATACAAGGAAGGGAACTCTGCACAGTTCCGGCTTCCCCTAAGTTGACCTAGAAAAAAACCATCGCAAGTCACGGAATATGAATGCCGGACCAATGTTTGTAAACTCAGAATGCGTCTGGGGGAAGCCTGAGGAGACTCCTGCTTCAGCCAGAAGAGTTTGGTTCTAATTCCTTTTACAGTAGTTCTTTAGTCTTTTATGCACGTGCAGCCCCCAACATCGAGCGTTCTTGAGGAGCTGGCCTGGCACTCGTAGCTAGGCTGTGGTGTTCTCATGTTGAAGGTCACTAATTTCACAATATGCCAGTATCGGTCAAGATCATCTGTGACTGTGATGGATCAAGACACCAACAAGACCACATCATCTTGTCTATGAACAGACAAAAGCAAGGTCACCATGCAAACCACAAAAATACCAAATATTCCCTCCAGTTAATACGTGTGACCACTGCTTCTACCAATTACAGTTTAGCCTTGAGCTGGTCTTCTTTCCTTTTAGATAAGATTTATTAAGGTAGCCGTTATAGAATTTGCCTCCCCTTACTGATAGGACCCAATCCAGAACAAAGCCCCGCTTTCTTGAAACCTCCCCCAAATCACCTAATAGAAGCTCAAATCCTACACATTCTTTCTAATTCTATTTTGGTAATATACCCCACAGTTCCCTATGAACATTACTCTTTGAAATACATTCTCTGGTATTTCAGAGAGTAATTAAGTCTGACTTGCTTAACTGTTGGTGTGTTTCTGGCGGTCTTTGGCTGGAGGTCATTGGAAAAAAAAAGTATATACACATATATATACTTCTATGTATATAAGTAAGAGTCTTGCCTAAGTCATATAGATCTTACTTAAGTTTTATATACCCTATGATGACATTTACCCGATATATAAAATGTAAGTAAAGTCTGTATGACTTAGGCAAGACTCTCCCCTTCCCTAGGAGTGGCCAGGCTTACATATCAAGCGGACTGACTAGTAACTGACTAGTCAAGTCACACTGTATTCGCTCACATAAACTCCAGCCGGGATTGGGACGAAGGGGCAATCCACACAGGCCAACATTTCCATTTAACTCGTCATTCACAGGGTAGTTAGCACTTCAGCTGAGTCTTTGGAGTGGTGGATGGGAAGGAAGTAGGATATTATAAGTACAGAAAGAACTTGGCAAGTACCTAAGTTCAAGCTTGGAGAGGGATGGCCTGGAGAAGGGCCAATTATTTCCCAACACGAGCCCTTTATTACAGAGACGGGTGAGGTTGGCCAGCCAAGGCAAAAGGGCAGTCAAGGCGAAGTCAGCTGGTGGTGGATCGCAAATGCTAGTGTTAATAATTTGGCTTCTTGTTGCCCATTGGCAAATATCAAGTTCATGGGATGTCTCCAGGAGGGAAAGGATAGAAGTGGAATCCTAGAAAGTCCCATCAGGCTGGTTGTACAGACAGAGGCGGTGGTTAGAAGACGCAGCCTGAGCTCAAACTCCAGCTCTCTCAAGTTGCACACTGTGACCTTGAGCGTGACGCTCCATCTCTCTCCTGCAGTTTCCTCCTCTGTAAATGGGAGTGACATGATATGAGGATAATGCGTACATGAATTCAGCATGTAAGACGGTGTCTGACCCATTGCACTCTGTCAATATCGGCCGATGTTATGGTTGTCGTTTTGTTGTTCTTCAAGAGCAGGAGATTAGAGATCTAGGAACCAGTTGGGAGAAAACTTACAAGGGTCCAAGAGAAGAAGTCTTAGAATCCCAGCATGCGGAAATAAGTTTGATAATCTGCGGAGTGGGGTTGATTGCAGGAAAGGGTGGACAGAAATAAACGGGGCCACAGGTTAGAAGAACTGAAAGGCTGAGAGCAAGGAGCAATGGGATTGTGTAAGTGGGAGGTGTCTGGACACATTTCTGAGACGAAGTTCTAGGTCTTACAGTGTTTTTTTCTACATTTCCCATCTGCATGTATGTATGTATGTTGGGGGGGGGGACAGAGTGGGATAGGGGGGCTGGATTTATTAAAAGGGACCGGGCTCCGCCGGACGGGTAGGAAACGTGCAGCTATCCCACCAACCCCCTTCCAGCATTATACATGTTGTCCTCTGAAGTTATGGGTATGGGGTTTGAATATGAATCTTTATGGTTCTTTGGGATTTCAGAATTTTCATGCTGTCAAATTCGCCACCTACTCAAAACTTAATGGGCCTTCCATATTTACATCCTATATCGAATATTAGTCGATACAATTTCTTCCATCCTGAATTCAATAAAAAATTGTGAGTTCATTGATTTTCTACCTGCCTGTCATTCATTCATCCACAAAAATTAGTAGAGTGCTTACTATGTGCGAAGGACCGAGATACTAAAGGTGGACAAAACAGGCTCAGTGTTTGCCCTCAGTCGTGTGATTTCAGAAATGAGAAATCATGGTAAGGACTAGGAAGGAAAATACGGCGTGCTGTAAGACTGTGTAGCAAGGGAAGCTGATCTAATCTAGAGGGTCAGGTCAAAGCTTCCTCCCTGAGTTACCTACCAGCTGGAGAGTGGGGCCATAGAGAAGAGCATTCCAGATAGGGAGAAGAGCATGTGCAAAGGTGTTGAGAAGCAGGCCTCCTGGCAGGTTCGAGGCACTTGTAGAAACCAGGAAGGCTGCAGATCGGAAAGCATGAGGAGGACCACCGTATGGTGTGAAGCTGGAGATGGAGTCCCATGGTCCCTGGCCACCCGGGAGGCTCGGGGGACAAGGTGAGCGGGCACGGCCGGGATCCCCCTGTCTGTATCAAACCCCATGAATTCCTACAAGTGCACTAGGAATTATTCATGAGGTCATCAACCCATCCAGTGTAGCCTTTGGCTTTGATTTGGGGTTTTCCCACTGCACTTCTAACCTGGACAGGAAGACCTTGAGTGGCATTGCTCTGACACAATCACATATTGTTCTAATAGAGAATGATCGTAAATGGAGAGGAGATAAAAGAAGGCTGACAGCCAACGCAAGATGCAAAGAAGGGAGACACTTAGCTTTGGGATTTTGCTCCTGCCTGCCATATATTTTTCTCCTTCTTTAGTATCCTGTGAAAATTTTGAGTGAAATAGTTTGGATCCCTAGGGCTTGGGGAAGTTTATCTTTTCAGGGCTGTTGGAAAGACGAGAACATTTTGGAGTGGTTTAGTAGCAATTTGTGGTTTCTCTTTGCTTTTCTTGGCAGTAGGGCTTGCTTTCCCTGGCAGGGCCCTGCCCGGATGTGCAGTGGAGGCCCAGCATTTGAAGAAGACTGTCTCAATGGCTGAGTTTTTTAGGGCTCACTTCACATTTGTATTCCAATTCACTGAGTGTTTATGCTGAGGCTTGTGGACTAGGTTTGAGGGAAAGTGTTGTCAACAAAGAAAAAAAAAGTCAGTAGATAAAATTAGGGAATAGCTTTCTGGGGTGAAGAATAACATTAGAAATTGACATCTCAGAAGGGGAAAAAAAAAAACCAGGGCTGTGTTCCTGCATTTATGGTTTCTAGGAAAAGGTAATTCCAAACAAAAAAGAAAGAAAGGACGTCATTAATCCCTATCTGCAAAGGGAAACAGGGTGTTGGAAATAAAACACCATCCATGTGCTAATAAATGAAACCTCCAAGTGAATTGGGATGCTTCTAATGTACGCATCTTATGCAAAGGCATAATTCAGCCTTTGATAAAAAAAAAAAGATTTCTGAATCTATAATCTCAATTTAGAAGTAAATTACCTGGTTGCTACCTCTCGTTCTCTTAATAAGGAAAATAACTTTATAAGAAAGATACTTTTGGGATTTGGTACAAAGCCTCTCTTAGAATAATCATATAATTTCATAAAGAAGCAAATAGAGAATAGAGAACAAATCCCATGATTGGATTTTCTGAGGTCACGAGAGCCTGACTTGGGTCCTTAAGTGAGTCCTTTAGCCAAATCATTTCGCATTTAACCACAGTAAGCTGGTGTCAAGTGGAGAAATCACCCCGAAGATAAATAGTTTTTGCTCCACCCTTAGCCCAACAGAAAGATGTCACTACGGAATATTGTAAAATGTCCCAGCGGAACAAAGGGAAAGATACATAACTGGCATTCTTTGCCATGATTAGAAGAAACGGGGAGGGGGGGAGGGGGTAGAAATTAAAACACCAGCAATCACTCTCAAAATATACTTCCGACTTTATACAGGATCAAGCTACTAAAAAAGAGACAGTCATTCTAATTCAGATTTTTATAGTTTTTATGGTGGGCGTAAACAATTTGTGCCAACCCTGACATTTAGCCTCAAGCCATGTCGTATGTAGTACATAGTGGAAGGTGCTGACATACAGGAATGATATACCAAGAACTCACAGTTCATTTTTCCCCATTGTCTCCTTTCCTCTTTCATCTGTACTAAGAACATGGAATGAAGTCACACTCTTCCCATTAGAATTCATCAGGACATAAGTGTAGCTAACAAACGTTTTCGTCTTCCCGAGCTTTCTACTTAATGAGATGGTTTCTGCCTCAAGAATGGATTATATTTAGACCAAATTCTCAGTCTGAATTGAGATTTCTATGAAGTAACATCTCTTTCTCATCAGCGTAGAGAGTAAGTAAAAATAGAACTCCCTCCTCTTCTGCTAATGTGTGTTAACAAGAGTGAATGAACTCAACGTGCGTCTTACTGCTCCAGATACCGGGGAGATGGATGATTTCCTTTATTCTCTCCTCAGTGACCACAGTGGGACAAACAGAATCGCAGGCAAGGCTCATCTGTCGCTGTGCTGTGTCGCTGGATCCGAAGGGTCACCACTATTCACCACCTTTGAGTGATGAGAGCGGCCGCAACCAGGAGGCTGACATTATAAAGATGATGGTGGCTTCACCGTGTGCCAGGAACGGTGTGAAGTGCTTTATGTGAGGTTACCTCGCTGGGTTCTCATCCAAGCCCAGTGGGTGGGGGGCTTCATTACCACCCCATTGATGTCCTGAGGGTTAAGTGACCTACTCAGGCTCATTCAAAATGGCAAGAGGATTGATGAGCTCAACTTGAAACTCACTGCTCCAAATACAGATGAGTGGTTCCCAGGTCAGTCTAATTCTGAAGCCTATGCTCCGGCTCCTGCTGTGACCCCCTCCGCACTTCTTGTTTTAGAGAGAAAGAGAGAGAGCAAGCAGGGGGAGGGGCAGAAGGAGAAGGAGAGCGAGAATCTTAAGCGGGCTCCGAGTTCAGTGCAAAGCCTGACACGGGGCTCAATCACATGACCCCAAGATCATGACCTGCGTCGACACATCAAGAGTCAGACCCTTAACGGACTGAGCCCCTCAGGCGCTCCCACCTCAGCATTCTTAATACACTGACCTGGGGCATTCTCTGCCACGCGAAAATTCGCCTCCTACCGGTTACCTCTCTAAGCCCCCCTCTCTTTCCAAAACCTTTTCATTTTCAATGTCGTGTCAGGCTTCTCCAGTTTCTCTCTCTAATGCTCTTGGCTTCAGGGACAACGCTGTTGAGGATACTATCATTCTTCTAAAATAGGAACATTATACAATAATTTTCATTCATCCTAAAAATAGCTCACTTATTTGAAAAATTAGCATACCCACATTAATCGTCTGGATGAAAGGGCCTCCAATATCCCCTCTATTTTATATATATTTAAAAAAAAACCAAAAACCTAACCTTTGGGTCACCTGGGTGGCTCGGTCTGACTCTTGATTTCTCTGACTCTTGGTTTGGCTCAGGTCATGATCTCAGGGTTGTGAGATTGAGCCTGGTGTTGGGCTCTGTGCTGAGCGTGGAGCCTGCTTAGGATTCTCACACTTTCCCTCTCCCTTCTCCTCTGCCCCCTCTTCGCTACATTCGCGTTCTCTCTCTCTCTTTAAAATAAATAAATAAAATCTTAAAAAAAAAAACCACACCTAGCCTAAAGGGGTCTAGTATTGTAGTCTTAATTATCAGGCCAAAGCTTTATTTTTTAAAAAATTTTTACAAAGATTTATTTATGTATTTACTTGAGAGAGAGAGAGAGGGAGCATGAGCAGGGGGTGGGGCAGAGGGAGAGGGACAAGCAAACTTCCCACTGCGCCTGGAGCCCGGAGCCCTACATAACACAGGGCTTCATCCCAGGACCCCGAGATCATGATCTGAGCCAAAGTCAGACACTTAACTGACTGAGCCACCAAGGCACCCCAATTATCAGGCCAAAGTTTTAAAAGACAGATCCAGATGTGCAGCTTATGATTCCTTGGCTATTTAGGAAGGTGTGGGGCAGACAGTGTGTTCATTTAGTGTGTGACATCTGCTTTATAGACATAATTTTTGCAGCTGCAAGAATGGTTTCCATTTCACAGATGAGGGAGTTTCATCTCCAAGGGATGGGGTGGCCCACTCAGTGCCACGTGGGGAGGAGCTGGGCTTTGACACACAGGCCTGCTCAACTCAGCACCCACACGTGCTGTACCAGAACAAACTGCATGGAACCTGAAAACACAAATCTGTTCGCTGGGTGGTTCTGACTTCGCAAAGAACCACAGCAGTGTATTTCTCACCTAATGAGCTGATGGTGGGGGGGTTTCTCATTCCTAAATTCTAGGGAACATCAATAATCTTTAAGAGCATGTCTGATGAACTGGTTATTGCATACAGGGGACAAAAGTCGAATTTGGATTTCTCAGACATTACTAAATGGCAGTCCCTTTTGGAGGGGGCAGTCCCTTTTGGAGGGGGCAACCCCTGGGTCACTTGACTGCCATTTCTCTCTCTAGGTCACTTTCTTCTGATAAACTTTGAACATTGAAACATTTCTCCTCTGTTGTCATCATGAGAGGGAATGGGCTTATTTACAGCCTTTTATGGGAAAATGGTGTAGGACTTTTTTTTTTTTTTCTTTTCTATATTAGGAATCTCCCCCACCCCTCACCCTACACTGAGATGCAGTAACCAATCTCAAGCAATCTGAAAGAGAACCAAGGCAGGAAATGCATCCCTTAGAAGAGCATAACAGGAGAAGGGAGAGTCTTTATCCCTCCCTGTGGTGCAACTAAGCTCCAATAATGATATAATGATTGCAGAAGAATGTTGAAAATTATCAAAGTTAGGACTGGAACCTTTGAGGCCATCTGGAGACTCTTCTAGCTAAAGGTGTAGCTGAGTCTTCTTTGCTGGAAGATCCTCTGGGTGGGGAGGTCCCTGCATATCAAGGGGGCAGCCTGTTCCAATAACGATGGCATTGTTATTACAGTGAGAGGTTAAAAGCGAGGTTCTGCAGGAAGATTGCCACACTCGCATCCCAGCTCCACCCCAGCTTCATCCGTTGGCCCTGGAGTTCCATCCTCCACTTTTCTCCGTCCTGCTATCCTCCCCAGGGAGGTTAGGCTGCAAGGACGGGGCCTGAGATGCTTCAGTGTGTTTTCGGGCTTCCAGCTTTGGCCAGTAGGGAGCCCCGGAGGGGAGAGAGGAACAGCAGGGAAGTGGGATCAGGTTAGTTATTCGCAGGTCCCCTGCCAGCAGGTGGCTGTGGCAACAAAGGTCTCTGGTCCTGTTCTGCATATGGCCCTCACCTCTGGGTTCCCGTCACCTCCCTTCAGGACTAGGGCAGGTACTAGTGCTCTACTTCTACCAGCCCAGGGGGTCTGCACTAGCCCTTGGAGTTTTCCTACACCCTTCTCATATCCTTCTAAATAGTTCCTTGATTCAACTCTGCACAGTTTGCTTAATTTGAATATGCCATCTTTTTCTGGCGAGCACCTTGACTAATATGACCACTCACTATCTATGTAACATTGGGCAAATTCCTTAATCTCTGTTGCCCTCAGTTTTCTCCTCTGTAAAATGGGGTTAATAATAATAATATCTTCTGTAGAAGGTCAGTTAAAGGATCAAATGAGGTTATACATAGTATGGTACTTTGAAGATACAGCAAGGACTCGGTGAGCATTAGGGTAATACCACGGATCCTATGCAGTTCCTAGACACTACCTTGATTCAACTGTGGTAAGTCACTTCTCATAGTTGGGTTAGACCTTAAGTAAACAATCAATAAGGCAAAAGAAACAAAATCTCTTGTGGCAAAAATTAACTTTTCAAGTCTTTTAGTCACCTATCAGAGTACGGTACAGTATATTTTCGTGTGTGTGTTCAGTCCTGCAGAGTAGTTCTTATTTACGTTATATTTGAGAACCCTCAAGGTAGATCCGAGAAAGAAAAAATCTATGTGCAAACCCCAGAGCCTCCCATGCCTTCTGCTTTGGCCATAAGCGTGGAATCCCTAGAGGAGACAGAGATGCTAGAAAATTCAAAAACATTCCTGCTAGCTTGTAGGGTTGACCTTTTCCTGTTCTGTCAAGTCTCTGTCAACTTCACGCTGCTGGCTAGGAGACTTGCAGTTTGTTGTGAGGATAGAGGAATTTAGGGGATCGTATTTTAGGTGGCTTAGCAGAGGCTAGGTTTTCAAGTGGACTCAGTGGTACACCACGCACACCGCTGCTCCCATGTGTGGAGGCTGACCCTTTATTGAGCGCTCAAGATGTGCCAAGCTTAGCGCGAAGCATTTCCCACATATTATCCCATTTAATTTCACGACAATCCTGAGGTGGGTATTATTATGTTCTCCAGCTTTTAGATGGGGAAGCTGGGAACCTAAAGTGCCCAGCCTAAGGTAACATAAGAGTCTAATATGGGTTCAGGGCAGTATTTAATGCAGGTCTGCCTGACCCATAGCTGAGTTCTCATCTAGCACTGAGGCTGTGTGGTAGAGGGGCTCATCCTCAGTATTCCCTGCGTGTGCAACCTAAGAAGAGAGCTCTGTGTTTGCCTGATAGATTTTTTAGTTCCCTGTATTTGAAGAGAGGAGGGTCAACCTTGTATCGTGTCTTTCCAAAGGCTGAAACACCAATTAATTCCAACTACTTCTGGGTGCCATTTTGTTGAACCATCTCTAGTCCAGTGGCTATAGAAGAGTCGATCACCTGGGCACGTTTTTTAAAAATACCAGTTAAGGCCCCACCACAGGCTGATGGAACCCAAATCTCTGGCAGGTGGCCTGGGTGTGGTTATTTTCTAAAGAGCTCTCTCAGTGCATTCTAATGAGTGGCCAGTATTGAAAAGCACAGCTCCAGTTCGCTTTAAAGATGAAGACCTGGTGGGAATGTTGGGAGGGGCCCTCCAGTGTGAGAAAAGAGGGTTTGTTCCTCCTAGCTAATGGTTATTATCCAGAATTATCTGTGGTATATTCCACATGATTTAATAGGTCTTGTCTCCAAGAACAGCTGAATGCAAATGTGTCTCAAGGGTAGGGTGGGATGTCAGGGTTCCCAAACATGGTCATTTATAGAGAAGGTGGAACCACTTTTCCCATGTAATCTGGCCATGCTTGATTATTCACGTGCATTCTCTTAGGTTCTCAACACTGAAAACGCACGAGAGTGGATTTTTAAGTTTATTTTTATTGAGATATAATTGACAAAACACTGTTGAAGTTTAAGGTGCACACCGTGTTGATTTGATACACTTGTATGTTGCAAAATGATTACCACTGTAGCGTTAGCTAGCACCTCTCTCATGTCACATAATTATCATTTCTTTTTTTGTGGTGGAAATAATTTATACTTAGTCTCTGAGCAACTTTGAATTTATAATACAGTATTGTTGTCTATCATCACTTTGCTGTGCATTAGATCTCCAGGTTATTTACCTACTGGTTGCAAGTTTGTACCCTTAAATAACATCTTCCTGATTCCCTCACCCATTAGCCCCTGGTAACCACCATTCTACTCTGTTTTTAGAGTTCCGCTTTTTTTTTTTTTTTTTTTTAAGATTTTATTTATTTGTCAGAGAGAGAGAGCACAAGCAGGGGGAGCGGCAGGCAGAGGCAGAAGCAGGCTCCCCACCGAGCAGGGAGCCCGATGCAGGGCTTGATCCCAGGACCCTGGGATCATGATCTAAGCCGAAGGCAGACGCTTAACCAACTGAGCCACCGAGGCCCCCCTGAGTTCTGCCTTTTTAGATTCCACATATAAATTATACTATACAGTATTTGTCTTTCTATGTCTGACTTGTCTCACTTTGCGCGATGCTGTAAGAGTACTTTTTTAATTGGATGGTTTAAAACGTGAAAACAACTCCATCCCCTTTCCTCTGTCCTTTTATTTAGTCTGTGTTTATACACTGCCAGGTGCCTTGCTCTTGGCAGTGAGTGCTAATGAATGGTGCCGCTCGCTCGGCCCCACGCCTGTGTGCAGACACTGAGGGATTATAATGGAGGAGTTCATTCACACTCATCTTAAGAGGGGTGCTGGAGGGCTGCTGGGATCATTAATATCTAGGCCTGGGATAGATTCCCATGGCTTTGTTCTCTAGCTGCCACCTCAGCAGAAAAGGAAGTAAAATCCCTAACTTGTAAAGAGAAAACAAAACTATAAATGTCCTAAACCTGATAATTTTAGATACAAAACCCTTGGTAGGGTTAAAGAGAAGGCAGTGTCAATCATAACACGAAGGCGCAAGAAAGTAGTTTTTCACCTGCAAATTATTTTTAAACACATGTACCAGATTGCCTTAATTGAATACAGATCAGTACATTAATTTAATAACTGCAATTTTAAAAAGAAAACGCAAAATTAGAAGGGTTGTTAAGTAAAGGGTCCTAGGCTGATGGAGATGTAGATCTGGTTGATCTGATGGGGCAGACAGGAAGAGAGGAGAGCAGAGGGAAAGGGAGACATGGAGCAAGCTATGGACGGAGGAAGATGTTTGGACTCAGATATTGGGAAAGGGGTTGAAGGGAGGAGGTGGGCAGAGATTCACTTATTTATTTAACTTCTATTTAGTTCTTTTCTCCTCTTCGTGGTATTTCTCTTATCTGCCTATTCATCCTTGGATATTGTGCTCAAGAAACCATCCTCTGGAGACCCTTAGATTTAACGGAACAATCTTGGAGGGTTTACAGGGTGCCAGACTTTAAAGCGCTTTGCATATCTTTCACATTTCATTTCCTTCTCTTAGCACTGGGAGGTTGGGAATGTTACTCCCATGCAGCTTATGGGATGAGGAAAAGTTGAGGAATTTGCCAATTACTCCACTGTCAGGTGGTGACGGACCCAAGCTCTGGCGTACCAATGCCTGGCATGCAACTACACAGCGGTCCCTGTGGGACTGCGCTCCCCTGGCACGGTCCCCGGGATGAACTCCTAGAGATTCCAGGTTCTCGGCACACTGTGCGTTAGATCTCCAGGTTATTTACCTACTGGTTGCAAGTTTGTACCCTTAAATAACATCTTCCTGATTCCCTCACCCATTAGCCAGCCGCACTCGGCGTCTGACAAGGGTCCGCACAGCCCCGGGACTGAAGAGTACCTCCCCAGGACAGAAAACTGGGGAGACATGGAGGCGCAGACACTGCTGGGGTTCTGGGGTCCCGTGACCCCGCCCGGAGGAGCCTGGCAGGTTCCTAGCGACAAGCTAAGCACCGCTGACATCTCCCGGGAGCGCTTACACGTTGCAAATCTGTCAAGAGAGCGGGTTTAATTCTCACTGCGGCCCCGCAAAGGGGATTATTTTTTGGTCCCATTTTCCAGACGAAGAAAAGTGAAGTCTCCCCTCCCCGACAGTCACAGCGTGCGGCAGGTGCTGGAGGGGTAGGTGTCTGCTGCGTCCCAAAGATAATAAAATCTGCACGGATTTCGTCATTATTATGCAAAGCCGGCGGGGAGGCTCCGACCCTCCCCTGCCCGAGCCCATCTGTCTTCCGTGCGCCGCCCCCGGGGCTCAGAAGCCGAAGGCGAGCGGGAGTGGGTGGAGACGCGTCCCCCGCCGCTAGCTGGGCAGTCTCCCCGCGCCTTGCCAGCCAGCGCCCCCGAGGCCAACCTCCCAAAGCTTAAAAAAAACCACGGCCTCCCCAGCACCCCGCCCGCCGGCCGCCCCCCGGGAGCTGCATTAATATTAATCCCGATGAATAATTGAAGGCCAGAGATTTATTCGGGCCGCGGCGGGGGAGGGCGCGCAGCTGGGTTCGGCTGGGCCCGGCACCCGGGACGCGGGAGGATGGGGTGGGTGTGTCGCCCGCGAGGGGGAGCTTGCGGGTGAGCCTGCGGGTGAGCGCGGCGCCGGAGCGCGTGTGCCAAGGAGCGAGGGGGAGCGCCGGGGGCTGCTGAGCGAGGCGAGGACGGAGGGGCATCCCAGGTCTCCGGGCCCTGGCCTGCGCTTCGCCGGGCGCGGGGTGACCCGGGGCCACGCGGGCTTGAGGGGGAACAATAGCGACTCCTTAGATCCTCTGGGTTCCTGCCACCGGCTGCCCAGGCCTTCCCGGCGACCAGCGGGGCCTCCTTTCTTATTTGGCTAATTTATGGCGAGAGGCCGGGGTGGGGAGGGTGTGTGTGTGGCGGGGGGGGGGGGGGGGGAGGCACGGCAGAGGAGGGACCTCGTCTGGGGACGGGGGGCGAGGGGGCGGCAGTTAAAGGAGTCTCCCGAGGCGGCGGCGCGGGTGATGTCAGCTCTCGACGAAAATAGAGAGGGATCGCCTGCAAATCCCCAGCTGCGGCGGGGCTAAACCTCGCAATCCCTCCCCGGCGGCGCCGAGCCAGGGCGCAGCGGCCCGCCACCGCGTCCCCCGGCGCGCACACACCCGCACACGCGCGCACGCACGCACACACTCCCCTGCACCCCCGCGGCACCCCCCTTCCCCGGCCTCCCCCGCCGCCCGCCAGCAGCCCGCGCCAGGCCCCGCGCCGCGCATCGAGCCCCGCAGCACACGCAGGTGGCGGCGGCGGCCCGGCGGCCCGGGGGCGGCGCTGGCTGGCGGAGGCCACCCCCAGCCCCCCGAACGCCCCGCCGAGCGCCGGCGAGGCGGGACGCGCGCGGCGGAGAGCCGAGCCGCGGCTTAGCGCCGGCCCGAGCCTCCCGCGCGGGCTGAGGCACTAAAGGGCTTACCCGGGAGGGGGGTGGGAGGCGGGGAGACGCTCCCCCTTAAATAGCGCGCTCCGCCACTCGCCGGCGCTCCCGCCGCGCCAGCTCGCCCCGCGCCCGCCGCCGCCGGACCGCGCCGAAGAGGAGGGGGCGTTCCCCAGACCATGGCATCCACCGAAGGGTGAGGGGGCTTTTCTGCGGACCCGCGGGGGAGCGGGCGCGCGCGGGGGAGGGGGGGTGGCCCCTCATCCGGGATGGGGACCCGGAGACGTCGGCGCCGGGCCTCGGAGACGGTGGTGGCGGAGCGATGGCTTGGCTGGGGGTGTGGGATGGTGGGGAGGGGATTGGTTTTCCGTGGCGAAGCTAGCTGCTTAACCCTTTGAAGATGCGGGGGACGGACGACGGTTTTATTTGAATGAAAAGGGTACGGTGGAGGTGTGAAGAGGAGTCCGACGAGAGAACGCTCTAGAGGTTACTTTTTGAGATTGGGCACGGTGTGAGCGGCAGACATTGCCCGGGGAAGCAGCGCTTGGAGCCAGGCGCGGGCTGGAAGGTGGGGACCGGCCCGGAATGAATGAGCCGGGACCGGCGGCGCGAGGACTTGAATGTCAGCTTTGCAGAGTCGCGGGGGAGAAGCCCGGCCCGCACAGATCGCACCTTGCCCTTGGATGGCGGAATCTCCCTGGCCCGCTCTAAGGACGGGTGGAAGAGATTTGGGTACTTCCCGGGAAGAGGCGGGAAAAGAAGTGATTTGGGGCAGGGACAGGAGTCCCCCGATGCCAGCGGGTGAAGCGCTGCCTTCCCCATTCTGCCTGGGGCCGTGGAGTCCTCTCCTGCCTCATGAGGAGCAGGTGGAGGGAGAATGTTCCCAGAGGCAAATGACTGCTGCATTTAGCAGGAGGGAGATGGGGCTGCAACGGGCAAAAGGGTCCCTTGAATACTCACACCTCAAAGGAAGGGTCCAGAACAAGGTCCCTGGATGAGTATCTCCCAGGAAACTTCTGGCTTGGTAGAACCCAAAATAGGGATAAAAGGACTAGTTGGGGAGGTCAGCTCTTTGGTTAATTCACAAAATTGCACTGGCCACTTGCAAGAGATCACTGCATCCAAGTTGCGTGGAAAGCAGTTCCTCTGGGCACGGGTGAAGAATCCTTAGTGCCGCCACTTAACATAATTTCTCTCTAAGACATTTTACCAACGCCACAGGCTTGTTTTTTGGGAAAGACTCTCTAAGTAGGAGTAAAGAACTTGTTCCAAAGTCAGATCTTTAGATTCCAACCTCCAGCAAAAGGAAGGTATTTCCAAAACCGTCTCTCTGTGTTCAGGAGAAGGAACTCATCCCTTTTCTGTCCCCGGGACTCCTTCTGAAGGAGTCTGGCACCTTGCGGTAGCATGAGATTTCTTCTTTCTTTTCATTCTAACATTTCAGCAGTGTGGACTTTTTTTGATGATTATTTCTCCAAAAAAAGATACTCCAGAAAGACACGTGTGTACAAAGAAGGTGGTACATTGTGCTGAAACAGAGATCTAGAGTTAAATATTAAGAACCCATATGGCTCAATCTCAGAGCCTTTCCCTGCTGAATCAGTCTTTCATACGGGAAAAGATATAAAGGCATTTCTGGCTGCCTTCATGGCCCTTCTAGGCTTACCCCTGCGTGTAAAGGCTAGGTTCAAAAACATCTGTGAAAGAGGTGGATAATGGTTGTTTTTCAAATCCTGCACCCAACTCACTCCTTATTTTGAGAACCAGAGAGGGAAGGGAAAGGTTAAGGCAATAACAAAGACCCCCAAAGGTGTGTATCTCACCTCTGCTCTAAATGAGAGCTGTGAAATGATTTGACATTAAATACAGAGAAGTGATTTTCAGTATTTTTAAGATTCACAATCAATTAATGCAGTATCTGTGCATAGTTAAGAAAAGATGGGTCAAAAAAACCCCTTGTATTTAGGAGATGAAAGACCTGAAAAAAATTGAAAGGCTGGGGAACATAGCGAAATCTATGACCCATTATCATGTAAGAGCAGTAACTGATAAGCAGGTGACTTTTTCAGAAGCCTTGGTCTTGCTCCGTCTGTTCTGTTCTTCCATCTTTTCTTCCAGGACCATTTACCCGAGTACTTGGGTCGACCTCACATAGAAGGCGCTCTACAGGGATACAAACACATACATAGTCTGAGAACTGGCTTTTAGAGAGTCGGCTCCAATCGAAGACTTTGATTAGTAAATTTTCCTGTGGTTTGGTGAGATTCTCTTGCCTCTTCTGACATCTTTGATTGATGTGCCTTATAAACAGAAGTTCACGGAGAATCCTCAGGCCAGTTGCCTTTGTTGGCTTTTGCTTTCTACCGATGTTGAAGCTGTTTCTTTGAAACACAAACACATTGCTGAGAAGGAAGCAAAAATAGCAATACAGTTATGTTTTCAATACCTGTATTTTCAGTTCAACTCTGTTTGATCGAGAATGTTTGAGACATGGGAGAGTATGGTAAACTGGCCATTCTGGTTACCATTCCTTTGGTGATATAGTTACTGTCAAATACATATGCCGATTACCGATTAGAAGCAACAGTGACATCTTATGTTTGTTTAGCATCCTACTTGCAAAGCTTATTTGTGTATATCATCACATTTGATTCTTCCAATGTCTGTGAAGTAGGTGGCCCAATGAAAATGGGCTTTAAGAATAAAATGGTATAAAATTTACTGTCATCGTTCCAGGAAGATTCCAGGACTTGGCAGAACTTTGGGGTTACCACCTGGAAATGTCAGTTATCATCGAAGAGTGTACTAGGTGTGTCTAGTGCAGAAGATTACTGGCTTTCTCTCAAACCTTTGGCATATACACCCTGCAAACTGCCTTTTGGAATCTTCTTGTGATCAGCCTCTGCACTCGTCGGTCTTTGCCTTCACAAAGTATACTCAAAAGCGGTTTGGTTATTTGAGGTTTCTGATTATTTGCAGCCGGGATTATTAGTATCCATAAAAGCCAACAGTGGACTCTTTGGTAGTTCCCAGGCCCCAAGAGGTATTTTCTTGCAAAGCAACGTCTAATTAGATAGTTGAGCACTCTTTTTTTTTCTGGCTCCCCAGACATGGCTAGAGTTATGGTTTTAGGTCCCTGACCCAAATTGGAAAGAGATTATAAGTAGTTGGTGGCAGACAGGCTAGGGTCAATTATGGACTGAGTTATATTGGAGTGCCTAGATGTTGTGGAGGTGGACATTTTAGAAGTATGTTCTGGGGGGTGAAAGACTGCTAAGTCTCCCTGTTTGTCAGGAACCCGCAGCGATCTGTCTTCTGATCAGTTCCCAGGAGCCAAGGGGTCAGGGCGAAAGCCAACCACAAGGGCTTGGGTTTCAGTTTGACTAAGGAAGCAAATGAAACAGAAAACTGCTGACAGCAGAAAAACCCTGGCAAGGGAGACCTCTGGATTTATTATTTCAAGCAAACAAAAGCAAAACATAACGATTGCCGTCTCCCTCCTCCCCTCGGGAATGAGGCTGAGGTCAGTGGGAGGAAGAGCTCATGGAGTGGACTTATTGGAAAGCAAGTGGAGGGCATGGGGTTTGGGGCCCAGAGGGGTTTGCATATTGCATGCCTCAGGCTTTGCTGCTGTTTTCATTTCTCCTTTAGAAGAATATAAAAATCAGCCTCCTTGGGTAAAAGAGATAATAATGGAATTATGAAAAAGCCATTTCATGTTTACTAAGACAGCCTCTTGTGAGGGACTGAAAGCTCAATTCTAACAAGAAACAATTTCTAAATCCAAACTGCATTTCCACCAAACGAAGTAGAAGAGCCAGGGTGTTAAAAAACCAAAAGACAGGTCTGCCCATCAGTATCAATGGCCGCTTCTTTTGCCCTTTTATACAACACGATTAGGTGATGTCTCCTTTCGCTTCAAATTTAAGGAAATTGTTAGACAAGGAAAAGTGCCTAAGAGGTAGCGCTTTGGCTGCAGAAACCAGCAATATTTAACAGCTACGAGTGAAATTTCTGGGTCATTGTGCCATAAATCCTAGAGATCTAGGATTGCAAAGCTTTTCACGGTTTGAAGCTCAACACAGGTTGATTTCAATGTAAATTCCCCGGTCCCCACCCTCCTTTAAGACTGTATTACCAATGCCCAGATGTCTGGTTTTCCCCCATTTAAAGGCAAACGAAATTGTTTTCCATGCTGATTTTTCCCCCAAGGGACTGGCTAGTCTCTGGATCTAACTGAATCTACTCTTCATGTCAATGACCTGCGATGATTATTTTAATCAAATAAGACACCAATAATTTAAAACCTTCTAGCAATAGTAGACAGGAGTATCCCTCTCTAGATAAAATTCTAGTTTTGCTTGTGTTTTAAGAACTTGTCCTTGAAGTCTGAAAAAAAAAAATCGAACAAATGACATACACCGCTTTGCTTGCAGCCTTGTCTGTTTGCTCTTAACAGCTTGTTGGGGGCAAGCAGAATGTTTCATAGCAAGGGTTTTAGAAGCCAGATTACGGCAAATCTCTTTATTTACCAGATCCTGTACTTGCTGTCTCCTCCCTCTGCCCGCCCCTCACCCCTTAACGCACCAAGTGCCAAGTCCTTGGGATGAATTCATTAAAGGAGTGCTTAAAAATACCTCATTGCTCCCATTTCCACGTGCTCCATCATTGATTGGAGGCAGATGGGCCGCATATTTGTCAGCAGAGTAGAAAAGGACTAGCATCTCGTTATAAATCTCTCTGGTTGGCTTCAAGTGATGGCAGAAGAGACAATGGGCCAGCCGAATCAAAGGCAAATGGAGAAAAGGGAAGATCCTCAAACTTTTAAAAAGGATAACTCATTTTCTTAGTGCTTTGCTTTTTTTTTTTTTCCAAAATGGTTGGTTTTCAACAGTGTTGCTATTTATTTACTTACCTTTCACCGATGTATCTATTTAATTTTCCATATAGATGAGCAGGTACAACGGCTGTCCGCCGAACCGTCTGGTATTTTTGGCAATCTTGGTAGCTACTTTGGATGATAGACTCATTGAGCAAGGGCTGTCCTTTAAAGATGGGATGAACTCTGTTTTAGTGGCTGGACTTGGTCTGTGTCAATCCTGGCTCCTAGGATGCATGATGGTTCATGTTAAAGACCTTGAGTGAAGTCCCTGGAGACAAGGAGGGAGATGTTTACCCTCCCACACACCCCTGTAGTGTTAGAGGCTTTGTTTAAATCACCAAGAGTACTTTCTTCTGTTACATTTGGTCAGAGGGGCCATCTGTTACTCGCCCTTCGTCATCTGGCACGGGACCGTCTCTCGTGTGCTCCTGCCATGGTGGGTTCCCAGGCGCTGTGCTCTCAGGATCACAGGGCTGGTGGGAAGGTTGGAAGTGGGTCTGAGGCTCGTCTGCATCCCAAGCGTTGCTCTTCCCACAGCACTAGCCATGAGGTACTGGATCACTGCAGATGGTATGTGGCCCCCAGACAAGTATGTTCTTGGCTTATGCAGGATTTTGAAAATGTTAGAATTATTTGCTTATAAACCTCTTTCACCTGAAAAAGGAATCCTGATTCTGGCTTCTGGCAAACATTGGGAAATCTGATGGCAAATGATCTGTCCTTTTGTGTTGGTACAATTTATTGAGTGATTACACCCCTGTGTTGTTTTAAGCACTTTATATGTATTAATTTATTCAGTCTCCACTGCAATGTGATGCACAAGACCTAGTATCATCCCCATTTTACAGGTATGGAAATTGAGGCATAGAGAGATTAAGGAATTTGCCCAAGGTTTCACAGTTGGTGGCAAAGACAAGCTGTAAATCCAGGCAGCCAGGCTCTGGCAGCCTGGGCTCTAGCCGTTAGAGTACACTGCTTAGTCCCGCTGGGGCCAAGTGGCTTTTGCCGGAGATAGGGCATATGGCTTTCAGGTTGGGCACAGTCTTTTCTGAGACTCCTGGCGCATGTTGCCTGCTCGACCTCTTACCTCTCTAAGGCAGCCTTTGAGAGAATGAAAGCTTGGGTTCTGTCCTCTTCCGGACTGCCACTGCCCAGTGGTTGTGAATTGGGGGAATTCTTCAAAACCCATCTCTAGGACATGAAAGGTAATTCCAGCCACCTTTTCTTGTTAACCCTTTAACCACTACCTTCTTGTTATTTCCTTTAACTTTGGTCTGGGTTGTTCCTGATGATCAGTTCTTTTGTAATTATTGGTTGTCAGGATGCCAGTAACACAGTCTTATCCAGATACAGTGCTCTGAAACAGCCCAGGCAGGGCATGACCACATGGGTCCCCTCCTTCGGAATACTGAGCCTTGGGCATGCACTTGGGCAAATGTAGCTGAGTATTTTATGGCTCTGGAATTTATCCTTTCCTGTATGATTTTAAGCATAGTGGTTTAGGGTTGTGACATCACTTACCCACTTTCCTAAAACAACTATTACCCTGTCCTTTTAGGAGTAGGGCTGATATATATATATTTGCAACATATGCAAACAGTGATGACTAGAGATGTCTTTTAAATTGAGGAAGAAATTTTTCAGAGGTCTTATTGTTGTGTATTTAAGCACAGTTTGCTGATTACTCAATAGGTGGCAGTAAATATCAGCACTTTGTCCAGACTGGTGGTTTGACTCCCTTTGGAAGCCCCTGGGTTCTTGGGGACCCCCAAGTCCCACAGCATTCCATTCTTTTTTCATTGGAAAAAAAGTGTCTCCACCAAATGTATCATTTAGTATTTGTGAGACAATTGTCATATATCAGCAGTGTTTATAGATAACAACATAAACAAAATATAAATAAGACCATTCATTTGAATTTATTCCAAGTCTGTGTGACTATACATATATGATTTCATTAAATCCTTGGAAAATTCCTATGGAATATTATGCTCATTTTACAGATGGAGAATCTGAAGCTTTGAGGAATTTTGATTTTAGGCTGTTATTGGGGGCTTTTTTTTTTTCATCTAATTCTACTGTGTTTCAAAGTATGCACATTTTGCAGTTATTTCACATTTCCTTAAAATTTCAGTGTTCCCTTTGTTTGTTTGTTTTAGCGCCAGTGGGTAGATTCAATCATTTTGGTCAAAGGAAATAAGATAGCCGAGTGTCCTTGCAGAAAGAGATGATAAAGAATTTAAGAGACAATGCACAAGAAAGATGTCAATGATTACAGAGAAGTTAACTTATCTTTGAATGGAGATGTGACATTAAAGAAGATGCCGCCATTAAAAAAAAAAAAAAGAGGGAATAAGTTTAGGCAACTGAGAACAATGGTCAGACCCCAGCTTGTAGACATCAAACCAGAGAATTTCAAGTAGAAGAAGCAGTTGCAGTGCATGGAGGGAGGTGAGGTAAAAGAAGACAGGTAAAACAAGGAAAGCATTCTTTTCTGTTAGGTATCAGGCAAAGCCAACTGCTGCAAACCAAATGTATTTTTGTTTTTATCTCAGTCTGTACTTAAAAGGGCAGTTGTGATCTGATAACCAGCTTTGTTAGGAAAGTGGATGGAAGTCAACATGAACAAAGTACAATTAGATAAACTTCTCTAGAGGTGAAATGGATGGATATTAGCTGACGACACTCATCTCAGACACACGGAGGGGACTCATGGTCCCTGGGGAATGGGCTCAGCTCTTATTTTTTTACATTTAGATGGAACTTATGGTCTGGAAAAAGTAAAAAATAAGTTTGGGACCAATTTCTAAGAATCGAATAGAGAGTATAGGATTATAGACTGAGTCTATTTCCCTGGTGTTTCTCTGGGATTCAAAGTCATCAATCAGCAGACATCCTAGGCTAGAAGCTCTGAAGGGATCATCGATTTTTTGATCATGATTAATTGCTAACATTTCAGATGAAGAGCTAATCATTTGTCGAAGTTTACCTATTAGTCTGAGAATATTCAGATTTGGATTCTTTTCAAGACACTGCTACACTGGGTTTGAGGCATTATTGCTGGTCGGTCTGGGAAGCACTCTGAGGTGGAGACTTGTGTACATGAAGTTTATTGAGGGGAGCTGGCAGGCATAAATCCCTGCGGAAGAGGGAAGGAAGAATGGGTGGGCAGGGGGACTTGCCTTTTTTCTTGTTAACCCTTTAACAAGAAAAAAAAAACTGCATTGTTCTGTTGAAACAGTCCCATCAAAGGGCTCAGCCCATCCCACAGGAAGCTCTGGTGCAGGGATGTTTCTTTAGAATGATCCTGAATGGAGAAAAGAGGTCTGGCCTTTCTACCGCTGCATTAACCAGCTGCTGGATCTGGGCTGTGCTTGGGCAGTGGGCATGGCCCGGGGTGAGTCCAGGGCTAGGCTTAGGGGGCGCTATAGTCCATAAGCGTCATTTACCAGCACTGTCAGCCGCTGGGGGAATAAATCTTACAGTCCTGAAGGTGGGAGCATGGGAGTCTTGCTGGCACACCGCAGCATCCATTGGTGACTCCAAATTAAAACACTTGAGCGATAATAAAATAATGGGTACAGTTGCCTTTGATCTGAATATCCAGGCCTCCACAAAGCTATTATCTGGAACAAAATGCTATACCTTAAAAGAGTATGTGGTTGGGGGGAAAGGGTGGGGAGAATGAGTAGACATCACCTTACCCAGGTTTAGCTGTGACCCACGCAGCCCCCAGAGACGGATGACAGAAGCTCTTCTCGTCACTCCGGAACTGCCAGAAGTTTCTGGTGCAACAGGAGGATGGTTATCTGAAATTGCTGCCTAGGAAAGTGTTCTCAACTCTGGTTATTGGAAGGGGCCAGAAAGAGCAATAGATAAATATATTGGGGAACCAGTGTAGAGCTATTATTGATACTTCCAGTGTTGACAGCAACTGTTTCTATATTCCTACTAGTGTATTTCCCATGGAGTCCTTACCTTGGGAAAAGGTGGGCAGTGAACTGGATAACCCTTTTCTGGAATATCTACTGTGTTGTTCTGTTGATTCAAGAGCTCATGCATTCTGTCCACCTGCAGCTAAAGGTGCTTTTACATTGATATGTCTCAGCTCTATTCCCTTGGCAAATATTATGTTCAGAGATGAAAGGGTACTTTTATACATAATCTAAGACCTTGTAGATTATACTTTTACAGACATTTCCCCTTACTCTCTCATCGTAGCTGGCTCTGCTCTCTGAGACCAGGGCATTGATTATCAATGTGTTTGTGTTTTTATTAGCACAGCAACTTAATTCAAATGGCTTACTTCTAGAACAGTAGAAGGTAAAACAAGCCAACATTGAAAATTGTCTTTCTTTTCTTTACCTCTTTTAAAGAGTTTCAAATCTATTATTTACTGTAGCAAAAAGATACCGTGCATGTTTCCAGTATTTGGATAAAGACAATACTGAATCAGCATTTAGAAAATCCATTTTGTACATAGAATTTAACTATCAGCCAAATAAAGGGGTATGAAGGATTCAGTCTTCACTGTCAAATTATTTTTAACAAAAATTTTTAACATTTTGTCCTCTGGATCAGTGGCTCTATCCCCATAACAGTGACAAGAACAACAACAAAAGTAGCATTATTGGGCGCCTGGGTGGCTCAGTTGGTTGAGCGACTGCCTTCGGCTCAGGTCATGATCCTGGAGTCCCTGGATCGAGTCCCGCATCGGGCTCCCTGCTCGGCGGGGAGTCTGCTTCTCCCTCTGACCCTCCCAACCCTCCCCCCTCTCATGTGCTCTCTCTCTCAGTCTCTCTCTCTCAAATAAATAAATAAAATCTTTAAAAAAAAAAAAAGTAGCATTATTAAAAAACCAAAACAAAACCAAAAACCTCCCCTAAGCCTCAAATATTACAGAATGGCATAAAGTAAAGAAGTAAAAGAATGCCTCAACCCTGCTCTCGAGAATTACTCATTTTTTGGTCTGTCCTTTGAGACATTTTTCTATGGCCATACAAACATCCTGTTGTTGATATGCAAATCATACCATCCTATACAGACTGTTTTACAGCTTGCTTTTCACTTCATACCTCCAGGGGTATGTGGGTTGAGAATGGGTGGAGAGAAGCAGAATGCAATTTTTTTTTTTTTTTTTCCCCAGGAGTGGCAATCAAGGGGAGGATGGGAATAGGAAAGTAGATGCAGGAGAGATTACATTTTGGCTTATTTGTTTCAGTTTTAGGCTGGGTACAAGGTAAGCATGTTCATGTGCTAAGGGAAAGGTTTGATTAGTGAGGGCGATGTCTTCTTGAGTACCGTTTGTGGAAGCTGATGAAAGAAAGAATTGGAACTAGAGGGTAATTCATTGCTTGCTCTGAAGGTTCCTGCAGAGGAGGGCAGGGTGGCTCTGTGAGTCCTTGGCCGTGGTTCCTATAGTCTTCTTATTTGACCAATCCCACAGCCCATGGCGTGGGGTAGGACAACTCAGGACAGAGGGGGAGAAAAAGGTCACCTGCCTGGCCTGCCAGATCTGGGCCTTCCACCCTCATGATCCATGGAGTGATGGATGGGGCAGCCAGCTAGAGTCGGATAGATTTTAGTAGTGATTGTCTTTATAGTTTAAGATTTAACTTCTGGAAGCCTTTCTAAGTCTCCCTAGCTGGGATTCTTCTCTTTCTCCCCAAGGGTTCATTTGTAATCTTGGGTGGCTGGTGAAATTTCTTTGGACTCATTCTCGATCCCCATTTTCTCTGCTCTGCGTTCTCTTTGGATCACTTCTTGGGCCTTATCACACCACATGCATATTGAAAACTCTAAAACATATATTTCTAGCTCAGACCTCTTCTCCAAGCTCCAGATTCATATCTCCTATCATCTAATTGACATCTCCCTTTGTGCGATGCATAGACATCTCCAAATTATTGCGCGTACAATGGAACTCTTGATACTTCTTCCTGCAGCCGTAACCCTATGCCCTCCCAAGTTTCTCCCTTCTCAGTAGATGACACTGGCATCCCTCTGGCCATTCAGAGTGAGCGGTGTAGGTGTTACCCCTGTTTTTTTTTTTCTCTTCCGTCAGCCCCAACCTACAAGCTTTCCCTGTCCCATCTCCTAAATGTAGCTTTGCCACCACCCTCACGTCTGCTCGGACAACGGCATGGCTCTATTGGAAACTCCACAGCCTCCTAACTGTCAGTTCCTCAACTACCCCCCTGGTCTTGCCCACCCCCTTAGGGCCCATTCCCTTTGTCTGGACCACTTCCCACCCTCCGCCCACCGCCATTCTTCAATTGGCTGGCACCCTTTAATCCTAGAGCATCCTTCAGTTCTCCGTGCGGACACCATTTCCTAGAGAGGTCTTCTCCCATCCCTCCAAAAACCTCATCCCCCTTTCTGAGCCCCACGTCATCCCCTTTGTTTGCTTCCTTCACGGCATCAGGTGTAGTGTTTAAATATTTTATTTATTTACCTTCTGGTTTGCCTCTACTTCCCTCACCAGCATGGAAGCACTCTGGCAGCTGGTCCGTCATCGCCTCTCCCTAGATCCTGACACCGTGCCCTCAATAAACATTGATTGATTGAATGCGTGTTGGCCTCACCCAGCCTGGGCATGCAGGGAGGGCTTCTCAGAAGAGGAGACATTTGAGCTGGGTCTCTTCCAGGGAGTTTGTTCCTGTTACACTTTGTTCAGCCCTCTCTTACAGCGCTTTATGCTAATAGTGTGTGTTGCCTCGTCTATCTGCTCACCGTCCTGGTGTCTCTCTGAGGATCAGGACTGCATTCCTTTCTTTGTGCCTCGGTTTATTATCATTATCACGATGCATGTGGGTGTAATCGAGTTGTCTAGCTTGGGAAGGAGACCTGCTAGGGCATACAGAGGCCAGAAGGGGATGGTTTATTTTATTTATTTATTTATTTATTTATTTTTAATTTTTTTAAAGATTCCATTTATCTATTTGACAGAGAGAGACACAGCGAGAGAGGGAACACAAGCAGGGGGAGTGGGAGAGGGAGAAGCAGGCTTCCCGCTGAGCAGGGAGCCCAATGCGGGGCTCGATCCCAGGACCCTGGGACCATGACCTGAGCCCAAGGCAGGCGCTTAACCCATTGAGCCACTCAGGTGTCCCCAGAAGGGGATGGTTTTAAGGGGGCATCCGGGCCAAAGTGGAGAGAACACGTCCTTTTGCTTCTTGGGACAGGTCCTCTTTTTAAGGTTCTGCCCAGCAATCAGTAACCAGACTTTTGACTGCTAGGTGTTGCTAGGGTTCAGGTAGTTTACAAGAACAGCTAGTTGGACAACAGCTCATCTTGTGAAGCCACAAATGTATTTGTCATAACCAGTCATGTTCCTGTGCTCTTGTCTGGGAAAAATTACAAACTCCTGTCACTGCAGCTGTCTTAAAAATGCAGTGAAGTTGAATCAGATGAGACTTTTGAGCCCCAGCCCCCCATCTTTCCCAAGGACCACCTGACTCCTCTCAGAATGGTGTCTTTCTGGTCCTTTTCCTTGTGCCTTGTGAAGGAAAACAAGGAGAAGCAAGCATGAATATGATATTCAGATACAAAGAAAGATTTCTTAAGTCAAAGATGATGTTTAAATTGCATCAGTGAATAAAATCCAAGGCTCAATAGTTCAATTGCTTATAGAACTGATTTAGAAAAAGAAAAGTTACTGAAAGCTGACGTTATTGTTAAATTAATGCTTTTTAATTTTTAAAGAGATTCTGTATGTATTTAATCATTCCCAATAGCCTTCTCCTCTCTGGCTTCCTATTGTGGTTGGAAAGAAAAGCCATGAGTCTAGAAATAATACATTTTGTAGTTGGTATATGTGTTTTCTGGGAGCCTGAATAAAAACGTTTGGTGTTTTCTCTATTTCCTGAAGTTAAGTTCTTCTCTGGAGTTTTCTGGTGGCGGGACACGTTGAGGGGTATTTGTTGTGCCCTGGTGGGATAAGGGAATGAAAACTCTGGCATCTTCTTTCTTTCTTTTTTTTTTTTTAAGAATATTTATTTATTTATTTGACAGAGAGAGACACAGCGAGAGAGGGAACACAGCTAGGGGGAGTGGGAGAGGGAGAAGCAGGCTTCCCGCTGAGCAGGGAGCCCGATGCGAGGCTCGATCCCAGGACCCTGGGACCATGACCTGAGCGGAAGGCAGACGCTTAACGACTGAACCACCCAGGTGCCCCTGGCATCTTCTTGACTCTCAGTAAGAATTCTGAGATTGGGGGAAGGGCCAGTTTGTGAAAGCCCCTTCCTGAGCCTTATGGGAAAGTCTTCAGCTGAAACCACCCTCATCATCCTATTGGCAAAAGCTGGATTCCTCCTGGATTCAGGGCCAGGGCATTCACACTGCGGTGTTGGAGGTAAAAGTAAGAATCAAAACAGGACACTGTGTTTTCTAGTTTCCTCAGGCATGGAAGTCATTATTAGTGGGGAGGACCAAGCGGACACGGATCATGTTTTTACTTTATTTGCTTTCTCTTTCCCTCTGAAGACTCTCAGTGGGTTTCCAGGAAAGTAAAACCCAGATCCCACGCAATCTGCCCATAAACTGTTCTTCTGCAATCAGGACTAAACCAGTTTGTCCAGAAGGGGGCACTGTGGAGCCCCACGTAGGCTCGCTGCGGGGCAATGGTAATTTTCCTGCAGCCTGAAGCCAGAGCCAGAGGGCAAATTGCCTCTTTCCCAGGCCAACACCAGCTGTTGTCTTGGTTTTTAAGAAAGGAAGTCCTACTGCTTTGATTATTTACATTTCAAGTGACCTGGAGTTGCTAAGTCACTGAAGGGACCAGAGCTCCCCGGCCCCCTGGGCTACCCCTGGGACGAGAGGTTGAGAGAGAGAGTTGACAGCCGTCTCATTTACCATCCTGGTCTTGGGTCCTCGTCCACGTCATCAGCCACCTGGCTTCTCCTTGAGAGTCATCGGTGCCGATGGAAAAAGAGTCGCTGGTTCCAGAGTTCCGGTATGTCCAAACTGGTTTTGTCTGGGTTGTTGACAGACTTTTAAGGTGAAGGGGCAACTATCGGGAAGAGGAGAGGCCTTTAACGAGGGAGCAAAAGACACTCAAGGGATTGAAAAGTACATTTTGAAAGGGCTGGAACGGCCCCCAAATAAGCAGCGCGAGAATGGGAGTATGACAAGAGTGATCCCTCTTTTCAAAAGGTTTAACCAGCCACCCCGGGAGGCCAGCTTGTATTCCAAGCCCGTTGGAAGCAGGAACAAAATTAAGACAAGCGTGAAAATGCGGTGTGTTTGTTACAGGGCGCGCTCCCTTGGGAGGAGGCCGGAGAGGAGTCAGGGACGTAGGTCCATCTGTTTGTCTCCAGAGGGCTTCCCTCTCTACCTTTGAGCTAGCCGCTGAGGCTGGCCAAGACGTTCCCATGTTTTCAGGCAGCAGGGAAATCACAGTTCCATCCAGCTGTGACTTCAGTGACGAATCAGGGCATTTTACATTACCCTTTGTTTCTTCTGTCATGGAACCACAGGGTGTTTGTTGAATGAACACACGAAAGCAGTCAAAAAAACTCCCTGGATGAGTTCTTTACGATAATAATTTCTGATTCCTGCTCCAAGAGAATCTGGGATCAAGTACCAAGAAATGCAGGGAAGCTTCAGGGCCAGCTTCACGGGCCTGTGATGGGCAGTAGCACAGGGCCTGCGCTCAGAAGGGCCTGAGCTTTGGTTTAACGCTCTGCAGTCACCATCTTAAAATTCTTAACAAGGGGCCTCGTGTTTTCAGTTAGCACTGGGCCTTGCGAGTTATGGGGCCAGTCCCGCAGGGAAGCCACATGTGTGCGGGTCTATATGAAATACTATTAATGGTGGCAGTGAACATGATGGAGAGGGTGACCTTGAGGATATCTCATCTCTTGCAGTGCACTCAAATATTCCAGTGAGGAGATCTTTTGCATAAAACAGCTTCTGGGCACCAGTGTTATAAGGGTGTGTTTTATACTCGGAAAGACCCACGCGAAATTTCCCGTCCCACCACTTATGAGCAGTATAACTTCAGGGAATTAATTAACCTCTCTGAGACTCTGAGTATTTGTCTATTACATAGAGACAATATCAGCCAGTCGATGGGGTTTGGGTGTGCAGCACTCCAGATGGTGTCTGGGACGTGGAGGACCCCCAGTAGTGGACACTGTCATTCTTCTCGAAAGAGCATTACTGTATTACTGTAATCACTAACTGTATTACATTACATTACTGTATTACTAACTGTTGAAGTTAGCTGAGGCTATCCGCTCAGCCTCCTGACTTTGCACATTAGATTGTTAATACTCAGTGCACACCCACAGCTATGTTTGCTAATTCGTTCTCCGAGCGCCACAGGTGGTAAGACGAGAAAGTAGGTCCTGGACTTTGATCTCACGGGTGCTGTGTTAGTATTAGCGTAGGTTTGTTTGAAGGCTTTTCTCTTACGTGTTTTTAACCCTTGAACTCACAACACTTCTGACTCGAAATGCATGGTGGCTTTTCCAGCATGCCCCTAACTCTCTGACAGCCAGCCAGGTGCCCGGCAATTCAATTCAATTCTGATGCTACCTACCTGAAATTAGTTTCAGATCTCATAAGCAGAGGGCTCAGTCCCACCAGACTGCCCCCACTTGGATGCCAGTGGGGAGCCCACATTGTACTTCAAGCCGACTGGCTGAGCATTCAGGGGGTTCCCACAGCCCCCTTTGCAGGTTTGATAATGCTCTAGGATGACTCACACAACTCAGGGAAACCCTTTACTTATGTTTCCCAGTTTATTATAAAGGACACCACTCAGAAGCAGCCAAATGGAAGAGATGCGTAGGAAAAGGAATTGGGGATGGGACATGGTGCCCTCTCTGGGGTCACCACCGTCCCAGCACCTTGATGCCTTCACCAACCCAGAAGCTCCTGAAGAGTCATTTAGGGTTTTCTATAGAGGTTTTGCCTTATAGGTTGATTCAATCACTGCCCATGGGTGGTTAACCCAGTGTCCAGCTCCTCTCTCTCCCCAGAGGCTGAGGGGTGGGGCTGAGACATAAATAAATAAAACATAAAAAAATCGTATGCAGCAGCTGAGCACTAAAAGATTTCTGTATGATTTTTTTAAGGGAAATCAAGTAGTTAGAAAGACTTCTGTGTTTTTCTTTCCTTTTTTTAAAAAATGTTATCTCTGGGGCACCTGGGTGGCTCAGTTGGTTAAGCGACTGCCTTCAGCTCAGGTCATGATCCTAGAGTCTTGGGATCGAGTCCCACATCGGGCTCCCGGCTCAGCGGGGAGCCTGCTTCTCCCTCTGACCCTCTCCCCTCTCATGCTGTTTCTCTCTCGCTCTCTCTCAAATAAATAAATAAAATCTTTAAAAAAAAAATTTAAAAAAAATGTTATCTCTGTTAAATTTTCATGGGACTCTGATTTTTCAGGGATGAACCTATATGATTTGTGGCAGGAGTAAAGCCATATGAAGGCACCATTCTGTAAGGGTGGAGAGTTTATCCATAACAAATTTATTCATTATGTAGGAAATCCACACTGGTTAGATACAAGCAAGCTTAAAAAAAAAAAAAACACCTATTCTGTTACTAACCGGCGATAAATATCTTTCACATTGGTGTATTTCATTTCAGACTAAATGCGTATTTTTAATAAAAATGGAAGCACAGCCTACAGATTGTCTTATAAACTAATTTTTTGACTTGGCAATGTGTTACGAACATCTGTTAATAAGTAAATTGATAAACTTTTATAATTGCTGTGGTTTCCGTTTTGTGGACGTATTATCACTTTTGAAACCAATCCCCAATCGTCAGATATTTAGCTTGTTTCAGATGTTTCACTGTTATAAAAGTCCTTGTGTATATGCCTATGCAAACCTGTCTCATTATTTCCCTGGGGTAGATTGCTAGAAGTGGAATCGCTGGGTCAGATGGTATGCACATTTATCCTCTCCGCAGTAGCTCCCAACTGTGCAGTGTCTGGGTGGGGCTAGGAGATTCGAATGACCGCATGCAGTTGTCTTTTTGAGTGTACTTCACTGCAGTGACTGTTAATTGTAGTTGTAATATAGAACGGCTCTGGGGTTCGCTTTAATTCCTGGCAAAACACGTGAGCCAGGTGTAGACAAAGAAATGTCTTTTCTCTGCACTTGGTTAAAAAAATTTTTTTTCCCCTGTCTTGGCATTTTATATGTTATGTATCCTCATTCACATTCCACATCAGTCTAGACTGAAATGATCCCATTCTTTTTGTTTCAGGGCTTTTGCACAAATTGTAGAACACTCTTAAGATTTCCTTTTCCGGAACTGTGCAGAGTTCATACTGCGTTTTTAAGGGGTTAGCTTTCCTCTAACAAGTGCTTTTTGTAAAAATAAATAAATAAAAATAAATAAATAAATAAATAAAAATACGGCCCTTTTTACTGGGGCAGGCTTCTTCCTTTCTGCCGTCCTTTTGCTTCCCCTGGAAGGAGCTGAATACCCCTTCTAGTTTGAGGACGATTAGATGGTCTGACAAGCCGTGTACAGCTGGAAAAGTCATCTTCTGCAGTGTAGACATTGCTATGCAAGGTTTGCCTCTCACATCCTTAACCTTCCTGTCTCAAGATCCAGCCCTGCCCCTTACCCCAGCCACCTCCCCACCTCCAGTTGTGGTCATCTGGATTTTGTACCCAAGTTTTATGGAAGTGACACGTACATAAGAATCCGGCAGGGAGAATCATCCAGTTGGGCTTCATTATCTGGGTAGGTCAAGCTCAGCGTTTTGGGTCCGAGTAATTAAAAGTGCTTGCTTTGGTTTCCCATCTTGGGAGATGCCTGGAAGGGGGCTAAGTGTCTGTTAAAGGCCAACTCTTGACTTCCTTTCGGCTGAAGGGAAGGACAGTGATTCAGGGAGTAGGGGAAGAAGAGAGAGGAGTGATAAGGACATGCTAAGGGTCAATGTAGATGGGGTTGCTCTTTCCAGGCTGGTAGGCACAGACTGTGGCTGAACATTTTTATTTTGGAAGTAACTTGCAGGCTGCAAATAAACGCTCACAAAGTCTCTCCTCGAACTGGGTAGTGACCCAGGCATGGGCGGGCTCTGCAGGGCTGGTGTGGCGTCCTTCCTTCCCGCTGGCAAAGTTCTGAATGGGCTCTCTCTAAAAACGCAACATACTCTGTTCTCTTGGGTTTCACAGCTCCATGGAGCTGAGAGGAGGCTAAGCTTTCTGCTGCTTAGGGTAAGACTTTGCCTTTTTTTTTTTTTAGCTCTCTTAAGATGAGCTAACTCACATCACTTCTTAGAGATAGTTGGGCGGTGGTATTGTTTTTTATTACCTGACAAACTGCGGGCCCCAGATATCTCTTTGATCAGGCTTTACTTAATGCTATGTGTGGTTGCTGTAGGCTTAAGCTCCTTTACACTACTCACCATGGGTAGCACTTCAACTCTGGGCTCTGTTTCCTTGGCCAAACGCAGACCATATTTTTGTTCCATTCCCTTCAAAAGTGAGAGTGGTCAGTGCAGGTGAAATTGTACTGGAAATGAATGCCGAATGGGCTTCGATGGCATGTCAAGGAAAATAAAGTGTTTCTACTTGCTGTCACTGTGGACTCAGAAGGTTCCAGAACATTTGGCCTAGCCCCCTCATTAGGCTGAGGCCCACAGTCAAAGTGGGTTACGGAGACCTGGGTTTTAGTCCTTGCTCTGCCACTGGCTTCTGGACCAGAAATCTATCTATTATATCTCATTCTTTTTCCTGTCCAGTATGTGAGCTTGAGAAGGCATGTTGCCCACTTCACCTGTGTTCTTTCCTGCACCTTGGACCTCCGGTCCCCCCGAAGCTTGCTGTTCTGGGGTCCCTGGGACTGTTGTTCCCGGGCACCATGCTGCTCCCTCTGCAGTCTTGGTGGAGGGGTGAGGTGGGGAAAGCCAAACTTCTCTTAGCTTCTCTGTCCTTAATGCCTCAGAGCCTCTCTCATACACGGGGGCTGTGAATGGACAGACTTTATCAAAGATTCGGGAACAATGAGAGGGTATAATGATTTAAAAAAAGATAACCATGAAAATCCCTATTCTCAGTGCTTAAGAGAAGAAGAATCTGAAACATTTGACAGGAGGTCTCCTAAGAGATGAGCTCATCCCCGGTGCCAGCTTGAGGTCTGAACTCCGAGGAAGAGCTCCTCTTCCGGTCCCCCTCCGGGCGAGCCAGCCCTGGCTTTTGGAAAGTCCCGCTCCTGCCCACAGTGTACTGAGTGTTGTCCTGGGATCTCAGTTGCCCTCCCTGCTGCAGGACAGCTCATGAGTGTTCACTGTGGAATGTTCCTGAAGTCATCATGAATCACTGTGGAGGGCACAGCCGGGAAGGCACTCTCTCTGCCCCTGGCAGTGCTCCCCTCCTCCTGGGTCTCCAGGATCTCTGGGGTCCTTTCAGTCCCTATGGAACACAGCTTGTGCTTACCACCCGAGGCCCGTGGCTCCTGAGGACAACAGTAGTCCCTGTGGGCAGTTCACCCTCCCTACCCACTGGGAAGAGAAATGTTCTCAAAATCCAACATACTCTGCAGCTCTGTCCTCCAAGGAGCACAGAGAGTTAGCTTTACTGGGCATCATGTTCCTCTCACCTTCCGGGTCATGCCCAGTGGCGTGACTGCACACTTGAGCCAGGACTCCATACCGTGCCTGACCGAACCCGGGGCCATTTGGCCCTGGTCATTTCCATGAACTAGATCAGAATCTCCAGGCCTGAATTTTCCTGGAATTCTGTCCTGCTCTTGGCTGGTGGGACGGTGGCCTTCCAGCAGATGAAGAGGCATACAGGTGTGACAGTGACATGGACTCTCTGGGGAAAAGAGAAGGGGTTGGCCCACCTTGCCTGTTCTGGCTTTTTCGGCCAAGTCACCCAGTCATTTTCTACAGGTCAAAAAAAAAAAAAAAGTTCATGCTCCTTTGACTGAAGTTCAGGAATTTTTATTTTTAATCGGCAGAGTTGAATTAGCTATTTGCATTCTCATATATTTGAAAAGTGGCCTTTCGCCCCAGCGGGCTCAAGCTGCTGGATCTGCACGTGCAGCATCCAAGGGCACGCACGTCATGGGGGGCCGGGGCTCGGCGGTGCCTGACCCAGCTGATGCCCCACACTTGGCTGAGGGTGCATTCGGGGGATGAGCGTGCACCTCAGGCCTTCACTGCAATGTGGTGAGCGGACCCCGTCACCACTGCATAGCTGGACGGTGGCTGGAAGGATCACATCCTGGGAGCTTTATACAAGACAGAGGAGTTTACCTCTCCAAATAAGTTAGACCTCGGGGTTTGCTTGGGATTTGTTCAGGGGCTAGGGCAGGAGTTGGTGATAGAAAGGGAGTAAGCTTGCAGATGGCTGAGGGAGGAAGGGCTCCATTGAGTGGGCTGGCGAGTGCTGGGTCTCAAGGGTCATGGGGCCTCTTCTAGCGTTCTCAGGAGAATAAAGCCGGCGGGGGTGGGGGAGTGGTGGGAGCAAGAGGAAATGTGTAGAAACACATGTTAATGGAAGGGAGTCTCTATTCTCTCCCATCTTTTAAGACCAGAACATTTTATTTTATTTTATTTATTTTTTAAAGATTTTATTTATTCATTTGAGAGAGAGAGACATAGAGCACAGGAAGGGGGAGAGGGAGAGGGAGAAGCAGGGATCCCGCTGAGCAGGGAGTCTGACATGGGGCTCGATCCCAGGACCCCAGGACCATGACCTGAACCAAAGGCAGACACTTAACCGACTGAGCCACCCAGGCGCCCCAGGATCAGAACATTTTAGACAACAAACCTTCATAATGTCTTTTAAATATCCACATGCCATTTTAAGAGGCATGTTTTATTCATATTTATCATGATTTTCATATTTTTGGTGAAGGGGTTCACAAATTACTAAAGGGAATGTTCAAAATTCAGAGGAAAGGTGGCTGGTGACTTTTTTTTTTCAGATTTGTAAAACATCCTTTACATTTTATCTGAATGCTTCTTGCTGGTTACCAAATCCTGATTTGGTTAAAAGCTTAGCAATGACTACCAGTTTGGGGATTATTTGTGCTGTCTCTGCTCCAGACAGTAAGGAGCAGAAAGAAGGGAAGAGTGGGCTGTGCTCGCTGTGGGTCACCTGCAGCCAGCTGGCTTTGCAGTGACCAGGGAAGGGACTCCTGTGTTAGCAAGATCAGGGGCTGGACTGGCCTCTGTCTTCAACCCAGGCAGCTTTAGAAATCAAGGCTCTCCTGAAATACCACCCCGACCCCTAGCTCAAGTCACAGTACAATGTGGCACCATTCATTGACTTAACAGACACTCCGGGAGTGTCTGGCCCTCCACCAAGTCTTAAAGAGTGGCCTTCTGTCAATTGGGTCAAATACAGCCACCATCTGGCGGCCACTTGGAGCCTGGAGGCCTGACACTCTGGAGACAGTGCACCTTGGTCTTCTGCTCCCGGCTATCCTCATGCCCTAAAGCCTTCGTACAAGGCACCTGGCACCAAGAAGGAGCTGAGGATGGCTGAATCTAGGACCAGCTCCTTACGGGATGAGTGACTTAGCCTCAGAGCCTCAGGTTCTGAAAGAACCTAGACTTCTACTAGAAAGTAGAAACGAATAGCATCAACCTGCAGGGCTGTAATGAAGGTCATCTGTCATGTGACCAGTGCTGGAACAAGTAGGTGCTCAGAAAAAGGTGGCTGTTTTAAGACGTATTATCATTCAAACACAATTGTGCTTACTATCCCTCTGACACCTAAAACTGAGACTTGAGATAGATAAAACCTTCAAAATGTGTCAATGCTACCTTTAGGCATGCCCCCCCTTCAAGTACACATGTGTATCGTGCTGCTGCCGAATCTCCCAGAAAAGGAAATCCTGTGGATGCCAAGTCTGGTTGGACACTGGGAAGGACTCGGGGCTTCCCTTGCAGGTGGCTTTCCAAGCCCCTCCATCGCCACTGGGAGAAGACTCGGGGGAACCCAGGGGGCCTTTATTGAGCAGCTAAAAGGTGGAACTTGGGAGCTCAAACTCCCTGATGTGCCTGGCCTGGCAAGCAGAAGTAGAGCAATGACCTCAGGAGGAAAAAAACCCTCTGGTCCTGGGAATTCCTATAGTTGGTGTGGGATGGCCAGCTCAGCTGCCGTGGCAGGCTTCCTCTGCCCTCGGCTGGTGACTTCCACCACCCAGGACGCAGGAGGGCGCTGCAGCCCCACTTTTCTGCAAAGACAGGGAGGCCCTCCTGGGGTTTCCGGCTGAGCCTTGAAAGATCCCCGGTCTCCTTTGTGCTTGCATGATTTCACATTCTCTGAACCTTCCTAGGTGGAAATCCGCGGGGCCCCCAAAAAACAAACAAAACCCCCAGAAAATGTGCATGGTTTCTTCAAACCAGGAAACTTAAAAAAATTTGCAAGAAATATGTTTTCACTGTAACAAAAATTTAAAAGTACATATCAGCCAAAAAGTAATTCCATACACCCCTTGAGTATAGTCTTCAACACACACACGCGCGCACGCACACACACACAAAATTGGACAGTTATAAGTGATTTTTACTTATTTACCAAAATAAGGCATCACTCTGCAAACGATTTTGTTATTTGCTTTTTTGCTTAACAATAGCCCCACGACACTTTTTCAGTCTTTCCCACATTTATTTATTTTTTTTTCCAGAGTGACTTTGTTTAGATATCTGGGACCATCAATTCTGAGGTTTGAAGCCCTAAGGTATTAAGATTGAAAATGAAAAACAGGGCCTCTGAAATGAAAGTTTCTAACTGAAGTGAAGAGAGGCTTAAAATGATTATGCTTTGGTCTCTCCAGGAGCAGCGTCTGAGCAGTCTTTATTTGCATGATGGGTAGAAGGCAGGAGACATTTCCTAAAACGAAAAGAGCAGTTACAACCTTTAAATTTCCTGAAGGGGGGGAAAAACTCCCTGAGGGAGGTTCCCCCCCCCCCACCAACCCCAAGACGGTCCTGTCTCTTTCTGGACTGGTTGGCAGGCAGATGGGCCAACCGGTTCGGCCAGCAACAGAGGTGCAATTTAACACCGCGTCTAGCTCGGAAGGGGTGGTTTGGGGTAGGGGAGATGCGCAGAAAGTAGAAATGATAGGACAGGCTTTGTTATCAGACAAGCACAGGTTCAAGTCCCAGCTGTTTCTTGTTGCCCAGCTGGGTGACCTTTCTATAGGCTAGAGACTCTGATGGTTTCCGTTCTCCTCTAGTTGGTATTTGTAACTTGACTTTTGTCTAATAAGTCGATTTCTCGACCCGCTAAATCGTATGACCTGCAGATGGAGAAGCTAATCCCTTAGAGCCTTATTTGTAAAATGTGGTAAGAAAAGTCCTCTTGCAGGATGGCTGTGAGGGGTTAGCAAACTCCTGCAAAGGCCCAGACACAAATATTTTAGGCTTTGCAGGCCGTAAAGGTTCTGTTGCAACTGCTCAACAATAGGTAAATAAGGGTGTGAGGACTTGTTCCAATAAGCATTTATTAACGAAAACAGATGGCACGGTGGGGTGGACCCAAGGGCTAGAGGTTTGCTGACCTTGCGCTGGGTCCATGCCATCCCCTAGAAATAGAATGTGAGCCTCATCGATAATAATTTTTCTTTTAGCCACAGGAAAAAAAGCAAAACGGGTGAAATTTGTTTCAGCAATAGACTCTATTTACTTTAAATGATCCAAACTATGATTGCCTCGGCATGTAATCAATACAAACAATCACTAATGAGGTATTTTACTTTATTTTTTTAAAAGATTTTTAAAATTTATTTAATTGACAGACACAGCGAGAGAGGGAACACAAGCAGGGGGAGTGGGAGAGGGAGAAGCAGGCTTCCGGCTGAGCAGGGAGCCCAATGTGGGGCTCGATCCCAGGACCCCGGGATCATGACCTGAGCCGAAGGCAGTCGCTTAACCAACTGAGCCACCCAGGTGCCCCGATATTTTACTTTAAATTCTGGTGTTATTTAAACACATCTGCGGTGTATTTTAAACTTAACGGCACAATCTCATACTGGTCACATTGCAGGTGTTTGCTAACTTGAACGCCTGGTTCAAGTGTTGCTTTAGCACAGCTTCTCCATCTGCAGGTCATACGATTTAGTGGGTCGAGAAATCGACTTATTAGACAAAAGTCAAGTTACAAACACCAACTAGAAGAGAACGGAAACCATCAGAGTCTCTAGCCTATAGAAAGGAGATGGGTTGTTTCCTGCAGTTTGGTGTGTGCGTGCGTCCTTCAGTTAGGACACTATATATTATTATAAACCATGAGAACATGAAGACGTCTTTCTTTCTGTGGCTTGTTGTCAAACATGTTTGAAATTCACTGCTTTACCTACTCAAGTGTTTTGCGTTTTGTTTTGGTTTTGTTTTAAATCCGGCTCACTGTGGTGTTTCGCTTCTTCCTTGTTCAGGCTGTGCTGGTGGTGATGGAATGAATGAATGAATGACACCAGCCAAACCAGTTACTAAATGTCACGCTGACCATTTAAAATGTACAAATCACGAATCACGGAACACTACATCAAAAACTAACGATGTATGGTATGGTGACTAACATAACACACACAAAAAATGAATAACCCCCTGAAAAAAATTTTAAAAAATGTACAAATCACCATCCCCAACTTTCAACTCTACTACTTCCATATTTCGTTTCAAAGAATCCTCATTTTATAGAGAGCAAAGCGAAACCCAGAGAGGTGAAATGCTCAATCCAGACCCAAACCCCCAGTGGTGCTTTGGGATGAGAATTAGGAAACTTGGGAGCCCGGCTTGAGAACAGCTCCTTCCTCCCCTGCTGGGGCTCCACCTCCGGGCATGAATGGAAAACTGGGTTAATTCACGAGCGGTTTAAGTGTCAGGAGTCATTTTTGCTTGGAATTTTTGAATATATAAAACAAAGTTAAAGAGATACTGCTTTCAAGTGTTTTGTTCTCTTCTTGAATTTTTTCATTGATTCTTCCACAGATTTTTCTGAGCCTCCAAAAACAAAGATGAAGAAGGTTCAGGCTCTGTGCTTAAATAGCTCACAATGCGGGGGTGGGGATGAGGGATGTTATCTTTTTGTAAAAGCATATCTAGGATGATTCAGAGTGAAGCGGAGAAGAGCTTGTTGTTGTGTCTGGCTCTTAATTCCACTCAAGATGAAAGTAGGAAACTGATAAAACCCACCTTTCTCCCTCCTGTTCTTGAGTTATGTGATGAAAGACATTTTAAATATTTTTTATAGTGAAAAAAATTTTTTTAAAGATTTTATTTATTTATTTGACAGAGAGAGACACAGTGAGAGAGGGAACACAAGCAGGGGGAGTGGGAGAGGGAGAAGCAGGCTTCCTGCCGAGCAGGGAGCCCGATGCGGGGCTCGATCCCAGGACCCTGGGATCATGACCTGAGCCGAAGGCAGACGCTTAACGACTGAGCCACCCAGGCGCCCCTATAGTGAAAAATTTTCAAGGCCCATTTTCCTGAAATAAATTCTGAGTAGATCTTACCCCCTAAGTGGATTCTGTTTTCTCCCTTTCCCACAGGATTGGTATGAGGGACAACACAGATTTTGCAGTAAAGTTGACTTGGGTACCAAATTCTACCTGCATCATTTCTAGGCTTTGACTTGACCATGGTCTCTAAAGACTCAGCTTCCTCATCTGTAAAATGGGGGTGATTTTGGCCTTATAACGTTGTGGTAAAGATTGGGGGGAAACATGTTAAGAGAAAAAAAAAGGTAAAGCATGGGAAAATGCTTTTCTGGATGGATTTTTGATAGGAATCAGTGTTCAGAATATAGCAAATTGAGTGTAAAGTGATGTCATATTTTCACTTCCTCCTTCCAGAAGGGGGCAGTGTGAAGCCAAGAAATGTACTTTCTGTCCCCTATTTTCTTGTCCTGATAGTTAATGACTTGGAGACGTCATTTTTAAGATATTTTTTCTCCGCCCATTCATATTTCACTCACACATAGACTGTTGCTGTCAGGAATTCAACATCTGTGAAAAAATAGCCACATTTTTTGGACACTTATTATTATTTTTTAAACAAAAAAAGGTCTTTCGGTTGTTGCCATGACAGCCAAACACTCGGCGGTCAGCTATCCAGGGGTGAATTATTGATGACCTTTGTTCAGGACATCATCAGTAAACACACTCGTCCTCCCAGGGGAAGGTAATAGGGCTTTAATAGCAAGAGCAATCACAGTGCTGGGAACTCAGGGATGTGCTTGCCTCCTCATCCCGCCCGTGGGGGAAGACCTGGAGGAGCCAGCCGTTTGCCTGGGATCCTCTTCTGCGGCCAAAGACCCTATTCTCCTGGCATTTCTTTCAGGTTACGTAAAAGGCTGGGTACCCGAGTCACTTTTCCAGAGGCAGGATGCTTAAATTGGCACTTTCTTTCATTCCCAGAAAGATTTGACCCATTCCTGCTCAGATAATCCTGCCCACAAATGAAGACAGCCATCTACGGCGATTGGTTGACCAGGAACAGATTCATATACCCATTCCGTGAGAGAATGGGGGAAGCCACTGAAAGAGGAGAAAGTCAGAAAGTGTATGTTTGGAATTTACAGAGATATAAATGATTGCCCTAGTTTTTACTTAAAAATAAGAAGCACAGCATGTTAGCTCTGAATAAGCTTCTCAGAGGGTAATTTTAAGGCAACTTACTTAACCTTTCTGAGCCTCAGTTTCCACACATATAAAATGGGTTTAATGATAGAACCAAATCTCTTAGGGGTGGTTGTGAGGATAAATGCATAGAAAGTGTGCGGAGCAGTTCCTGACACAGCAAACCCCTTCCTGTGTTAGCTGTTGTGATAAAATGATTGACAGCTAAGTCATGTATCAACATTTCTCTAATGTAGCCAAATCCCCTGAAATCTATTAGGATATTCAAAACACAACCTTTTAAAGCTGATTTTATTTTCATTTTCACGGGCAAATGTTGATTTTCTTTTGCTTTCTTCTACAAGAAAATGCTTGAAGCTGCCCTCCAAGTAATAACATATGCCTGTCTTCGCTTTCGCGTTGAGATTTGGCTGACACGAACATCCCTGAATTTTGTGGCATTGGTGGCTGAGGGTGTCCTTGTCTGAAAATATCTAGAAAATGTATATATTTTAAAGGAGACAGTTCCTCGTCTGAGACAGTGAACGAGTGAGGCGTGGGAGAGAAAAAGCCTGGAGAGAGAAAATTCCATGGAGAGAAAAGCCTGGTGGTGTGAGAGAAATGTAGCCAGGAGCATAATTGAGGCCCAGAGAAAGTTTTCGCAGGTGCTTCTATGCCTTCCTTTCTGTCTTCTCTGCCTAAATTCTTCTAATTCTGATGAGATAAATTCCTCTAGGGTCAAGATTTAAAAAAAAAAAAGTTATAGAAGTTTGGTTAGAAGATGCTAAGAAGAATCCAGGGAACCAGAGACGAATGAAACCAAGCTCTGTGTCTTTGAAGGAACACACCTTGGGGAAAGAGCCAGTTGGGAAAGCAGAAGGGCTGGCCTGGCTTCCTGTGGAATTGGCCTTCCGAGATAACTTACAGCTCCCAAACAGTGGATCTTTAAAGCATTGAGAAAAGATCAGTTCACTGCCGGTTATGCCCCTGCGCGGGATCCTCTGGGAAGAATGGGAGGCACAGCACTGCGAAACTGTAGGCTTTCGAACCCAACGGATTAGTTGTGTGAACTTGGAGAAATGCCTAACCTCTCTGAGCCTCAGTTGGCTCATCTGAGGAAGGAGAAGTAATCGGATTTTCCCTGAATGAGGATGAAATGAGAACCAATCTGTGACACGTTTGTCATATTGTAGGCCCTCAAGTGTGATTCCGCTTCTGTCTGTTAAACAAGCTTCCTAATTTATAGAGGGGAGGGCAGGGATGGTCTGAGCTGGGAGATTTACTGGCCTAAGTTACAAGTTAGAAAGGAGTGAAGGGGAGAGCTTTCATTTCTGGATATTTCTATCTCACTCTCACTCGTTTACTCTGAGGCCCACATACGGTATAACCTTGTCAACCACTCAGTATGTGGGTAAATTTTTATTGTCACACCTCTTTAGTTTATCCTTGTATAAATGACGTATTTCTGGGAAATTTGACCGAGCGCCTGTCTGTAGGCAGACGGTTAGCTGTTTGGCTCACAGGAGAGTAGGGAAAGCAGTGATGCCCTGAGACTCAGTGGCTGGGGGCTTCCTGGCCGTGGCATATCACCTTGACCTCTCCAGGCTTTTTTTCCTTGTTTCATATGTAAAATATGAGGTTGATTACTATGTTTTAAAAATCCTTTTATATCTCCCCAATTGTGTGGTTCAAGTCCTCAGTTCTTTGTATAATTTTCCAATAGCACCAGCAGATAAATGGCCAAACTTCTGTGATGGTGTTTTCCTCCCCCAAAGTTGGTAAATCTGAACATCGGAAGTTGGGACAGTGAGGACTATGCCACAGTGATGCGTATGGATACATAACTCAGCAAGCAGCTAGCTTCAGCGACGAATCAGTGTTCTCTAATCCACTGTGCTTAAAGCTGAAACTGTCAGAGACTTGTTGAGGATTCTTGGATGCAACATGTACTTGTCTTTATGAGTTATGCCCATATGCTGTGCAGATGGCCTCTGGGTTGGTCTTCCTTATTCGAGATGGGGGAAGGTCCTATTCACTTATCTATATATTACTTTTCTAAAACTCACAGGATTCTAAGGATGAGGTCAGAATTCAGACAAACCAGGAGTAAGCCACATGGATGAGAAAAATCATCTTCCACATGGGATCTGAGGTCATCCAGGGTTTGACAAATAAATGTTTTTATACATTTCTGTTAAAATATTTATAGTATTATGCTATCCTTTCAAAAAATCATTCCCGGCTCGACCTGACCAGTCATCCAACCACTGGTCGAAACTGCATTTGACAAAAGAGCTTCTATTATTGTTTCTTGTCCTTGGATCCCATGAGATTTCTGTACCTGATGATAGCATGTTCTCCTTTTTTGTTTCGTGTAAGTGCATTTTTTCTTTCAAGCAACCAGGTAACTCCTGAGTAGGACAGTGGAGGAAGATGGTGGGTCATTGCTGAACTTAATTGGGTTGTGGCAATACAGTTTCTCAACTGTCCCCCTTTTTTTAAGATTTTATTTATTTATTTGAGAGAGAGAGCATGAGAGAGAGAGAGAGAGTGCACAAGCAGGGGGGAGGGGTAGAGGGAGAAGCAGACTTCCCGCTGAACAGGGATCCTGATGTGGGACTCGATCCCAGGACCCTGGGATCATGACTAGAGCTGAAGACTGAGCCACCCAGGCGCCCATCAGCGGTCCCTTTTATCCGGTTGACTGTCAGTGCTCCAAACATGCCACTGGACGGCTGCCTTCCCTTCAGCCCTAAGAAACTCCATGGGTCCGGTGTGAAGGGAGATGTCACGAGTGAGAGGGTATCATGGTGGCCGCTTCTCAGAACACTAGTGCTGCCCTCTGGAATCCTACTGGGCACATTCAACAGACATTGATCAAGCACCCACTGTGCATCAGGCCCTTTGATAGGTGTTAGAAAGGAATAAGATAGGGTGCTTACTTTTAAGTGGTTTATACCGTAAAGAGAGCAACAATGTGTACAGAACATACTCTATGCCAGGCATTGTTTTAAATGCTTCACGTATGTTAGTTCATGTGACATTTAAAATGACCCCACGAGGGCAGTATGATTATTATCATCCCTGTTCTAGATGGGGTAACTGAGGCACAGGGAAGTTAAGTAACTTGCTCAGGTATGTAGCCTGTGAGCAGCAGAGCCTGAATCCAGCCCCAGGCAGTTGACTCCAGAGTCCAGGCTCCCTCCCCAGCTCACAGGTCCCTTTGCTCTGATGACCCCAGTGACATCATCTCCTTCATCCTTGTCAAATTTTTCTTCAGGCTGCTCTCTTTCATAACAAGGGTTAGAAAAATAATGTTGCTCAAAGCAAAACAAATAACAGACACCTTTCAATCCAAAAGGCACAGGGCAAAAATCTAAACAAAATCACTCATAATCCCATTCTGGTTCTCCTTTTAGTTTATGTCCTTTCAATCTGTGTGATTTGTTATTTTTGTGGAAATCTACATTTTAAAATCTGCACTTTTCATTGAGGATTGGGTCAGGTTTTCTTTTTCTTTTTCCCACTCTATTCTTTCTTGACATAACTCTAATGACTTAATCGGTTTGAGTGTTTTAAAATCATAGTTACACCAGACATTGACACCAATCTCTTCTTGCTGGGCATTTAGTTACTTCTGACATTTCACTGTCATAAGCCACACGGTCTTGCACATCTTTGTATATACATTTTTTTCATATACGTTTGATAATTTCCTTAGGTCGTTGGAGGCTTTTAACGTTTGTCGTATTTGGGTGGAGAAAGCAGAATCAGATTTCAGAATCAGGTTCAAAAGGACCATCTAAGTTCTTTTCACTCCTGAAGAGCTGGAAATGGTAACAGTAAGCGTCTGAAGCATGCTGGAAGCCATTCATCTTCCGCTTTTTAGGAGAAATGGGAAAACTTACGATTTGGGCTTTTGGAATTATAGGGCGTCTTCTTCCTGACAAATGGATTCATGATTCTAGCAAGGGTTAATGAAACCAAGATGTAGCTGGTCCAGTTGCCTCTTCTCACCCGTCTTGAAGAATCACCCAGTGGGATGATGGAGAAACGAACACATGAGGATCAGGAAGACACAGAACAGGTTCAACAGGAACTTTGCAGAAGTGGAAATATAGAGAGGCTGACGGGCCAGGAGGGAAAACACAGTGTGAGGTAAACGGGAGGTAAAGGTCTGTCAAGCGGCGGGCGATTCCATGGAAAGGGAGCCATTCACAATGGCTGAACACCGACTTCGCAGCTACACAGAGTTGAGTCTGAAGCCTGACTCTCCTTCTGACTTGCTGTGTGATCTCACACAAGTTACTCAATCTTTCTGAGCCTCAGTATCTTCATCTATAAAATGGGCATGTTTTAGTTCCTGCTTCACAAAGTTGTTGTGAGGGTTTACCCAGATTATGTAAGTAAAAGTTTAACTACTTGTGTGATGGCTGCTTTGTGCAGGGCACTGGACTATTCCGTGTTCATTATGTTTATCAGCATCAACATCACTGCGGGGGAGGGGATCATGTGGTGAGAGGTCAGGGCTTATTAAGCACTGTGGAGGACCCTGCAAACCATTGGGGAAATTTTGCTTTTTTGGGAAAGACAAGAAATTAAAGGGTGCCATGTGACATTTATGAGGAATGAATGTTACACTTTATCTTCCTGTAGCACAAAGGAGGATCATCTTGGAATTTCCCGTCTGCTTTCTGAAGCAAAGGAGGACAGTTTGGGGGCCTTTGCTAGGGGCCGGTGTCCTCTTCAGGAAGGTGGGCATGACTAGATAGGCTTATGGCTTCTACTTCAACATCCCTCTGGCATTTAAAAAAAAATCACATTTAGAGCTCGCTCTGTATTAAGATTCTTTTGGGTGCTTTCCTAGAAGGGAAAGAAGGGGGGATCTTTATTGGCTCAGGTCCCTGGGATTTCTAGGGATTCAGTGGCTGCAGACAGAGCAGGACCGAGGGCTCAGATGTCCTTGAGATGCTCCTTCCCTTCCCACCTCTTGGCTGGGCTCTCCTGGGTATCTTTGTTTCAGGGACCAATGTGTCCTGCAGCTCGAGGCTTACAGCATCCTCACAGGTAATGATGCCAGCAATAAGAAGTACCTCCTTTCTGCTGCTCCCAGAAAAAGGCCCAGGGAACCGTCTCTCAAGCTGGATTTCGCCGGAGTCGCACCCCCATTCCTGGGCTGGCCACCGTAGGAAAGGGTTGTCTGATTGGCCAGGTCTGGGTCCCTGCGTTCACCTCTGCGGAGCCGATGGAAGGGGTGGTTCCCCAAAGAGATGCTGGGAAGACAAAAAGCAAAGAAAAGAGAGCAAAGGAAGGAAGGGAGGGAGGGAGGAAGGAAAAAGGAAGGGAACTATGGGGCTACTGCAAACTCCGAAGTATCTCATAATTAGGTGCCTTACACCCGTGCTCTGCAATGCTCAATTCCAGCTTGGTTTATCAAGGACTCTTTTCTCGTCTTTTCCACCTCTGCCCCCACATATGTGTGATTTTTAAGTCAAGTGTGCTTTTCATCACCTGAAGCTTCAGCAGCTGCTGGGAAGCCCGCTTCTTTAAGCTTAGGGGGTCATTAGTAGCCTACCAGCCACCCTGTGCAGCTCAACTTCTCCCTGCCGACTCTAAAAATACCCAGAGGCACTCCAAACAAACAGCGAGGCGCTGTGTGCGCAAGCGCGGGCACATCCCGGCGGCTCTTAAACCGCCTTAGCGCCCGCGCCGCGGAGAGAGCCTTCGGCTCGCGGGAGGCTCTGTTCTTTATTTTTTACTCTCCGTGTGGCTCACCTATGCTGCTGTTTATGCAGAGGAGAAAGAAAGTGTTATTGATGGAACGGAATTGACTGGAAGAAAGGGAAAGAGGGAGACACCAAACTTGTTCCCACTGTGTTTTTGCAGCTTGCCATAGACCTGAACCAGGATGTGGCAAGAGATCCGACCAGTCCAGGGAGCAGCCAGGATTAGCAGGGATTTAAAATAAAACTCTTTAACAGGAGGTCACCTAGAATAACGCTCACATATGTGAAGAGGCCTGAGACCATATCCGGAGAAGGTTAGTGCTTACAAATGAGCCCCAGGGTCACAACCCAGGGGGGCTTTTCAAAGGCAAAGCAAAAATCAGTCCCCTTTCTGTGGAATTCTTAGGTGCAGTTGAGCCATCCAGGGAATGGAGGTTTTCTTGTTTCAAGGAGGTGTCCCATTCTGTGGAGCCGAGGTGGCTTCATCTGCCCTGTGTCTAATGGGGACCTGCCTGGTGCTGGTTGTCTTACCAAACCCATGAGCACTTGAGTTTTTTGAAACCTGGCCAAGGGATTAAATGATAACAGTAGATGGGTTATGAAAATATGTGAGTCATTACAGATGTGACCTTTTAAAGATTGCCTGCAGAAATCAGACGTCTCCTTAACAAGGTAATGAACCTTGTCATTAAGCATGCAGGTAGTCTTTTGCTGTCGGTGCTTAAGTGGAATCTAGTAGATGTCCCTCGTGAGGATCATGGATAGGAGAAAGAAAATACACAGCTTTTTTTTTTTTTTTTTACCAACTCTATGGACGTGTGGACTACAGGGAACATTTGTTTTAGCTATTGGGGATTGCCACACGATGAATAGATTGCCCAGAAGTTGCTCTCAAGCAACCTTTCAGTTGGCTGGTTTTATGGCAGGATTCTGGGATTTAAATTAAAAAGTGAAGCCTTGTAGCGTAAGCATGAGTAAGTTCTTGGGACAGAATGTACTCAGCATTGTTTCCATCCATACATGAGTGGAGGAAGCATATGTACCCTGGACATATGCTTCTCATTGGAAAATGCGATCAAATGTCTCTCTGTAAACTGGCTCTCCAGGAAAGTCCTTGGCACCTTCTCAAGCCTTAAGTGAAGGCTTCTAAGCTCCCAAATTGCTAGGTGGTCTGTCCCAACGAACATGTCAGAGGCAGGGGCGCCTTGCTCTTTGTGGGTGGGAGTTTGCTCATCCAGGATTCCATGTCTGCCTTCTTTAAAAAAACCTGCATTGTTTATTTCAGTGGAATTGCCTAATGTGGCAGAGGCTTTGAATAGTTTTGTGAATCTAGGCAGCTGTAACTGCGGTGTTAGTAATAATAATAGCAGCCGTAACAGGAGCTGACATTTCTATAGCACTTTCTGTGTGCCAGGCTGTTCTCTGTGTCACAGATTCTAACGCACTTAATCCACAAACAGTGGGGCTACAGATTTATCCCTCCATCCCCCGCCCCGCCCCCCCCCCCGCCCCCCGCTCCTTCCATGGCTACAATTAGCCAGGTTGGCTATGCACCCTTTCCAAGACCAGCTGTTAACTGCGCCCATCAGACCTGACTTTGAACAGGGTTAGATTGAAGAGAGCCACAGGTGGTGTATTTGTTTGGACACACGCTTGCCTTTTATGCTTTTGGGGGTTTTGTGAGCAGTAAATCCAAAGCACACCATTTATCAGTCCCACGAAGAGATTCCGTTACAGGCAAAGACCCATTTTGTCGTCCCCCCCCCC
>NC_138379.1:21562597-21607297 GCF_054177405.1 Leptonychotes weddellii
CTCCAAAAGAGATGACTGAGGTCAAAAACCAAAGAAAACCAGTGGAACAAACAAAACAAAGAAGACCGACCAATAAACAAAAACTACTCTACCTGTTTGGGGCCTAAATGATCTAGATTTGATAAACGTGACAGGCAAAATTAGCTGGACAGGGGCAAAACCTGCATGAATATGCCCGCTCCGGCCTGTCTTTGAGGGTTAATTTCAGGGGTCACTGAGAGGAGGTTCATGTCTTCTTAGCACCTTGGTGATTTTTTTTTTTTTTTTACCGTGTGAGTCTTCCTTGGATGCAGGATGAAGATCTGGGCTTCCATTCTGGTGCAGCCACTTAGCCTTCTGGTTAGACAACCTTTCTTTCTTTTTTTTTTTTTTTAAGATTTTTATTTATTTATTTATTTGACAGAGAGAGAGAGAGTTAGCGAGAGCAGGAACACAAGCAGGGGGAGTGGGAGAGGAAGAAGCAGGCTTCTCGCGGAGCAGAGAGCCCGATGCGAGGCTCGATCCCAGGACCCTGAGATCGTGACCTGAGCCAAAGGCGGACCCTTAAGGACTGAGCCACCCAGAAGCCCCTAGGCAACATTTCTGAGCCAGAGCTGCCTCATTTGCATATGGAGTTGGTAACCACGCCCCTCAGTATTGATCAGATGGAGCCATGGATGTAGAGCGTCTGGTCCGTAGTGTGGAGAGGATTAAATGAGCTAATGCAGGCAGAATGTTTACTGCCTTGCCCTGCAGAGTTAGCGGGAACGATGCCTTTGTTTCTCCTTTACCCCGTTGGCTGCCAGCCCTCCTGACCCTCATGAAGACCCTTGTGTCTCCCTGGCTTGCCACTTGGTCTGTGTGTGCCAAACGTGCTGTGTTTCTGGAAGCTCACCCCTGCCTGCAAAGTAGTTCCTTCAATCTCCAAGTGATCCAAGCCTTTCCTGGCCAGCAGCCATTGACGTGTGGGGGTCGAATAGATTTGTAGAATAGCATCGCTGAGGATTTGAAGTCCGAGGGAAAGACAATAGAGTCACATCTTAAGGCACATGGAAGTAATCTGTTCTTCTGAAGCCGACCCAGGCTTCTAAATCGAAATGCTGCCAGCTTTTTTGGTTGTTGTTGTTATTCACAATTTAAAACAGATTTGATGTCGAATCAAGATGAATACTTATTCGCATACATAGGTGGAAACAATATAATTACAAAGATCAACGCATTAGTTTCTACTGAGAATGTCCCTGGCTTTGATCCTCCTGTCATTTGAATGTTTAGTTTGTTTTTTCAACACTGAATTTTAAAAAAATTTTTAGATAATTTTAGATTTAAAAGAAGAATTGCAGAAATAAGACAGAAAGTTCCCGGGTGCCCTTCACTCGGCTTCCTGTAATGGTCACATCTCACACAACCATAGAACATTGGTTAAAACCAAGAAATTAACCCTGCTCCGATACAGTTAACTTAGAACTCATTTGGATTTCCCCAGTTTTCCCACTAAGGTCCTCTCTGTTCTGGGATCCAATCCAGGGTCCCACATTGTACTTAGTTCTCTGTCTCCTCCCCCAGTGACAGTTGCTTAGGTCTTTCCTTGTCTCTCATGATCTTGACACTTTTGAGGAGGACTGATTGGTTATTTTGTAACATGCCTCTCAATTTGGGATCATCTGATAGTTTCTCCACTCCTAGCCTTTTAGTTGACTGTTCTACATATACTTTGTTGTCCAGGCTGGGGATCCAGTGACAAAAATGGAAGTTTCAAGGCCTAAGAAATTATCAACTCATTTCTGAGACCAGCCTGACTGGGTATTATAGATCCTGGAGATTAAGAATATGGTCTCCGGAGCCAGAGGACCCGGGTTCCACTCCTGGTCTGTGACTTACCTGCTTGCTGTGTGACCTTGTGAGTGTGACCTGACCTCTCTGTGCCTTACTGTGTTCACCTACAAAATGGGAATGATCTAGAACTGACTTCTTAGGGTGTGGGTGAAGATTGAGTGAGTTAAAGCACAAAGCACCTAGAGCAGTGCCTTGCATAGAGCAATCACTGAACATCTCTTAGCTGTTACCACTGCTGCATCCTCGGCAGCCCCACCTCACGAAGTTCGGGTCCAGTGACCTCCTGATGTCACTTCTTGGGCCTGCACGTTCGGGCATGGCTCTGACCACAGTGATGAGTTTGCAGCAAAGCCCTGGGGTTTGGGGGCACAGTCGTCATGTCCCATCTAGAAAACCTGTTTTCGCTGGGGGGTTGAATCTGGGCTGCCAGGACCACATGGAAGTTCAGTCTCCAGGGCCTCCTGGCCGTGTGCTTGTTGCAACCAGACCCCCTTTCTGTCCTCTACTTTTCTGTCCCCCTCACCTTGGCGCCCTGTCTTTATCTTGTTCCTCTGAATTGACACAAGGCAGTGAGGCAGGGTGGTTGCACACCCAGCTTCTCTAGAAGGACTGGCTGGGCTTGATTCTCATCCCCATCACTTAAAAATTTACTTAGCTCTCTGTGCTTTATTATTATTATTATTTTTTTTAAAGATTTTATTTATTTATTTGAGAGAGAGAATGAGAGACAGAGAGCACGAGAGGGAAGAGGGTCAGAGGGAGAAGCAGACCCCCTGCTGAGCAGGGAGTCCGATGCGGGATTCGATCCCAGGACTCCGGGATCATGACCTGAGCCAAAGGCAGTCGCTTAACCAACTGAGCCACCCAGGCGCCCCTTATTATTATTATTATTATTGTCCCAAAAAGGGGCTAATGTTAGTAATAATTATTACCGTTGACAGAGGCTTTACTGTCTGTGAGTCACCACTGTAAATGTTACCTTTATTGTTTTATTTAATCCTCATCACACCTGTATGACATAGCTATTAGCATGATCCCATTTTACAGATGAGGAAACTGAGAAGCAGCAAGTTTAAGTGACTGGCCCGAGATCACAGAGCTAAGATGTAGAGCAGTCAGGATTCAAACCCAACCTGGCTTTGGAGCCCAGGTTCTTACGATGCTCTTGGCCACAAGGGGTCTCAGAGGGTTTCTGTGGGGGTTAAATGAGATCATCTATATAAAGCACATAGTGAAGTGCTGGCTTAGAGTTAATGCTCAGTAAACTTTAGCTATTATTAATCCCATGATCTGATTTCTGTTCCTGTGGCTTGGGGTTCACATGATTCTGGGATGCAGCTTCTTAGTATTTGTTCACGGACTCGGCGCTCTGCACCTTTGGGCAGTGGGCACCTGGCCCAATCCCCAGACCAGTGTACCCCCTGCCCATGCTGCATTGGCCCTACAGCCTAGCGGAGGGGTCACCCACAGCTCTCTACCTTGATACAGCTCAACCTGCAGTCCTCTGTTTCTAATCTACTCAGTGTCTGGTGTTTTCACTTCTCTTCCGCTTAGTTTCACTTTGCATCTCCAACCTTTGCTTCTGCTTCTCTGTCCCTGGTTTCGGGCTTCTTCCCCTCCCCCACAGCCTGGCCTCATGCCTGCCCTGGACCAGCTGCTTCCTGTCCCCAGGCTGGGTCCCTGGGATTTGTCGTGTGGCACAGTCTGGGGCAGCAGGTCCTCATGACTGGCACCCCTGCTGGGTCTGCCCAACTCAAGAAGGGGCTCACCCCTGTTACGGAAATGCCAGCACTTGGCTGTGGGCCTCGAGGGCTGAAAGAAGGTATTCAAGGAGAAAAGAGTACAGAAGGATAGCTGCAGGAGGGACAAGGCAGGAGGTGGCCAGCATTTTGTTCCCGGGTCCCGGGAAGCCCTGTCTCTCATTCTGTGACTGGAGGCCCTTCGTGTTCCCCTGGGCTCTGGGCCAGCCACCGCCTGTGGGAGGAGGCCTTCTCCCAGCCCCGGATACAGCTTAGGTGCTGCTTCGTTGGGTCCTGGTGCTTCTAGACACCACAGGCCTGAATCTCTGACCGTGCTGTAAGGCAGGGAGGCGTCCTCAGCAGAGTCCAGATGCTCCAGCCAGACTGCCTGGACTTTCATCCCAGACTCCCAGGTGCTAAATGAATTCAGGCAAGTTCCTAAAATCCTCTCTGCCTCAGTTTCTTCATCTGCATAATGGAGCTTCTAAGGGTACCTACCTCACGAAGTGGGGCCTGAGACTCTGAATTTGCGTCTCCCAGGTGATGGTTGCTTAAGTGTCCTTTCATTAGCAAGAAGTTGAGCACGTTAAGGTGGCTAGCTGTACTTCTGACCGTCTGATAAAGAATTAAAACTACAAAAGTGATGCCTCGGGCATCGTTGTGATGGCGCCTCTCCAAAAGGCCTTGAGTGAGGTCACAGTCTTCCTTTGCAAAGATTTCTAGGCATCGTTGGCACATGCTCTAATTTGGTGGTACTAAGAAAAACAAGGTCGCAGGTTCAAATTCAGCTTCTCAGGGGACCAGGCTGCTGTGCTTTGCTCCGCAGATGTAGACTGTTACTCAGTAGCCATCAGCCACCGAAGTCGTATAACAGGGCCGGTGAGGGCAAGAGACCAATCCACGGGTAACTGAGGGCTGAGGTTTGGTGACTTTGCCAGAGAGGCCCAGCAAGGCCGTGGTGCGGCCGGACTCAAAGCTGTGTCTGACGGGCTGCAAGATCTGTGCTGTTAATCACTAAGCCACATGTGGTCAGGATCCAGGCAAATGATACTGCCTTACTGCAGGTGGGAGATGGGTGTCCGATGAAATGAGAGCTGGTTCCACGGGGCACAGGAGACGATTGGGGGAGCACTGATGACAAATTCAGTGACATCCCATCATATGGTGAGACGGTCATTTCCTTTTTGAATTCTTCAATCTTTTTTGATTACAACAAGGTTAAAACTGGTGCTGCCGTGTTTTACTGCTGCCCCGATACCTTTCAACTTCCTTTTAAATTTTTTTTTAAAGTAGGCTCCATGCCCAGTGTGGAGCCCAACGTGGGGCTTGAACCCACGACCCTGAGATCAAGACCTAGCTGAGATCGAGGGTCGGATGCATAACTGACTGAGCCACCCAGGCGCCCCTCAACTTCCCTTTTAAACAGAGAGAGCGGGCGGCCGAAGACTCAGCAAGCAGCACCTAGCTCAAAGTCAATAAAAATGTTTGTGGTCATGTGCATTTTCATAGCCCCCCTTCTATTCATCAGTGCTAACTGGTTTTCCATGGATAGAAGTAATGTAAAAATTCCTCTCAGGATGCATGCGTTTAAGGACAAAGGATCAGTCAGTGTTAAACACTAGTAAGTAATGGAAAGCCGAGATGGTATTCAGATAGGGCAAAAATAGCCTCTGTGTGGCCTCTGTGAGTGACCCGGGCGTGAGAAATGCTGCGACAGACCGTGAGTAGTTTTCAGCCCGATGCATGGTAGCACGTGGTACGTACTCCATAAATGTCAAGGATAGAGGGAAGGGGGAATGCAGCTCTCGCTTCTGATATGTAAACAGGAGAAAAGAAACGAGCCATTTGTAAAGTGAATGAGACAGTCTTGCCCTTGAGAGTTTGGGTCTGGACTTAGCTTGTTCTCAAGGCTGATGGATCAAGTTGGGGATGGAGAAAATGAAGTTGGCTGTGGTCCTCAGTGAACCACAGAGGCTGAGGGCCGGCAGTGGAGCACGGTTCTCAGGGTTGGATCTTGCATTAAAAATGGGTCGCTCCAGGTGGGATTTCCCCGAGGTTGCCCAGCCACTGTGTGACTAGTGCTTTCATCCGTCTCCAGGCCAGGATCCTCATCTTCACTCTTTTCCCCCTGTAGCTACCAGGCCTGAATGGATCTGTGGTAAAACCCGGACAACTCTGGGTCCAATCTGCCAGTCTCTAGGTGCTCACCAATTCCTGGCCCTGTACAAGGCACCATGAGTTACAGAGAAAGAGAAAAAAGTAAATAATCATCTCCAAGTTCAAGGTGACAAGGCTATGCTGTACAATTTTGCCCTCAGACAGGTATCATTTGGAAGGTATGTAGCCTGGGTCTCCTATGATAGAGTCAGTCAAAAAGGTCCCCCAGGAGTGACAAACCCTGTATCAGTCAGCTCTCACCAGGTTATGCTTCTGTAACAACAAGCCCCAAATCTCTGTGGCTTACAACCACAAAATCTGTTTCTTGCCTCTGTTACATTTGGTTGCAGAACACCTGTTACGGGTGTCCTCCCTGTATCCTCCACGTGGGACCGTGGCGGAAGAAGAAGCCCCCATCTGGGTCACGTCTCTCTTGTAGCAGAGTGGGGAGAAGAGCAATGACAGGACTGTGGCAAGGTTCTCTATGCTGCTTCTGGGAGGGATCACGTGTTACTTCTAGTCTGTGTTGGTCCAGGTTCCTAGTAGAAGATTCTAGATCTTCTATTTGGGAGGTGCAGGAAACATCGGTAAGGAAGTGGGGAAGTGGAAAGCAGCCAGCAGAAGGTGGGTTATCAAGTCTGCTACCAGTGTGGGCAACTCCTGTTTAATCCCATGGGGAAATTCACAGAGACGGGACAAATCACATGCTCAAAGCTGTCCTCTTGAGGAACAAGGGAGCTGGTATATTTACACATCCAAACCTGCCCATCATCGGCTGAAGGCTACTCCTGGGGGCTTTAATTGCCTAGCACTTCTGGCCTGTGTGGGGGCAGAGTAGCCTGCTAGCTTCTGAGAAAGCCCAAAGGCAGAGACACAGCAGCTGGCAGGTGGAAGGTACTGGACTGAGAAAGGTGGGTGGGGCCACCCAGAGCATCTGCCATATGCTGTTGTGCCATTGGCCAAAGGTAGCTGCAAGGCAAAGCGTGTCTTTAGGGATGAGGGAAGTATAATCTTCCTGCAGAGGTGCTGCAAATATCTGGGGACCAAAGCACAAGTTGCTATAGGTCCTGAGCCCTGTGTAGGAATTGCAGTAAACTCTTTAGTCAATAGTGTGGGTGAAGCCTAACTGAGAGCTACCGGGTAGACCAGTGGCCTGACTTAAGCACCAATGACATCTTGGGCTGGATAATTCTTTGCCGTGGAGGGGCTGCCCTGTGCATTGTGGGATATTTAGCAGCATTGTGGCCTGTGCCCCCGAGATTCTGGTAACATCTCCCACCTCTAGTTGTGACAACCAAAAATGTCGCTAGACATTACCAAATGTCCCCTAGGGTGCAAAATCGTCCCTGTGGAGAACCACTGATGTAGATCATATATGCATTGCTAGTTCCCAAAGAATTGAAATAAATTGTAGGTGCCTGGATGGAGTTGCTCACAGCCTAATGGAGGACCTTGTGTTGCAACAGTTTGAAATACATAAAGAAAACAGAAATGGTGCAGGAGTGGGAAGCATCTAGGCTGTTGAGGGGAGGGGGTGGTCAGGGAAGGCTGTACAGAGTCAGAGATAGCTAAGCAAGGTTTTTTTTTTTAATATTTTATTTATTTGAGGGAAAGAGAGAGCGTGCGAGGGGTGGGGAGCAGAGGGGGAGGGACAAGCAGACGCCGTGCTGAGCGTGGAGCCTGACACGGGGCTCGATCTCATGACCCTGAGATCATGACCCGAGCAGAAATCAAGAGTCAGAGGCTCAATCAACTGAGCCACCCTGGCGCCTCCTAAGCAAGGTTTTGAAGGATGAAGAATTTTCCAGATGAGTGATCCCCATATGTGGAAGTTAAATACAGTCTGATGATTGGAGTGACTTGGGAATGCTGTAACGGCTGCTGGGAAATGCTGAGTGCAGGGTCTTCTCACACTCGGAAGGACTGGGCTGCAGCACTGTAGTTAAACCAGCTTACCATGTGCTCGATCGTGTGCAAGGAGCAATGCCAAGGGCTTTGGGGGCTTTTAGGGGAGGTGCTCAAATGGCACGGATACAGCTCCCTCTCAGAGTGACCAGAAATGCCTTTGCTCTATTAATCTCGGTCAAGAGAGAAGGCCAGGTATTTCTAGTCTCCCTCGGTTTCATTTCCTGTCCCATCCACTGTGCTGCTCGCAGCTCAGTATCGTGCAAAGAAATTGGACGCGCTTTCATTACTTAACCTCTCTGCCTCAGTTTCTGCACCAGTTACGTGGGGACCAGCAGGTTCTCTCTCTTGCCAGCCTCACGGTCTGGCACTAACCAGACAGTAAAATTACACAGCATTGCTCGTGAGTTCAGACGGATCTGGTCTCAGTCCTGCTGTGCCATCTGCTGGGTGGGGATGTCTCTGACTCCATTTTCTCATTTTCCCACCTGTAAAATGGGCATAATACTCACCTCATGGGATTGTCTGGAGGACCCAACCGTGCTATGCCTACAAGCTCTCAGGCCTGCTCCTGGCACACAATAAGCATAAATGACAGTCATTACCATAAATGTTATAAAATAGATTGAATTTGCAGAATAGCTCACTTCTATCAAGTGCATGTTATGCTCCAGGCACCTTCGGACATAGGTGCCTGTATATATTAACCTGTGAGTACTACAGATACTGTGATTATCTCCATTTTGCCTATGGGGAAACTGACGCACAGAGACATATGTACGGTTTGTGAGTGGTACTCAAATACCAGTAGACCGAGCAAGTAATTGCCTTGCTGGATTGTTTAGTACCTGGCGTTTCCCTGTCACTTTTTGAAAAGAAATCAAGGGCTTAGCTGTCGAGTTGCTTTTACCAGATTATTGGAGCCAGTGTAGCCGATTCCTGGGTAAATGAACTTTTCTCCCCGTTGGCCGAAGGTCCTTAACACACTCGCAGAATATTAATAAGAAGATGGTGAGCAGAGATTTATTTTTAACCACAGTATCTGAGCTGACTTCCCAGGGCGAGTCTACTTGGGTAAATGATGAATCACCCCCAACTGACCCCTCCCAGAAATATCTGTGAGAGCAACACAAAGGGAACTTTCAGCTGCTTGCCTCCCCCCATGGCCCCCACCCGTGGCCCACCCCCGGGCGATCGAGGGACTGGTGGACAGCCTCCTGGCCACCAGCTCCAGAACAGCAGGGGGCTTGTCTCTCCCTTTGTGTCAGGGACACATATGGTGTTCTTGGTGTTGGAGGGAGCAGAATCCAGCCTCCATAGAGGGAGCAGCAGCGAGGGCAAATAGCGCAGGGCCCGGTGGCCCCGGTGTCCAAGGGCCGGGCTCTCTCTGCCTGTGCCCTGTGCTTGCTGAGCCCTCGGCCCTGACGGCTTCTCTTTGCAGGAGGAGCACACGGAACTCCGGGAGGACGCAGCTCTGCCTCCTGGTCCCGTCCTAGGAGTCGGGGAATGAAAGGTGTGGATGCTCCTCTTGGTCGAAGCACCTACTGAGTGCAGAGACGATGATTGGGGTTTCTCCCCTCTTCGGCTTGGGCCCCGTGTCCTGGGGCATCTTGCTGTCCCTCTGGAGGCCTCATTCTGGAAGGTGGAGATCATACTGAGGCCTCATCTGTAAGGTGGAGATCATACCTCCATGCAGAGCATTGCTGGAAGCCCTCAGCCTAGAGCACTGGCTGGTGGAGTGCCCTGAGGGCGAGTTCTTCTGTTGGTCACCTTGAGGTAGAGTCAGATCAGTGGGAGATGCCCCTGTGGGGACTGGCGTGCTGGGGTCCCACCTCCTGAAAGCGATCCTAAAGTACCCTCTGGTTCTGGATCCCGAATCTATCTGAAACTCTCTGATGAGCCCCCTGTTTTACAAATAGCAAAAACTCTTGGCAACCCAGAAGAAGAGGCCTCTGTAGCAGCTTTGCTGTCATGAGTGTGTCCCAGGCTCCAGCTGGGTCCCCTTCCTCGCTGCCAGGGAGCAGCCTGTGGCCCGCCTCCCCCTCAGACATCCACGGGGCTGCAGCAACCTCAGAACATTCCGAGGCAGAATGTGAGTGCTGTGCTGGCTGCGCCTGACTAACGGAGTGGCTGGTTGTTTGCTCGCCGTGACACCCCAAAGATGGTTGTACCCGCCATGCCTCAGCCACGCCCACCCCGCCTCCTCCCCTTCTCATCCCTTCTCTCATATTTGTGCCTCGTGTACATCTCTACAGAGGTAGTGAACTCCTCCGGGGAGAGGCAGGGTGGTACGGTGGTCATGGGCATGGGCTCAGGGTGTGAATCCCAGCTCTGCCATTGAGCTACTGTGTGAACTTGGGCAAGTTACCCAGCCTCTCTGGGCCTTCTGGTCTCGAGATGGGAGTCATGGTAGTGCCTGCCCTCTGGAGTTGGTGAAGGATTTAAACAAGCCCAACACATGTAAAGCCCTTCAAATGGGCCCGGCACATGCTGAGTCCTCCATGAAGGTTAGCTGGTATTAATATCCCACAGTGACAAATGTCGCCAAGAGAGGATATAGGTGTGGCAAGTAGAAGGACTTCAACATAGTAGTCCAGCCACCGAGGAGAGTTGAGATCTTGCTGTGGAGGTGCCATGGATTCTACTGGTAACTCTCAATAGCAAAGTTGCTCAGAGGACAGTAAAGGCTCATAAAGCCAATAACTGTTTTGCCTAAGAAATATTCGTGGGACAGGGCACCTGGGTGGCTCAGTTGGTTGAATAGCTGACTCTTGATCTCGGCTCAGGTCTTGATCTCAAGGTCGTGAGTTCAAGTCCTATGTTGGGCTCTATGCTGAGTGTGGAGCCTACTTTAAAAAAAAATAAAAAAAAATATTTGTGGGACGAATCAATAATGATGATAATAAATAATAATAGTTACCATGTGTTGCATACTGTTACATGTATGTTGACTGATTTAATTTTCACAACAATCCTATGAGATATTATTATTATTACTATTATTATCCCTCTTTATGAATGACATATTTGAGGCTCAGAGTTGTTAAGCAATCTGCCCAGCACCACCTAGCTCATGAGTGGTAGAAATGGAATTGAGAAGTGGCGCTCTTGTCCGTGGATGCCATTGAAGGTGACTTGGGGACTGGTGTTTAAATTTATCTCAAAACAGTAAGTTGACCTTTCATTTTACATTTAATTAGAAAACAAAACAGAAGTCCCTCAACAAAACCCATGAATAAATTAAGCTGTAGAACATTTAGAATTTAAGCATAGAGAAAGGATTGGAAGCCCAGAACATCTCTGGACCTTAAAAGGAGCGGGTTTCTTTCATTTACATTGGCAACTAGAAGTTAAAAACACAGTACTTTGATGGGTCTGGGTTAAACATCCGGGAGCAAGGCTGCCAGGGATGAAGGGGTTAATGACCACAGGTGGCTGCAAGGCTGGAAGATGGAGGAGAGGAGGTAGGGGCCGAGAGAGGGTAGTCCGGTAAGGTAACTGAGTGACTGGTTCAGGGCCCTCTGGGTGATCAGCTGGGAGAGCCACGTGGAAACCGCTGTAGTTCTTGCTTAAGGAGAGGAAAGGGACATCCAAGAGCCAAGAGAATCCTGATGAGGTCTTTGACTCCCATAATTACGCAACGTTCAAACAAACACTTAGCAAACTTGAGCTTTCCAGCCAATTGACAACAGTCAGTAGGACAGTGTGTTACTTCTTTGACATCAGAACGCTGGCTAGATAAACTATAAAGCACCTGACAGGTTTTCCTCGGAGGTACAGCAGGACCGGGATGGAAGACAGAGCTCGCTGCGGCACTAGGTGGTCAGTGGGTTCCTGGAGAAGAGAGGATGGTCAGGTCAGAAGTCTTGGGTAGGGTGCGGGTGGGCAGGGAGGGGCGATGACAAGGAAGGAATCACTATATTCCTGGAGAAAAAGGAGAAATGGAAAGGTGGAACAACAGGTTATTATAAAACACTCATTGGAGCCTCCTTTAATACGATGGTTAGCAAGGACACCTGCTTTTCCCAGGGGCCGAAGTAATGTGAGCTTCCTCTCTCCAACCAGCTTCTCTCTAGAAATGGCATTTCAGAGAAAGGAGGGGGAAAAATTGGGAAGCGAATTGATTTATCACAAAAACAACTGGCTCTGAAAGGACTCAGGATGGTGAATAAAATGCGCAGGTCCTTGCACCCCCGTGCCCAGTAATGAACCAGGCACTAGTCTGCTTCTCGGTGAATATGTATTGAACGAGTCAATGAATGAATACATGATAGTTGTATCTTCCCATATAGAATTTCCCCCCTTGAAACCGCTTGTTTAAATAACACATGGATGAGATGTGGGGAAAGTTGTATCTTTTACCAAAACAATCATCTGTGATTGCATCTTGAAGAACTTCAGCACCCGGGAGACCTCTTCCTTAATGAGTATGTCTTCTGCATTCAACCCCAGACTCTTTCTAGAGGTTCTCATGGTCCTGTCTTCAGCAATTACTGCTGAAGAAACTGGTCCAGATAAAAATCCATGAATCCCAACTCTGCCATTTCTCCGCTTGCGAAGCTGTATTTCCACTTGCAAGTACGGAATAATGTGAATGACTTCATTAAGATTGTATTGTCAATGGGTTAACCCTGCTGCAAAAGCTCTTGGGTCCAAATATTCAAATCAAAAGTACACGTGATTGTGCACTGTTACTGGTACTTGGTGTGGTGGGAAAGCCGGCGGGCTTGGTTTGCGTGGCAGGAAGGTACTTTCTGATATTGCTAAACACATAAAGTATTTGGTGCAACATTCTGCCCTGCGATCCTGGTGTTTCTCCTTCTTGCAGCACAGAATGTAGGTGTTACAAAGACCACCAGCTCCTCTTGCTGTTTCTTCCCTTCAAATTTTTCCTGTTTTCCTCCAGAATTGGAAAGAAAATGGCTGACTATCATTCTCATCTATTGAACATTCACTAGGTTTTGGGAACAGGTTTAGGATTTATCAGAATTGAGACAATATTCAAATACTCTATCCTTTTAAATGTCGACTTCTGTTTTCAGAAGCCCAAAAAGATGATTAAAAAAAAAGTAATAAGTCAAATGAAGTAGAAGCTGCTGATGGCAAGAATTCAGGAAATCAGAAAGAATAGATCAAGTGTGGGAGAGTTGAATTTTGAGGGAGGGCTTTCTGCATGTGCTTGGCACTATTAGGGCTGATCCAAAGCTAGGCCAAACCCCATGGTTTTCCTTTTTTACAGTAATATAAATGACTTATTCTGTCCACATTTTGGCCCATGTCTCCTCACTATTTAAAACTAATTCCTCAAAGTTCATTTGTTTATAGCTTTTTTTTTTAAAGCTATTGATACTATGATTATATAAGTTCTATATGCTCATTGCAGAGAATTGCTAAAATATTTAAAAGTATAAGTAAGGAAAAAAAAATCACCTGTCATTCCATGAACCAGAGGTCGTCACTATTAAAATGTGTTGCCTTGTGGTCATAATATATGACTATATGTATTTGAGATCTTGCTATATACCTTCATCCCTTATATCTGCTTTTGAGGCTGCCAACCCCTTCTTTGTTAAAGAAAAAGGAACTTAAATTACTTTCCTATGAATTCTTGTTCTAAACTACCTTCTTAGGTCCACTCTTACATCGTGTAGGGCCTGCTTTGTGCCCAGCTTCATGGATATGCGCTCGGTTGCCATATGGGAATACGGATGAGAAATTACGTCTTTTAATATCTCTGTTCTATTTTACCATCCCTGTGGCATCATTTGCTTAACCTTTTGCAATGGTTGAACTGGGTTGTTTCCACTGTCTGTGTTTTATAGTAGCGCTGCAAATGACCATCTCTGTCTGAATTGAATTTATTTTTCTTGGAGCTTGTTCCATGCACCGTGTTCCCAAAATGGGCTGACCAGTTCCGTGAACAGAAAGGTTTAAAATATTTGGTACCATTTCCGGAATGACTAAATCCAAGCTAATATAGGTGCTGGGGCCCACTCGTGGCGGGGGTGATATTTACCAAGGATTATTATGGGAACCAGTCATTTGTCTTCTAACTTTATGTTCGAGACTCACATTTACTCACGAAGCACGAAACTATTGAAATTCTTATTGTGCTCCTAACTGGTGATTTTTAATGGGGAGAGGAGGAAAAAGGCCCAATCCTGCCCCCTTTGGGGGTGCAATGTAGTGGGGGACAGTGGACATTAATCCATCACACAGATGGATTAGGGCAATTAGACTTGGTCTCTTAGGTCAGGGAGGCTTCCCGGAGGAAGCAATGTTGGAGCTCAGATCCAAGCAGATGTTGGTGAGGTGGGGGGAAGGGGGGGATGGCTTCTGTGCATTTGTACACACGGCTGGAGGAGTGCAAGCCACTGTAGTAAAGAGATAAGTGAACACAATGTTTGTGCAGCTTCATCTGTTCCACCAGAAGGTTCTTAGCTGCTTTTCCTCCATCCTAAATCAGCCTCGTTTGTAAGCTGCCCAAACAATTTAATAGTAGTTTTTAAAGTGAAAAGAGAAACACCATGCATCCCAATTACAGAAATTTAAATATGTTAAAAAAATAAAAGCGTATCTTAGAACCAAGGAAGTAAAGTACCTAAATTCAAGTGTCAGTCTGGAAATTTCACAAATCCTCCAGCTTAGCCGCTAGGCTCCTATCGTCCTTAGTGATTTAAGTGAAACCAGCTTGAAGCCCCATCTCGCATTCAGAGAGCCTCAGAGCATCTCTTCCCCTTCCCAGGGATCTCTGGCAGCCTGCATTGCTCCAAGGCACCTCCATGCAGAGGCCCGCCTCTGCTGCCTTCTTGCTCTCCACAGCATCGCCTTCTGTTCGGGCTGCTTTCCACCCCCCCACCCCACCCCCATGCTCCCCGGGAGCATTTTGATCCCCCCCCTTCCCCAGGGCCCCAGCCCCAAGGCTGCATATGCTGCAGAGGTGGCCCATGTTGCCGAAGGTTCCAGCGGCGAAGGAAGAGGGGTGGCTCAAACGGCTGAACAAACCAGCCAGTGGAGTATGATGGAATGTGGGGCATTGCTGTTCTTGGGGAAAGACAGCACAGTCAAGCCGTTAAGAACAAAGTTTGTGCAGTCGGGCCGAGATTTTCAAAGCCCGGCTCTGCTACTTACTATGTCACTTTGGACAGACCACTTCACTTTTGGTGCCTCAGTTGCTTCCTCTGTCGAATGGGGATACGAGTAGTACCTACCCGACAGGAATGTTGAAGGTCTAGAGGACGGTGCTTGGAAGGATGCCTGGAGTAAGGGCTTTGTAAATGTGAGCTGTCATTACTATCAACATTATTATTATTGCTGTTAGTATTGTTGAAGCTCCCTTGGCCACTTATCCCCCCTGGGATAGCCTTCATTGGCCATCATTTCACTCCATGGACTCCCCTCTGTACGGATAGGACCTCTTGCTCCCTGCTCAAACCCCTCCCTCTGCTTCTCCCCCCTCCCCCCAATTCCCATTTATTTCTCTTGCGGTGCAGTTTATCTCCTGCATTAGCTCACCCCCAACCACCTCACCTAATCTGTGTAGTGAAATGTGTCCATTAAGGTGCATTACACAACAAGGTCAGCTCGCTCCCTCTGCCTGGTCCCCCACATGCCAAGACATTTCATAGCCCCAGCTGGGTGGGGGGGGCAATACTAGGAGGAGCGACGGTGCCAGTCCTTTAGAGAAATGAGCTGGAGCCCGGCTGGTCCCTCAGGAGGCAGGACTGGAGTGGCTTCTAGAAAGACAGTCTTGGCACCAGGACAGGATGAAAATGCCTCCTCTCTGTGACCTCTGAGGCTTGGCCAAGGCAGGAGTGGATAAAGAGCTAACCTGTCCCGCCTGCCGGCCAAAAATAGGCTGACTGCGTCACAGAGCTTTCGGTAATTAAACCTTCCCTCTGCAGAAGGCCATGCTCGGACTGGAAAGGCGCCATGGACGGGTTAAGGTAATTCATTCCCCACGCTGACATTCCCTCAGCATCAGAAGCAGGCTTGAAACCTGAGTCATGGTAGACGAAGGTGGAAATTCATAACCAGGGCACGATGTGTGAGCTGCGAGGTGGGGGGATCTGTGCCAATGATGTGACTTACAGAGGAAGTCGTTCTTTGTCTTTACTCTGAGTCATGTAGACTTTTTTTGGGTGGGGAAGGGAGGTCTATCAGCTTATTTTTGTAACTATTCTGATTTCTTATTATAAAGGTTAATTCATGTTTGTTGTAGAAAGTTTGAACATAAAGGAAAGAATCCATAAGGAAATAAAAGCCATCCATCATTCTACCCCATGACAAACAGCCACTGGGGACCTTTTGTGTCCTTTTCTTTCTTTTTTTTTTTTTTTTTGCATCTTGAGGCAATGCACAATTTTTCTAAAATTGGACAATGTTCATAAAGTTTCTGTCTTGGTTTTTAAATGTACGCACAAGGTACTCACAATGATCTTATATCTCATGAGGTCACTAAGTGTTACTCACAGACCAGACCGTTTTTAGCTTACTCACCTCGTGGCCAGGGCTGAGTGGGGTGGAATGGCTGGCCCACGTGTCCACGTTGGTAGGAGAATGTGCTGGTCTGGAGCGTTCTTCAGACAGACTCCCCAGTCCCAGCAGGAACCGATGTGCTGGGAGGCTGGAGATGTGGTGGTCACTCCGGCAGGTGGAGAGGGAGTGCGAAGTTTCACTGGCTTCCCTGGGAAAGCCTTACACAGTGAGTAGAGCTTGGACTCCTGAGCAAAGTGTTTCTGGTTTGCATTCTGTCTCTGCCACTAACCAGTTGCCTGACTTTGATTAACCTCCCCTCCCCTCTAAACCTCAGTTTTCCCATCTATAAAGTGGAACTAATGCTAACATCTATTTCACTGGGTTACTGAAAGACAGTGCCTGACTCTGAGTCAAGTACTCAATAAGTGTTAGCGATCATTTGTATATTATTATGATTAATTTCTCAAATGAGGACCGGATCTGCTGATTGCATTGTATGACCGTGGGCAGATAGGTTCACTCAGTAAGAATAGATCTCTAAAAGGAAATAGAAATGTTGGCAGGCTTTAGTATGGTTTCCCAGAGAGGTGATAGGTTCAAGATCTAGGATGGTCAAAAGAATGGAATCTTGAAGCTCTTTCCATTACAGTTTCCAGGTCATGAGTTTGAGGGGGCCTCCAAAGCCTGGTAGGAGGTCACTCACCTCAAGGTCTGGATCCAGACCAGATAGAGACTCCAGCTCTGGCCAGGCCTCATCCCAATCAGGCTTGACAGGGCAGCTAAGAGTATTGGAATAAATCATCAAAAGGTTTGCTGCTTCAGCCAAGCTTTTTAGAGTACTAAATAAAAAAGCTGGAATAAAATCTTATCTTGGTGTGCATTTCTTGGAAGGATCTCCAGGTGCCTGGGGTTGAGGCCTGGCTCAGGTCAGGAGCTGGGAAGCAGCTGAGGTGATTTGTTGGAGAGCCGGCCCTGCATTCTCTGTAGGACTTTGGGTGACTTTCTTTCTTTGCTTTCTCTCTCCATCTGGGATGAACATTTGTACCTTTGGGGCTATGAGGATTAGAAGAGGTGGAGTCTGGGATGGGGATAGCACCATGCTGGACTCACTGCATGCTCAAGAAAAGTCGGTACTACCTTCCACCCCCCACATCCTGCAAGATAAGAGCAAGGTAGAAGAGAGTCTCTCTTGGTGGTTTCATCTACAAATAAGGAACTGGAACAAGAAGAGCTCAGGAGACTTAAAGCCCTGCTCAGTCTCTGGGAGATGTCCTCTTATCATCTGAATCAGTGTGCATTTCCTAACAACCAGTAGTGAGCAGATAGCTGTTGAGTTGATACCTTGTGCTGGGCACTGTGCGGAGCCCATCACCGTACTGATCCCGTGCAGGGTTTCATCTCCCAGAGGACAGAAACTGAGGCTCAGACATTAGGAAACTCACCCCAGGTTTCTTAGCTGGTAAATGGCGGAGCTGGGATTTGAACCCAGGCCTCTCTGCCTCTAGAGCCCAAGTTCATGACCATCCCAGGTATGTGGATCTCTACCTATATAGGATTTCTGCCCCCTGCTGGGAAAGATAATGTGCAAAACAGACTAGAATGGCCTTTTCAGCTGCTAAATTGTGAACCCCTGAGCCCAAGGACTGTATGTTACCCTCTCTGTCTCCTCCTAGGCAGGCAGCAGATAGCAAATTGTGGAAATCTAAGCATCTGGGTCAGGCCTCCTTTAAAATACAGATGTCCTATGAGGAGTAAGTGCATTAGGAACTTTCCTTGCTATGGAGACAGGAGGGCTTCCCCGGTCCCTGGGTGGCTGTCTGGAGTGAAGGCCACTGGAAATCTAGGAGGGAAAGGCCTTGCCCCTCTTTATTTTCCCACAAAGGGGAGGGAGAAAGAGGAGCTCACATGAGGCGGGCTGCTCCACAGGCTTCACAAGAAAGAGCCACCTGAATACTTGATTTCCAGGCCCTGGGCATTTGCCAGACAAGGTCTGGTGGTCTGTAGACCACATAAAGAACCCATGTTTCTAAGGACTCGTGGACAATTGCTGCTTCATCCATCCTTTCCTTTTATTTCTTGTTCCTGGTGGCCTGTGGGCCTTTGATTCCTTCCTAATTCTCCCTTTTCATGTGGCCTTGGCTTTTATTTTATTTTGAGAGAGAGAGAGCGCGCGCACGCGCATGTGTGTAAGTGGCGGGGGAGGGGCAGAGGGAGAGAGACTCCTAAGCAGGCTCCATGCTCAGTATGGAGCCCAACGTGGGGCTCCATCTGATCTCAGGACCCCTGAGGTCATGACCTGAGCCGAAATCAAGAGTCAGATGCTTAACCGACTGAGCCACCCAGGCGCCCTTGGCCTTGGCTTTTAATCTTTATTTTCATCTGTGTGACCCATCCCTTAGTTCAGGCCTCATACTGGGCCCCCCGGGCTCCTGCATACCTCCGACGTCATGTACGTGGCTCTAACCTTGCTCCCTGCAGCTCCCAGACTCGCCTCCCATGGATGTTCCTCCTGTTTCTCAACTTTGCCTTTCCCTTCCTGCCTGTGAGCTGTGTTCTCCATTTCTTCTGCCCGATGCCCCTGCTCCCCTTCTCTTTCCCTATTAAAAGTCTGCCCCCAGTTTCCAGACTCTGCATACGTGCTTCTCCTTTGTGACTCTGTCCTAAACTTTTCCCTGAATCTCTTTGTCTTCATAGCTCCAGTAGCAGTGATGTTGGTTCCTTTGGCAATTTTGTGTCTCCCCTCATCCCCTCTTAGGATGTTATTCACTTCTAGCACCATAACTTCTCACCTGTTTGCCCTCCTCCCCATCTGTTCTGGAGTTTTTAAAATGCAGTGTTTCTGTCTTATCCACTGAGTATCTGCTCCATGCAGAGCACCTGGCTGAGGTTTGAGGGGCACCAAGAGGAATATTAGGTCTGCTTATCATCAGTACTCGAGGGGAGACCCTCAGAGTGAGAGTCCATTGGCCCAGCCCAATTCTAGATGGTTCTTTCAGCAACCCCAAGAGCGGCCAGGCCAGGCATGCTTCTGTTTTTTTGTATCCCATGTCTCCTTTTTGTAAAAGCAGATGCCTGAGGAATGCTTTGGCATCTGCCTGGGTTCACAGGCCCGCTCCTAGTGAGGCTCAGCACATACATTCCAGAATCCATTGGCTGTGTTAGTAACAACGTCTCCTGTGGAGCCCTGCTGGGACACAGATGGGGCCCAGACCTGTCACCGGGACTTTGGCACAGGGCAGGGTCAGGATGGAGGGCTGGCTTCAAAGGAAGACGTCCTTCCTGCCGCTTCTGCATTCCAAAAGCTCACAGCATCTGGCTCCTTTGTCGTCACTTTTCTTGGGAACAAATGAGTTTGATCATTCGCTTAACAAACATTTGCTGAGTATCGTAATCTCTGTTTACTCAGTGACCACCTGGCACGGCGCCTGGCACAGAAATAAATACGACTGTCTCTAGTCCACGTGAGTCTGCATCAAAATAAAATCAATGCAAATTACTGAAAGCAGGGATGGCAAATACAGGCGCCAATGTGGCCATTCCTCAGTTTTGTGCCCATGACAGATTTTGCTAATTAATAACTCGTTCACTTTGAATCTGGATTCAGCTTCAGAATCCATCTTAACCCATTGCTTGGGGCAGCCAGCATTTGTGGATTGGACTGTGCCCATGAGACGCAAGCGGCTGGAACCATTCTTGTCTTTACGGTCATGGACAGGCCACTGAGATAGAGGGAAGGGGGCTCAGGAGAGCCAGTGCCTTGAGTGGCCGCATCTGGCCAGAGCAGACTGTGAGACCCCTTGAGTGGGGGTGCTTGAAAGTAACAGTGCTGTGGGGAAGCTCCCTAGCATTGCTCCTGGGGACCCCTTCATGCCCCTCTTGCTCCCTCATGGTGTTCTCCTGAGTTTCTGAGGCTTCTTCTTCCTCCTTCCCCACAGAAGTAGCTGTTAGGCAAGATTCAACTCTCCTCCCCCTTAGGATTTTTTTCCTTGCCCATTCCGTCGTCGTCGTCGACGTGGAGTGTTAACCCTCAAGTCTCTGTCTTCCGATACATCTTTCTCCAATGTCTGGATTCCATCCTTTGGCCTCGGAGCACCAGATCGGAGCCTCGGAGCACCAGATCGGAGCACCAGATCGGAGCACCCTATGGCCAAGTTTGTCTTTCCGAGCCCCTGTGTGGTCTCCCTTCCTTGCCTGCAGAAGCTGTGTCTGCTGTGGGCATGTGGGCTTCCTCCAGCCTGGGGGCCGGTCACGTGGAGTCCTGCCCCCATGCCTGGCTCATCCTCGGCCTCTCCCCTCCGCCTTGGCAGGTCTCGTCCAGCCTTCAAGTCTCCGCTGACCAGTCATTTCACCTGGAATTCCCTTCCTGACTTCTCCAGGATTTCAGAAGGGAACCGGGCCACCAGCTTGAGTTCTCATTATCTCACATACTCCGTCATTCAGCAACCACTCAACACTTCCTATGAATCCCCAGTGCATACGATGTGAACCTCTCCTCAAGGAGCCTGTGGTCTGGTCACATTGCTGTTACTAGTTGCTCCTGCTTATATGTCATGTCTCTGCCAATAGACCAGACCCCTGGTGGTCAAGGGCTGGATGCCAGTCATTGTATCCCCATAGTCCTGTGCATGTACTAGATGCTCAACCCGTCCTGATGAGCTGGAAAGTGGCTTCTTGCTCTGTCTGGTTTGCTGTCAAGCCTGCTGAATATGGAGTCCTCAGAGGGAAGGCTCACAAAGGCTTGGAGGGCTGGCAGGAGAAGGAACACCTCACGGAGGCTAAGAGAGGGAACCTTCCCCGCTCTGTGCTAAGAACCTGGGGCAGCAGGAGCTGGGCTAGAAGTAGGTGCCTCAGATGGAAAGTAGTCGTGGTTAAAATGCATTAAGAACCTGGGTCAGTGTTCGGATTCTAGCTCCTCAGCTTAATAACTGTGAGACCTGGGGAAGTTCATTTCTCTGTGCCTTAGTTTTCTCATCTGTAAACTGGGTCTTAAAATAATGTCACCCTTATACAGTGGTTATGAGGTTTAAATGAGTAGATGAGTTTAAATGAGTGCAAAGCCCTTTAAAACAGTGCTGGCTGCAAGCATTGGGTATTATTTAGATTTTCCGGGCTTTAACTGATGATTCTCACTTTGTTTTTTTACATCTTTCTGTAAATAAAGTACATATGATTTATGTAATCTGAAAAACATACAACAAAACTCTTTTTTTTTTTAGAGACAAGGAAAGAGTCTGGTAGGTAAGGGGGGCTCATAGTTGACCCTGCCAGCCCCTTGCCCTAGCCCCATGCATGTACTTTTACAAATATTTTATTTATTTATTTGTCAGGGAGAGAGAGAGAGAGAGAACACAGGCAGGGGGAGCAGCAGGCAGAGGGAGAAGCAGGCTCCCTGCTGAGCAAGGATCCTGATGTGGGGCTCGATCCCAGGACTCTGGGACCATGACCTGAGCCCAAGGCAGACGCTGAGCCACCCGGGCATCCCTCCCATGCGTGTACTTCTTGGTGCATGGGTGTGGGGGTAGTAAGCTTCCGTGCCTCTCTCCCCTGCCTGTCCCTGTTGATCTTCCACGATCCCAAGAGCCTCACAGCCGAGACTCCAACCTTCCTGGATGGTGTCATGATTGGCGCCCAGCGAGTCCTGCAGGAGCATCAGGGAATGAAAGCATCCAGCAGTTCCTCCCCAGAGAAGATGTGATCATCAGACAGTGCAGTAGCAGATGCACGGGCTGGGGTTCCTGGGGCCTGGGCAGTGAGCTCCGAGAGCAGGACGGTGCTATGCCTCGCCAAGGGGAGAATGGAGAGAGGGCAAGGCTGCGCTTGCAAAAGCAGGAGCAAAGTCCACATGTTTTATGAAGTGTTTTATGGCCAAGCTGCACTTGGAAGCCTGGTACTTAGCAAGAATTATTAGGTGTGACTGTCTTAACACGATAGTTGGGAGCAGGGCAGGAGACGTCGGCGAGGTAAGCAGCATGGAGTGGGTTAATTGGACTCAGCAGGCTGCTTCAATCGGCCTGTTTATTGTTTTTTTTTTTAAATTACTCCTATTACTTTTTTTTTTTTTTACTCTTGGGGCATTCTAAACTCAACTTCAAGACACACCAAAACTAGTTGTCAGTTACTTGCTCTCTGTCTGAAACAGAGCTGCTAAGCTCAATTGAATGGTTTGATTATCTTACTACCTTTGGGGACTAAAAGTTCTTCTAGGTCACTTCCAATTTGGGGCATAGGAATCTGATCCAAGCAGGGTGCTAGGGACTCAGGAAGCCCTTACCAGTACTGGGGGAGGGTCAGTGAGCAGCATGTGCTCCTCATGGCCCCACGTTAATTTCTCAGGCCCCCAAACTGAGGGAAGGGCCTCCCATTCTTTTGGAAATTCAGAATCAGCAGATTGTCTAAAGAAGCGGTGTGGTCTCCTTTTTGTCCCTTTTACCCCATGAGGGATGGCAGTCAGGATTCAGCCTTTTGGAGCCACATGCTATGTCTGAAGTAACAATCTTCTATGGTTGGAGTGGAGTAGAGATTCTTAACCAGGGACCACAGATAAAGGGCTTTAGGGGTCTTGAGTTATAAGGAAATTTTGCCTGCAGATGCATTTTTGGGGGATCATCCTTTAATTCCATGAAGAGCACACTTGCCTGTGTGCAGATGGTGAGGAGATCTTCTTTCTGTTTGTAGAATTCACCAGCTTGTTCCTGCCTCAGGGCCTTTGCACTTGCTGTTCCCTCTCTCAGAATACTTTTCTCTAAGCTCCTGTGTGGTCACCCTCACTTTCTTCAGGTCACTGATTAAAGGTCACCTTCCTGACCACCTTATATAAAATAGTACCCCATCATGTCATGTCATTGTTCTTTATAGAACTTATTGTCACATGACATTAATTCTTTGTTTATTAGCTACTACCTTTTGTATGTAAGCTTCTGTTGTGTTCACTGCTCTATCCGTTGCATCTAGAATAGTGCCAAGTTCAAAGTAGATGCTTGGTAAATATCTACTGAGCAGATGAGTGAATGAGCAAATTTATAACATTGATCATATTTGGGTCTTAGATGTAAAAAACCATTTTTTTTGATGATAAAAGACAAGGGTCTGAGTTCTCAGTGGGGTCACTTCTCGGCCATGTACCTTGGGTCCCAAACATTTGAAGTGCTGTGAAATGATCACCGGGGCACTGCCATCAATGTTTTGGCAGGAGCCTTCTAGAGATTTCACCATGTTGGCACATCTGTCGTTCATTTCATCAAACCTTGGATTCACCAGACACCAGATCTTTGTGTGTGTGTGTGTGAAAATGGAGAGGTCAGCTCCTGGTGCACAGATCTTCATTATTATGAGTTGTTACTACCTCCATGCACAGTTAATGGGTTATCCCCATGTGCAGATGGGGTGCCTCCATTTCTGACACATCAGTGAGCTTTCAGTGACTCATGTGAGGCCTCACAGTATGTCAGAGCAGGGCAATGGTGGAAGTCCCGCTTGCAACCTGCAGTCCCACCCTAGAATCATTATTATTACATGTTGGAGAAAATGTCCCAGCGGTTGAACTTACATGACCAGGACCAGCTTGGGGCTAGGATTGTCTGATGCATGAACTCTTATGTGAATGGGAGGCAACTGCCTTTTCTCCTGATCAAGGCAAAGTGGAGTTAAGACTAGGAAAAGAGGTTCTGCATTTTCCTCTCATTTTAAAGGAGAGAACAAAAGGTACCACAGTCTTCCTGAAGTACATTCCCTCTGAGAGAAATAAACCCTGGTCTCTTCTGGACAGGTTATTTGCTTTGCTTCTTCCTGGACATAAACCTCAGGCTCATTTTGCAGAATTTATCTTTTGTTACTATCTGCAGCAGGTAAGCTTGGAAGTAAATTCAGCACACAGAGCAATTACCTCCCGGTAACCTCTTTTATAAATGGAAGCTTCTAAGTCTCATCTTTTAAAAAGTTAGTGTTTTCCTGCATTAAAAACCAAAACAAAACACTGTCCTCTTCCAAACATTTTAGATGGCCTATTCATCATTTATCAAAAGAAATTTTAATTATACAGTATAATACATGAACATAACATTGTTTTAAAAGTCAAAACCTACAAAAAAAAAAAAAACCCTACACAAACATAAAAAGACGCCATACAGAACGCAGTTCATACAGAAATGCATCATTGTTTTCGACAGGAACATAGTCTTTCATTGCATCAAAACGTACCCGAATGTAGTCAGCCACCTCCTTACTTGATGGAAGTAAAGTCTCAGTTTTTACTGTTACAAACAGTTCTGCAAAGAATACACATTTTTGTGTACGCACACACACGTCTCTAGGACAGATTTTAAGAAAACTATTTTTGTTGGATCAAAGGGTGTTGCAGACTTTTAATTTTGATGGAAACTACCAAATCGACCCTCCTTCCATCCCGGCCTTAACCAAAATAGACTCCTGCATTTAGTTTCCTGTGTCCCTGACAATCATAGATATGATAATTTTAAGAAAGTTTTACCAATTTGATGTGCAAACATGCTTTTAATTTACTTTGCTCTGATTTCTAAGGTGGTTGAGAATCTTTTTGTACATTGCTGTATGTTGGTGGTATTTTGACATGGTTTCAAGCATTTTCGCTAATAGGACTGTTTCAGAAATGCCTCTCCTCCAGGGCAGATATGCAGCCGGTAGTTAAAGTGTTGAAATACTTTCATACTTGTAGGTAAAGTGCCCCTGCCCCGAGTCTCAGTTCCCTGCCTCCTCCCCCTGCATTTCTGGTGCCTTGCCCGGACCTCCCAGTGAGGTAGCAATTAAGAGGTTAATATGCAGCCCTGCAGGTGACCTTCAGGACCCTGCTCTATTGCAAAATCCACCTCTGTTCCGATTGTATGGCAGCCTGATACACCATTTACAAAATATGTCCATGAGTCCCTCCCAGACTTTCAACCAAATGTACTCAAACTGTGTCTTACACATTTTTCATTTTGTGGGCTCCGAGATTCACGGTAACATCCTACTGGTTTGCTTCTTGAACTGGGCCCTGCTTTGAATGCCGATTTCCTAGGATTATGCTTACATAATTTCCTTTTGACCTTAGCCTGCACATTGTAATCCGAGAGGGCATGCTGGGAGGGAATAAGATGACCCTTACGTAATGTATTACGTAAGAGCCGGGGGGACCTGAATCTCACTGGAGCGTCTGCAGAGTTTTCTAAGAAGTCTGAAGGTTCATTCTGACAGAAGTTTATGTTGTCTTTCAGTCAGTTGAATTCTTTAAAAAGCATTCCTTTATTTCTGAAATAGCCGAAGGGAAGGGGGAAAGAAAGGACAGTGTTGCTCTTACGTGGCAGGCATGTTTTGCAGAAATGCTGGTATCTAATTTAATCTTCTCTACAATCCTCTTTCCTTGTATGGATGAGGAAACAGTCTGGAGGGATCAAAGCGAGTTGCTGAGGTTCATTCAGCTAGAGAGCAGGAGCACTGGGCTATAAAGCCCACCCAGCTTCTGCCTCTGGAATTTATCTGTGGGACATGGAGTGACTCAGAATCATCCTGGACAGCCTGCTTTGTGTCCCATTCTCTTCAAGTCTTACACTTTGCCCACTGGCTGCAGTAAGGTCGATGGGGAGCTCAGACCATTCCAAGAACTTCGAGTACCTTGGAGTCCAGGCAGGCTGAGGCCAGCTCTTTGATCTCTGGGCCAGGGGAACCCTGTCCTGTCCCTGGCTGTGTGCAGATGGACCGGAGGCTTTGTGGCTGGAACTTTGGACTCCCTGATGGCACCCTTTCACCTTTCCCTCTGAATTAGGGCGGACCCCAAAGCAACAGGTCTCAGGTAGCGTGTTTGTCTGGCACAAGCTGGGTCCAGTTGCTGCTTCTCTCTGCTTAGGGAAGTGACACGTGAGCAGAGCTCACACCAGGGTGAATGTCTGCTTGGCCAATGTAACAAAGCCTCAGAGGAAAAAGCTTATCCAGGCAGCCCAGGGAAAAGGGGTTCTGGTCATTTAACTTTTAGAGACATTAGAAGATAGATCAAAGAGGGTTGGTTTGTTTTTTTTTTTAAAGATTTTTATTTGTTTGAGAGAGACAGAGCAGGAGTGGGGGACGGGGAGAGGGAGAAGCAGACTCCCCATTGAGCAGGGATCCCAATGTCGGGCTTGATCCCAGGACCCAGGGATCATGACCTGAGCCAAAGGCAGATGCTTAACCAACTGAGCCACCCAGGTGCCCCGAGGGGTTTGTTGTTAAATATATTTTTGGGAATTCCCTCTTATTTTTAATCCTTCCATTGAAAAAGTAATAAACACACATGGGAAAACACTCAGACTATGCTAAAGAGTATGCAGTGATCAGTGAATCCCCCTCTCACCTGACATGCCTACGTACTCATTCTTCTCAGAGACTACTGCTATTAAGAGTGTCCTGTGATCCTTCCAGAAATATTATCTTTAATCTTTGTATATACAATTATAAGTGTGTACATTTTTGTCTGTATCTATCATCTATCTATCTATCTATCTATCTATCTATCTATCTATCTATCTATCATCATCATCTGTCCATCCATCTGTCCATCCATTCTTCTATTTCAACTTATGCTTAACTCTTATGGTTGAAAATCATTCAAAGTTCTCGAGTTCACTCTTTCTTGGTTTAGTGTGTTGGGACCAGTTACACTCCTCACAGAGGGTCTTGCATGTCCCCTAGGATGCCTGTCTGAGGTCTAGTCCTTATTATAAGTACCATTGAGTCACATACCAACCAAAGACCTTTCTGAGAGCCTGGGTTTCCATACCCTGCACTATACTACTTCTCCTGGAGTCTTTCTCTTCAAAGCAGAATGTAAAAAGATTCAGCAGAGGAGGAAAACTATTTTTTCCTCTACCCTTCTAGGTTCTTGACTGAGACCCCCCCCATAACAAAAAGATTAATAGGAGAAAAACAAATGTAATTATGTATGTATGTCCAGGAATCCCACTGGACATAAAGCTATGAGACCCAAAGGCAGCCAGGCAATTGAGACTTACATACCATCCTGAACTAAAGAAAGAGATGGGTATGGGGCTTCAAAGGGGAAAAAGGTAATAACCAGGAAGAGAAGAGCAAATGTTTGGTAAAAAATATGTTTGCCCTGCTGGGCAGATAAGCCTTTCAGATGAAAATGTTATCTCTGATAGTTCTTTTCCTGGTACAGACCCCCTTTCTAAATTCTTTTAGGCAGTTTAGGGGGAGGTAAAAAGCTTTTCCAGAGTCCATTAGGTCTTGATTGCCTTCAGCTGAAAATAATCCTCATGCCAAAGGGGCATATTTTGGGGTGGCATAATCTGCTCCCCTACAATGCCCTGTGGGATGGATAGCTCGAGTTAGGTGAGATTTCAAGGAATCCGTGCTTCTTCAAAGGCTGTTCTCATTCATTCCTTACCTGGGTCCTGACCCACAATCCTGCTCCCTGCATCAAGACTGCCAGTTTACATATGTTGATTGCTGGGCAACTGAGTGCTTCAACAGGAGTAGGTCAGTTTTCTCTACAGCACCTTTTTTCCCTGTTAAGTATGGCAAGAATGAAAGGCTGAGAAAAGGCTATGATACCACTTTTCATTATAACTTCCTCCAAATTACCAAATGAGGAGCCAGTACTCTGCTAGGCCTTGTCTTGGGATAGTCAGAAGTAGAAAACAGGATGATCCCCAAGGAACTGCCCCCTAGAGAACAGAGATGTGCTTTGAAATGTTCCTTCCTCAAAAACAGGAAAATGACCTGTTGGTTCTGTCCCTGTCCTAACCAGATCTTCTGGAGAGCTCTAGATACTGGTTCCTTCATCTTGCAGAGCTCAATGTAGACCTGGGTCCTAGTCTCTGCCACTCATGACTATGTAATTTTGGGCAGATAAGTCTTAGTGGAGAAAGTGATTATGTCAATTTCAAAGGATTGTTTTGTTTTAGTTGCAGGTGATAGAAGCCTAACTTAATCTGAGAATGTATTGGCTTATTAGCTAAAAAGTCTACCAGTAGCTTCAGGCATAGTTGGATCCAGAGGCTAAAATCTTATCATCATGATGCATTTTTTTTCTCCATCTCTCCTTTGTTTTCAAACACAGGCAAGTCATTTCCATGAAGCTTCCTTGGCAGCTCTGAACTTGCATCCTAGTAACTCAGAAATATCAGCAAAAGAGAGCTTTTTGGGGCCACTATTTCCAGCAAAAGCCTTAGGATTGAATCCCACATTCCCACCCCTAAATCTTCATGGTCATGTTGATGAAATACCCTGATTCTCCAGGCCTGAGAGGGGCAGTGGGTCAGCTCCACTCAAACCATGGGGTCAGGAGTAGAGGAGGGGAGGTACCCTGAGGGAAGTCAGAAGACTAGAACCAAAAGAGTAATAAATGGATACCAGGTAGGCAAGAGGCTTGCAGTATAGGGAGTAAATGAGGTGGGCTAGCACATTTTTTTTCTGTAAAGGGCCAGATAACAAATATTTTAGGGTTTCTGCTGCACTTACTTAACTTTGCCCTTGTAGGGCAAAAGCAATCATAGGCAGTAGTGAAATGATGAGCCTGGCTCATTCAGTGTTCTAATAAAACTTTATTTACAAAAATAGGCAGTGGGCTGGATTTGATCCATGGCTCTAGTTTGTTGACCTGTGGTCTAAAAGATAGACTGTACATGCAGAGCATAGAATCATCTTTTCCCACTTATTCCAGAGACTTCAACAAATGACATCTGGCACATATAAAATACTGAACAAATGCTAGCTATTATTATTACTTATGCGGTAAGTAAGGCCAATAACAGTGATAACATTAATGATAATTATAACAACACTAATTGCATAATGAGATATAATGAATTATGAGTAATATGTCATCAAAATTTTCAAGGATTGTTTCTATACTATTAGGGGAGCTTCCACTCTATATACTTAAAGAGCTGGAAAGCACCACAGAGGCATCCAATTCTAATACCTCATTTTACAGACGAATCTTAGGCTCACATAAGAGATGACACAGGTACAAGTTCACATAGCAAACTAGTGATAGTTTTGGGATTTGCAGCTGTTTCCTCCAGCCCTTCTCCTGCAGCCTTGAACCACTCTACCCAATGGATACATGGTGTGCCTGGTACATTTGAGCATACAGGTAGAGTCAGAGCACAAAGATTTGTTGATTTTTGCATCCAAAGTGCATGGTGTGTTGGCTTAGGATCTGTATGATTCTAGGCATGTTCTTGAGCCAGTGGAAAGACCAGCATGTGTTTTATGACTCATGAGAACTCCCTGCTGCGGGGATGACTCAAATGTCTGTTTCACACAAAGATTACTAAACACCTCTTGCTCCGTTTGAAAACAATGAATAAAATGAATAGTTACTCATTGCCTTACTTACTACCTCTTCGTCACTGTTTCCAATGGCTTAGCTCATTCAGTCATCTAAAAAGAGCATGTCTTCAATTTGCATACTTGTAAAAGGCTTCCTCTCAAATCCCCCATCAGCATGGACAGAGAGAGATGGACCCATGGACACTTTTGTCTACACTCTTTGGGACAGACTCATTGGCCAAATTCTTCATAGTGGATAAAACTCTCATTGGGTTTGGGTTAACCAGCAGTGATGCAATGCTCTAGAAGGTGGCTATTTTGGAAGCACAGTTCTTTAGCTTTTTTTCCCCCCAAATTTATTTCCAAGTGTTATTACTCAGGGTCACTTACATAAATCAATGAAAAGAAATATTTTTATGAATCAAAACTGTGTCATGGAATCCTCTGGTCTCATGTACTTCAGAGAGCTCAGTATACAGAATGGAACATTTGGGATTGATTTACCACCTTTTAAAGCCAAAGGTCAGCAAACTTGTCTGCACAGGATCAGATAGTAAATATTTTAGGCTTCTTGGGCCATATGGTGGGCTGTGATTTGCTGAGACCTGCTCTAAACTCCAGTTAGTGATAAAGAGCAGACCAAAAGATGGAGTATTTGAATTGGTTGCCCAGTTACTTGAATGTTGTCTTTAAACACTTGGGCTTTGGAGTTGGACAGATGTAAGGTTTAGCCCTGTGGTTCTGCTGCTTAGTGGGTGATTTAAGACAGGTTAGTTCCCTGGGGTTCCTTGTCTATAAAATAGAGACAGTAATAATCCCCTTTATAGACTTGTATGGAACCAGCAAAGGAAGTCACTTACCATAGAGCTGGTATGCTGCCTAAAGATAGTAGTAGAATCAGTACTGTTATTGATAACCAGGCTCAGTGGGTGAAAGGAGATTATCAATAGCATACAACTAAGGAATTGATCTCTCTGGTCACCTTCAAAGGTGGGATGTGCCAAGAAACCTTTTCCATCATCTTCTGCAGGATAAGTCTGGGACCGTACCAGATTTGCTTTGCATCGTTGCAAGGAGCCTCATGCTAAATCATGACAGACCGTCTTTCCTTCTCTGAAAAATAAGGCCTCACATCAGTCAGAGGAAAATCTCAAATTAGAAATCCTTTGCTGAACATTCTCTTCAGCTGTAGAATTAGGCCACGTGGCCTGCTCTGGGTCGGGATCATCAATGTCATCTGAGAACAGGTGGTGAGGATTGACTGCAGACCGCAGGAGCTCCAGAACCTCAACTTATTAGTTTCCAGAGACTTCGTCATATTGCCTCCTGTCATTTTGCAACTCCTGTTGCTAAGGCTGACGTTAGAAAGAGTTTGGCCTGAAGCCACATATGTGTTCAACATCCTTAGGGAATATAGCTTTCAATAACTAAGTTTTTTAGGCATAGATAAAGAAATATAGATATTTTTGAAAAATTATGAACTATGAAGTTGAGGTTGGGTGTGTTGGTGAGACTGGTGAATGACAGATTTACTCAAGAATGGCAAAATAGGGGCGCCTGGGTGGCTCATTCGGTTGAGCATCTGGCTCTTGATTTCGGCTCCAGTCATGATCTCAGGGTCCTGGGATCGAGCCCCACATCAGGCTCCACACTCAGCGGGGGGGTCTGCTTGAGATTCTCTCCCTCTCCCTCTGCCCCTTTGGTTGCTAGCACACTCTCTCTCTCTCAAATAAATAAATAAATCTTAAAAAAAAAAAAGAATGGCAAAATAAAATAATGAAAAGCAGCAACCTTTGCCTTCTACACACACCCACACACATACACACTTTCCCTGGGACAACTCAAGGTGAGGTCCATGATTCAGGAGCTAAGGAACATCTAAGAATGTCATTCTCATGAGGTTCCAGGTTCTCGCAGCCACCATGTTGTCGTGAGAAAGGATTAGATTTTCAGTAGAGACAGACCGGGATGTGATTCCCACCTTTGCCCTTTCCTAGCTGTTTGACAACAGGCAACTTAATCTTGCTTTCTTATCTGTAAAATGACTAATAGCCCCTTCTCACGTGGTATAAAATGTCCATCTTAAGAGATACTGTCTTCCTGACTGTACAGGCTGGCGTCCAAATGACCAAAACTGCACCCCCCCACCCCACTGTAGACTTGTAAAAAACAGACTGAAGTCACTCTCAGCATTTTAACACATGCTAAGTCATTACTCCAGAGAGTTATGATCCTGGAGCCATTGATAACAAGGAGATCTGCTGAGAAGACAATGAAAGCCAGTTCCACCCTCTGTCATCCTCTAGCCAGTCCTGGATTCTCTCTCAGGCACGGCCTCTGCCTGCTCTCGGGCAAGGTAAGATCGCAGGTCACCGGCTTCATGCTTTCACACTTGTCCCCTGGGAAACTTGGCTCCAAGTTGTAAATTATGTGACATCCTTGGTAACAATGCGATTCACTCTGTTGAACCACTCTGTAGCCTGGCAAAGAAATATTCATTCCTTGTTTGGGGATTTTATTGAAACGCACAGGGAAAGCTCCCTTCTATAAATGGGACAGGGCTGCTAACTCAATAGGAGTCAGGAAGGTATGTGAACAAAATTAGGGAGCAGTTCTCTTTCCTTTTAACACTTGAAAAATAACAGTGCAAGCACAATGACAGATGGTATTTGATGCTTGGCCTTGGCGTCAGGGAAGCAATAGGGATTGATGCGGACTGTGGCCAGCTGGAAAGTCCGTGTTCATCTACAGGAGAATCACTTCTCAGTTCTAGCTGATTGTTGCCACTCAGAAATCTAGGTTCTGGGGTATCTAGATATTCCAGTACTTTGATGTGAAGTCGATTAGCTTTTCAGTGTTGTGAAATGATTCAAATGAAAAAACCACCACCATAATGACAACAACAATCTTGCATTACCCTTGACTTTATAAAGCACTTCTACAGACCCACAGGGAAACCTGGTGGGGAAAAAAATGAAGTTGAAGGGGAAGAAATGGTTGTGCGGACCAACACCTCAAAAATTGTATATGGCAGTTATTGCAACATTCTCCAAGTGGAAAAGCTTGACTTTGTCATCCAAGTTTTATCACGCAGGAAAGTGGGTAAAGCACTGTTAGTACTTTTAATACAACCTTAAAATGAAGAGCCTTGATGTTCAGTTAAAATTTTAAACAATGAACAATTTACTGGCAGTTATCGCTGCACATTAAAAGAGGTTTTAGAATTAATACCCAACTTGTTATCATTAACACTGTTAAAGTTACTACTTATTAAGCTTAGCCATAAAGAAAAAGAATCCTTATGTAAAGGGGAGGAGTAGATTTGGTGACTTCTCTCCATTAATTTTGGGTGTAATGGTATGGGACAAGGTCATAGTTTCTTAGTGGCAGAAGAGACTTTGTGTGAACACTTGCTAAGTAGGGAGGGATGGGGACTGAGACCCACCTTGGGAGCATGCATGAGGGGCAACAGCTGGGCAGCTGTTGGACAGTCCATCAGGCTGTGTTTTGCTGATTGGGCTAAGGAAGTTGAGAATGAAAAAGGAAGTAAAGAGAAAGAGGAGAGACACTTTGGGAGTGTATGAGGAGGAAAAAGAAAAATGCCTACAATGAAATTTTATTATGTGTGTGCTGGGTGGTGTGTGATGTAAAGCCTCTTCCTCTTCTCCCCATCCTGTATTATAGTGATTTCTCAGGACCGGATTGTGGGGTTGGATCTGTTCTCAAATAAAGCACCAAGGGCTGAGTGTGAGCTGAATGCAGCCTCAGGGTAGACAGGGAGAAGGTGGGTAGAGGAAGGAGGCAAGATTGCCCACAGTGGAAAAGCCTGCCACTTCTGTGTTAAGTCAAAGCTCTAGGATGTGCTGGAGTCCAGGGAACCCATTTCAAGGAACACTACAGATCTTATCCAACCCCTAGTCCCATATTTTGTCCTAGCACTTAATTTGATCTACCAGTTTTTACTGAATACATTTAGGTGCCTGGCATTGTACGGGCCACTATAGAGCGGATTCAAGCAGAGACAGGGCACGATCTTGCTTTGATGTCATGATTTAAGAGCCAGCTAGAGAAGTCACCCAGTCAGGAAGAAACCACGCTCAGAAATAAATTAAAGATTTTACAAGTTGAGCAAGATTGAGCCTTTCTTCCCAAGCACCTGAGATGAAGGGCACTCACCTCAGTTGCCAGGGAATGGAGTGGTGTTGATGGTTCACGGCAAACATACTGGACCACTTCCTGGGGTGTGGAGGGGAGGTGGGGCTGGAATGCCTTCAGGAAGTGCATAAAAAGTCAGCTGCGGTTACTTTTGGCAAGGTCGTTGGATGTCGGTTTGAGCTTTGGGAGACCCCAGGCTAAGGAGTTTCATGCACCCTTTCCTTATGCTTTGTTTGGCTCCTCTCCAAATCCATATCCATATCCATGTGGTGGGGGTGGGGAACCCCTTAGCCAGTGCCTGAGCTGGGCAGTCTCTTGCCACTTCCTGCCAAGGGCATTTCCCAGATCTGTAGAATTGGGTCCCCCTAGTACCTCCAAATCATTATCTCTCCACAGATTCTTGTTGGGCATCTAATATGTATTGGGTCTGGGGGTAGAGACAGGCCCTTCCCACCTAGAATCGAAAGTCTTCTGGGGAAGACATTCAGATATTAAGGAAACAACATGTATGTGATGAAATGTGAAATGCAGTATCATAGAGGCATGAAAAGTAAGCTGGGGCCTAGGAAAGGATTATTCAAAGGAGCAACATCTGGGGCGCCTGGATGGCTCAGTTGGTTAAGTGTCCCACTCTTGATCTTGGCTCAGCATGATCTCAGGGTCATGAGATTAAGCCCTGCGTTGGGCGCCATGCTCAGCGAGGAGTCTGCTTGGAGTTTCTCTCTCCTTCTCTTTCTGCCCGTCCCCCTGCTCGCACTCTCTCTCCCTCTCTCTCTGAAATACATTAAAAACAAACAAACAAAAAACAAAGGGGCAACATCAAAGAGTCCATTAAGCTTTCAGGTTCTAATGTGAGAAGTACTACAATCCCCAAATACCAAGCACTGCATCGTCCATTAAAAACAGGGGAAGTGGGTAACCACAGAGGAGTAGTCCGCTTGTGGACTGTGCCATGTCCACGCAGGGCACTGTGAAGCAACTGTCAGCCAGTGGCCAGTATGAGAAAGGCATGTTCTTCTCTTAGGAAACAGTTTTCCTGATGAGAGGGTTTCCCTGCTGGTGATGGGATGGCTCAGGTTTTCACTAATAAAATCAGCATATCAAACTAATGTAGAAATGATTGGGCAGTCAGGAAGCTGAGTTGACTGGTGGAGTCAGCGGGGACTGAATATTTAGCTGACTGATCAGTAGCCACAAATTTAGTGGCTTATTAGAAGGAGCTGAGGTAAGGAAAGGCAAAGGTCCCCGACGGGGGAGGTCCTGAGGTGCTTCCCTGGGTGATGGGAGCCCTCAGAGACACGATGCTGACCAGCCTTTGGTGTTGACCAACTCGTGACTGGCTAAGGAGAGAAAGCTGTTGCTTCAGCCTGTGTGTTTTTTTTTTTTAAAGATTTTTTATTTATTTATTTGACAGAGAGAGACACAGAGAGAGAGGGAACACAAGCAAGGGGAGTGTGAGAGGGAGAAGCAGGCTTCCCGCGGAGCAGGGAGCCTGATGCGGGGCTCGATCCCAGGACCCTGGGATCATGACCTGAGCCGAAGGCAGACGCTTAACGACTGAGCCACCCAGGTGCCCAGCCTGTGTCTTTCTAACACTTCCCTCAGAGCTGGGTGAAGGGAGGAAGGCTGGTGCCAAGGGGTTCAGCCTGAATCTCAGCTGGGGAGGCTGAAAGGCACGAATCTGTCTGAGCATGCTGCCTCTCTGGACAGAGCTCTAGAAGGTGGGGAGTGGGTGTAGAGGGGATCTCCGTGTCTGTCACCTTGCCTCTTGAGCTTATTGTAAACATCAAATGAGATAATGTAGGAAACACTGAGCCTAGGGCCTGGGACCGCAGTTAGTTTTCTATTGTTGCTATAACAAACTACCACAAGTTGAGTATTGTGAAACAATACAGATTTATTGTCTTATACTTCTGGAGGTCAGAAGTCCAAAATGGGTCTCATGGGGCTAAAAGCAAAGTGTCAGCATGGCTGCATTCTTTCCTGGAGGCTCTAAAGAAGAATGCCTTTCCTCGCCTTTGCCAGCTTCTAGAAGCCACCCACATATTCCTTGGCTCATGGCCCCTTCCTCAGTCTGCAAAGCCAGCAGTGTGGGGCTGAGTCTTTCTCATGCTGCTGTCTCTCGAATTCTCTCTTGTCCTGCCTCCCTTCCACTTTTAAGGACCTTTGTGGTTACACTGAGCACACCTGGATAATCCAGGATAAACTCCACCTCAGGGTTAGCAAACTTCATTCCTTTTTGCCGCGTCACTCACGAAGTCACAGGTTCTGGGGGTTAGGACATGGACATTTTGCGGGCGATGAGGGGGTGTTATTATGCCTACTATGGGGACATACTAAAAAGTCAATCAATGGTCCTTATTACCAGAGCTCCCTCAAATGTGGGATCAAAGCCTCGGCTCTGGCAGATTCTGGGGTTCTGCACGCTAGAGGGCTAGAAAGCCTGCCTTGCCTAGCTCAGGGGAGCAGGGATGTGGCCAGACTCCACCTGGAGGGTTGTGCCCAGTCTAGGAGGCACATCATAAAGGGATGTAAGTGGTTTGGGGTGCTTCAGCCAGGATGGTGAGGAGCTTGAGGAGGAGAAAACCCTGAGTGAGCAGAGAGAAGAGCCGCCTTCATGTGCCTGGATGGAGAGGGAGACAGGCTTCGTGTATTGTTAAGTGTCGTGTTACGAGAAGAGCATGAGCCTTTCTCTTGGGTAGAGCCGGCTTCCAGTCCCAGCTCAGGCCCTCACCAGCCATTGGGCAAATGACTTCATCTCTGACCTCTGGTTTTTTCATCCAGTAAGAAGGAATAATAATAGCATCTGCCTTGTACGAGTGTTGGGGGGCAGTGAATGAGATAGTGGGCAGGAAGCAGCTAATACATTGCCCGATGGTCACTGTCGCCGGTGTCCTTAGACACCTCTGTGGGACAGAAAAGTAACCAGTGGGTAGAAGCTCCAGGGAAACAGATCTAGGTTTTTCATGAAGGAAGAACTTTGTAATCACCAAAGCTAGGCAGTGACAAGATGGTGGGGCGTGTGATGTACTGGTCCCCTTCCCTGCAACTGTTTGGTGATTGACCAGATATTCACACGTGTGTGGATGGCAACAAAGTCACCTGGGTGCTTTTTCAAAAGCCCAGAGCTCTAGGCCCCCACCCAGCTGTGCTCACTTGGGATATTCAGTGATGGAGCTTGGAGATCTGTTTTTGTTTTTTGTTTTTTGTTTTTTTTCCAGTAGCTTTTATTTTCTGAAAGCAGCTTTAGATTCACAGCAAAATGGAGCAGCAAGTACAGAGATTTCCTCCCCGCCACCCCAAGCTGTGCCCTCAAACACATACAGGATCTCCCAACTATCAACAACCCCCACCAGAGAGCAACATTTGTTACAACTGGGGAACCACCGGAGGTCCATGGTTGATGTTAGGGTTCACTCTTGGTGCTGAACATTCTATGGGTGGACAAATGTTTAACATGTGTCCATTATTATAGTATCATACAAAGTATCGCTGCTCTAAAAATCCTGTGTACTTCACCTATTCACCCCTCCCACCCCCAATCCCCAGCAACCACTGGTCTTCTTTTTTATTTTTTTTTTAAATTTTTATTTATTTATTTGACAGAGAGAGAGAGATAGCGAGAGCAGGAACACAAGCAGGGGGAGTGGGAGAGGGAGAGGGAGAGCAGGCTTCCTGCCGAGGAGGGAACCCGATGTGGGACTCGATCCCAGGACCCTGGGATCATGACCTGAGCCGAAGGCAGACGCTTAACGACTGAGCCACCCAGGCACCCTGCAACCACTGGTCTTCTTACTAACTCTATAGTTTTGCCTTTTTCAGAATGTCCTATGTAGAGTATGTAGCCTTTTTGGATTAGCATCTTTCACTTAGCAATGTGCATCCATGTTTCTTCCATTGTCTATACATGGCTTGGTAGCTCTTTTTTTTTTTTTTTTAGCTCTAATATTCCATTGTCTGGATGTACCACAGTTTATTGATCCATTTATCTGCTGAAAGACATCTCGGTTGCTTCCAAGTTTTGGCAGTTTCACAATTTCCCATAATTACAAAGCTGGTATCAACAACCATGTGTGGACACACATTTTGGAGGTCTGTGGTTTTCACAAGTGATTCAGAGACAGATTTAGGGCCTCTTGACCTGATAATCATTTGTCCTGAGGTAGATGGAGGTCTGGAGCCTCTCCAGTCCTGAAATTCTGTGAGGATTCTATGAGGACGGTGTGGAAGCTCTGGTATGGACTAGACCTTTTCCTTCCTCCCTCTGGACTTTGCTCCCCCTAAGCAAAATCCCTCTTTTGCCTCCATGTTCAGTGTCCACGTTTACTGCTAGCACAAAATTACCGAATATAAAGAGCAGCTTTTCCAGGACTGGAGAGAGCTGGCCTGGTTTTCCAAGTTCAGGACTGCCTGTGTTCAAATCCAGACTCTACAACCCTCGAACTGTGACATTGGGCCAATGATGTAACCATCCGATGCCACCGTTTCCCCTCCAGTAAAGGTTGCCGATAATAGTATTTACCTCATGAAGTTATTGTGAGAATTGAGTTCCTATGTATAAAAAGCTTAGAAAAGTAAGCTTTGCTTATGTTCCTTGCTATCATTAGAGCCATCAGAATTTGTATCCTTCTTATTACCAGTTACCAGAGAGTGGAGTCCTTCCTGGAGAGGAGCCAGGGTTATTCCACATCAGTACGTGCTGCTTGAGTCCCCGGGAACAGGATGACACCTGTGCATGCTGGTTGTCCAAGGGGAGAAGTCAGTTAAATGGGTGCCCCTTTCCCACATGGTACCTCTGAGGCCAGGAGCCAGAAGCAATCTTCGTCTAAGCTACGCAACAAGGTGATGGCTTCCGGAGCTTCTTCACCCTTTTCCTGACCTGGCAGCATGTTCCTCTCTCTGCATTCCTTGTCTGGGTGCTCGGTAGTGTGTCTCCAAAGTTCATAGCGCCTTGAGGGACTTGGGAGTTTGAACGTATCTGTCACTCTGCAGATACCCCAAGAAAGGATGGACCCAGAGAGTCCTGGACTCAAAGGCAGATGGCAACACAGATTTAATCCTGGCTGCACAACCACTGGATCAAACCCCAGCTCCTCCATTTCTAAGCTTTATGAGCTGGGGCAAGTTTCAGCATCTCTGTTTCTGAGATGGGATCATTCTTCCCTTCTCAGGGATGCCATGAAGACAAAATAAGGTAATGGATAAGACATTATTTTGCCAAGTCTGCACAGGTGAACTTATCATGAAATTATTAATAACAGACTTCTTAATTCAACCGAGGAACTGTTGGTGATTGTTTGTAAGTTAAAAGATGAGCACAAGGAGAAGAGTTTCCATATGGAAGGGAAGGTGATATGTTGAGGGATCTTGGCAGCCACAGGCATGGAAAAGCAGAAGAGAAAGACCACAAGCATCTTTTTTGGCCAGGGAGAGCCCTCTCTTATAACCCGGGCCACCCCAAATCCCACCGTTTCTGTCTCATCTGAAGGAGACGTTCACATGTCCCCCATGTATAAGGTGTTCTTGGGGCAAAGTTAGCACCCTTTCTTTTGCTGGCAAAGCCATCGCTATGGGAATCAGCCACTTGGGGGCCAACAACATAATTTAGTTTGCCTGTTTATTTTAAACTTTTGATTCAAGTCTAAAACACAGACAGAAAAGCACACAAATCTTAAGTGACCAGCTTGATTAAGTTTCTCAAATTGAACACACATGTGAAACTAGCATCCAGATTAAAAAAAAAAAACAAAAAAAGAAAAAGGAAATTGTTAGTATTCCAGAAACCCTGTTGAGGCCACAGAGTTTTTGTTTTTGTTTTTGTTTTTTAAATTAACATATAATGTATTATTTTTTTTCAGGGGTACAGGTCTGTGATTCATCAGTCTTACACAGTTCACAGTGCTCACCACAGCACATACCCTCCCCAATGTCCATCACCCAGCCACCCCATCCCTCCCACACCCCTCCACTCCAGCAACCCTCAGCTTATTTCCTGAGATTGAGTCTCTTATGGTTTGTCTCCCTCTCTGGTTTCATCTTGTTTCATTCTTCACTCCCTTCTCCTATGATCCTCTGTCTTGTTTCTCAAATTCCACGTATCAGTGAGATCATATGATAATTGTCTTTCTCTGATTGGCTTATTTCGCTTAGCATAATACTCTCTAGTTCTATCCATGTCTTTGCAAATGGCAAGATTTCATTTTTTTTGATGGCTGCATAATATTCCATTGTGTATACATACCACATCTTCTTTATCCATTCATCTGTCAATGGACATCTTGGCTCTTTCCATAGTTTGGCTATTGTGGACATGGCTGCTATAAACATCAGGGTGCACGTGCCCCTTTGGATCACTACGTTTATATCTTTGGAGTAAATACCCAGTAGTGCGATTGCTGGGTCGTAGGGTAGCTCTATTTTCAACTTTTTGAGGAACCTCCATACTGTTTTCCAGAGTGGCTTGCATTCCTACCAACAGGGTAGGAGGGTTCCCCTTTCTCTGCATCCTCACCAACATCTGTCATTTCCTGACTTGTTAATTTTAGCCATTCCGACTGGTGTGAGGTGGTATCTCATTGTGGCTTTGATTTGGATTCCCTGATGCCGAATGATACTGAGCACTTTTTCACGTGTCTGTGAGGCCACGGAGTTTTAAACACAGTTGACTTCAGACCTGACCCTGGGCAGTAGCATGCGCTTGGCAAAGGTTATATTCGATGTCCTGAGCTCCTCTCCTTTTACTTGGCTCCTGGGTGTGGTTCTGGCCAGGACCCATGTCAAAGGGTCCCCCTCAGGACATCCTATTTTTAGGGAGAGATCTGAGAACCTCCTTCACACTGGGTTGTCAGGGAAGGGGTTGCTTTTTCCATGGCCTTCTGGCTTCAATCTGAGATCCAAAGGACGGGACTCTCAAGGAGGAATTTCAGGCCTCTGGGAGCCAGAAATGGGCGCCTTTGAAGCCCCCCGGAGAAGCATAAAGGAAATCCCAAAACATCTCCCCACAAAAGCATAGTGTGGCGTTTCCAGGGTCAGCCCAGGGGGATCTTGCTATTTGCAGGGTCGTGGTGACTACTTGTCTTCTTGTTTGCAATTGACACTGCATTGCCAGGTTGGCTGCAGGGTCTAAAAGGAGACAAAAGGCACATGGACTGCTCTGCTCAAGAAGGGGAAGGACCGTACTGATGAAAAGCAATTGTAAGGTGTAACCAAACTGCCCAGGAAGTCCCAGCCACTTGCTGTGCCTGGTCTCTGCCTGGTGCCTGAAGGCTCTGCGGCTAATTAAGCCACTTAGTCAACATCCAGGCTCCTCCCCTGCCAGGCAGGCTAGGAGGGCTCTGCTTGGAAGCTTTGGGGACTAGAAGAAGAACTTGCCATGCCTGAAGGCCAGATTCAGAGCTCTGTTAATTAAGAGTGCTTCCAGAAGAGTCCTTCTGGCAAAGGAAAGAGTGGTCATGCTCTTTGGTAGAAGGACATTTTGGAGGGTCCAGATTTAGAGCTGTTGATTTTGGCAGTTGGGTCCTGGCGCATCTTCCTGTGTCCTTGTCGGTTTCCCCTGAAGGCCTCATTATCTGAGCCCAGATTGGTTCATGGCTTCGTCTTCCCCAGAGGATGCTGGGAGCACTGGGGCCACCATGCCTTGGGCAGGGCAGATGCATTAGAGCTGCTAGCAGGGAAGGGCCAGCCCTGCCTGGTGTCGACCTGCCCCTTCCTGCTACCTATACGTTTTCCTAATGCAGGTCTTCCCTGGGACTAGAACGTGCTTTTTGTTGCCCATTCATTCATTCATTTCATTCATTCAACATGCAAAAATTGAGCATCTACCACACACCAGGAACCATGCTGGGTGTGAGGGAGACTAAGACAAGGCCATGCCCTCAGAGTTTATGTTCTAGTGGGGAAACAGACTAATCATTGTGATAAGTAGCTCAAGAGAGGTCAGCGCAGGTCAGTACCAGTAAGCTGCAGAAAAGTCAACCAAGACTTCCTCAGGGAAGTCCTACTTGAATTGAGTTTTGAAGAAGAAATAGAAGTTAGTCTAAGAAGGCTGGGTTGGAGGGGAGGATGGGGAGGACATTTTAGCCCGAGGAAACCGTTTGCTTCTAGGCAAACTGGGCCGAGGGCCAAATTCCCTGTGGCTCAAAACCCAGAATGCATGCCACACGACTTTCCCCATTTCCTGGAGTTGTGCGATGTTTTCAAATGTATTTTTATGTTGTTTGATGAAACAGAAGTGGGTAGCAATTACTTCAGGAGTGACGTGCCTCTGGAGACCGGGCTGGCTGGTGTCCTCCCAGGTCATGGCATAATCTTTATTTTTAGAAGAGGTTCCCAATTTGAGATGATTAAACACCCCACCCCAGTCTCTCTACCCAGGCTGGGAGGGTCCCTGTTCCTTGGCATCTTATGTCTGTTTTGGGTGGTGCACCTTTCTGGAAATGGGCAAATCTGTTGTGTTGAGGCCGGCTTAAGTCCCTAACCTTAAGAGGATATCACAAAGGTCCAGAGGTTTTATACTTAAGACTGTATTCCTGATGTTCTTTGAGAGGTTGTCCAGACATTCCACAGTGTAGACGCTTACTGAGTGGGAACTTTCCAGGCCCCCACCCACTCTGGCTCTTCTGGGACTTCCTTTTCATAAAAAGCGCAAGTACCATTTGTCACCGAAACTCAACTTGCTAGAACTTAACTGTAAAGAAACCGTCTTAATGGTCATTTTGCACCATTTTAGGCATTTAAGACAAAGAAGGGGAACTAACATTGAATATCAGTTACATGTTACATTCTCTGTGGTGCTTTCCTAGGTATTATCACATTTTTTTTTTAAGATTTATTTATTTATTTGAGAGAGAGAGAATGAGAGAGAGCACATGAGAGGGGGGAGGGTCAGAGGGAGAAGCAGACCCCCTGCCGAGCAGGGAGCCCAATGCGGGACTCGATCCAGGGACTCCAGGATCATGACCTGAGCCGGAGGCAGTCGCTTAACCAACTGAGCCACCCAGGTGCCCAGTATTATCACATTGAAGCTCTACACTGAACCAGTGAGTTGGGTGTTGTTGTCCAAGAAAGCAATGCCTTGTCCCAAGCATGACAGGGAAAGGAGATTTTAACCAAGAACCCCATGGCCATGGAATTATGTAATTGTATTCCATCAAGTCACCTTTTGGTAGCTGCTAATCAGTTGGTGGCTGGTGTTTTAACTTCTCTTTCTGGGAAAAATGGATGTTGTTTTAATTTACCTCTTCAGAATTCTGTCTCCTATAACTTCTTCCTTGCTCCTTGTGTGAGGATGCCCAAAAGCCCCAGCTGGCTCTATTTTTGTCATTCATGGCATAACCAGTGGGGGCCCAATAGTTTGGGAAATGGTATGAAGAAATGACTCCTTTCCTGCAGTTTCTCATCCTGAATGTTTCTGTGTGTGAATGAATCTCCAATTCCACGCGAGTTGACTGTGAATGATATAGGTGGTCTCTTAATGAGTTAGGGATGAATTTGGCAATTGGCTGGTTCCAATGCCAGTCCATCTGTTTGACTCCATTCCTGTGGCATTGACCTGCCCACCTCAGAAATCTAGACTGAGACCTGGTCGAGGGGGGATAGGGGATTAAGAAGATGCCTGATTTGTGGTAGCATTAGTAGTTCTACAAAAACATGTTTTTGGAAAGGGAAACATGGAGGTAAGGGAAACATAAAGCAATGGTGGCTGTTTTTATTATGGATGTGTCTCTTGTCTCTCAGTCACATGTCTGCCCCTCCCTGTGGGGACAGACATGAAGCATTTGGGCTGTCCCCTCATGGTCGGTCGATGAAATGATTCATCCCTTGGTAAACTCTAAGCTTATTCAGTCCTGAGTGACCAAAAATGGAGGCTACTGAGGGTGGTGAAGATCCTCTCCCTCCCCCCAAAGAATCACAGAATCTTAGAACATTAAAGAATTTCTAATTCAACCCTCTTATTTTACAGATTAAGAGTCTGGGACCACCCCCCCCCAAAAAAATCAGCCAAAAATGATACCTAAACCCTATTGGTATCTTACACTGAGTTTGTTTTCGTTATTCCATACTGCTTTATCTCCTGTCTATTGATCTTAGGCAAGTAGCTTTATATCTATTTTATCCGCCATGCTATTTCTAACACAACCAGGTAGCAAGAGGCCTGGAGTTAGAACCCCGGACCGCCTGACTTCCCATTTCATTTTGTCTGCAGGTCCAATCCTGTCATGATTCGGGAAAACTGTAAACCATGTTCTTTAGCCAGACCTCTGGATGTCCAGGAAAAAAGGCCATAGAAAAGGAATATTGTTTGTGAAGTCTAAAGTGGTTCACACAGCAGCTCAAAGATCAACAGAAGAAGGGGCTGAGGGAGATTTGGGGTTGTAAACCTTTCGTTTCATTCACGGGGTCTTTGAGGACACAGTGGCTTTTAGAGAGAGTCTGACTTCTTGGTCAGTGAGCGTCCTTGACCCTGTTCCAGCAGTTCTTACAGGACCTAGTGAGCGTGGAGGCACTGGTGGGCTGGAAATGCCCTCACTGTCTTAGAGTTCCAGTCCCTTTCATAGCAAAGCTGATGTTCTTTAGGGAGCCGGGGAAATCCCAGATGTGGGGCAATCACAGCTATAATCACCACGTCGTGGTGCTCCGTGCTCAGAGCTGAAGCCCCAGCATTTTCAGCGTTGTTTTCCAAACATGCCAACCACCTGAGGAGAAAGCCCCTCAGCAGGCTCTATTTCTGTTTTTGAGGGTCTGACCTAGGATCCCCCATTAGGGCAATTCCTGGGCATTGTCCCCTCAGGCCCTTGGCCTTCGGCAGCAGAGGGCTGCTTGGTGATGCCCCTTGTAGCTCTCACAGCCTCCAGGCCAAAGCACGTCAGTTGCTTTTGGGTTCCCTGGGGAATGTTCTGTTGTCATCTCACCGAGCCAGCGGAGGAGGAAGAGTGTGGTGCCAGATGCAGCAACAGGGAAGTGTGTAGGCAGGAGAGCCGAATCCGACCCCATATCTAATGAGCCTATTCTTAGAGGCTCTTGGCGGAGTGTGGGAAATCGAATGCTAATGAAAAGCAGGTTCTGAGAAGAGCTTAAAGCTCAGCACCAGCCCTATTACATGTTCCCTTTTGGGCCACAGAGGAAGTCTTGCGCGATAAGCTGAGCTCACTGGTGAGAGCTCTCGCGGATT
>NC_138379.1:21607797-21672797 GCF_054177405.1 Leptonychotes weddellii
TTTCTCAGAGTCCATAGTCTCTCATGGTTCGTCTCCTGCTCCGATTTCCCCCCCTTCGTTTTTCCCTTCCTGCTATCTTCTTCTTTTTTTTTTTTTTTTAACATATATTATTTGTTTCAGAGGTACAGGTCTGTGACTCATCAGTCTTACTATAGCAGCAATGTCCACAATAGCCAAACTATGGAAAGAGCCAAAATGTCCATCAACAGATGAATGGATGAAGAAGATGTGGTGTGTACACACACACACACACACACACACACACACTGGAATATTACGCAGCCATCAAAAATTTGAAATCTTGCCATTTGCAACGACGTGGATGGAACTGGAGGGTGTTATGCTGAGCGAAATAAGCAATCAGAGAAAGACATGTTATCAGATGACCTCACTGATACGAAGAATTCTTCATCGCAGGAAACACCTGGGCTTTTAAATTCCTTCTTGCTTGGTTCTGTGTGGACTGCCACAGGCTGTAGGGAGGGAGGATTGGTAAGGGGCCAAGGGCACACACTTGCGATAACTTACTGTGTTTATCCAGTGAGCTTGCCCCTGTCGGGTCTTGCCAGGATAGCAAAGGTGTAGGCTCTTGTGACCTTAGCCTTCCTCCGTGGTCCAGCTTACCTGTCTCTGCTTTCAGCGGGGACAGCTGACACTCCTGTCATATTCGCAAGGGTAATAGGGTGCAGTGTTACTGGTTTCTGGTTTGGCCTTCATTTGACTCGGTGCCTGTGCTAAAACCCAGCACGTAGATGCCTGGAGTTGCATCTGGTGGGAGCTTCAGGCTCTAGTTTGGATAGACTGGTTTCCAAAGTGTATATATTCTGTGGACCCGGGCAAACTGCATCATGAATTTAGGAGACCCCTCATTCCCTGCAGGTTTTTGTTCTAGTGTCCCTTTGTCACAGAAGCCTTCCCCAGCCACTTGATGGAGAATAGCACGCCTCCTCCCCACGCGTCCTCCTCCTCCTGCCTGAATGTATCTCCACTTGAGATACATGTGTCCGTTTATTGGTTCTTGCACTAAAATGGGCACTCTGTGAGAGCAAGGGCTTTGCCCGCTCTGTTTATTGTGGTGTCTTTAGCACCTTAAACAACATGGGAACTGTCATATGTGTCCAGTAGAAATCTGTGGACTAAATGCAAGACTGGAAAGAGGCTTGCTGAAGCGGTATGCTACCGGTCTATCCATAAAAGGGCCTTGTTCCCAGGAGAAAGCAAGGTGCCCTTTGTAGTTGCTTTCTAATTCCTAATTTCTTCGAGCAAACATTCATCCAGCACTTGGAGCCAGGTGTGAAAGATCACAGCCCTGCTCTCCCAGGGTTCTCGGACTGGTGGCGGATGCAGACATTTGCATTAAATCCCTTCTTTAAGATGTAACTCTGCTATCAGCTCTCCTGGGAGCCTTTCTTGAACACTCTTCTTCCCCAAAGCAAGGTTAGGTGCCATTCTTCCCATTTGCATAGCATGCCCTGCAGAGCTTGACCGTGGCCCACATGTAAAGCAGACAAGTACCGTACAGTGTGCTTTCTGTTTCCCCTTACGAACTCCTTAAGAGCAAGGACTGTACTTTACTCTTTTCTGAGTAGAACAGCTGACATATAGAGCACTCAGTAAGTAGGAGGTATCCTTGTGATTACTGCGGTTACTATGTGCATTCAGTAACCAGCATTCATATAGCTGTGTATGTGTGTAATCTCACTTAAAATATTCTGACGCTATTTAAGGCTTAGAAACAGCTCTGTGTTGTTCTGTAATATGATATAATGTTGTCTTCTGCAGTATTCCCTGTTTCAGGCTCTCCTTGTGTTCTGGTGATGCAGTGATCATTTAGACTGGTGTGGGATCTTTACCAAGAGTTCTTAGGGTTCCTAGATGCAGGCTGGGATCCTGATGTACTTTACAAATCATTCTCTATGTGCAGATGTCATGGACTCCTATGAGCCTGGGAGCATTTGTTTCATTTCAAGGGGGGCTGAGGAAGTCACAGAAATCCTCTCAATAAATACATGTGGATTCATGGCCTTTTGGCACTGCCGCTTTGATGTGGCTTTTGATTTGGGGTTGCAGGGACATTTTGTCATGGCCTGAAAATCAAACCAAGCATCGTGCTCCACAGGCCCCCAAGCACACTGCTGGACTGTGTACGCATGTACCTAGTATCTGTGTGTTTTCACTTTGACATGACTGTTTTGATGCCTGACACTTTCATTCTATCCTGTGGAACTTTCCAGAACGTTTGGTGTAAATACTTGTTAGTCTCACTTAAATACCAACCATGGGCCCGAGTCTAACTTCGGTGGCAAAATGGCTTCAAATGAAGCAGAAGGCAGGGGATTACAATCTCAAGGGGATGCCAAGCGATACCAAAGGCTGCCTGAGAGATCCCTTCTCTAATTCAGAGACACACATGGCCTCCCTTTTTTGGCCATTTCTTGGTTTAGAGCTTCAGATGACTGGCTGGAGACGTGTTTAAAAATATCAAAAGATCCCAATGGAAACATTGACTTGTGGTCTATCCTTGTTAAAAAAGATCATTTTGATCATTTTCCCCTGCTGTGTCGTCCAAAGAGCCTTCCTGTCTGTCTTGCTTGGTGATTAGAGGAAGTGGGGTTTGTTGCTTGCTGACCAGATTGGCCCTCATCTGCTTGCTGCGAGCAGGCCTGTCCTACTTTCTTTTTAGACAGTCTGAGTGATCATCAGCCACACACATTATCAGCTAGTCAGGGGTTGCCCCAAAATGAACCAGATGAGTAGATAATTAGGTCACTAAGGGGAGACCAAGATGCTTATATTTTGGAGTAATATTTTCAGTTGGGTATTCTAACCAGACCATGAAACATCGTTCCTAATTTCATAGGATTTTGGTAGCAAGTGTATTAAGCAGCCTGTTACGAAAAAGTAAGTAGTTGTGTTTGGGTCCCTGGTCTTCAATCTGAGACTCTGGAAGCTAAGCTTGGTGTCTTGTTGGAACGGTGGTGCAAATAGGTAGGTCCTCTGAGTTCCATGTCACCCTTGTCACAAACTTGATGAAGACTGCGTGTCTCCGTGCTCTCTGCATGAAGGCACCACCTGCAAAGGTCTCATGCCAGGCCGCGAACACACGTTATCACGTTCATTTCCATGAGCAAGGCGTCAAGGCCTTCTTTCTACATACCACGCAGCTAGCAAGTGATGGAGGCATGATTTGAATCCCAGGTTCCCTCTTTCCAAAACCCACACTATTTCTATTATAACCAGTGATTCCAAACCACTGGCCTGCAGATTGATACTGGTTCCAAAGAAGGCTTTTCCAGTCTGTGGCGAGAAAGTCTGGGTAAGGTTAACACCCTCCCATCTTGAAGGCGTTGCCATTTATTTGGAGACTGTGACCTGTCTTTCTTGGTGTTAAAGACTGCAAAAAATTTGTAATCACATGATGGTGATTGGAAATGGCAGCTAACAAAAGTGTCTTAAGTTGTCAAAGTAAAAAAAAAAAAGGCCTTTTATGTCAATCTCCGAGCTTAAATTTGAAATCTTACTGGCCTGGCAAATGGCAAAGTTGGACAAAGAGGTGGTGTACTTATTACCCCAACAAGGGTTTCACTGCAGACTCTCCCCACAGCTTGGGTTCCCATGGGGTTTATCTGGAAAAGGGCTAGGCTGTATTGAGGGATGAAGGTGATCATGTGCTTCTTAAAGCCATCCTTCTTTGACGCTGAGGGGCATGACTCGGGCAGCTTAACAGAGTCCTGATAATGCAGATGACCTTTTAAAAACCACAGTAGATTGAATTAAAAACAAACAAACAAACTAGGTAAACCATCCTTTCCAAAAGAGAGGCAAAGCTTGGCCTACCCACATTTATGACTTTTCTATGACCAGGATGGGGAAAGCTTGAGCTCAGAGGCATTTTAATGTAGCATGACTTAGGTCATGACTCTTCTGACCTTAGGTCATTCAGACGTCACCGTTTTGCCATTGATACAAGAATGAAAGAGCTCAGGTTTTAGAGGCAGACATATCTGGGTTTATATCTCCATTTCTTTTAGCCTTGTGACCCTGAGCAAGTTTACTTTCTGGAAGACGGGGCAGGGATTCCTGCCTTCCAGAGTTACCATGGTAGGCAACTCTTAGGGAAAAACCTCACCACTCCTTGTGGTATGCCTTTTTTTTTTTTTAAGATTTTATTTATTTGAGACAGAGAGATAGAGAAGAGGAGGGACAGAGGGAGAGGGAGAATCAGACTCCCCGCTGAGCAGGGAGCCCGATGCAGGGCTCCATCCCAGGACCCTGGGGTCATGACCTGAGCTGAAGGCAGACGCTTAATGACTGAGCCACCCAGGCATCCCGATCTTTACCATGATGATCCAAGATGGTAGGGATAGACGTGCCTGGCACATGGATGTTCAGGTGTGTCCTGGTGTCCTGCTTACAGATAAACTGGAATTCAGAGTACCCTGAGTTGCTCTGGTTTTTATTTTCCTACCAGTGGTTCCAGATACCCCGCTGTGCCTGGGGGAGGCCTGTTTCATCTGCTCTTGCCTGAGCGCCTCCGACTGTATCTGGGCAGCACCCAGCGGGCCCTAACCACTCCTTGTGCTCCTATCGCAGTGCCAACAACATGCCCAAGCAGGTGGAGGTACGAATGCACGACAGCCATCTCAGCTCAGAGGAACCGAAGCAGCGGCATCTAGGCTTGCGTCTGTGTGACAAGCTGGGGAAGAATCTCCTGCTCACGCTAACCGTGTTCGGTAGGTGACAGGTGCCGCCCCTCCTCCCTGGCTCTCTCCTGGCACTTTGGGGAAGCTGGGTCTCACAGCCAGCCCTCCCACTGGAAGGAAGCCTCGTGTCCTCCCTAAGGCCTCCTTTGCCCAGGCATGGCTGCCTTGATGATAAATCTTCCCCTCACCTGCCCCAGCCATGCATTTTCTTCCTTGGGATTCTAGTCGTTCTTACAACTTCCTGTGAGTGTGTTAACGTGCAGATTCCTGGCCCTGCACATGGAGAGCTTGGGCCATCTGCAGTGAGGTCTTGGAATCTGCATCCTAACAAAACTTCTAGGTGATTCCTAAGCAGATGGTCGGCATACCACATTTAGAGGAATACCTGCCTGAAGATAAAGGCAGCAGGTGCTGAAAACCCCACTAAGAGGGCTCCAGAGGTCTAGCCTACAAACACCTCATTACCTTCAATTAGCTTAGCACATTAGCTAATGAGGTCAGGGTGGAAGAGGCTTGTTCCGAAGCCTTGATCTGCTCTGGCTCCATCTCCAAAGTCTGATTCCTCTGCTTCAGACCTCGCCCAGGCTGTGGTTGTCCTTTGGTGTGACTGATGACACAATCTTGGTCTTAGCTTTTCAACCAGGGTTTATTGGAAATGGGGCAAATTGCAGGGTCTTGTAATGACAACCACACCATTTCCTCTCTTGAGCCCTCTTGTTTTTCAGCTCTCTCTTAGGCAACACACAGGAGCAATGAACAACTCCTCACCTCCAACCCTTTCCCCACTCAGCTCCCTGGCTTCTCCTCCTTTGGGTCCGTCATCTTGGACGTCAGTGGACCAGGGTCAGAACTGCGGGCTTGCCACAGTTCAGTTTACTTAGTGAAAGAAGACAGAGGTGTGGTAGGGGTTTCCAAAGCTTACTTTGGAATAAAGAAATTTCACTCATCGTAGGTCATCAAGAAGTATGTTTTTCTCTTGTAGAAGTAAAAAAAGATCAGGCTTTTGGCCACAGCCCTCCCTGCACATCCCTGGAGTTAACACCATAGCCCATGGACCTAGGAACTTCTGCCCTTCCTCTCAGCCAGTGGTGCTATGACCTGATTTGTGGTTTCATAAAAGAATCTTTTATGTTGGCTGCCTGTTTGCTGATATCCAGTTTGTCTTGTGGAATCCCCGAGGATGCAAAGTGAAAGGCTCCTGCCAGCAACTCTGCCCACATTGTTTCCTCCCAAATTACATACTTTTAGAGATGCCCCCTAATCTCCCATAAAAGTCTCCCACAAAAGCAAGTCTCAAGATTATGTAAGAGAACATAGAAGTCAAGGACAAAACTTCTTGAGAATGAGCCATGGGGAAATTGTTGGGAGCCAAAGAAAATAGAAAGAAAAAGGAAACTCACACTAGCTTGGTAAATCAAATGTTCCTCAGTTAGAAAGGGAAGAAATACATTAAGCACCTTGCCACTGGCCAGGCCTAGGCTGGGGGGTAGGAAGCAATATTTGGTACTATGGATTATTTCTGCTGACGATCTCTGATGGTACAAGTGAACAGTATCCTCAAAGAAGTTAGTCAAGTCACCATATATCTTCCTCATAAAGCCTTGAGAAGGCTCTCCTTGACCCTCCCCGAGCTGCTTGTTAGACTAGTTGGAGGTACACCAATATTCTCTCACCAGTCATTAAAATCAACTTTACTTATCCAATGGTATTTTCATTACATGTTATTCATCATCCAATAATGGGGAGGTATGAGAAAGGTCAATGTCACTGAACCTCTAGAGCTATTCATTTGACTCAGGCAAAACAGAAATTCAGATATTTCCCCCTCTCCCTTCTAGGTGTCATCCTGGGGGCGGTGTGTGGAGGGCTTCTTCGCTTGGCATCTCCTCTCCACCCTGATGTGGTCATGTTAATAGCCTTCCCAGGGGATATACTCATGAGGATGCTAAAAATGCTCATCCTCCCTCTCATCATCTCCAGCTTAATCACAGGTAAGACCACCTCTCTGGAGCCTGGCCCAGATCATACTCTTGCTCTGGTTTGTGGATTGACCATTGAATCTCAATCTGGTTGAATGAATGAATGTGATTGTCTGTCTCATTTTCTTTCAGAGCCTTGGTTGTCCTGTCTCTCAAATGGCGATTATCAATCCTAAAAAAAGTATTGCATCTGTTGGTCACTCTGACCATCTGTCTGTCTAGCAATAAAAGATGAAAAGGAAACACATGTTAAAAGTGATGCTAAACGATAGAGATTTTAATTTTGAATGCATACTTTTCTCATTTTCCAAGTTATACTTTGTTCAGATACTGATAAATAAAAGTAACAGGTAGAAAAGGAAATTTTCTCTTAACTATTTAACTGGGTATAGACGGAAGTGGGTATGAAAAATAAAATAAAGCCTAGATATGAAACCCTTTGAGGTTTTTGGAAGAAAAGCTCCCTTAATGTGTAGATCATGTTCACTTGTTTTGGGCTGAAAGAATTGTTTTATTTGAAAGAATATTTTTGCTTCTATGGGCTTATACTGGCAGTTTTTTCCTTATCAAATGATATTGCTCAAATAGGGTATAAATTGATGTAGTTTAGAGACTGAGCTCTGAGTTAAGGATGAAAGCTAGGCTTTGATTGATATTTGGGTGCCATCGGGGTGACCTTAAGAAAGCCGTCCCTCTGAACTCTCCCCCTTATAAAGGAAGTGAGGCTCTGGAAACATCAAGAGATTCAGATGCTAAGCCAGGTTGTTCTAGAGTCTCATCTCTGGTCGACCAGTGAGCCTGGTGAATGCAAGGTCTCATCATTCGGCCCTAGACTGAGCGACACTGTACTTTCACCTTAAAGGCTCCTTTGCAAACCAGAGAAAATGTTCTCCATGCCCGCTTAACAGTCCTTAGACTGGGCAAACTGGCCAGGAAACTGAGCATCTGTTGGCCAGAATCCGACTTTAGGTAAGGAGAAGTGGCTCATATATGGATCAGCTCAATTCAGGAAAGCTTACAACAATGACTTCCTCCCCCACAGCAAGTGCTATAATGTCTCTGTCTAGTAAAAGCAGAAACTGAAACCAGGAAGTAGAAAAATTGAAGAAACAACTGGGAAAAAACCCAGTGAGGGTAGGAGTTTTTGTGACTTGGCTTGGAATTTCCTTTAACAATCACAGGACCTCCCAGAGTATAGACAAAGTCCCACCTTTGTGTTCTCTAGTGTCTGCACTAGGTTGGAAAATGTGGGTCTCCACCATGCTTCACCTCGGAGGAATGAGGGCTGTGCTAGATCACTATGCTAGACTCTTGATATCAATCACCAGACCTACTGGCTTCTCATTTTTTAATTGAGGACATTAAAAAAAAAAAAAAAGTAGAAACCAGCAGGTACTAGCACCAAAACTTCATAAAGAAAGGATATCTTAATACCAAATAAGTGGGAAGGACATCATCTCAGAATTAAAAATGGAATGTATTCAACTTGAACTCACTATTGCGGACTGACGAAAAGTAGTCACCGATCAGTTTATAAACTCTGAACAAGCGAGATCAGGTTTATAAACTTTGAACAAGAGATCGTCAACTCTCCCCAGTTCTCTAGAATCTAAAAAAAAAATAGAACTGTAAACTGTAGGATTGAAATCTTTAGTAGGAGGAGGTTTAATCAACCATGAATGCATCTGAGTAATACAAAGCCATGTTATAGGTATGCAGAGATGTGCAGTTAATGGAGACATCACAGGATTAATCCTTCCAATGTCTTTTCAATCCAGGGTTGTCGGGCCTGGATGCTAAAGCCAGTGGGCGCTTAGGCACAAGAGCCATGGTCTATTACATGTCTACAACCATCATTGCTGCCGTGCTGGGGGTCATCCTGGTCTTGGCTATCCACCCGGGGAACCCCAAACTCAAGAAGCAGCTGGGGCCCGGGAAGAAGAATGATGAAGTGTCCAGCCTGGATGCCTTCCTGGACCTTATTCGAAATCTCTTTCCTGAAAACCTGGTCCAAGCCTGTTTTCAACAGGTAACCCAAAGTTCCTATGCTCTTGCCCTCCAGCCTCCGAAGTTATCAGGATAATAACTTGGAGAGTGTTTCAGTGAACCAGCCCTGGGGAGCAGTTTTCTTATATTTAATTATCTCTCTCGAGCTTGTATGAGATGATTTGGAGCAGGATTTGGGGATTAAAGTCGTGGGTTTTTTTTGTTTTGTTTTTGTTTTTTCGTTATTAACCTTCCTTTTTTTTTTTTTTTCCAGCTCACTTAGCATCTCTTTGCTCTGGGATTCCCCTTTCTTGCCTTTTTTTTTTCCCCCCCATTACCTCTTTCCTTATTTTTTGGTTCCCCTCTGTGTGCTGTCGAAGGGCACATTTTTATCACTTTTGCCCACAACCCTCTAGAGTGCCCAGGGGGTCTCAGTAGTGGTAGTATAGCAAAACCTCATGGGGTAGATTTAAAAAATACACATGCCCTACAGAATCAGAATCTCTAGTGTGGGCCCAGGGAGTGGGTATTTTCAAATTGTGGAAGTAATACATGAGGGTTGTAAAAAGTTTAAACAGTGTAGATGCACCTAAGGAGTCAAGTCCTCACTTCCCTTCCCTAGAACTAGTCATGTTGGGAATTTTGTTTCCTTCCACATATATAGTATGCATGTGTGCATGATCTTTTTTTAAAGATTTATTTATTTATTTATTTTAGAGCGAGAGAGAGAGCAGGAGAGAGTGTGTGAGCATGGGGAGGGGCAGAGGGAGAGAGAGACCCCAGCAGACTCTGTGCTCAGCTCAGAGCCCGATGTGGGGCTCAATCTCACAACCCTGAGATCATGACCTGAGCCCAAACCAAGAGTCAGACGCTCAACCAACTGCCCCGCATGTGTGCATAATCTTAAAAAAAGAAAGAAGTTCAACCCAAGGGGTATTGCATTACACATACCACGTTGCACTTGTTTTTCATTTAACAGGGCTCCGGCATCATCTCTCTCTCTTTTCATGATTGTGTAGTATATCTAAAAAATAAATTCTTGGATGCTAATGTCTTCCCAAAGAGTTTTGTATTTCAGATTTGCTGGATGTTGCAAAATGGCTCTACAAAAGTTTGTATTAATGTACACTCCTACCAACTGCATACAGGCAGATCAATTTTTTAAAGCCTTATGATTTTAAAAAATGGATGATTCTAATGAGTGGAACCACTGAGAGAGCTGCCAAGGCCCTACTCACCAGCCTGTTGTCTAGACCCAAGGTCGTTAGGTTAGAATATACTCCAGTTCCCATTAGTCCAGGTAGGAAGTCACCTAGAACCAAAGAACCTGCTCCAGCCATTTGCAGGGCATCACAGAAGAACGAACTTAGGAAACAGGCTGCCTGGAGGAAAAGTTTGCATTCCCAGCTGCCCCCAAAATGCTGTTGCCAACCATTGCTGAGCCCGAATGACTCTGGGTTAGGATATGTTCTCTGATTTCCAGTGCCACTTTGCTGGCCCTTATAGCACGGAGTCATGTTAAAGAAAAGCGTTTCATGGATAAAGAAGATGTGTGTGTGTGTAAGTATATATACACACACAATGGAATATTACTCAGCCATCAAAAGGAGTAAGATCTCACCATTTACAACAACATGGTTGGACCCAGAGGGTATGATGTTAAGTGAAATCAGTCAGTCAGAGAAAGACAAATACCATATGATTTCACTTGTAGATGCAACCTAAAAACCAGGACAAATGAATAAACAATAAACAAACAAAAAGCAGAAGCAGTCTTATAAATACAGAGAACAAACTGATGGTTGGCAGATGGAAGGGGGTGGGGGATGGACAAAACAAGCAAAGGGGGGTGGGAGACAAAGGCTTCCGGTGATGGGATGAGCAAGTCACAGGGAGGAAAGGTACAGCGGAGGGAATATAGTCAATGCTACTGTAGTAGTATTGGGTGGAGACGGAGGGCAGCTTCACTTGGGCTGAGCAGGGCATAATGTATCAACTTGTCCGATCACTATGTTGTATGCCTGAAATTAATGTAATCTTGTGGGTCAGCTATACTTCAATAAAAAAATAAAAATAAAATAAAATAAAAAATAATAAAGAGCAAAACAAAAAGCCTCCAATGAAAAAATAATAATAACAAAAATAAAGGAAACCATTTCAGCCGGGGAGGCTGGTTGGGGAGGGAAGAGCAGCAGGTCGGGGAGGGGTGCTTCCTGCTGCTCCCTCAGTAGAGCGTGCTTGCCCCCCTTGCCAGCCCACTTTGAAAGATGCATTTGCCTGCTCTGGGGAGATGGACACAACCGGGAGTCCAGTCTACTGTTAACATTTTGAAAAGAGCACTCTGGAAGTGTAGCTGTGGAAGTGGGGATGGGGGGATCAGGGCCTCCTTCTTGGGCCCCGTCGTGCCCATGCTCCATACAAGGAGACCCCTTCATCCCAGTCAGCGAGGCAGGACTGAAGCAGGCAGGCACCTGGAGCCGTTGCTCTGGTCTGCGGTGAGCCGTGCTCACACATGTGTCGCCGTGCTCACCCTCGGTGACCTGTCTGGTCAAAAGGCAGTCTTGGCATGGAGCTACCCACGGCAGGGCCACTGGGGGCTGAGCCATTCCCTGCCCTGCCCCCACCCTGGACCCACCCCTCTGCTGGCAACATGCATGAGGCGTGAACCCTTAGTCCCCCAGCGAAGCCCAGTGCCATTGTCCCTTTGAGTTAGGACAATCAGGAAAAATTGTGTAGAATCTTATTTTTATTTATTTATTTATTTTTAAAGATTTTATTTATTTATTTGACAGAGAGAGACACAGCGAGAGAGGGAACACAAGCAGTGGGAGTGGGAGAGGGAGAAGCAGGCTTCTTGCCGAGCAGGGAGCCTGATGCGGGGCTCGATCCCAGGACCCTGGGATCATGACCTGAGCCGAAGGCAGACGCTTAACCAAATGAGCCACCCAGGCGCCCCAGAATCTTACTTTTTTAAAAAAGATTTATTTATTTATTTTAGAGAGCAAGAGTTAGAGAACAGGAGCAGGAGGGGCAGAGGGAGAGGGAAAGGGAATCTAAAGCAGACTCCCACGCTGAGAGGGGGGACCGACACGTGGCTCCATCTCACGATCGTGAGATCATGACCTGAGCCTAAACCAAGTGTCGGCTGCTCAGGGTAAGGGAGCATGCGGATTCCTTAAGCTGGACTCCAGGCAGCCTAGAGGAAAGGGGTCTTAAACTAGGAGCAATCCATGGGCTCAGGGGGACCTTGAAGATGGCTCAGAGAGAGGGAATCCTTGTACGGTGACATCGCATTACCAGAGAGAAAGGGTGCCCAGGAGGTGCCTTCCATGCCCTTGGGATGCAGCTGAACGTGACAAGAAGAAGCCTGTCTTGGCTGGGGGCGGGGGGGGCACGCTTCATGACCAGGGTTAGACACAGGGATGGAAAGAGGAAAGTGCACATCCCCAGAGCAAAGGCTGCCTTTCCCCAGGCGGCAGGCCCCGTGTCTTACAGAGCAGGGAGGTGAACCAGGCTGAGGTTTCCAGGAGAGCAACGGGCTGTAAGGTGTGGCCTGACCACATGCCATCAAACCCAGTGATAGGGACCATGTGGGTCTTCTCTTCCGGGGAATCCAGTGATTTGTGTTTGCTCATCCATTCTGTATTTTTGAGCACCTCTTGGGTGCCAGGCTGTCTGTGGTGCACAGGACACCACAGGCAATGAGACCGTCTGGGTCCCTGCTCAGTGGAACTTACATTCAGGGGGTGGGGGACACAGACCAGAACAAACATCAGGTAAATACACAAGCTATTTAAAAAATTAAGATAAGTGCGCTCTGAGCGCTGGAGGCAGGATGATGGGCTCTGCAGTAACTGGGAGAGACACCTGAGCTGAAACAGTGAGGGAAGGGCTGAGCTGGGTGGAAGACTGGGGGCGGAGCCTGCTGAGGACTGGGGGCGGAGCCTGCCAAGCGGACGTGCCTCCAGAGAGAAGGAAGGCCAATGTGTGGGAGGTAGAGTGAGCTGGGGGAAGCAAAGCCCAGCTCAGGCAGGACCTGGTAGGCCAGGGTCAGACTCGGGTACTTATTCTAAGAGAGTTTTAGGCAGGGAGACAACTGTTTTTCTATTTTCTGAATGCAGACAGAGCTCTGGGTAGCTAGACATACCTGATGTTTGCAGGTAGACTAGAAGGGGGGTGGGAAAGGCAGTGAGCAGGCTTTTGCAGGTTCTAAGGTGAGAGACCCTGGTGGCTTGGACTCGGGTAGACTGGAGTTGGCACCTAGATGGCGTTGTCCAACCCAAATAGGCTTGGATCAAGAATTCAGGCAGAAACCAGGCCTGTGTTCCAGTATCCCTATCAACTTGCCTGCAACTTAAGCCACTGGCCCGTGCTGTTTGGAAGCTGATTTTGGAGTCAAACATTACTCATTTTGAATCCTGCTTCAGCAACTAGCTAGCTGTCTGCCCTGCAGTTAGTTAGCCATGTGAGCCTTGAGGGGCTATGGTTGACAGAAGAGATGATAAATGTCAAACATGAAGCACCTGGCTGCCCACCTGATCCTGAGAGCCACCATTTATTTACCACCATGGCCATTAGTCTTTTGAAGTCAAGCCTTGGCTTCTTTAGCATTCCCAGGACAGGTCCACAGCTGGCTTCTAGTCCTCCCATTTCTCCTGGGAACGTGACTCTGTTGCTCACAGAAGCTTCCCTTCTGATCATTCCTGTGTTCTTTCTTCATGCCAATGTTGCGCAGACCAAGAGGGCCGTGAGCTTCCTGTTCTCCCCTTGCACACTCAGCCTGAGCTTCTTCCCTCCCTGCACAGGTGCAGGTGGTCAGGTTAAAACAGAGCACCTCCTCCTTCTCTCCCACTTTGGATAGCTGGTCAGTTTGGCATTGCTCACTGTTAGGCTCAGCCACAGTGGATTGGATCCATGGAGCCTAGGGAGTGGAAGAATTCAGTGGTACTCAGGCCCTCTGAGTTCAAGTCCCAGCCCTGCCAAGAGCTCTATGTTGATTGACAAGTCATTTGAGCTCCCCTCTTCTTCCATATCTATTCAGGGTTCAGCCATCCGTTGCCTACTACATACCAGCACTGACATTCTAGGATTCTGCATGAGTTCTATTTTAATGCCCTTGGAGGTATTGTTTCTCTGGGCTCTGATGTGAATTTTCACAGCACTGTGCTTGCAGGGTGCCTGGCACCTTTAAAAATAAAATGGGTGTCACAGATGTCGAGGAATAGTATGAGAGTTTCTTGAGGGCCATTTGCACAGAGATGCTTGGGAAACATTGAGCAAGGCTTGGCATCACTGCCTAGAAGGAGTGGGGGTCTTCTCTCCTTACACTTTGATCTGAAATATAAGCCAACATCCCTGTCATGGCAGCTGTTGGCATCTAGTACATCTGGTGACCGGATGGAGATGTCCAGCAGAACATGACTCTGGAAGGAGCCCAAATGAGAATCGGTCTGTGAAGACTCTGCCTACCTGCCAGACAGGTACCAGGCAGGAAGGAGCAAAACAGGTGGACCATGAGGCATCACCTGATCCCTGCCAAGACCCTCACTCTCCTACTTTTGACCAGATCCTGGGCCCCTCCCAAGAGGCAAGAAGGGTCATCCAACTGGTCTCACAATTATGAAGAGCCTCCATGTTGGATGCTGGATGTTGTCTCCAAGATGCAGGGCTACCGTCATAGGAATATAAGGAGTAGATGTCTGTCCCCCACCTTGAAGTTTGTGTCCTGTTACTGGATCACACTACATTACAAATGAAAGTTATAAATCCTGTAATTATCATGTGATGAGGACAATCGTTTCCCACTGTATTTACGCAATAAAACATCACTTTGTTAAACACAGACATATCAAATATTCCTCAACTTTTGTAACCTTGTTTTGACATTTCTTAATTATTTTGTTAACATACTGGGAACTTTTAAAAACATGTTAGTGGCTAGGCTTTGGGCGACCAAGCCTCTCATGTTTCTGTTTTCCCCCACTCCATTAGATACAAACGGTGACCAAGAAAGTCTTGGTGGCACCTCTGTCAGATGAGGAGGGCAATGCCACCAATGCTGTCATCTCCTTGTTGAACGAGACTGTGATGGAGGCACCTGAGGAAGCGAAGGTGGTTATCAAGAAGGGCCTGGAGTTCAAGGACGGCATGAATGTCTTAGGTAGGCAACCTGGTGTACACCTCAGTGGGGGGATGATGGCCTGCCCTCCCTGCCTCTCAGCGCCTCAGCAGCCCTGCCTCCCTTCTCAGAAAACCCGTCGCTGCTGTTCTGTAGGTGAGCAGGAGGCTCTCTCTAGAGAGTGATCTGAGGGTCATGAAGACAGGTAGTTGGGAGATTAAGGAAGAGGGAGAGAGTGAGCAGGACCACGAGGGGACATGGCAGCAAGGGGTCAGTTATGGGAAAAGAGAGGGGACTAACATTCATTGGGCACATTCCCTGACTCTCTGTGTGGTGTTGGCAAGTCTCTTTCTCTGTCCATTTCGTGAAGTTACACATCCAATTTTTTCGTTTTTTAAGCTTTTATTTTATTTTAATTTTTGAGCTGCCCTTGGGTATTAATGCTGTGCTAGGCACAGGGGCAGCCCACCCTGGCTTTCACAGTCTTTAAACAAATACAATGCTATCAGGAGTGTAAAGTGTTGGTGTTGGTGCCAAAAAGGAGCTTATCCAAAGGAGATTACCTTGTTTAATTTTTGGGGATTCCGATGAGCCCTTTTCCCCTAGCATGGAGCCTTCCTAGCCTTCCATGGCTTTGGGTCTTTGGCTCGGCAGGTAGACCAGGTTTGGATCCTTTATGGACCACTCACTGGTGATCTGACCATGGCCAAGTTGCTCCACTTCTCAAGCTTCATTTGTAAAGTGGGGATGGATTGCATTTCTCTTGTAGATCATTCTGAGTATTAAATGAGATTGCACCTGTGGGGCACAGTGGCCTAGGCTGCGTGCTCTGTTGGTGCAAGCTACGGTCGCTATCCAAGGTGGATGGAGAGCGGAGGAGCTCAATAAGAAAACAGCCCGCAGAGGATGCAGACTCCCATCATGTGGGTGACTCCCGTTTGCTCAGTTTACTCCCCATCCACTCCCTGGGGCCACTCTCCAACAGAGCCCACACCCACTGTTACACTGATGTCCCCTACACAAGAAAGAAGGACATTTGGCCCTAAGCTTGGAGAAACAAGGAAGCTGGGCAGGAGAAATAGATTGATCCCTGCAAGCAAGATTTCTAAGGATTTGAAGGAGAGCTGGTTAGAAGGGGATCAGCTCAATGGTCCTTCCGCTTTGCCATCTAGGAGATCAAATTCCCTTGTCTCCTTAGTATGGTTGTCAGATAAAGTACTGGATGCCCGGTTAAGGGTGAATTCCAGATGAACAAATGATTTTTTTTTAGTGTAGGGTATGTCCCAAATATTGCACGGGACATACTTATACTAAAATAAAACACATTCATTGTTTATCTGAAATTCACATTTTAACTGGGTATCCTGTTTGTTTGTTTGTTCTAAACTGGATAACCTGACACCTACCTTACGCAGAATGGTTGAGAGAGAGGCAGAGAAGAAGGATTGTCGAGGCACTGAAAAGCAGAAGCTTCAGTGAGGGATCTTCTTAGTTTGGCCTGGCAGGAAACAGGTTGAGTAAGTGAGAGGGTGGGAGGAGATAAGCTGACTGGTTTGGCAGGCAATGGAAGATCAATAGATATTGCTGACAGTCAGTATGTGGTGACAGGGGAAGGAGAGAGCACAAAGTGGGTGAGTTCCTCTGAGGAGAGCTTGTAAATATCCTCAGCATCCACCCCAGATCTACCCCTCTTCGCCCACTGCCCAGATATGTGTGAACCTTTCAGGACCTTCCCAATCATACTCTGTCCCAGAAGCCCTATGGTCAAAGTGAACCCACAGTCTTCTACATACTCTGGAGGAGGTTAAGGCCATGAGTAATGAGGCCAAAACTTTGGGGTGAATCATTCAGAAGACTTTCATGGTCCGTTTCCAGATTCTCAGTGGATTCTGGGAAGTCATGTTGACCCTGGGCTACACTGGGGAGTTTCAACACAGCTCACTACTCTCTCAGCCCCAGTGACCAAGTCTAAGGGGGCTTTGTTCAAGCAAAACGCCCCAGTTCCAGTAAGTGATTGTAGTGAGGCAACGTTGACAGGGGGAAATGACATGGAAGCTGGACATGGGTGGGCAGCTGCAGATTGAGCTCTGGAAAGCCAAAGGAAGTTAGACTGTTGAGAAACTTCCCATGTACAAATCCCTTGGTCTTCTAAGCGTGGAGAAAGTGGCTTTTTTTTTCCCCCCACTTTGGAAAGTCCCAATGGTCAAGTATTGCAATAAGTGAAGATAAAACTTTGGCTCTGGCCTCCTTCTTCTTGAAGCACTCATTTCTCTCCCCAGTAACCTCCAGACTGCTTCTGAGCTCTTCTCTAACCCCAACCATTAAATCAATTCCTGGAAGAGTTTGCTCCTTCCAACGTCTCTCTCTCATAGTGATAGGTGTGGCCCAGTTTCTGCTGCTGACCCTGGAAGGGGATCTTTTTTATGCCAGCTCTTTGAGACATTGAGACCTTGAGAGTTTTCTCTTAAAATCTCCAAATGGAATTAACTAGGTAATACTAGCTCTTCTCAGCCAGAATGTTCACAGATTATTTCTCACCACACACCTAGCAAACTCCTCTCCATGGGCTTGAGAGTAGGGCTTGGGAATAGCCTGAATTTGGTTCCATACATGATGGCAGAGCTAGGCCACTCTTCCCTGGTCACTAATTTTCACTAAGCCTCTGTCTCTATGGCCAATAACTCACTTGTAAGGCACTTGCCAGTCTTTCTGGCTGAGAGCTGAAAAGGAGAAATATTCACTACCAGGGATTAAAAATCCTGAGTGCGGGTGCTGGGTTCTTTTTGCCAAAGAGAGAGAGGGTCCAGTGAAGGATAGTTGAACAATCTGAGTTGGTGTGGGGAAGTGAGTGGTTTTGGGGGAGCTAAGAAAAGGGTAAAGTTAGAGGTTAAGAGAGAAAGAATTCCTCCCTAAGAGAATCAAATCATCATGCTATAATTTGCCCAGAATAACTCAAGACTCTAGCCATAAGTAGACCCAATAGGAAACCGGATGTAATAGAGAGGACTGGCAATTAGGCCTGCCAAACTGGGATAGGGCAGGTGTAGGGAAGAGGAAGGAAGGAGAGGGTATAGAAGATGGGCCATACTGCATTTCAGAGAAAATGTCAGATGGGCAAGCAAGGTCCTGTGGCCAGGGGCACAGTAGCATTGATTGACAGTTCATGCAAGTAGTCAGAATTGGAGTCCCAGGATTGGCAATCATGGGTCAGGAGTGGGGTAGGGGCACATAGTGATTGGTAATCAGAAATCCAGACAGGCAATAATGGGGATGTGTGTAAGCCATGTAGTGGCCCAGTCCCTGGGTGGGCCTCATGAGACTTCAGGCTGGGGGTGAGACTCTGAGGGCAAGAATGGGAAGGAATGGTAGGGGGAGGATCTTCTGGGGAGAGAGAAGCCAGGCCCAGCTTGGAGGAACCAAAGTATATGGCAGCTTTCCAGGACAGGTACTCAGATGGAGGGAATGAGGCAAAGACAACACAGAGATAAGACCCAAGTTTGGGTATTGGAGCTGGTTCAGGACCTAGTGCAGTTTGATGGGGACAGAGCTCCTCACATCCTTCCAGCCTGGAGATAGGATTGACCCTAGAGACTGTGGTGGGGCTGGATTTAGATGGAAGTCCAGTGATGTCAAGTGAAGGGAGAATGGGGCTGAGGGGCTAGAAAGTTACAAAGTCTATATTCTGCCTTTATGATATTGCAAAAAAAAAAAATGCTGTAAAAAAGGAAGCATTCTTACCATTTTGACCATGAAAAGAATGATGAGGAATTAATAAATAATAGGTTAAATCCAAATGAACTGGGTCAGTTGGGGTTTCCCAACTGTTTTGGATTTCTCATTGCTTTCCAATTGACTTTTCAACATTGTTCCTCCTTCTCACGTTAGGCATGTAGCAGTAGAAAAATACTTTTATGCTCAGGATTTTCCTGCAGTGAAACATACCAGCCATGCATGAATTTGGGATAACACCAAACTAACCTAGACATAACCCTGGCAGAGATTTTATTGGCTAACTGGTCTCTGCAGTTCTAATGTGGGCTCCAAAGTTTGCACGATAATCCCCAAGTCCCAACAAGCCTTCCTTCATTAATCTATGTACTATGGAATCTGTTTACCCATGACTTCATAAATGAGGAGGAGAGAGAAGAGAGTCCTTTTGAGTTTGGAATGAAACGGAATTCATTTTCTTCAAGGCACTAACACCACTGACAGTTCAACTTCTTCTTGTGGGAAATGTTAAGGGATGCCGTAATTATCCAGGAGAAAGGTATTTTCCATGTGAAATCGAATGCCTAAATCACAGGGCAACAGGCAGGTGAGACGGTGACTCCCTACGTCGGGAATGGTGAAGGAGGGAGAAGAAACACACATTTTGTAATCTGTTCTTCTGTGTAATGTGATTCACCCAACAGGTCTGATAGGGTTTTTCATTGCTTTTGGCATCGCCATGGGGAAGATGGGAGAGCAGGCCAAGCTGATGGTGGAATTCTTCAACATTTTGAATGAGATTGTAATGAAATTAGTGATCATGATCATGTGGTAAGTGGGCTTGTTCTTACTTCAGCGTGTTGGGTGGGGGGGTCCAAAGGTCTTGGGATCCTCAGAAGATATGGACTCTTCCTAGCAGGAGAGAGTGAGTGGCCATGGACCAAGCAAAGGGCACTCCAGAAAGACTTTGAGAAAAGGATGAAAATCTCTTTTTGGGAGCTTCCCCTGGAAAATGGGTTGGAAAACTATAGCCCATCCTCAGGCCAGATCCTTTCTGCTACTCATTGAGTGGCCTACAAGACTGGGTTTTATGTTTTTATGTTGCTGGACAAAAAATCAAAAGAGTAATAATATTTCACACACATGAAAATGATATGAAATTCACATTCAGGGCCCATAGGTAAAGTTTTATTGGCACACAGCCACACCCATTCATTCACATATTGTCTAGGGTTGCTTTGTGCTAAATGGCAGAGTTGAGTAGTTCTTTTTTTAAATTTTATTTATTTATTTGACACAGAGAGAGACACAGCGAGAGAGGGAACACAAGAAGGGGAGTGGGAGAGGAAGAAGCAGGCTTCCCGCCGAGCAGGGAGCCCGATGTGGGGCTTAATCCCAGGACCCTGGGATCCTGACCTGAGCCGAAGGCAGACGCTTAACGACTGAGCCACCCAGGCGCCCCCAGAGTTGAGTAGTTCTGACCAAGACTGTAGCCTGCAAAGACTGAAGTATTTACTATTTGACCCTTCACATAAAAAGTTTGTCAATCCCTGCCAGTGGGAACACAAAAACAACAGCAAAAATTAAAAAGAGGGACAAGCTGGAAAAACCAACTAGTAATACTGAAGCTGAGCAGTATCAGGAAATGCTGAGATAAGTCCAAGATCCCAGGGATGATATGGCCTGACCCAGGGTGTGTGGAAGGACTGCTACTCTAATATTCTGGTGTCCAAAAGCAATGTATCGGAGACTCATGACTCAGAAAGAAGCAAAAAGAGGCAGTTTTCAGGCCATGGAAGTGAAAATGAAATCACAGAGGACACATTAAAATTATAAGTACTTTTGTAAATGGGGCTACACCCTCTAATTGTATAGAAGAGAAGACTATGGTCCAGAGTCACTAAATCTTGATTTTATAACAATATCATGATCATTATAATAATAAAAGCTATCAATTATTTATTTCCCTTTATCTGTGAAGAGCCATGATAAGTGCTTAATACTTATCTATTATAATCCCAGTCATCCTGCAAAGATGGCATCGTGCTCTCATTTTCCAGAAAAGGCAACTAAAGTGTATTGAGTTGAATTAATTTGCTTAAGATTATATATCTAGCGGGGAGAAGAGCTGGAGTTCCCATTGATTTTGCAATCCTTGATGCATAGGTGGATGGCTTTTTTGTTTAAATTATCTAAGCACTACCGTCTCTACTTCAATTCATGTGTGTTTATGGTCAGTGGTTCTGAACTCTAGGACAGCCCAGGAGAGCATGAGTGTCCATTCCTTCATAAAGGAAACTGTACCCCCTTCAGAACCTTCTAGTGCCCCATATCTCTCAAATGGAAAGATTTTTACATGCGTTTGTTCCAGACCTCTATGATGGTCTGGTATGCCCGCCTAGAAAAAAAGAAAACCATTATTAGACCAAACGACATCTGTGTCCGTTCAGTTACCGCATCAGTTACTCCCTCCTTCATCTGTCACAGGAATTCTGGATTACAAATTCCCTGTCTCTGTGTGCTCCCATCCTACCCACCTTCTCCAATCCTCCTCTGATCTTCTTTTACTTCTATGTGGTGCCTTCCACTAAAATTCTACCTTCTTTTTCTCTTCTTTCCTTGGCCCCTACTCCCACTTTACAAGGGCAAAAATCTGTTTTTGACTTATTTTTTATCTCCACAGAACTGAAAATTGTGATGTGCTGGTAGAAATTCTTACTCAAACCTCAGGAGTGAGTAGGCTAGCTGAAGGGTCTCAGATCCAGAAGATGTCCCTCATGATTTCATGAACCATATTTACTAGACTTGGCTTGTTCAGATCATTTCTTTGTTGTACTTTTAAAACATGGATAGGATGCTAGTAAAATTGTGTGTGTGTTTATTGTACTGATTCTTCAACTTCCCAGGCAATCCTAGGTTTCTGAATATTTCTTTTCTATGAAAATTTAAAGTCACACACAATGTGATGCTCTAAAAAATATGTTTAGAGTCTTTTAGATCCATCTGTGCTTGCTGAGAATTTAATAGATGATAATGCATAAAGTAGGATATGCCTCTTGGTAGTAAACATTAGGATCTGCCCTGGACTCCTAGAATTTTTAGCAGAATGAGCATCCTTGCTCTAAAAATGCAGTTCATATTTCTGTATAGTGCCAATGATGTAGGCAATGTTATTTCCACTGAGCCCATGAAGAAAAGGAATCTAGGAGATGAGATGAATCATGGGATGAAGGGTGTGGATCAAGGTTTCCTATTCACTGAAACCAAAACTCTTAAAGATTTAGCATCAAATCCCAGGAGATACAGAGCAATTGTGAGTCAGGGATAAGGCCTATGGAATGATTTCTGACAGCCGTTCAGTTACCGCATCTAGACAAACAGTCAGGAGGGTGTTCTATGACATGAGATGTTATTTCTACACATTTCTTTCATTCTTTAGCTGCCCTGTCAGCATTGGATAATGATATATGTGGGAAGGTTTTGGGTAAAACAGTCAATTACTCTTTAACTGACCACCTCACAGCTTAAATGATCAGTTCTTTTGGATTCTTCTCTGTGTGGTAGTAAGAATAGTAGAATAGCAAAATAGAACATTGCAGAGATGACTATTATTCTAATAATGATTATTACTAAGTTATAACTTAGAGTCAGGAAATTCTTGCTATGTGCTCAGTACTACCTCTTTTATAGTACTGTACCTATTTATTACTGAGGAGCTAATTAGTATTATCATGATTATCATTAAATTGTAACTAAGATTTGCCAAATTGCTGCTGTATGCTTAATACTGTTCCAGTTGCTTTACGTGCATTAACTGACTCATTTGTCTGGATAATACCTAGCAGAAATAGGTTTGTTAGCCCCATTTTCCAGATGTGAAAACTAAGCACAGAGGTTAACTTGCCCAGTGTTACACAGCCTAAGTAATGGGAGTTGTGCAGTGCCTTATTAACTGATTAATTAATTGTACAGTGTCTTATTCAACTTCTGTCTGACTCACACTGGAGTGAATCCACGATCCTCCGGTTACTAACTGTGTGGCTCTAGGCGAGTTAGACACATTCTAAACCCCACATTCTGATCTGAATGGATTGATCATAGAATCAACATCCTAGGGTTGCTGTGAGAATTGAGTGAAATTGTGACCAACAGTTACAAAGCTTTACTCATGTGCTGGGACCTGCCTAAACACTTTCTATGAACCAGTATTATCATTGTTGTTATTTTGTGATTACCATTACTATTATCAATTCAATCCATATCCTTTGTTTCTCTGTGTTCATGGATTCTTTGAGAAGTCTAAAAGGCCCTCTGATTCACAAAAAAAAAAAAAAGAGAGAGAGAGAGAGAAAGAGAGAGAAACCTTTAAATTCAGTATGATTTTCATATCCTCATTTTTTGCAAATTTCTTTAAAACATTTTTTCAAACTCTGAAAATATAAACAGAAAGTGAATCTTTGCATAATCTCACCACTATAGAAACACAAAGTGAGAAGTGAGATCTCTGCTCACTCTTTCAATTTTCTCTCCCTGTTAACCCACCGCCACCACCGTCCATCCATCCAACCATCCAACCATCCATCCATCCATCCATCCAGTCGTCTTTCTATCATCCATCCATCCATCCATCCATCCCATCATCCATTATCCATCCATCCAACCATCCATCCATCCATCCATACAATCATCCATCCATAATCCATCCATCATCCATCCTTTCACTCCACAAACATTTTTTGAGTCCCTCTTCTATGCCAATAGCAATTTTATGTGCTGGTGATCTAATGGTGAATAAGACAGAAAAATTCTGGCCCTCATGGAGCCTACATTCTATTGAAAAGAGGGAAAGAATAGAAGGAAGCAAGTAAGAATTCAGACAGTAATCAGTGCTACAAAGTCAGTAACCAGGACAGTGGGACTGAGAGTGATGGGGGATGGAAGTATGGCTTGGACTCTATCCAGAGGATCCAGGACGGCTGTCTGGGGAAGACCTGAAGAATGAAAAGAGGTAGCTCTGTGAAGAACCGACAGGAGAATTTTCCAGGGGTAGGAAACAGCAAGTGAAGGGTCAAGGGTCAGAATGAAGATCTGGAGTAGCTGCAATGTGGTTGGCTGGTGAGGGGGTGGAAAGCTGTGACGTTGGAGAGGTGGGCAAGAGGCAGATCTCATAGGGCCTTGCAGGCTACCATGATGAGTTGGGGTTTATTGACTTGCAAAAGGAAGTCCCTGGGGGGCTGCAAGCCTGGAGGCTCTACATACTGATTTTCACTCTATCCTGATCAAAAGTCCTAATCCACACATAGTAACTCTCAGCAAAGTCACTCCTTGGATAGCCAGAACACCTGTCTCTAAGTGGACTGGGAAAAATGGAGATTAGTGTTACTTTTTGAGCCTGAATACAGACAACACCTTTAGGTAACTCTTAGAATGCATGTTTAGCTCTTTATTGACAGACTCTTCCATTTCTTAGTTCTCTTGGGATCTGTCCCAAACTGGCGGGCTAGTGTTGCTATTGGAAACCAATAGCAGTGTGGGACAGAACCAGAGCACCTTTATGGCAAGACTGAGAAAGTCCCTCGACTACTCTCCACCTAGGTGTCTGATCCACCCTCTGTCCTGTGACTCAAAGTCCTGAATTAATTACTTTAATGGGTGAAGACTAAAGGTCTTGAATCAAATGCAGCTCACATACGTGGTTTCCAAAGGCTAACCAAGTGATATCTGCATTTCTTCAATTGTAGAGCAGATTTTATCCCTTCAAACATTGGTTTCCAAACACATCAGGAATTACCTGGGAAACTTGTTTAAAATATAAATGCCCCCTAGGTCAGCTCCAGGAAATTCTAACTCAGTAGATATGTGGTGGGCCTGGGGAATCCATGTTGTTACCAAGCAGGCCAGGTTGATTCTGAAGCTGGTGTCTATGAATGCACAGAGATACTGAGGTCTGGGTATGTTAAATTCTGTGTATGAGTTTTTGTTGGTGGAGTGGAGAGCAGTCTTGGGAAAGGCAACTTGGTGGGAGGGAACCTGAAGATGACAAGGACAGAGGTACCAAGTGGATGGAGGCAAGAATGGATGATGCAACAGGAAGAATAAGACTTGACAGGCCAGTCCTAGATTAATCAGTGGCTTTGGCCACAGTGCCCAGAGCTGCAGATACAAGTAGCCTAAGGACAGTGTAGAAGGTATTCTCTCTCCCTGCCCTGCAGTCATGCCCTTCTTTTTTTTATTTATTTTTATTTTTTTTAAAAGATTTTATTTATTTATTTGACAGAGAGAGACACAGCGAGAGAGGGAATACAAGCAGGGGGAGTGGGAGAGGGAGAAGTAGACTCCCCGCTGAGCAGGGAGCCCGATGTGGGGCTCGATCCCAGGACCCTGGGATCATGACCTGAGCCGAAGGCAGATGCTTAACGACTGAGCCACCCAGGCGTCCCTCAAGTCAGTGTTTTACTTGGTAAACATGTCTGAGACCATGCATCCCTGGCTGCCAAGCACCATGGCGGACAGGGCTAGAAAGGTAACAGCTTTATTTTGAGCAGGGGGCAAAGACAAGGCAGCGCTTTACAGCTACATTGTAACTAGATCCTGCATCCAGTCATGCCCTTCTAATTTAGAAATGGGTCCAATGATTCCTGGGTACCATTTGGCTTCAGGAGCTTACTGGAGCCCTCTCTTCATGTGCCTTGGCTTATGGCTTCGATTGTTTGCTTCAACTCAGAAGCTTTGCGTGGTAACCTTGAATCTTGGGCATTTGTCCTTTTCCTTTCCGTGGAGTGTCATTTTCAATGAGATAATTATATAGAAACCCAGGAGCTCAGAAGCTCCAGCTCCTGAGTGGAAGCTTAAGCTACTCATTTTGAAAACAGGAGCAGGGAAGTAATGGCCCTAAAAGGCACCATAGAGGATAAAGGCTCTTTCCTTGTCCGAATTAATGCTCATTCTCGTTCTGGAGACCAAGATGTTTGGGTTAACTAAGGTCCCTGCTTGCCATATTTATTTACCCTGACACTCTACCTTCTGGCCTTTGAGTAACACTCTCCATTGACAGTGGGAACTCATATTTCTCCCAGCAAGCTGAGTGCCTGGAGGTAACATGTTTCCTCTTTCTGATTCATTTGGCTGTGGCTCATATGGGTTCTCCAGGAGGACTGGATAGCTGGTCTTACTTGGCAAAGAGCCTTGAAAATACTTTTTCTCCATTCTGCAAATTGCGTTTCCAGAAGAGCAGGAAAATTGAATGGCGCCCAGAACAGCTCATAGTTGTGTTTTTCTGGACATCTTTAAAGGGTGGTTGGTACTTGGAAAAGAATTGATCTCTTGGTTTATGAAGATAAATGCTAGTTGGCTTTATGGGAAGGTGTATTATACTCATTACTTACAACCTCCTGGCACAAAGACTTGGCCCCTGAGACAACCCCACTGATCTAGGAGATGTTGTGACCATGGGCACACCAGGAGAGTGTAAAATGGTGAGAAAGCCAAGGGTTTAAGGACATAGTTCCCTAATGCCTGTGGAAACAGCCCTCAGACATTGCCAGCCTTCAAAGACATGGAGGCTACAGGCTGGATGCTCATAAGGGAAGAGAGTTATTCTAAGGTCTTCACTAAGTCTTGTCATTTACAAATCAGCTCTTTCAGAAGGTTCCTCTTGACAAAGTATTTTGCTCATAAAAACATCTGCCATTGGGCGACAGTAGTCTATGAGCTGGTTTAGAAAGCCACATTAACTCAGACTTGGCTCTTTAAGCATGGTGGGGGAGAGGACATGGTGTACATGTGTGACCACAGGATTCCTTGGTCAGCAGTCAGAATGGTGCTGACAGGGACGGGGGCGGGACTTTGACAGTGCATACATATGCATGCTCAAAAATGCAATCCTTGCAGCAATCCCATGAGGTTGGAGTTAGCCTAAGCCTCGACTTGCACATCTATAAAATGGGATTAAGTCACTGCAGGATCATGTACCTGGTAAGTGGCTGGACAAGCTCCATGTCTTATGTAATTGTGTATATAACTCTCCTCTACCCACCTCTTTTTTTTTTTTTAAAGATTTTATTTATTTATTTGACAGAGGGAGAGAGAGAGAGAGAGAGAGAACAAACACAAGCAGGGGGAGCTGCAGGCAGAAGGAGAGGGAAAAGCAGGCTCCCGGCTGAGCAGGGAGCCCAATGCAGGGTTCAGTCCTAGGACACTGGGATCAGGATCTGAGCCAAAGGTAGACGCTTAGCTGACTGAGCCACTCAGGAACCTCTACCCACATCTTTTCTTTACCCAAGAAAGGGCTTGCTTGCTTCAGGCACAACTGCAAAAAACAAAAACAAACAGACAAAAAACAACCAGCAAATCTGGCTTGGGTGTCTGTCTCCCTTTGCTGATTCCCTTACCCCAGCCGGGAGCCTTATCTTGGGACTTCATTTCCCCCAGTCTTTTTCTCAAATAAGTTCATAATTCTTACTAAGGTATCAACTTCCCCACAAACATTTTCATTTCAGTCGGAAGGTGTCGCAGGCTGAACAAGTTTATGCTCCAACACTACCAGATTGGGCAATAAAAAAAGGATGTTGCCCAACATGGGAAAAATACACTCAAGAGGAGAGAGAGCACAGTTACTGCCCTCACTTGTGAGGACAGCAGTAAACTGTTTCCAAATTCCCGATCAAACAATAACAAGATAGAAGCATGAAAGAAGTTTAGGTAGAATAAATCGGTATATGGTAAACTGTCGGCCTATGTACAAAGAGCTCCGATTGCTCATTAAAGAAAAGTGGTTTGGCTGGGTAAGGGGAAAACAACCCTTGGAGAGTCACAGGCGCTGAGACTGTTCTCCTTCTACTTCCTGGTTTTGTGGTCTTGGACTGGTCTTGACTTTTCTGAACCTCAATTTCCTCATTTGCCAAATAAGAATAATAATACCTTGATTTCAGGGTTGTGGTAAAAATGAAATGAGGTGATGTATGCAGAGGTCTTACTGTATTGCCTGAGACACAGGGCAGGGTAGCCAGCATTCCTGGTAGAGTAAGTATGGAAAGAAATACTTTCAGACGTAGAAGTAATAAAACCACATCTCTCTAAATGGACTCTCTGGCTCAGAGGGTTTTCTTGTTTTGGTAGGTCTCCTTTCTCTGTCTCTCTCAGTCTCTGTCTCTCTCTTTCTCATATTTTAATAAACTTCCTATCATCCTAGGCAAAAACAAAGCAAATTCACCAACACGAGCTTAGAGCTGGGTGAAACGTTAATGAGCTTTCTGGGAAGCTCAAAATGGATTCCCAGTTTTCAAGGATGGAGTTGGGGGGAACAGGGAAACCAAACAAGATTCTCGAAGCATCTGTGCCTCTCAAGCTTGGTGCTTACCTGGGAGATGGTAAAGCTAGTGTCTGCTATTCCTGAAAATCACCTGAGCAACAGGGCTCGCCTTTGGATTTTTCATCAGAGCAGGGGCTCCCAGATCCACTGAACAGATTTCAGATCGTGCAGTTAGTCTGAAGTGAAGGAGAACAGCTGTCGAATATCGAGGACTTCCTCCAGCAAAACTCTTGGTACAGAAATGTGAAGGGTTTTCCTCAGGTTATGGTACATGTAAGGCCCAGATATAAGTTGTGAATTCTATAAGGATCTCTTCAATGTTTTTTTGTTTTTGTTTTTGTTTTATGTTTTTCAGGTACTCTCCCCTGGGTATCGCCTGCCTAATTTGTGGAAAGATCATTGCAATCAAGGACTTAGAAGTGGTTGCTAGGCAACTGGGGATGTACATGATCACGGTGATTGTGGGCCTCATCATCCATGGGGGCATCTTTCTCCCCTTGATTTACTTTGTAGTCACCAGGAAAAACCCTTTCTCCTTTTTTGCTGGCATTTTCCAAGCTTGGATCACTGCGCTGGGTACTGCTTCCAGGTAGAGAATACAAGAAATCACCTTTCTTTCTCTCTGCTCATTCCTTTCCCCTCTCTGCCACTTCCTCTTTGCAAAACGCTTTCATCATAAAGTTCAATGAGAATGTGTTTCATGTATTATTAAAATATTTCTGAAAAAGGTAAATGCTTTGGATTTTTGACTCCTAGGAAGTTAAGAGCTTTCTGATGAACATGTTTGCTGATAGGCAACTGTCCTGGAAATACCTCATATTAAGTTTCCCAGACGAGGGGCGCCTGGGTGGCTCGGTCGGTTAAGCGGCCGCCTTTGGCTCGGGTCAGGATCCTGGGGTCCTGGGATCGAGCCCCGCATCTGGCTCCCTGCTCAGTGGACAGCCTGCTTCTCCCTCTCCCTCTGCCTGCCACTCTGCCTACTTGTGCTCTCTCTCTATCTCTCTGTCAAATAAATAAATAAAATCTTAAAAAGAAAAATTTCCCAGATGAATGCATGCTGTTAATCTGCATGCCTAATTCACCATATCTAGCATTGGTTTCATTTTAAATGTTTCCCAAAAAGATATGACAGGATGTTAAGCTATTTAAGAAATTCTCCCACCTGTGATTTGAAAAATGCTATCACAAAACACCGCTCTGTTGGAGTTGTTTTTCAAAAGTAGAAAAAGTGAGATTTTTCATGGTAAACGTGTTAGGTAAGATTTAAAAAAAAAAATAAACCAGAAGTCAGTCAGGTCTGTGACCTCTGCATGAACCTGTAGTGGACCATTTTGCCCCACTGATTTTGAGAAAATCAGGTTGACATCGATGCAACTTGACATTGACTGAGAGTCCGTTCCTTCTTCATTAAACTAAGTTGCCAGGCATCTGAAGCCAATGAGGACTCCAGAGATATGCAGAGGGAAAAAAAAAATTTTTTTTTGGATATCTTCTTGGACTGAATTTAGCAAAAACAAACAAAAACAAGTACATAAGAAACATGTGGCAATTCAGAATTTCAAAGATTAAAAGAGTTTTATTGTTTCAGCTTGCCCTAGTCATTTGTATTTCTGCACAAAACTAAGGGTCATGAAACTAAGACCGAGGTCATGAAGCAGGTGGCGGGAAGGCGCTCAAACTCTGCAGCCCCTAGCTCAGCATCGTCTCTGGAATCACACCTTGTTGTTGAGCCTGTGACCATGCTTTGCGAGTGAGGTGGCCACCCTGTGACACAGTGAGACGGCGGTCCCAAGGCTACTGAGCAGGCAGTCAGCTTTTCCTTAAGTGACCCAACAGGCCAATAGTGGTGACTACCTGCGAAACCAAATTCGTATTTCCATCTTGCACATCAATGAGATTTTGGTACTAGTAGAATGTGGGATTTCAGAAGACGCTAAGAATATATATAATCCTTGGGATCTAGACCCTGCGTTCAGTTTCCCAAGATGAAAGGAAACACCCTGAAATTTCCTTTTTCCTACTTGGTCTTACAGATTTCATATGGTTAAGTATCTCTATCCATAAATATCCCCTTCTCTTTGGAGAGAAAGTAAATCTTTTTTTTCCCCCCAAAACAATCATGTTTAGTTTTAGATTTGTTTTCTGGTTATGAGCGTGGTGTTTGCTCACTGTGAAAAAGTTCAGACAGTGAATAAAGTTTCGAAGAAGAAGATGAACATCACCAGTTCTTCTGTTGCCCAGGGATAATTAATAGCAACCCTTTTAGTTAATCTTAATAGTTCTATATTTTTCCAATTTGTACTATTTATAGATGTTGTAAACTGCTATTTTTCACTGGTCAACATATCATAAAAGTTCTGTCAATATAGGTCTTCCTACTATTTTTAAATGGCATAATAATACACTGTGGGTGCTACAATGCAAACCCACCTCCACCCTGTGATGTACGTTTAAAGTGTGTTTACAAAGTAGGGCTGTGACAAGCATCCTTATAAATACATCTCTGCAAGCTTGTCTGATGATCCCTTCAGGATAAATTTATAGAAGTGGAATTTCTCAGTCCAATGGTAAGCACACTAACTGTGTGAAAACATACCACCAGCTTGCTGCTCAGAAAAGTCCATTAGTTTATGTCCCCACTAACTGGTGTGCGAGTCTGCCTTTTCCCACCTACTCACCAGCACTGGATATTATCAGTCACTTTAATACTTTCCAATCTTATTGGTGAAAAATGATCTCCTTGATTTTGCATTTCTTTAATTACTAGTGAGGGGAAACATCTCTTTGCCTTCTTTTTTTTTTTAAGATATTATTTATTTATTTGACAGGGATAGACAGAAGAGCACAAGCAGAGGGAATGGCAGAGGGAGAGGGAGAAGCAGGCTCTGCACTGAGCAGGGAACCCGATGCGGGACTCGATCCCAGGACCCTGGGATCATGACCTGAGCCAAAGGCAGACGCTTAACCATCTGAGCCACCCAGGCGCCCTCTCTTTGCCTTCTTATTGACCATCCTCCCCTCCTCTCCCCAACCCTGTGAATTGTTTGTGATGGTCATTTCCTGTTGGGTAATTTGCCCATTCCTGATTGGCTTTAACTCTCTTCATGTATAAAAATATTAACTCATGTGTCCCATGTTGTATGATGTTCCTCTCCACCTGACACTTGTCTTGAAAATTTGCAGTGCTTTTTGTCCCTAGATGTTTTTAATTTGCGTATCATCGAAGTTGTCAGCATTTTCATTTAGTATTTGGAATTTCGATTTTTTTCTCAGGAACATCACCACCAAAAATGATAAAATATTACTTTATATTTTCTTCCAATACCTTTGTGGTTTTGATCTTTAAATCTTCCAAAAATATTACTATCTTTCCTTTGAATGTCTAGACAGTTATCCTAGTACCTTTAATTAGACAAAGTAAATCCCAAAGGCATATGGATGGCCCAAGTTCATATTTAAATCAGACAAATGCTGATCTTGGCCAGAAAACCCAAATGTTAGACCCATTTCTCCTCCTCACCCTATATTTCAAGCGACTTTAGTCTTCGGTTAAACTGTGGCTTTTGCCGGGATGTGGAATTTCATTTTTTAAAAGAAAACACACTTAAGGAAAAATTTGTGGCATGAGTCACATACTAAGAACTAACTCTGCCATTATGACCAGAGGGAAAAAACACAAAGCCCCAGTACAGCCAGCTAATTATTCTTTCTACTTCCTTGGACCCCGACTGAAGGGGGAGTGGAAGGGACTGACTCCCTTTTCTCAACAGGCTGGTGTCAGGGAGGATTGATGGAAGGGGCTAGCCTGGGACACACCTCTATGCATCCTGCTGACATCAGTCCATGCTGTTGAAACTACTCTGGAAAAAGACAGAAAGAAGACTGTCAAGTATCTGCTAGTTATTATGCAATATTTGAAAACTGTCATTAGGTCGCTGAGGCAGGAGCCAAAGAAACAATGTCAGAATGTTGGATGGGCAGGAAAGAGTTAAAATTTTCAAGTCCCAGTTTGGATTGGTTGGGTATCTATGATTTTGAGAATATTTTCATGATTTACCAATTATTTTCTCCAGTCTATTTAATTGTCGGAAGACCTCTTGATGACATTGTGGGAAAGTGGATGCAATAATAAAAATCAACATATTCCAGTCCTCCCAGAAGTGTGCTCAGATTCGTACCATTTAGAATCCCAGCCACCAACCACAGCTGCCATTTCAGACAAGTCACGGTATCCTGCCAACCCTTCAAAGGGGTCCAAAGAAAGGGTAGAGTGGGGGAGTCTCATTAAAACATCTGGGACAGCCAACCAGATACAAGGTACAAGAGGTCTCCAAACATTCATTTCTTCTACCTAAGACCAAGGAAGAGGCATGAGACCCCTGACCTGAAATCACAAAGAATGTTCCTATAAGATGACTCTGGCTTCCCTAAGGTTATTATTAGGAACCTGTGGGTCAGTGGTTTAAGAAGATGCAGACTTAGGTGACCCTAAGTTTAGAGCTTCTGGTTTCTGTTTCTGAGTAGGCCCTGGAATCTGCATTCTCAGTAGCTTCTCTGAAGCTGATGGCTCTCTCCCACTCTCTGAGAAACTGAGACCTCTGGCAAGTGTCTATGTTAAGCTTGGTGGGAGCCCTAATTCTGACTAGTAGAAGGAGGGAACCATGACTAAGGCTGTCAATGCCTGATAGAAAAAAGTATGTCTGCACCCAATTCACTTTGCTAAGGTTTGAACAGAAAAAAGCCCCCAAAAGCAAAACACAAAACAAAACAATCAAACCCCAAAGAGAATGGACCACAAAGCACTCACATGGCAGTTTGGGTGTTCTACATTTCTTTCCATATTACTTAAATTTTGAAGCCAATCCGCTTACCCCCTCATACACCTCTCTCCACATGGAAATAATATTTTGGCCATCAGCAACACTTATCCTTACAGGTTTCCTAATTTAGAAGACACACGAACATGTCAGGGGTTCTGGCCTTTGAGGCTGGGTCATGTGGTCATGAATTCCTGTACCAGGCCTGGGACGAGTCGGGGTGGAGTCACTCCATCCACATCAGGTCTTTGATTAGCTACAGAGCACATGCTTTTTGCTCTATGTTGTTGCAAAGACTGTACAGTTGGCCAATGACCATGTATCAGGGAGCTGGACTGTCTGTGAGGGTCCCTAGTGAATTGCTAGAAGCTCAGGTTCAGGCTAAATGGTGTTTGACATGTTTGTCCAGCATTCTCAAAATCAGCTCAGGGCAATTCCCAGAGACTGGATGCAGCCCATGTAGTCATCTTGTTGGAAAGTGTTTCTAGCATGAAATTATGGGTCATTCAAAAATTCCCCATTCCATTTCACTGTTGACAGCTCATTGTTTTCTGACACTTTTTTTTTTTGCAGCTCAATTAATGTGGGCAATCAAATGGTCTTTAATATATAATACAAGAGGGAAACACTGATCAAAGGAAAAAGGATTTAGGGCGCCTGGGTGGCTCAGTTGGTTAAGCGACTGCCTTCGGCTCAGGTCATGATCCTGGAGTCCCTGGATCGAGTCCCGCATCGGGCTCCCTGCTCAGCAGGGAGTCTGCTTCTCCCTCTGACCCTCCCCCCTCTCATGCTCTCTCTCTCTATCTCATTCTCTCTCTCAAATAAATAAATAAAATATTTAAAAAAAAAAAAAAAAAGGAAAAAGGATTTAAAGCTCTAAGTAGATCTCAAAAACCAGAACCAACAAAAAGAGTTTGCTGCCTATGAGCATCTTAATAAGACTGAACTTGAAACTCCAAACAGCTGGTATTTAATTTGGCTCCAGACACTGCTTTTTCATGTCACATTGCTTGATTGGAGCAAAAGAACAAACACTTTGTGGTGGCATTCCGGTTTGTGTTTTGTCCTGCTTCTCTAAAGTGGACATAAACTCTTGTCTCTCTTTCTCTCTTGGTTCTTTAGTGCCGGAACTTTGCCTGTTACCTTCCGTTGCCTGGAAGAAAACCTGGGAATCGATAAGCGGGTGACTAGATTTGTCCTCCCGGTCGGAGCAACCATCAACATGGACGGTACAGCCCTTTATGAAGCGGTGGCCGCCATCTTTATTGCCCAGATGAATGGTGTTATCCTGGATGGAGGCCAGATTGTGACTGTGAGGTGAGTGGAGTTGTGGGTTGGGGAGGCACTAAAATGGCCTTTTGCCCTACCCCCTTCCACACTAACTCCATTTGACGGGGCCACTTGAATTTCAGGTACCCTGGTGGAAGAATGATGAAGAAAATAACATAGAAGAGGAGTTATTGGCAGTCTCAAGGGGAAAATATTGTGACAGGAAAGAAGCAGGCTCATACTTAGGCCTGCTGTTTGTATTGCACATGTGAAATTGCTTTGGAAATTTGGTATTATTTGATTTTTAACAATCCTGTGATGTTGCAAGGCAGTTATTTCTACGCCCATTTAATAGATGAGGAGGCACAGGCTTTCAGGGGCAGCGTAGTTTGTGCAAGGCTGCCCCGTTAATGATCCAGGAGGGTTGTAACTGGGGCCGACAGCGGCTGACTCTGGATCCACTTTTCCTTTCATTAAAATATGTTCCCTTCAGCATTTCAGAGAGTCATGGCAGAAATGATGAAATACTGGAAGGAAGAGATTTCTCAAGACAACACAAACCATTTTATTACAACGAAATCACAAATATAGATCCATACGTTTTACTAAACCTATTTTTACCATATGTATTCATCCTTTAAGAAATTTAGGAAGAACGCTTTCCCAAGAGGTCATTAAAAATACATTGTTTCTCCATAAACTTAAAAATCATACTTAACTTGCTTATACTAATTTATCGAATCCTTACAACCACCCTGTGAGGAATGTACTTGTCTTAGCTCAGGCTGCCGAGACAGAATACCACAGACCAGGGTTCTGGACCCTGGGAAGTCCGAGATGAACGTGCTGGCAAATTCAGTTCCTGGTGACTATCCTCTTCTTAGATAGTATTGCCCTTCTTGCTGTTTGCTCGCCTGGCCTTTCCTCGGTGTGTGCGGCGAGAGTGAACAAGCTCTCGTAGGTCTCCTCTGATAAGAGGACTAATCCTGTCATGAGGGCACCACACTCATGATGTACTTACCCGCCCCCCCTCCCCCGACCCCCTGAAAGGCCCTGCCTCCAAACACCATCGCACTGGAGATTAGGGCTTCAACAAATGAATTTGGTAGGGGGGACACAACTCAGTCCATAGCTGTACTCTAGGGGAGCCTCAGTTTCCTCATTGGTATATTGGGGACATTCTAGGGGGTTGGGAGTATTGTACCTGGGACATAGTCACCTGTCAACAAATGTTAGCTACTAGTAGTATTGCTATTAGTGATGCTCAATAAAATTCAGTACTTCTAGAATATGAGAGAAAAATGTGACAGTGATGTAGTGAGTGCCATGATGTCACTCAGGGGAAAACATGCTTCGGACCCGGGTATCCCGCCTTCTAAGTCATATCGTCAGGGAATGCATGTGAGACTACCAACTTCTTTTGCTTTAAAACTCAGAGACGAACGAAAGACGAAACCCCTTCTTTTGAAGCCAAGCAAGATGATTCTGGTCCCTCAATTCTTGGCCTCGATGGTAACCACACTTCCCATTGAGTTCACACCATTAGATGAAAACTTAAGAGACGGGAGGATGGACCGGGGACCCATGATCAGGGTTGATTAATTCAGTGTTGGAGGGATCGGGGGTGGGGAGCATCAGGCCCACAGAGCATCGCAATCACGCAGATGAGTATTCTGATCCCAGCAGACGACGGTCCGGCTGTTTGACCCTAAGTTTCTCCATCTGTCCAATTCGTGGTTTCCCCCGTGGAAAGCAGATACAACCATGTGTATGTTGCGGGGTTACTGTGAGGCTCTGCTGGGACAATGTGTGTGTAATACCCTGTACAGCATCCAAGAACAGCCCTAGAGAAGTGAGCCAGGGAGCGGAAGGATGGGAAAAGTGGAAAGGGATAGAGAGATGGAGAGGCGATCACTGCCCCAAGAAGCTGTTACAGGATTTAGACTCACCCGGACACTCCGCCCGTGGTACGGTGAGACTATAAATTGGGATGAAGGAAGAGTGGGGGGACCAACTGCTAAGAAGAAGTCTCTTTATAGGCTTTTGTCTCACACAGCCCGGGGGGGACCAGACCATGTGGCCATAGTGCAAAGGGATGTGTAAGAATGACTCATAACAGAAGCAACTGATGTTGTAAATAAAACGGCTGAGGCCATGACCGTTGGAACTTGGGAAGTCCCCCTTTCCTGGTGTTCTATCCATGTCAGGGAAATGACTGAGAGTTCCCACCTTCCAACTCTTGGGGCTTTAGAGAAGTTTTTATTGCAAAGCAGCCTTACCCTGCCCAGATTTCCTGATAAGAATAACAATTCACATTTACTGGGGGGTTGCAAGGTGCCAGGCCTCTTCTATGTGCTTTTTATTTATTAGCTCCTGATGACCCTTTCTTAAAGATAAGGAAATCATGGCACAAAGAGGTTAAGTAAGTTGCTCAAAGTCATGTGGTTAATAAGTGACAGAGCTGGGATTCGAATCCAGGTTGTTCCATTCCATAATCTTCATTGATATCCACTATATACTATCACCTCCTATGACCCAGAAGGATCCAAGAAAAATGGAGTTCTTTAAGCCTTGACACCAGCTCTACATTGATGGGGGCAGGGGAATAGTGCAGATGGGTTCTGTCGATCCCACCTAGGCAAGGTGTCCAGATGGTGACAGGCCTGTATCTGGAAGGATGGCAGTATGGAAAGACCAGTGCAAACTATAGAACCTCGTAGGGCCTTCCTGTCTTCATACATAAGATTAGGTAAATTCAGGTCCCTCCCAATGGTAAGACCCAGGATTCTGTGCTTGGTCACAACAACGGTCCGGGCTCAGTTAAACCAGTTTGGGCGCCCTCTGCTGGACCACAGAGACCCCCCCCCCCCCCGCCCCTGGTGTCCAGACAGGGCACTCGAACCCTAGATTAAACCCTCTTCCAGAGACAACTTCAAAATGGTGTTGGGCGTGCCCTTGGCATTGCGAATGATGAGAGGCCTCAGAAAGAAAACCTGTTATTTCATTATCTTCCCTTGGCGCCTTCTTTCTAAATAATGTATTTTCCAGTCCATGGTGAAATGTCCAGGCATCTGAAGCTTAATGTCATTTGGAGTCTGTTGATTTGTTCCCCTGATGTCCACTCAATCGGGTCTGGATATTTGCTATTCTGAGTTCTCATGTTAACATTGGCAGTGGCTTCCTCAGACTTTTGCCACGGAGTCCAGATGTCTCTGGGGGCTCACAGAGACATAAAGGCATAAGCAGAAATGAATGCAGTGGTATTCCCATGGGAAGGTTAGGGTGATTTGTTTTCCTTCTTTATTATTTCCTTGCCTGCTTGAGAGCCGCACTTACCTTCGTGGAGCCCTGTGATGTATTAGGCTAATTGGCTCTCCTGCTGAGGCTAAGGCTCTAATCCATGAATTTGTAAACTTCCACCGCAGTTGAGTAGAATCCAAAGAGACCCTAATTCCCCGGTCTCTTCACACTCTGGATTTCTCTGTTCTTTGAGAAACAAAAGAAATTTTATGACTGCTGGGGAAATTGGAGCTTACAGTTGCCTGCCAGGGACGGTTTGGCCAAGTCCTCTTTCTCTTCCCCTGACCCGGTCTTCTCTGTTCGCTCAGCCTCACGGCCACGCTGGCGAGTGTGGGTGCAGCCAGCATTCCCAGCGCGGGCCTCGTCACCATGCTCCTCATCCTGACGGCTGTGGGCCTGCCGACGGAGGACATCAGCCTGCTGGTGGCCGTGGACTGGCTGCTGTAAGTGCTTGCCCAGGGGCCTCTGCTGGGGATGTGAGTCCTGCCTCCCTGGGCTGGACAAGATGCAAGGTTGCAGCCCAGGTCTTCGCAAATCCCCATGACAACTTCTGCCCTCCCTCCCTCCTTCTCTCTAACATTTACTGAGTGCCTCGTTGGGAACTGAAGGCAAAAAAGGCATCCTGAGGACCTCCCAGTCTAGTGGAGGCATCAGATAAATTACACTACAAAGTTAAAAGCATAGCAATAAGGGACCCACTACTGATGCACGCGGGGGATCTCAGGACATTATACTGAATGAACGAAGCACAAAGCAGTGTGCGCGGTATGATCCCATTTATGTGAAGCTGCAGGAAAGGCAATATAATCTTAGCAATAGAAAGAGGTCAGCGGTTGCCTGGGCTTGGATGGGTGAAGAGACTCATTGGGAAGGGGCACAAGGAAATCGTTAGGGGTGGTAGCAATGTTTCATAGGCACAGGTATGCACAGGTATCTACGTTTGTCAAACCTCATCAAACCATGCACTTAACATGGGTACATTTTATCGTATGTTTGTTATACTAGATTAAAAAATATCTCACATAGGGGCGCCTCGGTGGCACAGTCGGGTGAGTGGCTGACACTTGATTTTGGCTCACATCATGATCTCAGGGTCCTGGGATTGAGGCCCACGTCAGGCTCTGTGCTCATCGGGGAGTTTGCTTGAGATTCTCTCTCCCTCTCCCTCTGCCCCTCCAGCTACTCGCTCATGCCTGGGCTCTCTCTCTTTCTCTCTCTCTCTTGCTCTCACCCTCACTCGAAAATAAAGAAATAAATCTTAAAAAAAATGTAGCATGCACATAAAAGATAGTGATAGAAAGAGGCACCTGTCCCAGTCTAGGATAGAAGGGCGGAATGGAGGAATCAGGCAGTAATGAACATGGCAACTGAATTTGCATGGGCACCATGTGCCAGCCATTGCACGAAGCATTTTACATCTTCCCCTTTCTAACAAACCTGAAGGTTTGGTATTATTACTCTTGGTGTATAGATGAAGAAACTGAGGTGACTTGAGAGTGAAGAGAGATTTGACTCCAGTTTGGCTTGGTTTGGGAGGCCACTGCGTTCTTCATCATGGCCATATTCAAGCTTCTGAAGGCAGTGATCGCTGAGCTGAATTGTAACCAGTAGGTAGATGTAGGTGGAAGGGGGAACAGGGCATTCCAGGCAAGGCCAAGGCCCGCCTGTGCAAAGGCACTGAGGCAGCAAACAGTGTGGGATTTAGTAATACTGGAGCACAGAGTGGGAGGCAGGGACTGGTGAAAAGTGGGACAAATGGATAGCCTGCACGGCCATGCAGAGAAGTTTGAACTTGACTGTGTCCACATAGCCCAGCTACCTTTCCCAGTATATTTACCAGTGAAGGGCATTTTCATAATGTAGGACACTTGCCCATTCACAGGGCAAGTCTAGCCAGATGGTCCCCAATAGGGAGATGGGAATCGATCCTTGCTAAGGGCCCACTCGGTCTCTGATATTCTGTGGGGTATACACTATGCCTCCTGTCCAGTCTTGGAGCTAAGCAAGAGGGGCTAGAGGATGCTGTTGGGTTCAATGTCAGGGGCACAGAGGTCCAAGGCCAAAGTGCCCGCACATTTTTTAAAACTGCTCCACATGGCAGTAGTAATATTTCTGACATCTGTTGGCATAGATTTTAAGAGCCAGAAGCCATCTTTAATGCCCTTGAGTTTCCTGCATCTAAAACAACAGTTCCTTCCCCTTACCTTCGCCCTTCCAAAGGGAGAAACATGCACATGACTAAAGGGAAGGACATCTGGCAAGCTAGAAGGAAGACTGACCTCTCCACAGAGCTTGCCTGCTGTTAAGGTTTAGGTTAGAACATAGAAGTGGCTCCCCGGACATAGTCTATACTCCTCAGGAGGGCTACAGGGAAGGTCATGGATCTTCCTGACTGGTTCTTTCGTTACCAGAGAAATGCTCTGAAAATACCTTTAGTGGGAAGGTGAAGGGTAAGCGAAATAGCCTCTTCTCTGTCTCTGCTAGTCTCTCTCAGGGGGTGGTGGTGGGTCCTCCGTGTTAGCTTGGTTGTTCTGGGAGCCAGTGCTGGCCCCCAGGGCAGGCTTTCTCACGACGTCTGTTCTGACAAGGCAGTCATGGTGGCTGAGATTCGGCGGTGGTTTATGGGTGGAAGGATTGGGAGGGAATGGGATGAAGGAGACAAAGGAGTGGGGTGGGCTTTGGTGGGGAAGAGGACGAAAGGGAAATGAGGGCATTGGCAATAGTTTAAGGTCAGTAGGAGCTCGATACATGTGCACTAAATTTCACCACAGGGTTGCTGTGTGATAACCAGGGGCCTTTCCACACAGGAAGAAAGGCAGAGGAAGCTGTTGAAATGAAATGTGCTTCCCCTGTGACTTTTGCTTCCTGAGTCCTCTGCCTCTTGGCTCCTTGAACCGCCCAAAACGGTGTTATTGTGGAGCTACTCTTGCCTTGTGTCTACATTACCTCGTCTCTTCTCGGGCTTGTTTCTGAGGCCTGAAATCCACCATTAGAGATCAATCTTTTTATAAATGATCATTATAGAGACAGCCTCCCCTCATGATCATGCAAATGCCTTTCTTTGAGTGAAAAAAAAATGCACTAATATCATTTGGAAATGAAAAAGGGAGCTGGTACTTGGTGGATACTGTCATGTTCTTTACATCTGGTAACGATTAATCCCCAAAGGTCTCTAAGGAGTGTTTCACAGCTGAGGAAACTGGGAATCAGAAAATTTAAGTGTCTTGCCTGCGGGCACAAGAGAGCTTGGGTGGTCAGGTCAGGATGCTTCACCCCACCCGACACAGCTTCCTACTTACAACCAAGCAGATCTAGTGGTGGGCAGAAGTGGAGGGGTGCTCAGTCAGAAAGGTTTTAGGGAAGACAGACCTATTAGGGTCACGCCTGGTTCTACAGACTAACCAAGGAATTTTTTATTTGACCTGTTTTGTTCCTCCTCCAAGATTAAAACAAAACAACAGAAAATGCCTAAATGGGGACAAATGGGGTACAATCAAGGCTCAGCTACTCTGAGAATTCAAGCCCTCCAGTTCCAGTGGGTCAGCCATTGTGGGCCCTGGGCTTCTTGGCAGTCGTTTGCTTCCAAGCCTGTTGGATGAGAGTCATTTCATGAAACATCCAAGACCCTGCCCACCTCTGACCTAAATGTTAGTGAATGGAATAGGAGGGCTGGGTCCTCCCCATCACCCCACACCAGCGCTCACATGTTCATACTTGTGCGGAGATCAGAGTGTCCTAACTCCAGGGTGGGAACGTGTCAGCAGAAGGGAGTTGGCTGAACCCAAAGAGGATCATACATTTGGATTAACTATATTGATGAAACTGTATATGAGAAAACTCAATCCCAGGCTGGCCCTGGAAAGGAAGGAACAGATGAAGAGCTGTCCTCTGTTCTGGGGTTGGATCTCAGGTGCGGGGGGCCCCGTGTGCCCAGAGAAAGGAAAGCAGTCAGGAGCCCTGGATCTGAGCTCTGCACTTACTCTTTGTAGGACTTTGAGCAAGTTACTCTCTGGACTTGAGCTCTGTCATGTGAACACTGGGAATAGTAACTTGTCAGCTTAAAAGCAGAGTCTAGACCCCATGCCCTTGAGTGCCCTACTGGTTTTAAGACTTGGACTAAGATTCTGCTGGTGATGGATGTTTGTGTACAAATAAGCCTGAATGTTCCTTTTAAGAAGAGAAGAAAAAGGGAGGGTAGAGGATCTTGGGAAAATGTGCGTAGGGGTCTATAGTTAGGTCAGATCTGCTTTGAATTAGTAATGGTGGCACATTCTTTCTCACCAGCAAGTGGAGCTCTGGAAACATGCTCTTGGTCATGGGCTCCGTGGCCATTGGGTATCCATCACAGTGTGAATGGGGTTAGGGGGAAGAGTTGACACAGAGGTGCAGGGGGAGTTTGGCCATCCCCTAGAAAAATATTCGGTCAGGGGAAAGCAGAGAAAAAGAAAAGGTGAGGGTTTTTTGTTTTTGTTTTTTCTCTCCGGGCAAACCTTGTAAGCTCTCATAACTCTAGCAATTTTTCAATTTAAAACCAAACAAAGCCTGCAGTGACATTTAATGTGCCACAATGTTTGCCAACTGCTGGAGGCCAGCCAGCCTCATCACTGCCCGCCAAGCCCTGGATGCTTCTCAATGGGCAGGCTTGGCCGCTCTGTAAATGTCATGGTGAAAACCAAGATTCTGGGCCCTGAAAAATGCAGGAGTCCTCGAACACCGGATGGGCGGGGCTGGTAAAACCAGAACCTTCCCCAGGGCCCAAGAAGCCCTTTGTGTCAGGAATTCTCGGCAGATATTTGTAAGAGACCTCGCTGACACCCTTCTCTCTTGGAAGGAAGCAGGATGGAGTGAAAACAGGGAACCAGTACCAGGAAGAGGTAATAAATAACCGGGTCTGGCCACAGGTGGCAAAAGGAAAGCCAAAATACAGTGAAACCCAAGTGGATCTGTGACCCATTTATCATATAAGACTGCTGGTGAGATCATTTCTGGGGACACATTTACTAGCTGGGGGATAGATTTGAAATGGGAACTTACTAGGAAGACTTTACGACCTCCTTCCTGCGGGGGGAGCTCTGAAGTTCCCTGTTAGCCTCCCTCCTTGGAGGGAATAGAGCCCAGTGATTCTCAAGCTTGAGCATGCGCCAAAATCTCCTGGAGATTCAGGGGGTCTGGGATGGGGACCAAGAATTGACATTCACCAGTGATACTGAGGATGCATGCCAGGAACCTCGCTTCCAGAAACCATGGATTAAAGATAGGGAAGGGGGAAGAGGAGTCCCTGGTTGTGGGTATATCAGCACCTCGATTCTTTTTCAAGCAGGGCTTGAGCTCACGACCCTGAGATCAAGACCTGAGCTGAAATCAAGAGTCAGGTACTTAACCGACTGAGCCACCCAGGCGCCCCTCAGTTCTTTTCTGAACACCAGTTGGCAGTTCATGCATCCAGTCAATAAAAACAATGGAAAGGACTCAGGATACTGCTAGCTCATACTCACCAAGTGCTCCTTCAATATTAGACAGTGTTCTAAGCACTTTACATGGACCTGTTCAAAAGTTGCCCCAAATTATGAGGCAGCTAATGTATTATTCCCATTTAACCGTTGACGAAACTGAGGCTCATGGAAAAGCAGCTTATCCTGATTTAGTGGATGTTGAATGGCTGACCTGGGATTCAAACCCAGACAATCTGGCTATTCCTTGGGGGTCCGGGCCCACCAACCTGGGTTCTCGTTCTCTTATTCAAGACGCAGGCATGCGTATATACACACAGAACTGATTGAAGGCCTACTCCGTGTCTGGTGGACAAGGAAACCAATTCCTACATCTGCCATAGCTCTGAAGATTCTGGGGGTTTACGTTTAAATCTTTTTCTTTGATTTTTCAGTCCCATAGAATTCTTTCTATGTTACCCAGTCTATGTCGACCTCAGCATGGGATGTGACCCTTTCCCCCTAAGTCCTTCCCTCCCTTGACAAAGTGTCCCTGACTCAAGGTGGTGAAATTACAGATCAGGGTGGGGTGGGAGTGGGGCTACAGTTCTGCACAGCAAAATCATTTTTTAAAGTATCACAAAAAAAAAAATACGGAAAAATGGGGTGGGGTAAAGCTCAAGAGAGTGGTAAGATGAAAAAGAGAAAATGTCCCTCTATCTACCATTGAATCTTGAGTTTTGTTTCACTGAAGTAATCACTTAATAATTTCAGGTAGCATGGAAACAACAATTTAATATGAAGCACCCCTTTTCTTTAAAAAAAAATCCTTTAGTGCCCACCATCCCCCTCCTAGGCTCTTCTCTCTGCTCTGTTTTGCCCTTCGGTCCCCATCTCTCCGTGCCTTGCTGGGCCCCCTCCCCTCCATCTCTGTGCTCACCCCCAGCAATCAGGACACCTCTCTGGTTTTTGCAGGCAAGGTAATTTGGGCTCTTGGTCTCTCCTTCTTCCTCCCTCTACATCTTGCCCTGGCCCGAACTTCTCACCACCAAGACAGCCAGCCAGACATCTGCTGAACAAAAGACAGTTGTCTTTCTAGACTTTATCTGCCCTCTTTAACAATCCATCCCTGCCCCTACTCCCTCACATGCCTGCCCACCCACCTCCCCCAACACTGCCCATGTCATGAACCAGTACCAAATGGTATCAGCACTCAAAGAGCTGATAGTCTAGTAAAGGGGACAGATGCAGTCCAAAATCCCAGCTGAGTTGTGCTAAGTGCAAAAAGAGGAACGCACCAGACTTGGTGGAGGAACAAAAGAGGAAGTGGTCTACTCCCCTTTTCACTTGGACTCCTGATGATAGCGATGGGGAGGTGGAGGCAGAAGGGCCAACTGGGTCCGTGTCTGGCCCTCTGTCAGGCCTTTTATATGCAGAGTTTGGCAGAACACCTCTTAATGACAGGCACTCAGGCCACATTAGCAGTTACTTTCTTCTCAAAAGGCTTGGATGGAGGGATTACTTTCCATAGCTTACAAATGAGAAAGCGGAGCAGGAAAAGCTATGTCCCTTCCCTGCTGGAGCCTGGATCACAATCCAGGCTCCCATCCAAAGCTCACACTCTTCAGTGCTTCGGTGGGCCCTCCTTCCCTTCTCAACTCCATGTGGCTTTAGCCCTTGGATGCTTCGGGTTGTGCCAGCCTTCTTAGGCCTGGGGCCTCGGGTGATCCCTCTGCCACACTGTGCACCCTGCATTCCAAGAGGCAGACGTGATGGTTTGTGTCTATGAATGCGAAGTTGAATCACGTGAAATTGCCAGTGTTTGGCCTTAGGGAATCACTGAAACGGCAATTTCATATGGTTTAGCCCAATACAAGGAGCCAGATGCATTTTGGGTGACCCTGCTCCCTTGGCTCTGTTATTTCATGAGAACCGGGACTTTCAGACAATTCTGACATCCTCCTGCCAGAGGATTTAGATCAAGAGATAGAGAAGAGAGAGAGAGGACCTTGGCAATTGCCTTTCTCCCAGGGAACCAGACCAGGTGCCTCAGGGTGACTAACGCAAGACCCTCTCTCATCTTTGGTTCCTGGTGGCCCCAGAGCTATGACGTCTGTGGTGGATCCCGTTCAGTGAAAGATTCTAACCTCACCTCTGTCTCCTTTTCACAGTTCTCACACACAGTGTCCAGACTCAAGGATAGCACCAAGCACTCTAAAATGCTTTTTACCAAGTAGCCTTGAAGTACTTGAGGTCAGCAGGGTTTCCTGAACAGTCAGGGCTGGTTGTGAGACAAAATGAAAGTATTTGCCTGTTGGAGAAATTTCCACATGTGAACCGTAAACTCCCATATCCTGCTTTTGGCCAGACTTGGGCTTCCCCGGAGTTGGTCAGACATTCCCCTGGTGGCCTCAGCAGCAAACCAAAAATTCTATCTCCCGTCTCCCCCCATCTTCCCTTCCCTCCCTTCACCTTCTCAGTCAGCTGTCTAGAATAAGTTGATAACAAATAATGTCGCCACTTAATCTTTCTCCTTCAATTTTCTAACCCTGGTGAGGCGGCTTCTCTCTCTGTCTCTGGCTTTTAACTGCCCTGGCTGGATCAGTAGTGGCCCCTCTGTCGCTAAAACCAGGGGCACTTTTTCTCTTCTTACCTGACCTCTAGGCAGTAATTGGCATTGTCCACCACACCTTATTTTTGAAACATGCTTCCCCCAAACTCTTCCATTTTTCTTCCACCTTTGCAGACTCTTATGCCTGTTCCCATTCCTTAAATGTTGGTCACCCTCGGGGTCCTAGACAAGACTGTCTCCTCTTCTCACTCTCCATTCTCTCCAAGGATGAACCAAACACACCTGTGGCAGCCACCCATCGCCGCTTTAGGTGTCGACTCCTAACTCACTATGTGCAGCCCAGTCGTCGCTCCTGATCTTTAGTCCATATTCCCAAGCACTTGTGGACATCTCTATTTTGCTGGCTCCCAAATCTCAGACCCAGTATGTTCAAGCTGACACGAGAACCTTTCTCATCCCAACCTGTCGTATCCCATACGTATGGTGGCACTGTCTACTGATTTCCCAAAATCAGAAGCCTGAGAGGAACCCTTGCCTCTTTTCTCATTTATTCTCTATAACCAATCAGTGCTCAAATCCTGTAATTCTGTCTCATAACCTTCCAGCACATCTTCACTAAGTGGATTTTGCTCTTTCAGCCTTATCCTTCTTCAGACCATCCTTCATACTGGAACAAGCATGGTCTTGCTCTTCAGTGGCTCCTCATCACCCTTGGGATAATGCTCTGACTTCCGAACTTGGCTGATAAAGCCATACATGATTTGGTCGGTTCTTACCTTCTGCCTCTCATTACACTCATTTGCCTCCTGAATGCTCTTAGGTGCTCTTATCCCCTCAATTTCACATTATTTATTTCTTCTCTGTAGCTCATTATCTCAGACTTATCTTTGGGACCTAACTTGAGATATTTCTACTCAAGTCTTTCCTGGGGCCCAAGTGTAGAGAAAATGTCCTACCTTCAAAATCCCATAACACCCAGCACTTATTCCTATTAGAACATTTATCTCACTCTATGGGGGACACAGACAAGTAAAGAGAGTGTGGGTTCTAGGAGGAAGAGGGAGCATAGGAAGGGCCTTTTCTTGTTCTTTGTTGACAGGGCACGGGACATACTGCCCTGCACACACTAAGATGCTCATTGTATGAATGAATGAACTAACAAAGAGCTCAGCAAGTATTAGAGTCTGTGTTCTCTTCTTATTTCTACATAGCCATTTGGATGCTCATGTGCTCCTGCGATCTTTAATGAGTACTTAAGGTGTGCTGAATATTTCTCTCATTTTATTTAACCCTCACAATATCCTGTGAGGTCAGGATTAGCCCCATTCCATATTTCATGCTCAGGTGAGAGGTGATTTGCTCTAGGTAAGAGAGTCAGAAGATCTGGGTTAGGGTTCTAGTCCTAAGTCCAGGGCCCTTCCCATCTTGATTTTGGTGTCAAACATCAGGATGCTTTGATTCTGCCCATTTCCGTCTTCCATTCATTCCTGGCCTGATATCTATTTCCTCTGGTCAGAGTTCATTTTCAAATTCACGGAAGTCTGAGGGTATGGAAGAGATATTCTATTCCAAAAACTTGGTTCAGTGGCTGCTCTGGAGAGTTGGGATTTGATGTCAGAAAAGGTCAAGGGTGGAGGAAACAAGAGTTTGTAAACTTATATCACCCATTTGGGTGGCAATGGATTTATTAAACTGAAAATGTCATTAACCCTTGAGCATAGTATCTTGTGCTTTTGCCCACATGATGGGGGTATGAGTGATAGCTATTCCCAAAAGGGAAAGGAGCCAGCATATAATGAATATTCAGTATGGGTCAGGAACTCGTTTTATCTTCTTGAAATCCTATAAAATAGGTATTTTGCCTGCATGAGGAAAATTCTGGTAGAGGAAGTGACCGAGGTTATACAGTTAGTAAGTGGCTGAGCTAGTTTCAGAATCAGAGCTGCCTGGCTCCCAGGCACTTTGCATCATGTGGCAGACAGTGGGTTCTGGAGGCACACTGCCTGTGCTCGAATTTGGTTCTATGACTTTATTAGGATGTGTAACTTTACGAAGCCACTTAATCTCTCCAGACTTCAGAGTTTTCATTTCTTAAGTGTAGGATAATAATACTTCTTATAGGTTGTGGAGAGGATTAAACAAGGTAATATCTGTAAAGCATATTCCTATACATATTAAATGTGATATATCAGCTCCCATCATCATCATTGTCATCACCATCATCATCATCCTCTCCACCACCACTGCCTTCAGTCCATCTACTTGCCAATAATGTAGATCCTTCTGGGCCATGATATAAATGGGTACTCAGAATTCCTCTTGAAGACTTGAGCGCTCTTTGGAATTTAACAATTGGTCAACGATGTTAGGTGCATGGCTCAGGACACATGCCAGGAGGGATTGAAAGTATAGTTGAAACACAACAAAGGAGACCACAGCTATGTGATGGACAAATAAATCAGCTGGTTAGCTGGGAGTGCGACCCTAGGAATTGCCCTGCAAATAGGGTTAATGTTTTCAGGCGGAGATGGTAGCTTAACTCGGCATGTTTGGGCATTCTACCTAATTGCTGCCAAAACCATATTTAAATTGACTTGATAAGATTTATAGTAATAAAGTACACATCATGTAATAACTAATGTTTTGTGAGCTCTTGCTAAATGTCTCAGAGAATTCTGTGCTGAGCACTTTGTTATCTTATTTAATCTTTGCAATAACCCAGTGTTGTGGACATTTTTATTATTTTGATCTTACAGATGAGGCCACTAAGGCTCACAGTTAAATGTTAAGTATGATCAGCGTTGTCCAACAAGTAGAAGAAAAAGCTAGCATTTGAATCCAAGTCACGCTGTCTCCAGAGTCCATATTTTTTCTTAACTATCATCATCCCCTTCCACTAGGGCTTCTTACCAATCTCGGCTTCAGGTGCCTAATTTTGTGGAGGACCTCAAGAGCCAGTCTTCATTCATGTACAGACTTTATCGCCCTGAGGCAGATTCGCCAAAGCAGAAGGGAAGAGAGTAGCATTCTTAGATGGAGATATGCCCCTGAGAGTTGAAGGGTTCTGATCTTTATTTTTGCATGGGGAACATCTTCCCACTTGAAACCAGAGGCTAGCTGGCTCACAAGCTCACAGGCCAGACTCCTCCTGGTGCAGCTTCATTTCTTTAATGAGAAATAGATTTAATAGTAGCAACTAGAATTTATGTTAGGCCTTTGTTCTAAGAACCAATTAAGACTTCCACTTTGCCTTGAACTAATTCTAATATCCTTATATATTTTTTTGAATTCAAGGCTAGAGTGTCCTGGACTAAGATGTCTTAGCAATATTTTTGCCTAAATTCTTTCTTTTTTAGAAAAAAGATTTTGATTTTCCAGCATCCTTCTCTCAGACTTCGAGTATCCCATACACATGGTTAAAAGGACTCTTCACACCAATTTGTACTAATGGACAAGAGAACACAACTTACTCCTAACAACTTAGTTTTCCCAGTGCTGACTTTCTAAGAAGGAGAGTTCTGGACCATCCGGTTTTTTCAAATCAGAACTTGGGAAACAAGATTTGAGGAAGGGTTTTTCCTGACATTTCCTGATTCAAGAGGGACTCTGGAAGATTTAATTTTTTTAGGTTACCAGAGAAAGCCTGACAAAGTGTTCTGGTTTTCCAGGACACACAGTCACTGCACATATTGGTCAGGGAGAAAATTGTGGGCTGTGTGTCTTATCCCTCAGCTGTGTCCATGTATATGTTGGTGTTGGGGGAAGAGTGAGGTGCAGAGGGAAGTGCAGTGTCAGTATGAATCCTTACGAAGAGATGAATTCTCTATTACAGGAGAATTCACAGGTAGAATGAATAAGTAACATGAGTGGAGGTAATCTGGAGTCTTTGAAGAATGGTTTAAATCAAGAGGAATTGTTGGACACAGCTCGCAGTGTCTGGAGCCTGGGTGCTAATTCTGAGATCTGAGAACAATTTCCCTCCAATTCTTCCTTCTCTCCTTTTTCTTTGTTGTTTTTTATTGGGTTTTTATCATCTATCAGACGTTCTGCTAAGCCCTTTATGTACATGATCTCATTTAATTTACACACAAGCTGATGAGAGAAGTATGATTGTTACCTCCAATTGACCAACAAGGAAATCAAGGCTTGTAAAGATTAAGTAACTTGCCCCAGCTCAGGAAGAGGGAAAAGTAGAGCCAGAACTCAATCCCAGGTTTCTCTGGCTCTAGACCTTGACCTCTCGACCTCCATGTCACTGCTTCTTCACTAAACGTTTTCTGTTCTTTGTTCCCAGGGACAGGATGAGAACTTCAGTCAATGTTGTGGGGGACTCTTTTGGGGCTGGGATTGTCTATCACCTCTCCAAGTCTGAGCTGGATACCATTGACTCCCAGCATCGAGTGCACGAAGATATTGAAATGACCAAGACTCATTCCATTTATGATGACGTGAAGAACCATAGGGAAAGCAACTCTAATCAATGTGTCTATGCCGCACACAACTCTGTCATAGTAGATGAGTGCAAGGTACCTTTCCCATTCATGGATATTGAGACCTGTATATAATAGTGCATGCTCCGTTTCCTAAGACAAGCACAAAAATCCCTGCATGTATTATTGTCACATTTATTTCTCTGAAAGATTGTGTAACCCAAGCTTCTGTGCGTCCCAGATCATCTAACTCTGTGTCTAACGTGGCAGGAAATCATCAAGTCTAACAGTGAGAGAGCCAATCAGTTGCTTGGTTCGTCCATGTGATGTAAAACAGTCATTCTGATCCCCCCATCCAACCACTCCACAAATTTGATTGGTTTTCTTGAACATTCTTCCGAAAAATTTGGTTTCTAAGGCTTTGCTGGATTTCAAATATTCTATTCCTTGAATGAAACATCAAGAGAAATACCCAGAATCACTTCATTTACGTAGCATAACTATTCCTTCTTGCTGTGTATTACATATTGGTCAAAAATATGCCCACCCAACTTTGCGCAACTATCTTTCTCTTAATTATTTTTGTGAGAAGGTGAGTTTTGAACTGGTAGTCACTTTGCTCCAAGAATGGGGAAGCTATTTCAAGTAAAGGATAACTATCCTTCAGGACAATTATCCATAGACACTACATTTCCTACAGTGGCAGCACCATCTTTCCTGAAGCATGGGTGTTCTGGACTCTTTCACAAGCTGCTGGGTGCTAAGTCTTCAAGCTTGATGGGTTCTGTCTAGCCTTCATTGTAACTAACTTGACATTTTCAAAGACAGAGTGTCATGACCAGAGTGAAGCAAACTTGGAGAAACCCTGGCAGGTGAGCAGAATCAACTCCGGGGGTTGGGTTACTAATATGGTTCCAGGCAGCAACTGAGGGCAAGCTGTACCCCATACAGATTTCTGATACCTTTTTGACTCCTGTTGACAAGATCTCATTTAATAGTTAATTTCTTCCTGGGTTACTTCTGGGTCATTCCAAATATACACCATGGCTTCTGCCAGACAATTAAGGGTAACATAGAAGTGATTCTCTTTACTGGACTGTAACATAGATCCAGAAGTCTAATGGACCAGCAACAGTCTTCTGCTCATCCCCTCTATATCAGGTACATGTGTGGATGAGCCAAGGCTCTGGTACAAATTAAGGAAGGACTCACGCATCAAGAGACAACTGCAAAAATTAATTGACTCAGTGAAAATGTTTTGAATTATTAGAAATTCAGATGTACCTAAAGCACATATTCCACTCTCCTGGAAAGTTAGTGTTTCCCACATCTAAACAAATGTGCTGGATTATTCCCCATCAAAATGTTAGTTTGGGTCAACAAGGGTCCATATTGCTGTGGAATGGCTTTATGTTCTATTTAACAAGTATTTATTGTGTGCCTTGTGGGGTTTAGTTGAGCACTGCCATCTCATTCCTATGACCTCCTATATTTTGATCATTCATCAAATGTTTATTGAGTGCTCATGATCTGCAAAGCCATGAAATGGGCATGGGAGGACAGCAAAGTGCATGTCTAATTTTGTAGTAAAGATAAGGCTTAAACCTTCTGGTCCATTCTCCGTCTCACTGTTTTTAAACACCAAGATGGGAGATATCAATGCTTCCTGCCAGGCTCCCTCTCCTTCTTGCTTTTCTATTACCCAGGTGTTTGGAGGAGAGAGAGATGGGATGGACTGGGGAGTGGAGCCCCAGCTTCCTTGAACCCAGCCAGAAAAAAAACGAAATGCTAAAAAAAAAAAAAAAGAGAGAGAGAGAAAGAAAGAAAGAAAGAAAAAAAGCTGCTGTCCCGGCCACTTTGGAAACACGGGCCCCAGTATTCAACCATGATGACAACACAGGGCACCACCCCCAGGTGCTGTCTGGTGTTCCAGAGGCACCTCAACGTGATTTATAATTTTGCACAGCTATTGATCTGGTTCATCACTCAAAGCCAAACAGGCACATTCAAGGTCGGAGTGAACAGGCAGCTTTCTCCGGGCAGACACTTTGTTCCTGGTGGTCTTTCCTGACAGTTCACCGAAGGGGAAACAAATTTGCTGCAGCTCTGGTCAAAATGTTAACCACTTCAAGCATCGTGGCATCGCGTTGGCCTCTTCTGTTTTCAAACTCTTTCCTTTGTCATCATAGTTTGACGTTATGCTTGAACTTTTTAATTTTAATCAGAGTAACTGCACGTGGGGTGGTCATGGCTTGTTGCATGGTCTTTCTAGAAAAATATGGGGGCTGCTGGGGATCAGAGGAGGAATGAGTAGCTTTTATTTTCACGCACCTGGTTCAGTTGTCTGTCCCTAGCATGTTATATGTGTTCCTAATGCATGCGTTTCACTTCCACTCGGGTAAGAAGAAGGTCAGATTTCTTTCAAACATTGCTGCATTTGTCATGTCTCCATATCCTAATGCTTCCATAAATCCAGTCTCTCCATTATGTGGAATATCAGTCGTGGGTTTAAGTTTGCACATGACGTTGAGGACAGACAGATGGAAGGTAAGCTAGGAAACAATTTAGAAGTGGAGGGGTACACCTCCCGTTCGGTGTAAGGGTTCAGTTCACTTAGAGCCAGGGAAGCCCTAATATAGACAGGCTGGTGGTGATACCTGATTATGAAATGTCTGCACTGAAATCATTTAGGTATGCTTGTCACTGACCTCTGGCTTTTAATCCTTTCTTTTCTTTTTCATGTTTAAAGCCTGGATAGCTTATTTGGTATCCAGACCCTCACGATTTCTGATTTTGCAATTGGGCATGTATAAGCCGACTTGGCCTCCTTGGAACTGAACCTTCCACACGCATGTGTAGAACTAGCTGTCGAGTTCTGGGGGGTTTTCTCTGGTTGTTGGGAGTAGCACAAGGACACTGTTTTGTTAAGGACTGTATTCTTACATGATGGGTCTGTGTGTAGTTTGACACGCCCACAACCCTAAAAGCATAGTAGACGTTATCCCCCAAATAGCAAACTATCTCTAGCTCCTCAATACTCCCCAAGGCAAATGTGGACTTTTCAATATTTACAAATCTGTGTTGAAAAGCAAGATGGGCTCCAAATCCGTTGGGAAAGAATGACATTTAAAACTAATATGGAAGTCACGTAGCGTAACTTGGATCTGGTGCTCCTCCGCATAACCCGTGGGGTGGTTTTCAGATTTGTGGCCTATTAGCTGGATGCTGATGATAATTATTTTCAGGTGACTCTGGCAGCCAACGGAAAGTCCGCCGACTGTGGAGTTGAGGAAGAACCGTGGAAACGTGAAAAATAAGGATATGACTCTCAGCAAATTTTTGAACAAACTCCCCAACGTATCTTATGGTAAAAAGAGAATATAAACAAGCTGTCTTTAAAAAGGAAAAAAAAGTGCACCTATTTCTGTGTTTACTTAATCTGCTAGCCAAGGCTTCGAGGATCTGTTGTGAGTCAGTGATAGGCGCGGTGCTGTGTCTTTGCCAAGTGATGCTTTGTAACTGCCTCATTTTCTCACCTGTATTATTGTCTGAACGGAGATTGCTGGAGGAATCAGTTTGAATTGAAGACACATTCTTACCAGCTTCCCTTTGCTGTCTAAATGCAGAGCCTCGGAAGCTCTTTTCCCAGGGGCATGACTAAAGCGATGTGGTACACTCCGGGGACTTGGGATAAAGAGCAGACACTCAGTGTGTGATTCCTTCAAGTGTTCTCTGTGCTTCTGCTTTGTTATGCACAAGAGATTCTGTTAGAAGCCCCTAGACGTAATTCTCTTGAAATGTCTTGTAGAGTTTGCCCATGGGTTGATTAAAAGCAATTCCCTGTCTTCGGGAACTCAGAATCTATCTTCTGTATACTCTTTCAACTAAATATTTCAAAGAGGATGGTAGTGGGAACCGTGTTCTTCAAGGCAGCTGATTACGGAACCCACTGAGTTTCTGCTCTGCCCTATCCAGTCTGGGGAAATAATCACTGAAATTTCAAAGTAGATTTCATAATTTGCTCTCAATTTGATTATGGATTAGGATGTAATTTGCATATGGCCGCTGTACATATTGACAAAAGTAAGAGAGCACAACCAATGTAAACTTTAACCAGATTCAAATATTCAAATTCGTTTGTGTTTGGTTTGCATTCACCTGGCATAGTGAAATCAAGTGAGATGATTTGATTGATGCTTTACTTTCTTTGTTTCAGCCGTAAAATTCTTCTTTGGACTTCTAACAAAAAAAAAAAAGGAGATTTTTTTAATCAGCAAATTATTTTAGTTACAGTCTCATTAACCTAGAAGGCCGAATCATTCGACTCTCCTCACACGTGGAGGACAGTTACATTGGCTGCGCCTCTTAATACCGTCTCTCGATAAAAAACAAAACATCGTCATTGATCTAACATGTAGAAAGCTTTCTGTTGTATTCTCTCAAAGCACCTAAAACTACTTACGGGGCACAGTTGAAAGCAGAGCCAATCTGCTTCCCAGTCTTCTCTTTAGTAAGGAACAGAAAACAAACGTGCAAAATCCTATAAAGGTGACATTCCCATGGCAAAGTCAAGGCAGCCTTGAGCCACGAAATGGGAGCAAATGATGGCTCCTCACAACTTCACAGATGGCGTCTTCAAGGCTGTCATGGTTTGAGGGAGTAAATAATCTAAGTGGATTAGCACCGTGCCTTGTATACCATTGGCACCCAGTGAATCCTGATGATGGATTGTGCAAACTAAACTTGTCAGTTTCTCTACTATCATTTTCTGTTGAATAACTCACAGTATTTTCCTAAGGTTGCGGGCTTTGGGAGTTTGCTGGTAACTTGAACATGAATCACTGAGAAATAAGTACATTTGACTGACTGCGAGGAGCGTGTAGAACCTTGGTCCACACGTAGGAGTCAGGTGGTCATCAGAGACCAGCAGATGGGTGCTGGGGTACACACTAATAGTCGTAGGGTCCAAATGCTCTGAGAAGAGGTCATGTATATAGGCATCACATACCCTTTATTACCTATTTTTGGTGACTTTTCTCTTCCAAACCAGACACCTTTGGAACATGCAAGAGACATAAGATTCCAATTGCTTTTGTCTCTCAAACCCTTGTTATTTTTAGATAAGGATCACTGTTGAGCAGTATTAAGCAGCTTTTTGCCTTTTTTTTTTTTTAAATATTATTGGTCTTCATTTTCATTAGATGGACAGTTAATTGGGTCACCAAGGACGTGCTGAAATGTAGTAGTGGACAATGCATCCTTTACAGCAGATCTTGTGGGTCAAGGGGACAGTTCCTGGATTTAGCTGTGAAACTGTTATGGATTGTCTTTAAGTGGTGCTCCCAAGAGCTTTTTGACGGTAGAGAGAAGGATCTAGGCAAGGCACTGAGGAGTTTGTGGGTTTCGCTGTTTAAGGCCAGCTTAGCACTTGTACACGCTGACATGTTTCTCAAAAGAGTGGTCTTGGGATCGTCTTCCCAAGACTCCGCCTCAATGTCTTCCTGCTTTGCTTTGTCTTCCTAGTTATCCTATAAATATATAAGGGGACAATGTGTTCAGAAGAAACAAGATGTACAGCTTAACAAAACAGGTTTTTCTGGTGTAGACTACCTGTAATACGTTTCACGAGAACATACTTAGGAAATCACTTTCATCTGGAAATTCACATCATATTTAAACTGAATAATCTGTCAAATTCAGGACTAACCTGAAAATCCAGGATGTATGTAGAGCTGACGTATGACTGTGTTCTCTATTTTTTTAGGTCTCATTCATTCTTCTTATGCCATGCCCATTTGGGCTTCCCTTGGCCAGCATGAGTGCCATAAACAGAACAAACAGATCCAGAGTATACCTCTAAGAACCTTTTTCTAAATAAGATACGTATAATCTTTCCGTTATATGCACAGATTTATATTAATAGGTTCAACACAGATATAAATGCTTGTAACAGTTCATTAATATTTGACGATGCATAAGTTATATACAGACACAAGAGGCCAGATCCATACACTGCAACCCATAAGGTCTGTAAGTCAGGGCTTTGGCAACACCATTTTGTTACAGACTCATTCACTCTTTTTAGGAATCCGAATCATTTTGAGGGAAAATCAACTGAACAGACTTTCATCCTCCCCTTTATAATTTTTGCCCACCAGCATGGCTTTTGGACACCTTCTTGCACTTTCTGGTACTGCTGCAATGGGCCCCTGCTTTCATCCTTGGTCTGAGCCCAAACTCCTGCTAAATATGGAATAGGTTTGGTATTTACTTGATTGCCAGAGAAGCCCCTACTTGAGAAACCCAAGTAGAATTACCATTTGATTACCAACTACAATTCAATGAGCTAAATCCAGTCAGCAGGAAGAATGGCTTATCTCTCAAGCTAAGGCTTTACCTTAGGTCTTTGAGGATGTGCCTCCCGTGCAGAGCATCACAGAATCAAGGCAATCATCTAGATCATATAGATCTTCAATAAAGGTCTTCAGGTAATAAGATCTGAACCAAGTAGATGCCAGATTCAATTCTTTATTTCCTGTTGGGTGTGGAAACACAGCCCGTAGTCTCATTGCCTGAGGAAGTTACCTTGTCCCGTAAAAGAAAAGTATTAGCTTCTCCTCTGCAACTATTGGTCAGCCGAAAGAAAGGGTGCCAAATGCCTCACTCCTGGATTTAGAGTGGTGGAAACTGAGAAGGGATTAGGGGAAATTCAGTTTATGGGGAGATGTATTCCTGGTAGGAAATATCAGGAATCCCAGTGACTGAGTAGCTGGCCTCAGGTCATTTCCAACCTTGCATGGGGAAGTATGTCACTTGCAAGCATATCTAGTCAAGAAACCCTTCCGGAGTTGGATAACTCATCTACTGGCTCCCTGAAAGGAAACCCAGTCCTGCCATGTTTTTGCAAATACCACACTTCCTTTGGTTCTCAGGAGCAAACGTTATGGTACAGTGTTGTACTTTTGTCAGAATCAAGGAATCTATCTGTGCTATAGTTTCCCATGAAACACGGCAGTAAGTCCAAATCAGTACACACATGCTCAGAGAGAATTTTTCCATGGTTCAGACTTTTGATGAGAAGGTCTTTGCAGCTCTTGCTTGGCTTGATGGCCAAAAGGGCTCAGCAGTTAAAACCCAATGGAGGTGGCTCTTCTTCCCTGCTTTTTGAGTCTTGGGGCCATACAGTTGTCTAGGTTGCTGGTATCGCTTTCCTTATTCTCCAAATAAATTCATTCCAAGGCAAGAAAAAGGACCAATGAGATTTTTTTCAGTTACTGTAATACGCACTCTTGGACTATTAGGGTCACGCTAAGTGTACACTTTGTCCCCTTCACCTATTTTGCCCATCCCCCCCACTCACTTCTCCTCTGGCAACCAGCAGTTTGTTCTCTATATTCAAGAGTCTGGCCTTTTCATTTGCCTCTTTTTATCTTTGTTCCTTTGTTTTGTTTCTTAAATTCCACATATGAGTGAAATCATCTGGTATTTGTTTCTCTCTGATGGGCTTATTTCACTTAGCTTTATATCTCCTCTAAAGATTAAGTTTAAGCAAAGAGCCCGAAGGAATTCTGAAGTGAGAGTTTTGTACATCTAGCTGGCAGAGATCAACAGCCTCAGTATCTCTGGTACTTTCTGGCTGAAATCTAGAATAAGGGCCGAGTGCCAACCTGGGCAGGCGCTATAGGCAGACTGTTCTCCTTAGGTGAAGCGAGTCCAAAGCTGCTCATGCTATAGTTGCTTGTGGTTTTCCCAAAAGGAAAACCCAACTGCCCACTCTTCCTTCTCCTTTCTCATTCCACCTGTCATCATTGCTGCTTAAGAGACAGTTTAGTAAAAGACCACATGTTAGTGCAAGGGTTGGTTCTAGAAAAGATGACAAGGAATCTTAATCGAATACTATCTCATTTCATAGCCTAACACAGTGAATTCACATAATGACGTAGGGAGGATGAGAAATAATGCCGTTGGGTACAAGAAACATTTGACTTAGACTCTGCCAGCTTTTAGCTGTATAACTTAGATAAGTCGCTTTATGCCCAAGCCTCATTCCTTCCCATATGCAAAGTGAAGGGGTTGGATTAAGTGATTAAAACTCTCTTCGAGCCCTAAGGATCCATGATATTATGATCTCTGCTTTAATTTCTTTTTTTCATAAGAGGCTTACTACTATAAAGTATGACTTGCTTATATTTTAAGTCAGAGTGGCCCACAATAAGGAATAATCAATTTGGATTGTTTTTCATCCCCTTGGGGCAATATTAAATTCAAGCCTCTCTCTTCATTTGATGTTTTACAACAAGCTTGGAAGATGGCCACGTTAATCCGTAGTTTGGTGTTTTGGGATACAAACAGACATCCTTTGACAAAACTGCCCTTTTGCCTAACTCATTGTCTTAGTAGAAGTAGCAATTCAGCTCAGAGAAAACTGCTGCCACAGGGGTAGGGCGAGTCCAGAGCCTCACTCAGGGCCTTAGATCATTCCCACTGTAGCAACAGAGCCCACTCCGACCCCAAAACACACAGTTTTCGCACACCGTCCTAATTGCCAACCCAGTACGGGAATCTGGGAGTCTTTGGCAAATAAACTTGAACACTCTTAGGAAATTTGGTGCAAGACTTACACAGTAACAGCAACTGTCTGTCAATACCTTCCCTCCCTGCTTAAACACAGACATGCACAGCCGAGCACAAGCGGCTGAGCCTGGGCCAAGTCCTTTCTCTGCAGGGATATTTGAATTCATTTTCAAATGGTCGTCTTGGTTGGTTTTTATCATGGGCATCCCATCATAGCTATAGAGAAGCTCTACCTTACAAGAGTGGAGTTGTGCTGGTTATCATTGTGCCCTTCCATGCCTGAGGGATTTCCAGGGCAGATAAAGTGCATGGTCTGTCTGCAAGGTGCATGCCACCAGCATGGCTTTTGGACACCTTCTTGCACTTTCTGGTACTGCTGCAATGGGCCCCTGCTTTCATCCTTGCTCTGAGCCCAAACTCCTGCTAAATATGGAATAGGTTTGGTATTTACTTGATTGCCAGAGAAGCCCCGCTCTTTAGGTTTGGGGAAGCAAGACATAAATGTAGGATGGAAAGGACTGGGTTAGGGTCTTCATTGTTTTTGTTTGTTTGTTTGTTTTTTGAGTGCAGAAGACCCGAAGCAAGGACAGCAAGACAAAGGCTAGTTCTCCACTGACCCATAGAAGAACCTATAGACAAGCAAGAGAAGCCCACAAATTCTTACTTCATTCACTCAGATTATATCCTAAATAATTACTGATGGTTTTTTTTTTTTTTCCTATGTCCAGCCTGGTTTCACCTGCCTACCTCCAGACCAAGTACCCATTTTGAGATTTTTAAAGTTCTTCTGATTGTCATACAGGGCCCTTTTGCGCCGAGACTGAACCTGGCTACTGAAACAGACCCACTGCTTTGCACAGTCAACGCATGACCCAGAGCATGGGTCATCACAGCTCTCCAGTCTCTCTGGAGACACCCCCGATCCCTGGGTGAGTGTTGGAACCTAACAGCTGACTGTGACCCTTGTCGTCATTCCCTGTGGAGACGGGGATGATGCCATCAGAGCCTTGCTCCCTCTGGGGCTCTGTTTCTCTCCATGGCAACCATTCAGCCTGCCTAGAAATGGCTGTTGCCTCTGGTAGGAGAGAAACACACACATTAGCTGAGGAAGCTGGTCTAGCACAGCTCTGAGGTTTCTCCTCCGCACAGCGAGTCCTCTGAGATGTGTGATCAGGAAGCTGGCCCGCTGGTTGCTTACTTACTACTCCAGGAGAGTAATTTTCCTTACTAGGAACTCAACCTTGGGCATCCAGATCTTTCCATAAATCACCTTAACTTCTCCCTTCTTCCTTCTCCCCCTGGGGAACCTCAGCATTGCATTCCCATGTTGAACAACACACAGATCAGATTATCTGGTCGTTCTAGAGATTTGTATATAAAAGACTACTTTTGTGAGGATTTTTGTATATTGTTTTTCTATTTGTTTTCTACGGCTTAAGGAGAGAACTGGCAAACTGTGAATCTAATTTGATCTTGCTGCCAGCAGATATATTTTGGCTTCCTGGTAAGAACCGATATTACCAGGGACAATCCATTGCCCTTCCATTGCCTGGTGATCAGTATCGCACCCCGCTCACAAATTCCTCCAGCCCCATCTTACGTTCTTTTTTAAACAAATCCCTGGGCTTCTTTGTTATTATTTATAAAGAGCATGAGGAAATGTTTTTATAGTCCTGGATATTATATGTTTAATATTGATTTAGCCTTTAATAATGTTATAGGTTTGTATCTATTCTTCATAAATCACAAAGAACTCAGCGTAGACTGAATTAATCTATTTAGTATCTGTAATTTTGCAGACAGATATTTTCTTACGGTATTTTCTATATAACCACATATGTAGAATTATAACTAATTAGAGCACAAGACATTTCTACAGCAACTTAGAGCTATCAGTTATTTCCTGAGCATATAACCGCATTTGAAAAATTTAAGAATCCAGTCCTTTGCAATGCAATGAACAAAATGACCATAAAGAACAAGGAATCACTTCAATCCCTTAGCTGGTTAAGATATGCATTTAAGCAATTAGTCTTTTAAACTTGAGGAATGGTGCTAATTCCTTAGTCCTGACACCAAGCCTTGTTTTTCCAGCTAAGTGTTCAAATTTCAGAGAAGTAAGAAGATGAAAAATAAGGTGATAAGAGTGGGATCATTTCTATATCAGAACTTCCCCTGCCTTCCCAATAATTTATGTCCAAATTGGCTTAGGAAAACCTTGAATAGCAGAGCTTGAGAGTGAGTGCTAGGAAGCAAATCAAGACAGATTTGTTGCAGTTCATTCTTGCCAAGCAAATTGGTAGTAAATGTCACATTGTTATGTGAATTGAGCACATATTTTTAAGAAAAAGGTTATTAGTACCAGCTATGAAGCAATACTCTTAGTCACTGGGGCTGGAGGTGGGAGCTTAGAGTCACAATGAAATTGTTTAGAAGAAGCCCAGGTAGATTCTGTCCTCAGGTGAATAACAATCTATGTAATTTTCCCCAAAAGGCAAATCGGTAGCCACTGCAAAGACAAGGGGGTCTTCCTTCTGCCAAACACACTTTCTGATATGGTTGTAGGGCTAGTATTTTTGCCATGTTTTAAAAAGATAGTCAACTCCATAGAAAGTGTACTGGTATATATTTGAAGCTGTTCCTCAATAAGCAAACAGATTAGAAGTGCCCTCAACTGGCAATGATTGTATCTGTGATTTTCAAGTACAAGATAGCTGTTCAAAGCATGACGTTCTTGTGTGTATACGGTGACACTTGGTTCACGCATGAAGAACAGTGCCTATGCACTTTGTGTAGCTATAATGTAGGTATCTACGTGTAATTTCAGTGAAATTGGTGTAGAGATGTATTTTAATTTAATTTAAATGTTATTTTTGGCTCTTCATCTAAATGCAGTAGACATGTCGATTGGTGTTTTGAAAACCCTTCTTTTCCCTCTTAGATAACTAGTGAATCACTTCTCCTCTTCTTAAATGTGATTTAGGGGTATGTATCAGTGCAGAACTTCTCTATGAATCCTTTGTACCAATGATTGTGTGAAAGTCTGGGTGTCTAGCATCTTTGTAAATACGCAGTTCAGAGCAAGGGAGGGTTGGATGTGTGTCACGATTCTTAGTGAAAGGTCATCTGACGTCCGTCTAATGCCTGGTGATTGCAGCTGTGGAGCTTTTGATGATCTAGGCTTAGGTAGGTTTAGAATGAGGACATTTAGCTACAGCCCTCTTTTGCTTGGTGGATGGGACTCAGAGAGACAAAAGGTTAGTCTGCTTATGTGCATGCTAGCTAGCATCCTGTCCTTAGGTAAAGGTCTGCCTCTCTGGTTGCCAAATACTGATCATGATTCTCATGACTTAGAGGTTCTGAAGAACCTTTTCCCCCTTGGTTTCTCGAGTCAGGTTAACTAACTGCCATGTAGGCAAAGCCCCACAGAAGCACAGTTCTGGTAGTAAACTGCACAGATATCCATAGAAAGAGCACTAGAGGCCCAGGAATGGTCAGTATGTAGCTTTGGGGTTGCAGAAAGGCAACTGATGAAGCACAGATCCCACAGACATGAAGGCGTATGACCTCTACCTAATAGGCTCTGTGTGCGTGTTTTGAGTGACTGACAACGAGACCTAACTAATGCAAATATACACTTGCCTCCTAAAACACACATTCTGTCTCATTGTCACTACATGGAATGCTGTAGCATCGAAATTTCCTGTAACTCCTTTCCTCCTCCGCAAGGACAGAGAAAAATGGCCACGTGCAGTTGGGGACACTGAGTGCCCCTCTCTTCTCACAAAAAGGCGTGAAGCCTGCATGATCCTGTGAGGGCACAGAGCACATTAATTTTTGGTGGCTTCTCCAGTGATTGGAGTGAGGGGATACAGATGTTGGAACAGGCACATTTTTCTTGGAAAACGTGGCCTCTTCAACTCCTGTCAGATTCCAGATGGAAACCCCACTGAAAGAAAGCTAGCCTTTAGGCAGGGTTTCCTCTGGAGATGCTTGTGTGTCCAGAATGAAAGATGAGAATAATTGTTTCCCTCAACTTCACAATCCCCATCGGTCTAAAGTCATGTAGCCCAGAGCATCGATAGCACACAGGCTTTTAAAGACTAATGACTGAAGATAAAAAAAAACTTCAACTAATTTTGGGGTTATTTCTTCAATATGGTACTAGGAGATGCCTTGTTGGCAACGCACATTTGGGGTAGTTGAGATCTTTCGTTTTCACCTTGAGCTTTCTTACCCTGTGGACTGATTACTGTAACATTTCATGGGTAAAATAACTGGATATTCTTTATATACTGGAAGCAATCTGTGAATCCAATATTTCACTAAGTGTTTTAACTTTTGTGTATATATCTCTCATCAATAAATGTGGATTCTGATTTCTCTTGGTCATTGCCTCTCCTTCAGTTCCCATTTTAAACTAGCGTCGCTTCCATAGTGAGGGTCTCCAGTGTTCCTTTTGGAAAAACTGTGGACTGAAAAGTACAGTGTCCAAATGAATACTTTCCAGAATGCGTAGATATATAGCGGAGTCACATCTTACCTAAAGTTAGTGAGGTGGACAAAAATGGGATGTAATCCAAATTTTCCCTGTGAATCACTTAATGTGGGCTATCTCCCAAATCTCGGGGCTTGATACAAGGTTTACTTCTCAGTCACGTGGAAAGCTCATCACAAGTTGCCTTTGGGGGACTCTGCTGTGAGCCATCTTCACTGAGGGAGTCTGAGAGAGACTTCATATCCATGTTTCTGCAGGTGCCAAATTCAGGAGAAACGGAACATGGCAGATGTTACACTGAGTCTTAAAGCTTCCACCCAAATGGGGCGCCTGCTGGCTCAGTCATTAAGCGTCTGCCTTCGGCTCAGGTCATGATCCCAGGGTCCTGGGATCGAGCCCCGCATCGGGCTCCCTGCTCGGCTGAAAGCCTGCTTCTCCCTCTACCACTCCCCCTGCTTGTTTCTCTCTCTCGCTGTGTCTCTCTCTGTCAAATAAATAAAATATTAAAAAAAAAAAAAAAAGCTTCCTCCCAAATGTCATGGACCTCACTCCTGTACATAGTCCAATGACCAGAGCAAGTCACAGGGCTTTACCTGACCTCAACGGGGCAGGGAAGTGCAAGGGGCCCAGGAAGAAAACTGGAAATAGTTGGTGAATAGCTCTGGTGACTATCAGACCATAAAGAGTCCTTAAATCATTCATAAAGGCTAATATGCGAACAAATCATCTTTCAATACATGTTTTTCTCTAGTACTGGAAAAATCATTGCTATGGAGGTAAGTAGCAAGCATCTGGCAGTCATGTTGTGGAAATAAAATGCATGATCTTCAAAAGTAGGACCGGGCTCAGCATAATGAGATTCTCACACAGTGAAAGGTGTATATATAGGAATGGAGGCCCACCAAGAAAATGGCAGGTTTTTTTGACACGTGGGGCACCCGCATACTGAATAGAATGGTTTAGATTAATTGAATTATTCTCTCTCATTCTTTCTTGGGGGTGAGAGGAAGCAAATATTTTAAATAAGTGAAATAGATAGGCGTGATACACCCCAATTCTTTTTATGAATGTCAGGAATTTCTTTAAACTGCTGGTGAAAATGGACATTTCCTTTTAAAACACATTTTTCCTTCTTCCCTGGGAGTCAAGTATATATCACATCACATCCATCTTCAAAATGTTATTAAAATCTTATTTACAGAAAATATGCTTGTCGGTACGTTTCTGGGCTGCCATTTTGTTTTAAGATAGCAAAGAGCCACAAATCACAGTCAAGGTAAATGTAACACTTTAGTATGGATAGGATTTGTTTGGTCCTTCGAAATAGAACACAGGCAGAGAGAAACTTGACTTTGCTTGCTCAGGGAGTATGATCCCAATGTTCTAATTTCTTACCCTCTCTTCTGGAGCAGAAGCGTTTAATCCATCCATTGTCATCGTGACAGTGTAATGTTGCTTTTACTTACCACTGCAAAAAATATATGTACAAAATTATTATATATTATATACATGTTGCCTATTATATGTAATTATTATAATTAATAATCACTAGAATTATTACTTATTATTATTTTGGGGGTGAGAATAGAAGGAGGAATAATGGACTCAGGGTTACAAGACATGAGTTCTGATCTCCATATAGTCACTAAAGAGTTGAGTAAATGTGGGCAAGTCCCTTTGCAGTTTGGAAGTTATTTTGGCACATGTAAAATTAGGGGTTTGGATGAGATCACTTCTAAGCTTTTGGACTCTGAAATTTACGTGTCAGCCAGGGAAGTCATCATGTATGTATATACATCATGTATGTATGTAGACATGCTTAGATCGAAGTGATAATGCCACATGTCACAGAAGCACAGAGCTACGGCATCACCAATGATTTCCCTTGACCTTGGTTCTCCTCCCTGTCCTGGTGATCTGTTTCACTCCCCAGAGGAAACTGCTCCTAGGAATTGTGTTTATCATTCCCCTGCTTTTAAAAAATAGTTTTATCTCACAGGTGTGCGTGCCTACACAAGCTTTGCTTATTTGAAGCCTTATAAAAAGGACTACATGCAGTCTTTTTGGACATGTCTCTTCGTTACCTAACGCTGGGTTTCTGAGTTCATCCGTGTTGTTACAAGTAGCTGAAGCTCATTCATTGTCACTGCTGTATAATGATACGGTGTGGAAAATACGCCACATTTTTGTTATTCATTATCCTGTCAGTGGAGATTTGCCTCATTTCCTAGTTGTTTGTGTGTGTCAGACAGTGCTCCTATGAACATTCTTGTATATAGCTCCTCAGTGTATAACTGAGGAGGCTTT
>NC_138379.1:21677797-21793154 GCF_054177405.1 Leptonychotes weddellii
AGAACTAGCCACATGGTTCCATGCAGCTTCCAGGGAGAACGAAATGCAATCCCACCTCCATTCTCAGGATGGAGGAGACCCAGAAATGTGTGCGCCAATAAATTACCATAGTCCACCTCTCTGGTCACCCAATATTTGGTGCACAGAGTTTTACAAATGCAAAATGTACTTAGACCTCCTCCCCATGGGGGTCTGCACAAAGTCTCATTCATTCATGGCATCAAGCTCAAAGTCCAGGATCTCAGAGTGCTGCGTGTAAGTTTCTATATATAGTTCAGATGTGGCTCCTGTTGGCCCAGAAATCGGTGAAAACAAAATGCAAGTTCTCTGCAGCGCCCCCCTCTCCCCCCGCCGTCCTCCCATCCCCCTTTCACACATACATGCTCCAATGGCAGAATAGAGACAGTTTAATCACCATACATACTCCCATCTGGAAAGGGGACAAATGGAAGACTTGAGTCACTGAGCCATAGCATTTCAGAAATCCTGGTGGGCAGACATTAGAGGGCCCCCTTGACTTCGAATAAGGGACATTTCTTAATTAGGTCCTAATCTGGCTCCCTGGGAGGGCTTCCCCAGCCCATCTCCCCCCAGTGACCCTTCATTCCACCTCCTCAGAAGCCCCACCTTCTCCATTATACTCTGCTGCTGCGTGTGAAACAAGCATATAGGAATAATCTCTCCTGTAACAACAGCCTCTGCTTTCTGCTCATAGAAAGTTAGGGTTCAGGGCTCCTTTTAATTCTTCATCAGGTACAGAGTTTTCTAGTTGAGGTCCACAGTTTCTTGGACATCATGACTCTTAAAATCTTCACTGGCTTTTTAAGTTTGACTCTACTCAGCCTCGTATGCCAATAGCCACACCCTCAGTCCTTCTAGAAACACATCCCTTTCTCGTAATTGTGGGGACCTTGAGCCAATCAGGCTTGAGGCAGAGAGCCATATCCTCAGATTTCTTTTTCTCTGAGCCATTTTTTAGAATGAAAGAACATGCTGGATGCCACATTAGTTCCTGCAGAGGTTTTAGCAATAGATAGGATGACCATGTACTCAAACTGATTTTCTTCTGAGACTGAGTTAGTGCATAGCACATCTCTATTTTATCTTTTATTGTTTGGGGTTGAGAAGTAGTTGCCTCTTCCAGCTCTACAAATGTTCATATTTCTAGAATCTCAAAGTAATGAAAATATTTGAGATAATGACTGCACCCTGACCACTCAGGGTCTCAGGGTCCATGATGACGGAGCCTATCAGGACCCACGATGGGCATATAGCAGGAGTGGGCAATCAACTTTGTTATTTGGGGCCACAGAGAATTTGCAGTTGTTTGTACTGCAAACAATCACCTGGTACATTAGGGAAATGTATCTCCTACTCTGGGGTTTCGGCTTAAATGTTTTCTCTTTGTGGTAGCCTCATTTGGAAGCAAAATTAAACACTCCTTATGAGCCAGTAGCTATCCGATGATGCCTATGGAAATGATTTATGTTTGCCTGAACTGGGAAAAGGGAACTCAGTCACCAGAGAGGCTTCTGAAGGCAGGCTGGAGGAAAAGACAGCACAGATCAAAGTAGTCTCGGCTGATACAATATAAGAGTATCATTTTTCTAAGATCGAGGCTTGGAGAGTTTAGAAATTATTCTTTTCTGCACCAACTTCAAATTAGAGGTGAGGGTTTTTTTTTCTAAACAGCTGTGTTATTGAAAGCTAAATGATGAAAAAAAAAATAACCCAAACTGATATATTATCTTTATTTCTGCCCCCACGGAATGGGTCTCTAGCTGTCCTCTGAAGAGATGAGTCAGGAAGATGGACTTCCCTTGGTCCAGCCGCAGTCTTGCTGTGGGGAAATGCTCATGCTGCTTAGTGGGGCACATTGACCCCATTTCACAGATGAAGAAACTGAGGCCCAAATATGTTAAATAAGATGCCCTCAGGCATAATGTTTATTCAGCTATCAGTAATCAGGAAGGGAAGGATACCCTGCCTCTATTTTTCTCTTGGATATTTAGAGGCTGGGAGGCGGATTAATTTTGTAAGGACACTGCCATCAGCGACTTCCACTGACCAGCTCCACCACCAGATGTTCCCACAGCTGTGAACCTGTCTCCACTTCTCACTTGTCTGTGTGCCATGTGCTCAAGATCCAAAGTCTTGGGGGCCCTTCGGACCAAGCTTGTCTAGCTCAAGCTGAAGGCATGCTTTTGTGCTCCTCAGCACCACTCCGTCCACTTGCTGAGTCAGGACACAGGCGTCTCCTATGGGAGATGGGTTCTGCCGGAGCTCCTCTCAGAGATGCTCGCTCGGCGCACCTGCTGGCTTAGAGCTTTCCACGCCGGCGAGACCAGGAATGCCTTCACCATTTACGTTCTGTCTTCCAAAATCTGTTGAGCTCTCATTTTCTGTTAATGTGCTTTCTTCTTCCACGCTTTTTGTATTTGTAGGCCTACACTCTTTTGATACATTTGCTATCATTTGAGCAAGACTTAGGAAGGAAAATCTGTAAATGAATATATTCAACCTGTTGACTTAACCCGAAAGTCTGAGACGGAAGATCCATTCTCGAATGGCACAATTGTGCATGCTGCACCCCCTTCCAGCAGGCAGTGCCAAGTCTGCACTAAGCTGCCTGGCATACATCCCTTGCTTAGATCGACCATCGTGTAAGAAACTCTAATACGCACCATTGCCCCGCTAGCTGGCCAGCTCCCCTTCGACATCTTGGTGACATTGTGCTAAATCTTTAGCAGCTGGCCTGGGGGATATATTCCCAGCTTAATGCTAGGTTATGACTCGGATTGGAAGTAACCAGACATCATTTCCTCATTCAGATACTCTGGAAAGGCCCAAAATATGACCAGTGAATCAGATTCCTCTTTTTCTGCCATATAAGACGTGCCTCTTTCTATGATTCATGTGGGCCTTTACTCAGCATGTATCACTGGGCACCTACTATGGGCCAGGGCATTCCTCTAGGTGCAGAGGACGCTGCAGGAAACACGATGCTTATTATGAAGGTTATATATCCAGCTACTGATTATTTGAAAGTCTTACACAATTGTAAGAATGGAGTGGGGAGAGGGAGACGAGATATCGTGGACTTGATCTACCTTCTTTTTTTTTGGTTTGTTTCAAATTTTTATTTAAATTCTAGTTAGTTAACATATAGTGTATAATTGATTTCAGAAGTAGAACTGATCTAACTTCTTATCCCCATACGATACAAGCTGGTGTGTGTGTGGGTGTGAGAGAGAGAGTTTCCTTCTGGGGTGGGCAATGTGAGAGGCACATTTCTAGGATTTTCCCTATCTTCTTTTCATTCCTGTTCCTTATCTCTCCTCCATGAACCCCATCTATTTCTGATATCACCACAATCCTTTCTCCCAGTGTCCGCCAGCCCTGCCCACAGAAATAATCAAATCTCTGCCCCTTTCGGCTCTTTCTACTTCCCTCAGCAATCCCAACCTTCCCTGTTGGATGTCGATTGATTTTCTCCTTCTTCAAGTTACAGTTGAGCCGCAGAGAATGATGGGCTCTGTCTCCATGTCCTCTGGATTCCCCAGAAGTGAGCCCTTGTCTCTGAGAACTGGAGGGATGGGAGGAAAAACTTGGTGAGAGATTGTCACCCTAGGTGGTGGCTGGGTTTCCCCTCAATTACCTAAAATCAAACACACCTCATCATTTCTTTCAGAACCCCCGTCTTGACCTAAATAACAAATACTATTTTCTCCACTCATCTTGACAGTTCTCCTAGCAGAATGAATACCCTGGACTTAATATGCCTGAAGAGCATTTGTACCTGCCTTACGGCTAAGGTAATTTATCAGACACCTTACTCTTACTGGACAACAAAGAACATCTTATTCAAATCATGTTTCTCTAAATTCTGGAAGCAGGAGGAAATGAGTTTATCCAGTCAGACTGATATGATTTGAAATTCAGCTCATTTGTGTAGCTGGTTACCAAACTTAGAGGATATTTTTTGGAAGAGAAAACATCTCCAGCTTAAAACTTTGGGGAATAAAGAATTCTGCAGAAAACAGATGTTTAGTTTTCTATTTACCTTTTTCTAGAAATGGAGTAGATCATTCAATTTGTATTTTTTAAAAGATTTATTTATTTATCTTAGAGGAGAGAGGAAGAGAGAGAGTGAGCTCAAACAGGGGGAGGGGCAGAGGGAGAGGGAGAGAGAGAATCTTCAAGCAGATTCCCAGTCGAGCTTGGAGCCTGACTCAGGGCTTAATCCCAGGACTCTGAGACCGTGACCTGAGCCAAAATCAAGACCTGGCGCTCAACTGACTGAGCCACCCAGGCGCCCCTAATTTTGTATTTTTAATGTTAAATTCTTTTTACAGAACAAAAAAAGACACCAAATAAGTCAATCTCTTCTTTGAGTAGCCGTAGATTCTTTCAACAAATCCATGTAGCCAAAGGAATAACTCCAAATCAAATAGAGCCAAAATTTGGTATAGAATTGAACTTTTCCCCAAACACCGAACAGACCACTTAATATGTGCTGTATTTAGAACCAACTAATGGGCATAAACTGTTTTAAAGTCCCAGATGATTTTGAGACTCATTTAATAGCTCATCAACACTGATGCTAGCCCTCTTCGGAAACTGTACTGAAAATCATTCCCATTAAAAGGATCGGTATGTTGGAGCAGAAGCAGTACGGTGTAGGGGTTCGGAGAGCAGTCCCCGGCTCTACACTGTTCATGTTGGCATCCTGTCTCTGTCACTTACTGAGGGACTATACTCCCTGTGCCTTAGTTTCCCCATCTGTAAAATAAAGATAATAAAGTACTTTATTCCATGTGGATCTCCTGAGCCTTGTTTTAGTTTTCCTACTGTAGCACATGCTTATGTAGGGCTCTGTGCCAGGCACTGCTCTAAAGCCTTAAGATATTGATTCGTTTAGTTTTGATAACTCTATGGGCTATGTTCTATGATCTATTTAACCACAGAGAGGTTAAATCACTTAACTGGGTTACTGTGCACAGCAGGTTTTAAACAACGCCTAGAAGATAACAAGCACCTAGTCAATGTTAGCCATGCAGGTAGATACCCTTCTCTGCATCCCCTGTCATGGAAGGTACTCTACTCACTTGTTTGTGTCTCTCAGACGAGGATGTAGAGCCCAGCACACAGCACGGTGCTCAGCACATAGGAGGTATTTGGTACTATGATTAAATGGCAACTAATTAATATTTCCTTCTCTTTATGATCTTTGAATCCTTTTCAAAACAACATATTGATTAAAAAGAAAATGTGGACCATCAGTTGTACCCTAATCCTTTTCCCACCATGAAGGCGATCCAGTTCCACTCCCACTCTACACTAAGACTTTGGTGCAAGGACATCCACCTTCACCCTCTTTTTGCTGGCTTTACTTTGAGGAGTCAAGGACCGAAGTCAGGTAGTAGGACCCAATTTCCCCCAGGGACCAGAGGAATGTTCTGGAACATCCACTAGGGGGTGCATTATCAACAGGCCAGAGAAGGCCAACAAGTTGGTTAAACAACAGGGAAAGTAACAATATCTCAAAGGATGTGAACCCAGATGGGAAGATTCCCATTGATCCCATTTTTGGCTTGCCAGATGAACACGTAGGACTTTTCTTGATTAGGTTTTACACAAAGCTCGAAATTTTGCTGAAGGAGAAAGTGATCCACCACAGAGGGTCAGGGAGTTGAGAGATGTCCTGTTGAGAGATATCCCAGCCTGGTGTTGCCCTTAGACGGAGCCCAGCATTGCCAATGACTCTGCCCCCCAGGCCAGACCCCATGGTGCTGCAGGTGCTGGATACTAGCACCCACGGAGACTGGCTTCAGAGGGCGGAAGAGCAGAGAGGCCGTGTGTGGCCAACCCAACCTGTCCTGGAAGCACCGCCAGCCAGCCTCACTGGGAATTACAGGAGAGACGCTGTCCTTATTGGGACTCTTTGGGGATGACTTCATACCTCTTAGGATTTCTCTCTCTGCCATATACAGAAAGGCCTTATTAAATAAAGTACTAACTTGCTTTCACTACCTTTGTTCAAGTCTTGCTCTTCTTTGCACTCTTCTTAATTCTATTTTTATCCTTCCGACAGCTTTTCCTGACATTTCTTTCTTCATTTCTTAATGAGATTTAAAGAATCCTTGGAGGAGGAGAAAATAAAAGGTACAGTTCTTTTTGAACTCTAGTAACCTTGCCTGAAGTTTGAATTGCCTGTAAGCCTTTACCGCTGAAAACCTGTCTCTCCACTTCTCCACGGAAACCTTCCCAAGGTGTGGGCCCGGCTCTCTGGAGCCAGGCCCCTAGAATTTCAACCCCCTCTCCTCTCTCTCCTCATTTAAAAGCCACCCTGAAGCCCTGCTTTGGCGGGATCTTCGTGTAGTAAGATGTTGATAGTAATAAGCCTGAATGCTCCACCCTTCCTCAGAAAACAGGAGGGAGAACCTCTTTTCCTTTATAATGGGTGTTTGGGAATGTCAGAGTGGGAGGGTTTTTAGGACCCCAATTCTTAGAAGGGTGGGAAGGGCTCAGAAATTCTTAGAATACCCCTGACTTCCCCCACACCATGGTTCATAGCCTATCTAGGTCCCTACTATGTGTTCCCATGAGAAAAATGTTGAAGATGGCAGGAAAGAGGGGAAAAAAACTACGTACATCTGCTATATCCCACACGTTTTTACATATATTATCTCATTTAATCGCTCATCTGTCTTTCTGGTAATAATGACAGTTCCCATTTTACAGACGAGGAAACCGAGGCCCAGAGCCATTCAAAAACTTACGTAAGGTCATACAGGGAGTAAGGGGTAGGGTTAGATTTGTACTCAGAATTTTCTTTTAAAGACAGCCATTTTCTAACTCAACTTCAGGGGCCTTTCCTGAGGTTCTTGCCATTCTTCTGTAGGGAGTGAGGAAAGAGGAAGTGGTTTGGACTAGACTTCTGGAAAACAGTAGTCATCACATGATGAGGCAAACAGTCTGGAAGCCTGAGGGAGTGGGTTGAGGGGGCGGGTTATGGGGAGCCCTGACGGGCAATCTACCGGTGTTGAAGCCCAGATGTCAACACAGGCAAGGAATGGGGCTGGAGGCTGGGGTGCTGGTTATTGAGGAAGAAGGATGGCTCGGCCAGACTTCCTGCTCCCCTGACCCTTTGCCCAGGCAGCATGGCAAAAATCATATTGACATAGGACCTGCTTCTTCCCCTCCCAATAAACACAGCATCTATGAGGTTGTTTACAGTTTCCTAAATTAATTCTATCACCAATATGGCCTAAATGGTGAGTGTACCTTCACCTACTCATTCCCAAGCCCTTCCTGTGGTTTCTGGAAGCCTCCCTCAGTCCCACTGGGCCCAGAGAATGAGGGCATGCTGACCTGGTTTACAGCATTCGAAGATGACCTCTTAACTTGGACAAGTTCAATTTACCAAACTTCTGACTACAGGCAACTAAGTGTGTGAGGTCAGAGGCTCTGGACAGAGCTGAGCTCCATTCCAGGTTCTACCACTTTCTACTTGTGTATCTTAGGGACAATAATTAACTTCTCTGCATCCCCAGGTGCCTCACCTGTTAAAAACAGGACGCGAATTCTCCTTCATGGGTTATAGGAACAACTCAAAGGTGAAATCCAGGAATCTGCAAGTGCTCTGTAGAGGGTAACTGTTGAGGACATTATTGATCTTGGCTTTCTGCTGTGCATTGGAGATCCAGAGCCGGATCCTGCCCTCAAGCTTGCTGTCTTGTGGAAAAGACAGGCCCATGGGCCAATTAATTACGTGACAGAGTAAGACCTGTGTCGATGACACCTGGACAAGGTAAAGGGGTGGCACTGGGAGGGGAAGGGGCTTGGCCTGGGGAGGGGGGTGGTGAGGCAACTTTCTGGAAATCTTGATCAAAGCTGTGGGTGGAGCCATAACTTTGGTTAATCCACAGCCACAGCTTGAATGGCCAAGATTTCATCAAGGGATGCCAGCTAATAGGCTTCTGGGACTGCTTGCTCTTTAGTCTGGCTTTGGAAGCAAAAAACCTTTCTGTGAAAATCGAAGAGGTTTGGAGTCCAAGATATTCTGGTTCCAGGCATCCTAAGTTAAGAGCTTAAAAGCTGATTAGAGTTCTGGAAACTGGAGGGGATGGTGAAGAGAGAAGTTAAGTGCCTACTGTGTGCATAAGGGAGATGAATTGATATTCACCTAAGAATTAGTATTTTTGAGGACCTGATGTAGGCCAGACCCTGTCAGGTACTATTACCTCATTTAATCCTCAGAGTGGCCCTGTGGAGTTTTCATGGTTCTTCTTTTTACAGATAAGAAAACTAAGACTCCAAGTATTTAAGATGTGTGAACAGGGTTGCACAGTTAGGTGATAGAGTCGGTCTTCAAACCCAGGTTTGTCTGATTCCGAAGCTCATGCTCTTTCTACTGTATCGGGTAATCTCTGGAACATAGATTCACACAGGACCCTGCTCCTTCCTTTTCCAATAAACGTGGCATTTATGAAGTTGTTTACGGTTTTCTAAATTAATGCTCTTGCCAACATGGCCAAGATGGTGTGTGTACTTAAGCGTAAACATGAGAGGTGCCCTCAAGCACAAGCATCTTTCAACCACAGTCACGGATTGATTACACTAATGACCCCAATCACTGGTCTCCTTGTAACCACACTTTTTGCAATGTGACTTTGCAGCTCCTCCCATTCAGGGGTAAAATCTGTTTCCCACCCTTTAAGTCCAAGCTGCCCTTACGATCTGTCTGGTCAGTAGTATATGGTGGAATGATAGAGAATCAATTCTGGGTCTAGGCCCAAGAAGCCTTGTGGGCATCTACCATCACTTGGATCCCCGCCAAGGCTAGATCAGGCAGCTGGGGGCATGTGACAACACATAGGAGGAGACCACCCCCCATCTTCCCAGCCATGCCTGATGAAGCCATCATAGATTCTAGTTGACCTGTTGTTAACCACAGACACATCTGTGAGTATAATCATGCCCCCCTGAGCTCTGCCTGGATCAGCAGCAGCACCCAGTCAATGGGCAGACTCCCAAGAAATAATAAATGTTTGTGTTTTAAGTTACTGCATTTTTGGAGTGGTTTTTAATGCACAGATAGCTAACTGCTAGAACCAAAAATGTAATTTTCTTCTTAATTAGAGGTCCATTCATTTATTGTCAGTACTTCAGTTTGGATGGATTGATCCCTAGCACTATGCAGCTGCCGTCCCAGGATCTCCCTTTGTCATCATTGCAGGAATTCCCTTTACTTTGCTCTCTGAGTCCCATGCCTTCCTCTTTCTCGGTAACTTCCTTGTTTTGATGGAGTACATCCTGTGGGAGTTGTCTGAAAATGGATGGATAGTTTTGGAGACAATGCATATTTAAACACCTTCATGCTACCGTTTCTCTCAATTTGTGGTTTAGCTAAATTCGAGTTCTAGCTAGGAAATATTTCTCTCAGAATTTTGAGGGCACCATTTCATGGTATTCTATGTGGCTGTTGAGAAGTCTGATTCTATTCTGATTCTTAATCCTCTGTATTATCAATCTTCCTTCTCCAGAGGCTTATCGAATAATCTCTTTGCCTCAACTGTGATAAATTTTTAAGATGATGTGCTTTAGTGTGAGTCCGTTTTCACCCATTGTACCAAGCACTCACTTGGTCCTTTTAGTCTAGATATTTGTGTTCTTCAATTCTGGGAAACCTTCTTGATTTATTCTTGAATGAATCCTTCCTTTTCATTTTCTGTTTTCTCTTTCTGCAACTCCTATTATCCGCATGTTAGATTTCCTAGAATGGTTCCCTACTTTTATCTTTTCTCCTCTGTTTCCTTTGCTTTGTCTTTTCTCTCTTTTCTGGGGTATTTCTTCAACATTATTTTCCAAACCTTCTATTGAGTTTATTTTTTACTTTGTGCTTTCGAGTTTAAATTTTATTTTATTTTTTATTTATTTATTTTAAAGATTTTATTTATCTGAGAGAGAGAGAGAGCATGAGCAGGGAGGGAGGGAGAGGGAGAAGCAGACTCCCCGCTGAGCAGGGAGCCTGACTCAGGGCTCGATTCCAGGACCCTGAAGATAGACGTTTAACTGACTGAGCCACTCAGGCACCCCTAGAGTTTGAATTTTAAAGAGCTCCTTTTTTGTAGGCATTCCCTCAATGTTCCTTTTTATGCTAGCATTGTGCTCTTGTTCCACTGATAAATGATCTCCTCTTACCTTAAGGAGGTTATTAATGATGTTTTTAAAAGTTTTCTTCTCTGTGAATCATCTCTACTTCTGATGTGTAAGAGGGAGCTACAGGAAGCTAAGAGCCCTGTGTGCCTGGCAGGGCTTGAGATGTGATCTTCACTGCAGCTTGCTTTGCTGGGCCATTTCCTTGGGGGAATGCTCATGTATCTTCAGAGTTTTCTCTCAGACTTATCAGATTCCCCAGAAAGACTGAACTTCTGCTTGACGGATACATGCTTGGCTGCTGGCATTCTGGAAACCAAGCTAGGCGGAGAAGGCAAGGGAGTCTCAACTTTCCTTATGCATGTTTTCACTTCTCGGTTTGATATTTCTAATGTCAGCCGGATATGCCTTGTTGCCCCTCAGAAACTCTCTGTTTTGCCCTCTTCAGAGAATGGTCATTGGTTGGGATTGGGAAAGAACAGTCACTCAGCTACTTGGAGTGAAGAAGGAGATCTGGGGTTCTAACTACATCTTAAATAGACTTCAAAGCCATCCTCCTAATTTTATCCCCATCTCCTCCAGCACATCCCAGAGGTAGCTAATGCTACCAATTTCTGAGCCTTTGGTGCGGGTTCTGCTTCACAAATGCAACTGACCTGTCTCAACTTCCCTGCTGCTGGCTTAAGATTCAGCTTCTCCAGATTTGCTCAGTTACCAATGAACTGTCACTCTCCAGCTTCAAATTTTTGTTCCTATTGTCTCTTCTTCCATTCTCTTTGATCCCCTTGGTTTACACCTTTTTGGAATATCTCTTTATTGTCTTTTCAGAGGCCTGCATGAAAGAATGGAGGTGAGTATGTTCACTCTTCTCTCTTTGCCTGGAAGTCCAGGAGTAGTACTCAGCTTTTAAAGAACTAACACTTCAAGATATCTTACTTAGTTTGAGCTATGTGGACCACTTACTACATAAAATTAAACTTTCTCCCAAAGAAGACCCTCAAGTGGTAGAAGTCCATGTGATTTTTTTTTTTTTTTTTTTAGAAAAAGTGAGTGTAAAGTTTCAGTCACTTCACAAACTTTAACCTTGTGGTTCTAAATTACTCAGCCAGCCAGATCATTGCAGCTCAGCCCCTCCCAGACTTCCATTCCCTTTAAATCAGAGACTCCAGAGTCAGTTTCCTTTAGCCTTTTAATAGTGGCATTTTGGTATTTTCCAATAAGTGCTTTCAACTGGGCAATATACATATCATACTTTCCTCGTTACTACTGGGCCATCAATAAATATACAAAAATCAGAGGAAGGGTGTGCTGTGACAAATCAAAGTAACTATGGTTACTGTACATGCTGAACAATGAGCTATTCTTTGAAAACTCAACATAAGTGATTTATAGAAAGGCATACCTATGACATAAAGGTAAATGGACCACGTTATTCTTATTCTTAAGTACACTTGACATTTCTAGAGAAGTCAGAGATTCCTTTCTCCCACTCCTCTGCTGTACCAGTATTGAATGAACATTGGCTAGGGAATCAGTTCTTGGCATCATGATCTCAATATAAAACTTTGAGAGGTTCTGCTTGAGAATTCCATTCTGCCAGGCTAGAATCTACAAAATATTGATATGAAGGAGTCTCTTGTCCCATTTTATTTTCACCCAGTGCTAATTTAAAGGCAGCCCTCAGGAGACACAAAAGATTTACAATTGTAGGAAAAATTGCATCTTAAGCTCTCTATGCCATTATTTCAAATGGGAGAGAATACATCCTATTCCATGAACTCTGGGCAATATTGGAGGGGTATTGCATCCAAGGGCTGGAAGCTCTGGACCTCTCTCATTCCTATCTGAGAACACAGAGGCATATCCAAGTGAGGGACTACAACAGTAATAAAAGTAAAGATTGTATTAAATTCTAAAAATAGAAAACAATCACCTATCTCAGCCTATTTATTGGAAATCTCTAGAAAAGGAAAACCATCCCTAGCTGTGAGACTTGTAAGACTATCCATGACCCTGAAGAAAATCTCAGAATAGAGCCTGGCATAGCCCTCATGAACTGGATCCTGGAGTGGCTAAAGAGCCGGAGTGAGCGTGTCTGCAGCAGACCAGGAAAGCTCTTGGAAAGCAGGGAGCACTTGGACATAGTGGCTATGAAACGGAGTGACTAGATGTCCATTTCTTTTCTTTCCGCTTGAAAATAAAAAGAAAATCAGACAGCTGGGTATGGAACTGGCCAATGAAGTTCACAGAAGAGAAGGAAGTTTTCAAAGATCATAATTGGGAGGAGGTTATGAGGGTGGATAGGGGAGAACAGAAGTTGGAAATGAGTGCAGAAAGTGGGCCTCTCTTTTAAAAATAGATCCTTCATAATCGCCCCATGTATAAGCCCAGCCCTGACTAATGTGGGACCTATTTTCTTCTCCTCCTCCTCTTCTTTTTCTTTTCTTCCTCCTCCTCCCCCTTCTCTTCCTCCTCCTTCTTCTTCTTTCTCTCTCTCTCTCTCTCTGGTCTTAGCAACATCACCAGTTAAACCTATCAGTTTAGGCAACAGATGACTTTTTATGGGCATAAGGAGAGCAGTCTCATTTAATAGGAGTCCTTAGTTTATAGATTCAATTTCTTCTATTACAAATCATCTTTGGAAGTTTCAGGACCAATGGGACTTCTGAACTAATGAATAAAGACCAAGGACTTGCCAAGCAAGGGATAAAGCCATTATTCTCTTATTTGGTCATAAACCTGCCTATCTGGTGCTAAGATTCCAAGGGTGGAAAGCCCTGTAACCTTCTGAGGGACTTCCCAGGCACTTAACATACCCTGAGTAGCAACTATGTCAGGGACAGCTGGCTTGCTAAAGTATAAACAAATACAGTCATAAAAATACTCAAATAGGATCTACACAGCTGCCTCCCCCTTCCCCAACCTGTGGCAATCAGTTTGCTACTGTCTATGCTCTCTTTCATTTCCCTTGGCTTCTCTTTTCATTACAAGAGGTCAAAAGGTACTTCCATATTGTTTTTGGACATCACTTCGCAGGGTCAGTGTCTATAAATGGGGTGTCACAAATGGTAGGTCATGCAATGTAATGTGACTTTTCACAGCCGTTCAGGGCAGAGAACTGGTGGCCATTCTCACATAAAAGCAGCTGAGGTTCCTCCCCTCACAATTCTGGTGCTAGGACAGGAGAAAGCTCTGGAGCCCCAGAGATAGCACAGCGCTGTCTTCCTTGATTCTCTTTGAGATTTGGTTGAGTGAGCCTGAACAGTGGCGGGGGGCTTAGTGGCTCTGAGATGGACTTTCAAGGAGGGCTTTCTCACATCTTCCTGATGAGTTTTTGGGAACCAGACCTTGCTGGTGAAAAAAAACCTGAAGGATCACAGCACAAAGGGTTAAGGTGGAAGAAGTACAGATGTTTATTATGAATCAGCTTAAACCCTTTATGCCTCTGACAAAGTAACCAAAAAAAAAAAAAAAATCATACTGATCAAAGGACCTCCAGGGTTTAATATTTCAAAAACACAGATAAATACCTTCCTACAGATAAATAGCTTCACCTTTTGGGTATTTCCCAGAAGCATGTGAAAAATTTCCAGGGGGTCTGTAGAAGGGGATGTGTAACCAGTACATTCTGATCCCATACCCCACTGGAAAGAAATGCCCAGGGATTGGGCTGCAGGAGGAGGGGAGGGATGTGGACCCATTCAAATATCCTCCCCAGAGACCAATCCCTCTTAGCCCTCGGGCATGTCCTTAGCTGGCCACTGTTGCCTGGGAAGGGGAGTGGAGGGAAGGTCGGGGATCAGGAAGATGTATTTGTGGCTTTTGTTAGAAGCCATCCAGAGCATGCCCTCAGGGGTGGAGGCTTCTAGGTGGGAACTGGAGCAGTCAAATTCTTGCAGGTTATCATTTGGGCCCTCATTTCAGAAAGCAATGCTGTTTTTATAAACTGGACCTGACTTTAAAAAATAAAACGCAAAAAACAAAAAGGAGTAGAAAATTTTATACTAAAAAAAGATCCCCAATGAAACAATCAGTAGCACATTGCATCTGTGAAGTGTCCCAGCTCCTTATCATGGTTATGTCTCCAACTGCCGTTTCTCTCCAAGGTCACCACGGCGTGGGTGTTACACCCCAATCTTCATGTCCACATTCTGCAAGTTCCGCGTCTCGTCGGCTGTCATATACTGATCTGGAGTCTCTGAGGGCTCCTTGTTCACCAAGTGCACCATCTCCTGAGACTTGCTGGCCTCTCCGTTGATTCTGCTTGGCTTCCGGTCCCCCACTGTTCCGTTGCCATTGTTGATCACCAGCTTCTTCTTCTGCCCACACCTAATGATTTTAAAAAAGCACATGAGAAGGTGCTCTGATGACTCAAATCATCCTCATTGTCGTCACCACTGTCAACATCATCACGACAGATTTGGATGGTCTGACGGAGCATGTTTCATCTGACTGATGGTTAACCATCCAAAGTGAGTCCCTGAACCAGCAGCAAAAGCATCACCTATGAACTTGTTAGAAATGCACATTCTCAGCCTGACCCCAGATGTACCGAGTCGGAGAAGGCTAGTAGTGGGTTTAATATCTGTGGTTTAATAAGCCCTCAAGGGGGTTCTGATGCACAGCTGAGTTTGAGCATCTGTGGTCACAACTCTGGGATGCCAGGGCCAGCACTGTCCCCCTATTGCAGGTGAAGAGAGCCTTACGCTCTGAAAATTCAGTAAGTTGCCCCAGTTATTCAGCAAGTAATAAAAGAATTGAGATTCAAGCCCTTTGGTGTCTGACTCCTAAGTTCTAATTCTCCTTCCTCAACCTAAGAGATGGCAATGTTTGCCTTTTTTAGGCACTTTAGCTGTTCCTGTAGACTTAGATAAACCATGAACATGATGACTATAAATCATTCTGATTTGTGTATTCGACCAAGTCCCATTACTTCCTCTCCCAGTGGATACTTTGTTGGCCTTATCAGGGTTCTGACTGCATGGACGGAGAAAAATGAAACATTATTCTAGATGTGTAAGGTCGTATTGATTTTCATCAGTTAACATTGGGTAACTTCCATATAACCCTGGATGTAGGAGGCTTAACTACATAAGGAAAGCTATTCACTGTTACTGCAAGGGTTCTCAGTAACATTGCTCAAGATTCGAACGCAGGAGGTCTTCTATGGAAGAGCATGACCTTGATGGTGTCCCTGCCTCCCCCCACCCAGCCTGATGCAATACTTCCTCTGTCCGGTCACAGGCCTACTGCTGCACATCTAGAAGTCAGGTTGCTTAACGGTAGCAAAGCTGCAGAACCTCACGGGGCAACAAGGAGGGGGAGGGTGGGGGAAGAGGGGAAACGGGCTAGCATTTATTGGACACCTCCTGAACGCCAGGCACTTTACGTATAATTTCATGAAATCTGCACAAAAACCCTGCGATGCAGCTGCTTTTCTAGCTATACAGCAGTGGAAACTGGGGTCCGGGAACGTTTAATAACTAGCTTGAGGTCACATAGCTAGTAAGACAGACAGAGACAATATTCAAATCTATGCCTTTATGACCAGAAGCCTGGGCTCTGCCCAGCTCTATTCATGCTGCCAACCATCTGGAGATTTGGAAACAGTGTAAAGTCGGAATTGTGCACTTTGCCGCTGGATATTTGGAGTTGTAGAGACAAAGCCTCTATTATTCATGCTTATGGGCCATTCCCTCTAGAATTGCCAAGGCCATAAACTTTAATCTCTTATTTGGGGAAACAGAAATTATACCTCCTCAACAGGAGGTAGATCCTGTCTCCTCTGGCATGATGCTTGACGAGGGGCGGAGGGAAGTTTGCTTGAACTTTGGAGCAAGTCTGTGGGGCTGGGACAATGGGCGCAGTCCACATAAACAAGGGTAGGGGCTGCGAAGGCTTGGTTTTGAGAACTTATTGTTGTGTGGCATGGGGCAACTCATTTAACCTCTCCGACTCTCAGGTTTCTTATCCATAAAATCAAGCCAGTAAGAGTACCAATCCCACAGGATTGTGGAAAGCCCTTGAAACACAGCCCAGCACTGACACATGAGTCTATTGTTGTTACTACTTGTTGCTCTTACTCAATGGGATGGGGCAGCCAAGGCCTTGGAGAAGCACCTAGGACAGAATCCAGAGCACAGTAAATGTTCGAGAAACACTGGCTCTAGTTGTTCATTGAACCAGAGCCATATGAGTTTGGGATTTGCTTGTCTTCTGACTGCCTCCACCTAGTCATTATATTTACTATGAAGATGGCCCAGAAGGCTGAAGGCGGAAGTCTGCTTGTATTTTTTCAAATTCTCAAATGGATATCTCAGGTGTTCTTTGGAGGGGAGGGGTCTTATTAAAGCAATTCCCATTTGCCAACCTAATGGATGGCTTAGAAGTTGAATGACTACATTGTAGGAAAGTGATTAATAATCATAAAAAATGTTGGTGCATGGGTGGGGGCTAGGGACTCATGTTATTTAGTCTAAAAAAAGCTGATTTAAAAAGTGGATAACATTGAACCCGTAGGGCTCAGAAATATGGTGCTTGGGTTTGTCCTGCCCCCATTTCCCTTTGGATTTCTGTGTCTCTGCTATCTAAGTTTCTTCAGGAGGACAGGATGATTCTCATGAACAACTAGTCCAATATTTGTTGCTCCAGGCATTAATAATTACTTTTTTTTTTTTTTTACATACTACATCACCGGTTTATTACAAAAAGACATAACCCAGGAACAGCCTGATGAAAGAGATGCACAGGGCAAGGGCCGAGGAAAGGGTGTGGAGATCCCCTGCCTCTGTGAGAGCACCAATCTCCCCGAACCTCCCCGTAGTCACCAACTCAGAAGCATTACTAACTACTTTTAAAAGACAAGTTCTAATTTTTTTCATTCTTTTTAGTTATAGAACTTTCAGAAAGAACACGAGAGAACACAAGAGCAAGGGGACTTCAGAGGTTGCCCAGCCAACCTCTTCATTATGTAAAACCAGAGCCTGAGTCCAAGAAGTCAAGGGTATCATCTGAGGCTACACGACTAGTTACGGCAATAAACAGAGTATCTGCAACTGAGACTTTCTGACTCCAAAGGTCAGAGATCTCCAGCAAACTGCATCCCATCTTCACCTCCTTTCTCCTTAAATCTCAGGCATCAATCAGCTGAGCAGTGACCACGTGATACGGGAGGAGCCATAGTGGGGTCTCACCAGGAGAGGGTGGGCAGGCTGGAGGGGGTGAGAAACCAGGTAGCACACATTTAGGGCATGGAGGAATTTATCTTGAAAGACTTGGGGGAGTAACTCAACAACCAGTCTTCTGTCTCTTCCACCTGACACTCCTTAAAGATATTTAGAGATTTATTTTGTGTTGTGTTGGAGCTGTGTCACCCAACAGGGTAGCCACTAGCCGCAGGTGGCTACTTAGATTTAAGCCCATTAAAACTGAACAAAGTTAAAAAGTCACCTCCTCAGTCAACCTTGCCACATTTCAAGTGCTTGGGAGCCACAAAGGTTTTGTGTTAGTGCTGACGTAGAACATTTCCATCATTGCTGAAAGTTCTATTGGACAGCTTTGTTCTAGAGGACAGAACAAGGTTGGGTGAAGATAGATCACAGTGAGCTTGACTGTAGCTGAAGAGAAGGAAGGCATTTCTAAATCATGGAGCTTTACAGAGGGGACCTACCAAGCAGAGGGGGGATGACTACCCTAGCGGGGGGGAGGGGGGGTGCATCACACGATTATTCCCATGAGACTGACAGCTGGTGAAGGCCTTTTCTGCATGGCCAGTAGGGTGACATCCTTGAATCATTCCAGCTTTGTGAAACCTTCTCTCATAAGGTCCTCACATTTTTTTTTTCTCCTCTTCATACAAATCAGATCAATTCTTTAGGGGAAGGGCACCTAACCCCTCTTGGGCCTCATCCGATACCTACCAACCCAACTGACTCCTAAGACAATTGTCTGCTCTTAAGGAAATGGAATGAAGTAGGATTTCCACTGGAAAGCTGAAATTCAAGGACCTGGTTATGAACAGCAAGGTAAGATGACATGGGCATGACGGGGATGGGAAAAGCTAAAGAAATAATAGGACCACTCCACTGGCATCTTTATGATGCATGACGCACAGGTCAGTTTGTCCTGGAAGCCCGTGGTCAAGCCTTGCACGTCAACTTCAGTGACTGCTTTTCTCTTTCGTCTTTTAACCAAAGTTCATACACCAGTGCCTGGCACAGAGTATGTTCTCAGTAAAGATCGTCTGACTCAAATCCAACAAGTCAACGTTGCTGCTAAACCTCAAGGTTCTTCTGGGCTGGGATGGCACCCTTTCCATGTTTGATCTTTTCTTCCTTGCCACTCAAAAGATGTTTGCTGGAGAAATGGAAGCCTGCCATGGGTCCTTATTTTCCACCAAACTTTCTTTGATGCAAATAGGATTCTGGATCTCTCTAAAATGTAATGTTCAAAGCAAAAATGCCCAGCCTTTTAAGAGGATTGGAAATGGGCTTGCGGCTTTAGAAACGCAGGGCACGTTAAGGGGCCCGTGGAGCCGTTAACCACCCATTAGCTGCGTGGCAAATCTGTTTTAGATGATCAAATCAGGACATAGTAATTTACGGCATCCAAGCAGCTACTTTCCCGGTGAGATACTCGCTGTGCTGGATCCCGCGTGTCCCTGTTTGCCTGTTGCTAGGGTGATGGCTGGTCTTGGGACGAGGGGCCCCTTTCTGCGGCTGACAGGCTGGGGAGCGCCATGTGAGCTAACCAGCCCCGAGGAACAGACTCCAGCTGCTCTGGGGGACAGCTGAGAGGCTTCTCGGAGGAATCGGCCCCACTGCCAGCATCCGGGGCCAACGTTTCTATGGCGACGTGTGCAAAGCTTATGGACTGTATATGTGAGCAGAAGGGGTGCAGTCTAGGCCCTGGAACAAAGGGACTCATTTCCAACAATAGCAAATTCATCTTTAATTGAGCAAAAGTAATCTAAGAGAAAACAAGAAGGCTGAGGGAAAGTATAAAGACGCTTTGTAAAGGCTCCCTCAAGTCGCGTTATTTAAATTCGGCAAACAAAATCTCTTTCCATTTAGTCATAGGAACCTCCTAGAAGGTCTTTCTGATTTCTTTTCCTAGTTTTTGTTCCTTACACAGTTGGCTATCATGTGTAATTTTTTTTTATTATTCTCTCAAAGGTACAGGTAACAACAGTTATTTGGCTTTAATATAGCACTTTTATTAACTTGTACCAGCGTAAAGTGACATCATCTAGTTTCCTCAGATAACCAGAGATGCCGCATATTCACTGCACGTGGCCATAGAATTAGCCGTTGCTTTCCAAAAGCCAACAAGAAAGATTCTAGCATGTTCTCCGGGTCTTCCCCCAACCAAGGGGCCTCATCTGGACCGTCAGATGATCTAGTGATACAATAAAGGGAGCCCTCCTTGGAAATACGATTCTTTTATCTTGTTGGAAGCAAGCTCCAGGAACATTTATAAAGGGTGGAACGCTCCTCTGCATGGGCTCAGAAGAAAACAGTGCACCTTTAGAGCATCTTGAACAGGAAATTTAGACTCACACTTTGGAGTGCGCTGTCAAAATTCATGTTGCTAGAATGAGGTTTTTCCTTCCTTCCACTTAGGTTGTATATTATGTCTGGAGCCTGGTCACAGATCAGGCAGGTACATGTACTATTTAAATAACTTCAACGTGGCAGGCCTTGGTTGAGGTGAGGAGAGAGAGGGACCCCTGAGGATATGAAAACAGCCCATACGCTGTTTGACTGTCTTTATTCAGACTTTTGCAAGGAAAATTCTTCATCATTTCATAGGCCTTACTGTCGGGCAGCTCTTCCTAAGCAATAACCTGAATCCTTTCAAATACAGTTTCCAGAAAATACAAAATAGTATCATTACAAAAAACCCCCACAGAAACCTAAGGCCTACTTTAGGTAAGGGTTCTAGAAGGTTCCATAGGCCACAGACAGGCTAACGGGGATGACCAATTCCTAGATCTTTATACAGTGTTTTTGCGCATTGTGAGTGCACTTACTAAATGCTGTTTGATCAATGAATGAGTACACAATTTTATGCCTTCTGGGTGAGATATTTTATAACTTTCATCAGATAGTGTCTCCATGGGTTTAACCCTGAAGAATTTAAGGACTTCGAAAGATTCAACACTACCTAAAAGTGATGGTCCAAATAATCACAGTGTCTCTTTTATCTAAAGAATGTGCCAGAGCAGGGATTCTTAAGCTGTACTACACACACGAGTCCCCGGGATCTTGTCAAAACACAGACTCTGATATAAGAGATCTGGGTAGGGCCTGAGATTCTGCATTTTTAACAAGTTCCCAGCATGTCGAGGCTGCTGGTTCCAGGGGCTACACTCTGGAAGTTCATGGAGCCCACGTTTAAGTGATGTCCTTTCAAAGCAAAGACCCCGAGGTGCATCCCCTTACCTTCTTCGACTATTGACAGCAATGCAAACAGCAAGAATCAAAGCCAAGGCCAGGAGGGAGGCCAAGATGATGAGCCATTCTGGTGAGAGTGAACCAAAAGACACCCGTGAGCTTGGGAAACACACTTTGTAAAAACAAAAATGACTTTATAAATTGACCTGGTCCAAACAAGAACTATACTCAGCATCCTGGATGAGTCCAGCCAAATAGCCCTGCCAACTGGCCGATAATACCAGAACAACTCTGCTATAGGTGTCTGCCCAACAGGCCTCTTATTTTAAACTCTTATCACCAGTCAGAATTTTCAAGTTCCTCCAGAAGAAGCATGTCTCCAAAAAAGCGTAGAATGACCTGTAGAAACTTGTAAATGCCTTTGGCGCAGTATTATTAAGGAGACTAAAGGAAATTTATGTTTCCCTTGAAAGGAACATTCCTCTCCTATATAAGAGCATCCACCTTACGTTTTATTAAGAAACACAAATGGGGGCCATGCACTAGTGGGTGGGAAAAGGACACCCTTGTGGAGGGCCGAAATTCTGCACATTCAACCGAGGCCCAGGTGGGGGGGTCATTTGGCAAAACTTATCCTTCAAAATGTGCATGCTTTTGATTCAGCTTTTGATTCCCCCTTCTGAGAATTTATAGGACCTCAGAATTCATTTCGAAGATGTTCATTACTGTGCTATTTATAATAGTAAAAGTTGGAAACAACCTAATATAAGAGTAAGGGATCAGTTACATAAATTAGGGCATACCCACTGTATTCTGCATGGTGAGAACAGGAGAAGAATATTTACTGACATTGGAAAGCTGTGGGCAGCCAGTTGAGAGTGGTGGTGGTTAACTAAACAGCATGCATGCTGCAATTACATTTTTGTATATAAATTACATTTTAAAATGATGGGAAAGGGGGCGCCTGGGTGGCTCAGTCATTAAGCGTCTGCCTTCGGCTCAGGTCATGATCCCAGGGTCCTGGGATCGAGCCCCGCATCGGGCTCCCTGCTCAGCGGGATGCCTGCTTCTCCCTCTCCCACTCCCGCTGCTTGTGTTCCCTCTCTCGCTGTCAAATAAATAAAATCTTTAAAAAAATAAAATAAAATAAAATAAATAAAATGATGGGAAAGCCATCTATGAAAATGGTAACCATGGCATTTCCAGATGGTGGGGTAGCTAATAAATGATTTACATTTTTGTCCTTCGGTTTGTATTTTCTCAAATGTCTCCAATTATCATGTATCACTTATGGATAAGATGTTATATAAAGGTTTTACAATCAAGCTTTAATAGGATAAAAATATGATTTGACAACTTGAATCCATTCTCTTGCCACGTGGGTTGTATATCTGTGCAATGAGCTAGCTCAAGAACCAAGAAGGATAAGAAGTCATCGATTGGCCATTCCCCCTTGGGAGTCTTGGATTTCCTCCTACTTCCTGCTCAGGATCGCCTCTGCCTGGCCTCCACCTAGTTAGGTGAGTGTGGGGAGGGAGGTGGAGTCAGGAGGTGGGGAGGCCAACAGGTGGTCCCATTTCTGTTCTTTTCTCTGGTCTCTCCTGTTCGCTCTCACTAGAGCTGGGAAGAATGTTGCATATTGCATTTCTGCGCCCCCCCTTCCCTGGCAGCCCACTCCCTCTCTCCACTTGCTCCTATCCCAGCTGTGCTCAGGCAAGCTGAGGCAAGGGGGCGAGGTGCACCCTACATTCTTCCCTTTTCCCGAGGGAGGCTCAGCTCCAAGGCCTCTGAAGAGGGGAAAGTTAAAAAGAGAATTTACAACCCTGGGAAAACCCTTTCTTCTTTGTAAACTCCCCCTTAGAAATGCTCCATTTTGAGCCCAAGTCACATAAAGAATTTGCCTCAAGTACCTTAAATCTTGATGCTCAGGAGAGCCAGGTGTCCCAGCCCTCCTACTGCACGATGTGACTCATTAGGACACTTTCTTCTGTCTGGATCAGGAAAGACTGTCCCTTGAGAAACAGTTGTTTGGGGACCAGAAGAATGTTTTTACTCCCCACCCCCTCCAAAGGCCCTTATATCTCCTCACTGTCTGCAATGTGAGAAGAAACTTCCATGCCCCAACCCCGATAGAAAGGAGAAACTGGGCAGGGATAGGAAGGACCTGGGTATGGGACAGAGTCCCCTGGGTGATGGATCACTCATCTGGGAAGGAAGCTTTAGAACCTAACATGCCAATTCTTGGGGACAGGCCAGGGACAGACATTTAATTCATGGGACCCAGAAAAAAAAAGTTCCATTCTTTCCTACCAAGTGCTCTCATTCACCCTTTAGCTTGCAAAGAATGTACTTTTTTAGTATCCTTTTTTTTTTTTTTGCCACACAGCTTGAAACTTACCTGGAATTTGAGGTTTCCGCACAGGACCCGAGGTCGTGTTTGCCCCACTTTCTTGACTCCCACTTGAGTGGCCTAAGGGGAAAAAAACAATATCTCTCAATCAAAGTTTGGAATGCATAATGACCAGTTCCTTACAGAGCAGCACGCAGGGCCAACCTCTCTACGCTCTGCATCACTGAGAAGCTATTTATAGATTCAAGCCGCAGATATTTATAAAGTGTTACACGAAAGATATCTCCCCAGAAAAGTTGGTTTGATTCAGGCCAGTGTCTGGAAATGTCATTGTTCATCAAGAACATGAGAATTCTCATCAGTGGAACTGTGCAGTGTTTAAGACCTCGGGCTCCAGAGCCAGGCAGTCCCCCCTCTGCCTCTTGCTAGTGACGTCTGCTGAGTCAAGCTACCCTCTCCAGGTCTCAGTTTTCTCATTCAGAAAATGGGGATAACAATAAAATCCACTTCACCATAATTTTACAGAAGTTTAAAGAAGTGCACAAGAAATGGGAATTGTGTGTAGTTGCTCTGTACTATTTCTGATTTAAGACCTTGCTACTCAAAGTGTGGTCCCTGGATCAGCAGCATCAGCATCACAGGGGAGCCTGCTAGGAATACAGAATCTCAGGGTTCACCCCAAACCTACTGAGTCAGAATCTTCATTTTAACAAGATCCCTAGAGGATTCAAATGCTCTGGAAAGTCCAAAGCAAATCTAACAATCTCATCCGTGCCTTCACAGACACAAAAATAAACATTAAAAAATAAGGGCTTAGGGGGCAATGGCCTTTCTGTCCAGGGAAAATCATCCTATTGGAGTCCCTGTAATATGTTATTGAAACATGCCTTGTTTTCAGAAGAATGAATATTTTCTACCACTACAAAACAAAATAAGGAAACAAGCAAAGCATCTCAAACTGGAAGGAGACGTAGCAAGACAAAGAATCCACAAATCTGATCGTTTGAACACTACATCAAAAACTAATGATGTACTATATGTTGGCTAACTGAACATAATAAAATAAAAAAGAATCCATAACTCCGTATGGGAGGCTCATCAAAATGAGGGAGGCATCATGTTTTATTTTTTATTGTTATGTTAATCACCATACATTACATCATTAGTTTTAGATGTAGTGTTCCATGATTCATTGTTTGTGCATTTAACACCCAGTGCTCCATGCAGAATGTGTCCTCTTTAATACCCATCACCAGGCTAACCCATCCTCCCAGCCCCCTCCCCTCTAGAACCCTCAGTCTGTTTTTCAGAGTCCATCGTCTCTCATGGTTCGTCTCCCCAGGCATCCTGTTTTAAAAGAAACTTCTAAGACATCTCATGAAGAGACTCACCTAAGTTAAAGCTTCATCTTTTGCTTGTGTTTTTTATGCTTCCTCCTCCGTTTCAAAACAAAATTTGAAAATATCCCACAAAAATGAACTTGTTCCCTCCTATCCATGGGGAACCCACTGTAAAATTCTGAAGTCTACCAAGGGAAGAAAAAGCAAATCAGGGCAGTCTGTCTGGCTAAGCAATGGATGAAGATGGCCAGGGTTGAATTAAAGGAAGATGTCTGCGGAGAGTCAAACTTTAGACAGTGGACAGTACAATTTTGATGATGATGGTTATTTTGGATAGGCTGACTCCTGTTTATGCAATCTGATGTTTTCATTAAACTTGAAATGGAACAAAACAAATTCTTACCATACCTCGGGCCATTCAACACCTCTTATGCCACTTTGACAGTGGCCTTTGTACTTTGCAAATCTTGGGAGTCCAAGGTGCTTTTCCTAGCTGCCCCCTGGGGTCCTTGGTCATTGGCACGTCTTCACCTGCATGGGTCATGAGATGCTGGCCATCTACACTGGAGATCTTCAGGTTTGAAAGCCATCTAAGCAGTAGAGGTACTCTCCCTGGTCTTTCTCTGACTCATAGCAGCCTTTGATATTTGAAAAGGAGGCCACTAATGGATCATAATCTCTTTATTTTGGTTTTCAAAAAAAGCGCTCCCAGCAAGGAAAGATCTGGGTGTGTGTACAACAAGATGAAACCTCCCACTTGAACAATACACACCTGCACAGGAGTCAAACAAAAGAGACGGCTCCCGCCCACCTGATTCTCACTTCAAGCAAAAGCCAGAGAAGATGGATGAGATACAGCAGGCCTCACCTTGCACTCCAGAGGTCTGCAAATGAAGCCAGGGTAGAGCTGGCTGGGAAAGCAAGCTTTGCAAAGACGGACACTTGACACTGTAATTTGGAGATGAGATCCAACCTGAGACGTGTGCACAGAGATAATTCAACTGGCCTTGACTGTGAGAAAAACAGTCTAGGACAGAGCTTCTCAAACTTCAGTGCACATACAAAACAACCAGTGTGGGGGGAGGTCTAGTTAAAATGCAGACCTTGATTCAGTAGGTCTGGGATGGCTGGGGATTCTGCATTTCCAGCCAGCTCCTAGGAGATGTCCCAGTGGCTGGTCCAAGGACCACACTTGGAGTAGCTAGGGTCTCTTGATTTTAGAGAGCATGGTTGAAATAATAACTCCCTATCATTTCCCAAAATTTTTCATTTTCCTGAGAGCTCCCATTCTTCACAAAACTCTGGGAGGTAACAGAGGCAGGTGTCCTGATCACCTTTTTTACTATAAAGGAAACTGAGTTTGGGAAAGGCTAAATGCCCCAGCCAAGGAACCTAAAGAGCTTGGGACTTCTGGCTTTACTTTAGAAGCATTTCTAATGAACCCCTCTATCCTGTGCTCTTGCATGAAAGCTTATTACTGAGCCACCATGTAAATATCTGTCTTCATATTTGCTTTAAGTGTGTGAATCTTTAGGCCTGGAGGCAACTGCAGCCCTGACTTGGGCATGGGGGGAAGACCATGGTCCAGATGGATTCCCTGGTTTTCATGGGGCCACTGGTATCGGCAGGACTTTCAGTGGTTCCAGTGTTACTGGTCACAAGTAAACCTGCCTCATGTGAGACTTTGGTGCCTGCAGTAATGTTTCCAGGGGTGTGATCTGAGTCACAGCAAACATGTATCCATTTAATAATACGTGCCTGGCAGTAATTATGGTCATTATGGAGTGTTTTCTTCAGAACATACTTATAGGGGCGCCTAGGTGGCTCAGTCGTTAAGCATCTGCCTTCGGCTCAGGTCATGATCCCAGGGTCCTGGGATCGAGCCCCACATCGGGCTCCCTGCTCTGTGGGAAGACTGCTTCTCCCTCTCCCATTCCCCCTGCTTGTATTCCCTCTCTCGCTGTGTCTCTCTCTGTTCAAATAAATAAATAAAATCTTTAAAAAAAAAAAAAAAGAACATACTTATAGAGGCAATATGAGACCTCGGGGCTTGAAACCTGGCTCCACCACTCAACTTACCAGTCATGTCAACCCAGCCAAGGTACTTGCCCTTTCAGAGTCTTAGTGTCCTTGTCTGGAATACAGGGATGCTAACCATACTTTCATAGGTCACAGGGTTTGTAGGATGATTATATAAAGTAATATTAGATGAACCATATGGAATCGTGGATATTCAACTGTTGACCTACAAAAATAGCAGCTTCATCTGGTCTACCCTACTACATGGAAAGTGTTTAGTACAACACCAGCAGCACGCAGTAAATTCTCAGTAAATGCTAGGGTACAGTGCCATGTGCTTTACACCTTTACACCTGTTTCATCATTTAGTCTTTAAAACAATGCCCTGCAACAATTATTATTATCCCAATTTTAATTGTTAGGAAACTGAGTCTCAAATCCCTTAAGCAACATCCTCAGTTAGTATATGGAGGAGCTGGGATCAAGCCCAGGCCATTCTTACTCCAAGACCCATGTTCTTAATCAGGCTGGTGTAGTACAATGCTAAATTGAGACCCTGCCTGAATTCTTCCTGATCCTTCCACATGGAAGACTTCTCTCTCCAACACGGTAGTTCTCAAAGTGCGGTCCCCGTCTCTGCAGCATCAGCATCACCAGGGAACTTACTAGAAATAAATATGCTCAAGCTCCACCTCAGACCTACCGCATCAGAAACCTTAAGAATGGGGCCCACCAGTGTGATTTAATAAGCACTCTCCAAGATAGTGACGCATGCTAAGAAAGTCTGAGAACCACTCTTCTTGAGACACTGACTCATGCTTTATTAATCATCGGTAGGCTCAGTGATGATAACAGTAAATGACTACAGTAGCTCAAACTCACCAGCTGATTCTGATCCATGAGTGATATGGGATGTTCCACTGGGGTGAACTGATGAGTCTTGGTCTTCTGTAAGGAGTAATCAGAAAGGTTCATTACTGGTGTTCCACTGCAATCTGCATTTCCTCACTTTTGCAATTTCAGACATCCTATCACCAAGTTTAGTGTGTAAAAGGTCATCAAAAAACTAATGGCAAGGAACCTTGAATGGCTCCATGGTACTAATTACTGTTCATTGCTGGATCCACTGATGAGTAGGTTAGGGCTTTAATCACAATAAAGGAAACTGGGACAGCACAGACCATCCAGGATGACCACAGGAAGTGTGGTTTTGGTAGAAATCTAAGAACATAACACTCTCACAAAAATATCATGATGTCTTCGCAGATCTGAGGTTGGAACTTGATACTGCGTCTTTGAAATAAAGACTCCATGTTTTGAATTACACAAATGGGATCGCTGGGAGTGTGTGTACTCTCTGACTCAGAGCATGAGCCACTTAAAGAGATTTCTCTGAGGCAGGAAATAGAAAATGGTTTTGGTGTGCAGTAAAGGATCTTGGTGTTGAATTATGTAAAAATTCAAAGGGAAAAGTCAAATGCTTATTTAGAGAAAAAGAGCCTAAAGATAAGTGAAAAAGGAATAAGAAGATGCGTGTTAACATGTAAAAAATGTGGACCTGGTTATTAGAATATATTTTAAAAAATAACATTTTTCAAAATTCAAATCTGTATTTTCAACACCAAGAGTTAATATAATCCCATCTTCCCAAATATCTATCACCAAAAGGCTTTAGATTGAGACAAGCTCATGAACTGCTCAAATCTGGGTCTGCAGGTCAAATCTCAGATTCAGCCTATGGAAACCCCTGCTCTTCTCCCTCTTCCCCACACACTTTCCAATGTGCTGGAATCTTAAAAAAAACAAAACAAAACAACAAGACAACAACAAGACAAACAACAATAACAACGGAAAGGGATAATGGTTTCATAAAATGGCTACAGTCACCCATTATGAAGACCTGTAAGGAAAATATAGTAATCTGATCATCACCATTTCCTTGATTAGAGAAGGCGGAGGTAGACGTCCTGTCATCTCTCGTGTAATTGTACAGGGGAGACAGATTGCTTTGTTCCTTAGTTAGAATACTCGAAAACAGCATTTGCTGAAATGCCAACACCGGTACCCCCAAGACCACCACCACCGCCAGCACTGCAACCACCACCATAATGGTGAATGTTTTAGTTCTTAACATGAAGCATCAAGACAGAGAAAAACGTATGGGAAGAAATCAGCTTTATCTGAGTGGCTTGGAAGAAAACCAAGGATGACAGTTGAATCACTTACTAACCATTTAATCCATGAAGAACCACAGAAAATCTGTTTGATCATGGAATTATAGAAGGAATCAGCATCTGTGAGTATCAATTTTGTAGAAAGCATTTTATTTACTAACAAATAGGCTATGTAACCCTTCCACGATACTATTACTTTTAAAATTGCCATTTAAAATTTAAATTCATTTGATTGTACCACAGTCCTTATTCTGCCAAGAGAAAAGAGGCAGTGCTCTAAGATTAATTTCTTTGGAAGAAAATGGACAATGCTACTCGGGATGTTTAATAACTGAGGGCAGAACCATGATGAATAATGAATCAAAGGGTGTGAGGAGTTTTGTCTTGCCAATATCACCAAAGTTAGTATTTTTAAAAACTGCTTTTCTGGAAGCTCTGGGTGAGCAGCCCAGAGGAAAGAATCCAAGCACTTGGCATTCTGAGTCTTCTGTCCCCATATCAACTAGAGCATCACAGATGTCATCTGTTTTATATACCGGGTTCTCATAAGACTTATTCTTTTTGCAGGGGAGGAGAGGCAGACCTTGCTACAGATCCATATATATTTAAAATCACAAATCTTTAATGTAATTCAATGGTTGAGTGGCAAGAAACACTTGAATCACTGGCACGGGGAGGAGAGATTCCAATTCTCATTTCTTATCCAGAGTAGGTATTTCCAGTTCATTTTTCTTCAATGTAAGTTTCTTAATGCAAATGAAAGAACAAAGAAAGGGAGAAGTAGGGAAGACTGCTTATTTGAGAAAAGAAGTCTCGCTCTCCTTTTAGGTCCATGTCCAACTTAATTCAATAAGTCATCTTTAGTCATCTCTTTGCCATTGCAATAGGAAAAGTCATGCCTATTCATTATTAGTAGATTAAATCATAAAGTTTGAGGTGTGAATCATAAGTAGGTTTAGCCACGAGCCCTTCACCGGAAGTAAAATTCATTAATCCATCACCAGTAAAGAAAATAATTTCAGAACAAAGATATCAGCATATGGAAATGAGTCACATGTTGGGTAAAACCTTATGAAACAGGTAGCATATCTGAGTTGAATCAAATGAAATTGCTAATATTTGACTACTTTGACCTACAAAAGCATTGATTTCATATGGCTCAAATTAATATACCACAAGATTAGGAACAAAGAAAGAAATTCTACCCTAACAACAAGGTCACAAAAATAAACGGAGACTAAACTGGCAAATAAAACACTATTTATCTAAAATAAATCTAATTTTATTTGCACTAGAATGATGACCTGGGATAAAGGCCATTCCCATATCACAAATCGGTCTAATCACAGCCCACACAGAAAATGTCCCCCTATAGTATGAAATTACGTGTTGTTTCTCTCTGTAGAGAAATCCAACCGGATAACAAATGGCCAAGTTACCTGAAAAGAAACGAATAACGTTAGAGTTGGAATCTCCAGCAATATTGACTTCAGTAACTCCAGGGGACCCTGTGTTAGCAGGGGTCACCGGGATGAGGGTCCTGTATTCCCCCGTGGCTGGTGAGTGAGAAGTAGAACCTTCCACTGAAGTAGCTGAGTCTTTAGGAAGATGTCCACCTCTTTTTCCGCCTCTGCCATCAGTCCTATCTGTGTGGAGGTGGGATCAGTGGTAAGCCCACAGTTGTGAGGCCACCACCCATCGGGTGCTTGTCTTCAGAACGTGCCAGTGCTGCAAAAGCTTTCCACTTGTTATTCATGAGTTTGGAGCAAAAGACAGTGCAGTTCATTCCTACTATTACTGAACCAAAGTGATATTTTGCAATCTGCACCACCTGGACATGATTCAATGGAAAAGATTCTGGTGATCCCAATACCCAAGAAAGGGATTTGTCGTAACATCTGCCTGGATTGTTAAAGTTAGGTTTATGCCGCTACGACTGTGACCTTGAAGTCAACTCAGGTACTAGATAATCTTGAGCGCTTACTCAACTGGACCCGCCTTTGATGAAGTGGAGAAAACACATCATTGAACTGAAAAGTAAAATTATGTTGCCTGCAAATGGAACCGTAAATGCCAGGTTTCAAAGCCCTCACGGGCTTTCATTACTTTTTCCTTTGCCATAGGGGCACTGCTTCTTAGTCACCAGCACTATGGATGTATGTCCAGAGGATGAATGGCAAAATAATATGTTGATGAAAGGAAAACAGAGAGTGATAGAATTCAGACCTTTACACCAATTATAAATCATATGTAAGCGATTTTAAAACCACGCGACTAACTTTAGAGTTTAAGAAAGCTGACCTTTAAGATTAAGAAATACAGCTTGCACTTAATGTACAATAGCTTCTAAGAGGCCTACAAAGCAGAAAAATCCAAGAACCACCACCAGCCGCACCTTCTGATCAGAAATAACAGCATAATAGCCGCCAAGTGATGTACCTCCACCAAAGACACGGTACAAACATCCATGATTTATGGATCTTTATCAAGAGCTGAAGCCAACTGGGCTTTATAATCCTTACTGCTAGATGTTGGAGTAGAAGTCATTGGATGGTCTTTATCTTCTTCCAAGCCTCCATGTGATGTAGAGAAGCTCTGAGTATGACTCTGCTCTGTTTCAATGAGGGAGGAATCCAGCGTTACTTTGGAACCATGAAACAAATCCTCTGTTATCTGCTGACAGGAAGGATCTAGCTATGGTAGTGTCAGACAGGTAGGTGCCTAGGAAGACCGAAGTTTGGGTATACCATTCTCCTCTGATTGATAGAAATGTACAACAGAATTCTGTTTTGTCCCTAATTGGCCCTAAGAACCTCTTTTTCAGTACAATCAACAAAGGTAAAGTGCCAAGGTGAAGCCTGAACCAAAACTTTTGTCCACCCTGGACCATCCTGGCCCAATTGTAGCACCGCTTCTAGTCACTTAGGAAACCGGGGAACGCAGAGACAGGGAAAAAGGAATGGTTGAATTCTGGTGCTCCTATACACAATCAAGAGCACCCAGCTGTGGGTCGAGAAGTGGGACTGTAGGGAAATGAATACCAGGATAGCAGGTAGCACAATTCTCATGACAAAAGAGGAAGAAGCTCTAGAATCTAGAACAACTTGCTCAAATAACTCAGATCAAACTTGCACAAAGAAATCTTAAGTCCCTTCTAAAGAATATTAAATTAAAGTTACCATTTTACTCTATTATTAGGTTTTTGATCTTGTCTGTGAATGAGGATTCTCATCACTGCACCGAAACGTCAGGAAACGCTTGCCTGGGCAAACACAGGGCCCTCACTGACATATACCAATTTGAGGTTGAACCACTGCCCATATCTGAAATCACTTTGACTGTTTTGGTTTGATTTCTTTTGTGTTCTTCTAAGAAAGGTACTGACCTCTGAGTTACAGGTGCAAGCCTTCCATAAAGCACATCAGTAAGCCATGTCCACCACCAAGTACACATGACAACCAGGAGAAAGACATTCACCAAATCCCAATCCCAGTGTCAGAATAAAAGTCAGCAGGGACATTAAGTGGAAACACAAGACCCTCCCTTGGAGGGGACCGTCTTAGGCTTCCCTCCATCTTCTTTGATGTGTAACACTGTGCTACATACATTCTTGGTGATCAATACATGCTTGCTTATTTTTCCTCTGCCTAGAAGGGCTCACATGAAGGACTCTGCCCAGTATGTGTAGCAAGCAGTGAAATGAAGCCCTCTTAATTCTGGATTTCTTTCATATTCTGTCAAGAAATTGCAGATGACTTCAGTCTGATCTCTAGGATAGCCCTGTCCATACAGTGGCAATTTAGCATTGATTCTTTCAGATGTTTAGTAATAGGAAGAGATATTAGCAAATGTTCCTCTTTTGTTCCCGGGCCTCGGCACCTTTGTTAATGGTCAACAGTATGTCTTGCCCCTCTTTTGTGGGCTGCTGTAATTTCCCCATTCTGTATAATTATCTGGACCCAAAATATCTTTTCACAACCATGAAAGCAACCCTACTCCTCTCCTGCCTTGATTGGAGGAAAGATGGGAACCAAAAGGAGATGGTTAAAACATAGAGAAACTACTGTCTTAGCCGTGGTCTTGGGTTTCACTCACATAACTATTTTGGGAAGGAAAATCAGGTTGGGCAGAATCCCACAACCCTTTTAGTTTCCTTAACATAAAGTCATTGCATCTGGAAATCACCAAGAATGAAGGCAAAATCAGATTTAAAGAACCCACCAAGTAAATATAGGCAATGACGACCCTTTCATACTCTGGGCTGAGCTGAGCCACGTAGCCCTAACTGCACCATTCTACCACCAAGCTTTGCATCCGGGCCAGGGTGAGCAAGAGCTAAAGCGGGACTACAGGCCAGCAGAGGGGCTGTTATATCCTTACGAGTTGTCACTGAAAAAGGTCCTGTCCTGTCCAAGTCTTCCACCAAATGTGTGTTTGGATCTGCAGAAGGCTGACGTGTTGTATTATGGCTGGAGTCCATATCTGAAGGAATCAAATTGGTGTTAATGCTTGATTTACTAAGCTACTCCCTGAGGGTGGTTTATGGTCTCTAGACAAACTATTTTCATATGAAAACCTGTACTAGAGGGAAAAAAACTACATACTGATTCATGTCTCCAGAACTGGAACAAATTATGACTTCTTCAAAAAGTATCACAAGAAGTAACTGGCTTTCATTTAAAGGCTAAGTGTATGAAAGGTGCAATTTTTGTTTATTTTTGCTGAGTCTGCAAGGACACTAAATAAGCACATGACATGCCTCTCAAGCCTTGCAAAAAGACAGAAACATAGCCCGCGTGTGACTTGTCCCATGCCATACAGCTTGCTTCCCTTATAGACACATGTGTTCTGGATCATGGAGAAAAGACAAAATGTACTGGTTCGGACACCATTTTTTCTCATCTCCCTCACCTGGCAAAAGATTTTTTTTTTTTTTACAACCCTCTTCTCTCTTTTGGTCCTTTCTGCTTCCCAAAGTGAATGTGCATATAACACATAAAATTATCATCCAATACTACCTACATGGAAGTCACGGGAAGTATTTGGGGGCAAGAAATAAGCGGTAGAGGTCAGTGAATCATTCTCCACATAAACATAAGTATAAGGTGTCTCTGGAATTTAACATGTCCAATGCTGAGTGATACAGAAGTGTCACTGAAACATTTAAGTGTGCTGTTTCTAGTAAATATCACGAATCCGTGCTGCTGGAATAACAAGTCCTGAGGGAAACAGTGACCAAACAATCCAAGAGCCCCATTGCTGTTGCTGGCTCTCTAGCTCAAAGTTCACCCACACTGCTGCATCCAGATAGATTTAATCAGGTCCAGATGACTCCAGAAGGAAACACTTGAATACTGGGCACTCGCATCTACACTGAAGCCTTTACATACAAGAAAAGACAATCAAGATCTTTGTAGGACAAAACGTGGCTGACTGTATTATTCCAGGTTTCAAAAAGGAGGAAAGGCCAACCCAAATCAAAACCCCAAATGGATATTCTCCCAGAAACGTCCTGTCTGTTGAAAGTGTCTAGACACTCTTGCTCATCTTCCCTTTTATAAGTAGACTCCTTCAAGACGTTTTGCACTGTTCTATGGTTGAAGCCAATTGTGTTGCCCTTGACGTGTTCAATGTAATGGGCTCTCTTTCTGTTCATTAGTATGGAGGCTTAATATTGATCCAGAAGGGGCGCCTGGGTGGCTCAGTTGGTTAAGCGACTGCCTTCGGCTCAGGTCATGATCCTGGAGTCCCGGGATCGAGTTCCACATGGGGCTCCCTGCTCAGCAGGGAGTCTGCTTCTCCCTCTGACCCTCCCCCTTCTCGTACTCGCTCTCTCTCATTCTCTCTCTCTCTCAAATAAATAAATAAAATCTTTAAAAAAAAAAATTGATCCAGAAGGCTTTTTACTGGCTTGGCTTTCTACCATGGATATACCAGAGCCTCCAGCAGTCATGTGCATGAACATGTATGTGTGTTGGGTTTGCATGTGGTACTTCAACCCCACAACCTAATGGCCACAACATAGCCATTCAAACTCATCTTCCTTTATGACACATGGACCCAGTCACTCTGAAAAATTGATTCCTTGGTTTACCTTCCTTTATGCCTCTCCTTACATGAGTCTCCTTCCTAGAAAAACTTTCCCTGACTTCCTTTCTCTGACCATCCATGTTTCTTTTCCATTTTTGAAAAAAAACAGATCAGATGCATCTTTCTCTGACACTCTCTGGAGGGTCTTCTGAATTTTTGTGTTTATTGTTGGCAACATTCATTTGACATCTATTACCTATCATCTAGTATTGTTAGATACATTTTGATTTATCATTGATGATAAATGTTTTCTTTTCCTAGCTAAATTTTAAATCAGCTAAGGTCATGGAACATTGTGTAGCCATAATGCATTGCACATTAGAAGATATTTAATACAATTGTAGCTTAAGGGATATCTAATCATTAACATTGGGGTACAGCATAGGATGTTTTAAAGAAATGAAGCCATAGAAACTGTGGGATTCATTTTGGAGATAATTTTGTTCAATTCAATATTGAGAGACATCATCATTGTGTCTTAGAACACATTTCAATACAGTTTATGTTATGCATACCCTTGGCAGTTTGGATCCAGATAATATATTCAATGCTATGACTGAAAATTCACATCCTTCTATTGACTCTTTTGGTTTATCTCCCTTTTTGGAATGTGACATTTCTGCCATCAAGACATCTTGTCGAATAATTAAAAAAAAAAAAAAAAACTTGAGTAACTCAATTCATGGGTATAGTAAGGAGCATGGATTCTTCAGCTTAGTAAAGACTGAGAAAAGGGATGACACCACCTGCTGCCAACTCCTACAGATTCTCTCTGATAAAGAATTCCTTTTGAATATAAAAATTGGTCAAATAGAATCACAATCTTCTATTCTTGCTCAACTACAGCTAGTATCTTTTTTACTCTTTCATTTCTGTTTTTAATTGCTAATAGGTAAATAAGAATGGTATTTAAGAAAACAGGGATTCCATCCTGTATAAAAGTTGTCCATTCATTAAATTTGCAAACATTTATTGAGGGCCAAGAGTGGTCTAAATCCTAAGTCACTGGGTACTGTATTTCTCTCTCAATGTGGCAAGAGTGAATAACGTTTTCTGAGCTTTTTAGTTACTTGTTTGAAATGAGTACTTACCAATTTTTTATCTCTAAGTTTTCTCTCCCAAAGACAAGTTACATCTTTGGGTCTACACTGACAATAGTAACTGAATTCGATCACTTCACTCTTTTTAAAACCCTGTACTTAAAAGTAAGTGGAAAAGAAACCTTGAGACTGCTCCTTCTTCAGAGAAAATAACTTCCACTCCCACCATCTTAGAACTAATTCTTCTTTATCCCTCTGGCTGAATTCTTCAGTCTCAGCCCAGGATTTCATATTCAGATGACTGTCCATATCACCCCTACCTAGAAAACCAATTTCTAAAGAAACTTCAGGTGCCTTAGGAAGCAGTCTAAAATCAAGGGCACATTTCTAAGTAAATAGCCATTGGGTGGCTTTCAAAAACAGAATATATAAAAAAGCTCAGAGGCTATTACCCATCCATCTTTCTGTTTGATGATCTCGTCCCATTGGATGTGAGACTGGGTCAAAGAAATAAGTCCAGGAGCTGTCCTCTTGACTCTGAGTTGTCATTCTTTGGTCTGGATGGCTGTCTTGGGCTGGGGCTGTTGTGACAATGTAGTTCAAGCAAATGTCAAAGTGTTAGTTGACATCTGGCCAGGGATACATACACTGATACTTTTAAAAAGACTTTATTCTCTAGACAAGACAATGAAAGCATCTTCCTGGTATAGAGGGCCAAGAAGATGTGTAAACACAGAATGTTTTAGTAGGTATGGGTTTGTTCATGCTCATTTACTTAGCAATCAGCATGGGAAGTAGAGGCCACAAAAGCATTAATGACCCCTGCATGAATAAAGGATGAGCTATAGTCATCATGTGAAGATAAAGAAGTGGCTCTTGAACCACACGCCATGTGGCCACCATGCCCTAAAGGAGGAAGTATCTAAGCACATGATGTCATTCCGAGACAACCACATCCCAGTGAAATGCACATTGGGCTGGCAGTGATTTAGAGAAGGAATCAGGCTTCCCACAAGATAAACCTGAAATAAATGCCATTCACCTCAAAAGCATGAATGGAATCCATTAGAAGCATTACCTTCTAACAATGGGATTCACAGCTCAAGGGACATACAAGAATTCAACACGTGCTTTTGCATCATTCTGAGCCAGTGGAGATATATAGGTAGAGAAGATTCCAGTAGTAGCCTCTTAGCACCAATCACACCACACAGCCAGTCACTGAATCCACTGCTCTGGCAGGTAGGCATTCAGAAGCTGCCACCATCCGAAGGACATTCTGCATTATCTTCTATGTTGCAAATGGAGACAGGGGACTATTCTGATACCAAGTGAGAATACGGAATTCACATTCTTTTACAAGACAGGATGCATTTCCGTGTTTCTGCCACACAGACAAAAGAATCATGCATAGCAGCTTGCAGAGCCAAAGTTATCTGGCATCACTTAGAGATGATGACAGAACTCGAGTCCAAGTTCCACAATCCCACAACTCAAGAATAGAGAAAGTGTGTTTTTGTAAATGTAAGAAAAGAAGCACCGAGCATTCAAAGAGAAATCTCCAAATAGACATGACCAAAGGGCTTAATGACATCACACAGGTATTTTTTAACTATCTGGCTCCATTTCTTCCAACATTAGGATTCTAACCAAATGCTTTCTAATGTGCCCAGTATTTCATAAAGCCATGTTGTAGATTCCTTTATAAAACAAGAGGGAATATTTGGTCAGATCAGTCTCTGCTACAGTCTCACTGGGGGATGCCCAAAACTAGATCTGAAAGTGACACACGCAAGAGACATATTCTCTGTGTCTCCTTTGTATGCTATATCATTCCTGTTTTCGTGATTTGTTATGAGCATCTAAGGGTTGGCTCTGTGTTGGCCACATCATAATTTATTAAGGAAACTTAATATCTTGTGACAATTCCTTCAATGTCTTTCTGTTCAGTGTCCTCAATGCTCAACATTTAACCCAAGAGGAAGCTTCCACCCAAGTTTGCTTGTTAAACAATCCATTACCAGCTGTCCCTGCTGTTGAATGAGAGTCTTCTTTTGGTGATTGGGGATATTCCCCAGGCCATCCATTCTCAAACCACTGCTCTTTCTCAGTAGCTGTTTCTTCCATTGTACTACTAGGGATTGCCTGAGCTGTGAGAAGAATGTCAATTGTGAGCCATGATTGTCCAACTTCCTTAACAACACATATCCTAATACTTTAAGGCCATATACACATGGGAGAAAAGGTAGAAAAGGAAAGCAGCAAGGAGAGAGATTATTGGTATTCTGAAAGAGATATTAGAAATCAGTGGCCCAATCCTTCAATTTTTCGGATAGGAAAACTGGGACCTAAAGTAGTTTTGCTCAGATTGGCACAAAGTTAGGACTGGACCACAGTCTATGAATTCCCAGTATGATTCTTAGGTTCTTAGTTTACCATACTCTATGGCCTCATATATCCTTGTCTGAGAGAGCAGTGTGTTCAAAGAATTAACCTCTTTGCTGCTGTGATTTGGGGGGAGGACTGTATTATATATACCAAGTGATGACAAAATCAGTGTGGTGGGAGGCCTTCTCAAATGGTGGTCACATAATCCACGATCACATGCACTGGAAATGCACCAGCAGTGGATTTGCCCAGCATGAAAGATGTTGACAATGACTGGCACATTACGAGGTTATGTCTACGTGGCATCCAAAATTGCCAAAATTACTTTTTAACAAAATTAAGTCAATGGAAGAAAACTATTCTAGCCAGTGTTTGGCATTATATAAACAATAGGAACGTGTGGCAAGCTAAAAATGCCAACCCCTTGGGGTTGTAATTGTCCAGTTTTGAAAAGAATAAAATGAATGGAATAAAACTGTATCAGGGTACCTTTTGGAAAAATCAGAAAGCCACTGTCATTTTCATTTATAGCAACTAATAGCAAATTTTTAGTTCAACAAGAAAATGAGAGCCTATAAACTTGCCAAGCCAAAGTATATTTTGCAACTGGTAAAACTGGGTTGTATTTCAAAATTTTAGAAAAAAATACGTGTGATTTGATAATAAGAAAAATCTTTAAAAAATAAAACTTGTGTCCTCATTTTACCCTTGCACTGGCCAAAGCATTCCTGGGGTTAACTGGTTATCCAGAAGGAGGAAAAAGAAGTCCGAAATCTTCAGTTTTACCTCCCACTGACTAAATCACTACCTCCTGACAATAATGAAGTTAGAAAAACTATGAGCCTAATTACAAAAAAGGGGAAATGGACCCAAACATAAACTGCTTCTTCAAAATTTTTTAGAAAAGAAAGAAAAAAAAAAGACAGAAATGCACGCATGTGCGCACACACATGCACACACTTTTTATAAAGGTAATGATCCTTTAAATACCCAGTAACCCTTGCTGTTTTCAACATATGGATTAGCAGAGTATAGGATTTCCATTGTCAAGTAAGAAAGTTGACTCTCTTCTAGGAGTTGTAATGTTCTTTGATAAAGCCCAGAGGTCACCAACCAGAATCTCTTTATGTTTGCAAGTACTGATAAGAGAATTGTAGTGGTTACTGTTTTCCCTTTTCCTCTGTGAGGTTCTGTCATATCTGGCTTTTCAACTACCCTCCAGGAATGATGCCCCCCCCACCCACACACCACCTTCTGACAATGGGCTCATTAATTCCAAGCCTCTCATGTAGCTGGCTCCTTTTTATGTACAAACGGTCTTAAATTCTAAGATACACTCTTAGGTTCCAAGGGGATTGGTACGGAATCCCATTCTGAAGAGACTTCTGCTTCTCATCGCCTTCTTCTATCAGAAGACTCCTGTTAACTACATCCATAGTCCTCACACAAAAATAAAATTTACTGGGATAAGTAATGAGATGCAGGCCTGTTGGGCGTATTCAGTACAATGCCCAGGACTTAAAACCTATGTCCTAATTGATGTCTGAAATGTTCTTTTGTTGTCTGAAGGCATCCCTCAAACTCTGGCGTCTCCCTTTGGTTTCTAAGTGGCTGCTTCTTACATTCTTGCTTTAGGAGTATCCAAGGCTAACAGAATGATAGTTAAACCATAGTTTTAAAGATGCTACAAGGTGTTACCCTAAATTAAAGCTTCTTTTATTCCAAACATGATAGGCATATCGCCAAGAGAGAGGTGAAAGAAGAAGAGTATATACTTCTTACTTTTTTTTTTTGTCCTATCCTCACAGACCAGTAGTGAGACTTGAGATTGTTTTGGAAAACCTGAGATGTTGGCACGTAAGTAGAAATAACAGCATCAAAGCCTTCCCCAGGTTACTCTGGGCTTAAAAGCAGAAAAAGAACAGTCACAGAAATTCAGATATAGTCTCTATGAGCTACTGACCTTCCTCCAAAGAATACAAGGGATGCCTTTCTACAGTGCAGTGAGGAACAGAATGTAAAAAAAGAAACTGATTCACCAGAGATCTTCACAGAAAAGAAGGATTCCAAAGATCATCACACTTGTCAAGCTCTCTTTCCAGGCCCCACTGCTCAGCACCAAAAGATACATCTTCCTCACACACTTCCATAAACACACACAAATCACCCAAATGGAACCTCGAGGAATCTCTAACACAAAAAACAAACATATCTCAGATCTTTTAAAAACATTTTAACCTTTCCACCATTTTGACCTTTTGGGCAACCTGACCAGTTAGCATTTTTCTCCCAATTTCTAAAACTGGTATATAGATTTGGCAGCTCTGCATGCTCTGTGGATAAAAGAGATGACTGTATAGAAATAGAAGATGTGGCTAATGTCTTAAACAAAGTCTTCCCTATTCTTCAGAAGGACTTCATTAAGTCATGGACACCAGCACAGCTGACCATCAGCCTCCTTACTTGTGCTTGCAGGATGCTGAGCCTCCTCTTCATCATGATGCTCATGGTGAATGAGAGGAGAGTGTGGTTCGCGGGGCCAGGCCTCTCCCTTAGTGCTGGTGCCACTTTGGTCCACATCTGCTGTGATGATGGTTATATACACTGTGACTTTTTATCAACCAACTTTTGGTGTTGTGTTCTTCCATTAAAATGCATGCTATTTAACAGTGCCATGCCTAAATAGGACCTCCGAGCATCTATGCTCAATACTTTTGAGTGACTCCACTCATCTCTCCCAAGAGAAAAATCAATGGGCAGGAAATTTCTTAATGATCACCTGTTGTTCTACTATAATCACTTTGTCAAGGGCAGCACCGTAAACCATGCTAATGTGTTCATTTTTATAATAAAGCAACATAAAGTATCTTGTGCCCAGATGGTATGATTGATAAATGACTCCTAGGTTGAACTGAGTATCCTCATGAAAGTTAAGAATTTGTGATGAGACATGAACTACATTTCCCACCATGTCCTGATGACTGACCTTTGCAGCATCATAGACTTTGAAGGGGGGAAAAAAATCTTTAATGAAGTATGCATAACCCATTACCAGTCATCCTTGTAGTAGCCTGAAGTAATACTCCTGGATTCGATTCACCGGGGCTCCGCGAGGTCCAATCCTGGTTCTGTTTTGGGTGGTTAAAAAGCCGTGGTGTGGTTGGAACTGTGATAATGATGATTGAAGCAATTAGGAAAATGTTAGCTCTTGAGCCTTCAGCACTTGTTTTGCACATCTCTCCCTTCTTTGGTCTACACAGTGAATCATCTATACCAGCTTGCATAGATGGTTGAGTGGAAATGGAAGGAAAGCAGAGAGGATTTCAGCTTGATTCAGCCATATTGTTAAGCACCTCAGTGTCCTCTGCATTCTGTCACAGAATACACTGGGCTCAGAACATGAGATTTTCTGGAGAAAGCAGCCAAAGGAGCTGCAGCAGAAGGAAGAACAGCTTTGCAAACACCAGCCCTCCACCGAGGACAACCAAGAACATCAGAGTTTTTGCCCATCCATGCAGTCTATAATGGCCCTGTGCGCTTGAAAGCCTAAGGAACTGGTATCACTGGCAAGTGTGCTAGAGCAAGATCCTTAGGCTGAAGAGGTAGATACCTGAACATTATACCATGATGATATAATCACTTTATTTCATTAGTAGTTTTGGTGGGGAAAGGCATACTCTGAGCAACCATGGATTTCCTACAGATGATTGTAAGAAAGAACATCTACCTATAACAGCCATATGATCTAGCTGTACATTTCTGAATGTTTAGCAAACACCTATGGTATTCTCATCAAATACAAAGCATTTCATGAGCAAGCCATTCATAGCCAATGAGAGAAAAACAAGATTCATACATTCAGTAGAAAAGCACCATAGGTCACCAACCACCATTACGGCAGCTCCCGGAAAAAAAAAAAAGAGGCATACATCCACCAGAGGCCTGATACTGTCACCCAAAATGATAGAGCTGGAATAGGAGACACGCCTGACAGAAGGATCATGACAAAATTAGGATCAGTTGCTCTTGTGAAAATATTATGTACAAACCCATCCTAATTCTCTCAAACTTAATTTTGATACCCAACTAATACAAAATTCTTTTCGGAACTGTAATACTATCAGCTTGACTTCACAAGTGAAACAAGTTGGGTTTAGAATCATCATCCACATTCTTAATAAGCATGAAAAAGCGGCAGTTGTCTTTACCCCTACAGAAGAAAGAAGGCATTCTGCTGAATTACGTGCACAGGCGCCCAGCAGAAAAGTGAACTGAAATTGGAAAATATGCCACAGAGATGAAAAACACCAAGGGACGTTTTCCTCCGGGAACTTGATCACACAATTTATTTTCAGGTTGATCTGTTTGGGTTGCCACCCAAGAAAACTGAGTTTCTCAAGTATCAAGACCATATCTTTACTCATGGCCCCACCTGGAAGATGGGACCACATCCGGAACCCAGAAGACAGTGTGACAGTAAAGCTCCAGTGTTTTTGGTTATTTGGTTTTCTTTCTGAAGTTATTAAAAAGAGTTTCCTTGTTTTATAGACCAAGCTCTGCAGTGGTGTCTGGGCTAAAGAATACACCATTTAAAAGCTTAGATATAAAGCATCTAGTTCATCTTGAGTATTGTGGTATTGATGCCATATAGTCAGATGCCTCAAAGCCCAAGCTATATTTTTGGACTCCTCCCTTCCTGGGTGCTGTCCATTTGGGGACAGTCCTCTCGGGTTTCAGGAGGACAGTCAGAACTTCAGTGACCTGAGAGAATACAGTCACACTGCAAAGGTCAACCTTCTCTAAGGACAGGAGTGATGGAATGATATGGTGGAGTCAGTTCGGAATTCTCGTCTCTGTTCAGCAACATCTCAGATCATTACAGATATGTCTAGGAAATCCAGTCATCTAGCTAAATATTAGACTGACCTTTGCATGTTTTTTAAGGGATGTTTTTCAGCTCGCTTGCCATCTCTGTTCTCAAAGTTTTATAACTGTCACAAATTTGTATACTATTATGCAGTATTTTCGCTATTTGTTTTTAATAATTGGCACTGTTTTAATTAAAGCTCAGCTGATGTTTGTCCTTCCCTTCAATGTCTTTCTGTTATATTGGTGCCCTACTCATTTTTTAAAACTAGATTTGTTTCCTTGATTTCAACCAAGTTTTGATGATGATTATTCTTGAATTCTGGTTCCCAACTTTAATCTGTTCTAGGGCCATCTAAGTCTTCAATGTAGAATCATCTACAACTTTTAATTAATATCCTCCCACTCACATTTTATTGCTTCAGTAAACCAGTCTGAAGGCAAGAGCTCTGGCTTTTTTCATCTTTGTGTTCCCAGCACTAAGCACAGTAGGTACACAATAAATACTTGTTGTAATGTTTTACTATGCTATTGTCCGACAAAGCTCAATAATTCAAGGAGAATCTGCAGCAGCAGACCACATAAGTACATGAAACAGAAAGAACCTAAGGCATTAGGAGTTTTATAAATATTTTCCCCATTTCTCCTCCAAAAACATTTTGACTTCCATTTTTTTTAAAGTCATTTTTCTTCCTTCATAATCTTACCAAGATATAACTAAAGTGTGATCAGTCATAGGTATATGCTCATTTTCCACATTAACTATTTCCCAAGGTAGACACTGTTGGGCATCACTCAGATTAATCAGTAAGCCTTGCATAAATGGTTCTACTGTAATTGATTATTCTTACTGGTGCTGGAGATAAAATCTTCATCATCATCAATGCCTGATCCAGAATAACTGGGGTGTTTGCCTCTTTCATCTTCATTTTCTTCAGTTGGTTCCCAGCCTGCTGAGATGATATTTGAATCCGTACCTGTTGTGGTGACTTATGTTAGTGGCTGAACTGGATGCCAAGCAACCCATTTGACAAAGGAAGAAAATCAGGCACAGAATGTATAATGGAATTCCCAACATTTCAAGAAGAAAATGAGACATCTGACTTGTGTACTCCCAGATTCTTATATCCTGGTCTCTGAAAGCTAATGCATAGATCTAAAGACAATTGGCTGTGACCTTCACAACTGAACAATCTCCTTAAGAAGTAAAAAGAATAAATATGGACAAAACCCAACCAGAGAAACAAAAGAAAAACAGGCCAGTAAACACTCCCCCCTCCCATGCTTTCATATTATTAACTTATTAAGCACGTACCCTTAAAGCGAGGGTGTCAAGAATAGAATGGAAAGGTTTCACACGTGCCTATTTGTTTTGTCAGCCACCTGCAGAAAACTTTCACAATCTAAACACGTCCGTCATTTTTAAAATCCCATGGGTGTATTCACGGTGTGTTAATTCATTTGTTGACTTCTCCAGCATCACACCACCAGAGCTCTGAGCACAAGCTGAGCTACCACCCCAACAACAGTGCAGCACCCAGCCATAATGACGTTAGGCACTTCACAGAGAAACCATGCCTGGCATTTCTTAGTCAACCAAAAGGGTCAGCTAAAGTGGACTGGAGCCAAGATTCTGAGAAATTCTCACATTTTCCCTTCTGGACACATCACAAAAAAGAAGATGGAGACCCTCTGCCTCTTCTCAGTGGTTGCTGTAGAAGGAGTCTCTTTCCTGAAAAGGGGTTTCCTATACTTTGAATGAGAGTTTTGGAGCGACCATTTGTCTTTTCTTACTATCAGTGGCTGCCCCAAGAATAGTTCCACTGATGGAAAGTTTCTATATTTTTCTAGCTCTAGCTATGCTATTTTACTTTCTCTTGGAAAGTCAAGAATTTTTTTTTTTTTTAAAGATTTTATTCACTCATTTGACAGAGAGAGACACAGCGAGAGAGGGAACAAAAGCAGGAAGAGTGGGAGAGGGAGAAGCAGGCTGCTGGCAGAGCAGGGAGCCTGATGCGGGGCTTGATCCCAGGACTCTGGGATCATGACCTGAGCCGAAGGCAGATGCTTAATGACTGAGCCACCCAGGCGCCCCAGAAAGTCAAGAATTTTTAATGACTTTTGTCACTTTGGAATATCTTTCAGAGCCAAAATTTTGTTCTGTCATCAAGAAAGATTGGTTTCCTTTCACAGTGCTCTTTTAATAGCCTCCTCCAGGCCTGTATTAATTCTATAGAATAGAAAGAAGAAATCTGCTTATTAATGCTATCAAATCAAACATATGGGTCTCCAAGCTCATGATCCTTTGCAAGTCATCAAAAACATTTGTGAAACTAGAATGGACTTCAGGCTTAGTATCCCTGAGGTCAATGAACTATTGAAACTCTCAAGAGATCTTATGAAATAAGATAATAATAACTCATTACCAGCCATTATCGTTGTTGCGTGAAGATGATTCTTGGACTCTGATGGTTGAAACCACCATGAAAGCCAATCCTGGGCTTCTCGCCTCTTGGTCGCTGTTTTGGGAGCTGTACCACTAGAGCTCATCGAAGCTGTTGTAACCATAATTGAATCGATGGTTGAAAGGTTAATTATCAATCCCTAAGAAACAGCACTGTATATGCTTCTACTCTTTTACCACTCAAGAGAGTCATCTATACTTCATATAGATGGTGGGAAGAAACAGAAAAAGCACACAAGTCCCACTTTATTTTCAAGGCCCATACTGCAGGTCATAGAATGTCAGAAATGGAAAGTCCTTAAATACCATCTGGTTTATGATTCTTATCTTAAAGAGGAAAAAACTGTGTTGGATGGAATTTGCCTTGTCTGGAGTCAGAAAGGCCGAATGACAGAGAGCATGACAGCAGTCTTTGAATTTTGAAAAACTATAATGTAGAAGAGGGATTAAATTTTTGTCTGTGCTCCCAAAAGGCCAAACTAAGGGCCTGTGGTGATCATTGTAAGGGGAACAAATATTCTCCCAAATGTTGGATTTAAAAGGTTATAATCTGGACTATCCAACGATGAACTTCTTCATAAAGTATTGTGTTCCCCACCATCAGAAAGATCACTTAGCAGGAAAATTTTGTAGATCAAATGACTAGAAGTGTTGACTGAGCTAGGCTATTGAAGATCCTCTCCAAATCTGAGAGTCTATGCTTCTGAAACCAAGCTCTCCAGAGTCCTAGCCCTTCATGTTCTACACACTCTATCTTGGCCAACCAATATCATTCTCTAAGAATTTAGGGTATGATATTTCTGCCAGCAATCCCAGACACATAATCCCAGCAATCCCCAACACACAGAGGAATGCCACATGAAGGGGAAGATAGAAAAAGATGCCTTTCCACCTTCTTCCATTTAGTGTCCAGATCCTCCAGCAATTTTGCCCATGGTCACTTTTTTATACCAAAACTATATTTTGCAAAGCAGAACAGGACATTTTGAGTCCATTTTGAAAAGGTGGTAATCAATCAGGAAAGATGCACAGAAATGAAGTGACCCAAGGATCTCACAAATAAGATCAGAAAATAAGAGCCCTGGTTTGAAAACTTCCCAAGACCGCCATTTCTGCCACCATGATGTGCACCAGAAGAATATTAAATAGTGGATAAAAAACTGAAAAAAAAGTTGAAGCAGAGAAGCTGAAGCCATCATTAAATCCCCAAATACAAAAGTATTTGTGATTAGATTTCTTTTTTTTCAGCTTTCAAGAAAGCCCAGAAATGGCCCAGGATGAAGCACTGAGAAGAAGACTTTTTCTTCACAATATTTGTTCTATGAAGATAAGCATTGTAATTTAACATTTAAAAATAGCATATTCTTTATTCTGCATCCCCCCCTCCAGCATGACCTTTAGCACCATGATATGAAATCACAACATAACATCAGCACTATTTTCCTTACATGAATATTTGTTAAAATATACTTTATTCGACTAAACAAGTGTTAAGGACCATTTTTATTACTCTCCTTCTGCAGAAAGAATGCCCAATTATTTTGAAATATGGCCATATCCTTCATCAACAAAAGTTAATAAATGAAGATATGCCTGTAATCTCCCATTGTTATAGGCCTGGAAACTCTTCCCACATAAGCTCGCAGTCCAGAATACTTTGCAGGGATTTAGAATTAATCATCAAACATCCAGGCATCCTAGATTCTGATGGAAAATAACAGGTCACTCCTCCACTTTACAGCTGAGGATTGAGAAGTCCAAACAAGTACACAGGGCCTACACTTTCCACCCATAAGTCGGTATTTCCCTCTACTGTTATTGACTGTGATAATTAGATCAGCAGAAAGTAGGAGTATCCATTTTGTAATAGACTTCTTTCAAGAGGATTTGTTCTAAAGGAATCTCCTAATTAAAGCTCCTGAAGGAAAACTAATTCTGATTCTATGTGCATGCTGCCAAAAGGAAAACAAGTAGAACACAGAGGAGTATCCAGTTGTATCCCCAGATCCATAGACCTCTCTGATAAACAAAATGGTACCAGATCCCAATTCCCTAAGGATCAAGACAGGACATCAGTGCGAAACTTCAATGTGATCATGGATGTCCTTCTCCTTATACTGAAAAACTTGGCATTCAGGACAATGGATAAGCAGAAGACATAGCAGTTTACCTGTTGTTGCTGTTGCTGTGTGATCCTGAGTCTTAGGCTGTGAGTTACCAAACCAGGACCACATCCAATGATTTTGCTCCTGAACTGCTGCGTGGCTGTTTGAGTGCACAGTTGAAGTAACTGGATCAATTATGAAAATACCATTTAGTGAGATCTTTCTACAAAACCCTTACTCTCAGCTCTATGTATATATAACGTCTGTCTCTATTATAGAGCAAAGATTAGAAAAGAAAGATTGAGGCCTGGTTTTATCTTTCCAGTCTCCTAAAGTCTCACATGAGAAATGCAAATTCTGTATGGGTATCAATTCAGAGCTACTCATTCTTCAAACAGAACCCTCTGGACACAGGCTCAGAGCAAAATCAAGTAGCTACTTAACAACCTGTAAAGGAAAAGAGATTTTATATTTACTTGATGAAGTGACCCAGCCATGGACTGAAGGTCTTTGATGCAACGTTTCATGAAGTTGCTTTTATTCATTTGTTTTTGGAGTGTCTTTAGAGGTTCTTACTTGTATCTTTTGGGCCTATCACTTCATGCCGGTAGCCTATGATGACAACTGGCATTTCAAAGCTCCACCCACACTCACGAACTTCAACTCAAGCTCTATGCTTGAGCAGGAACCTTGCAAAGGGTTGTGTTCAAAATGTTGAAATCAGATAAAGCTTTGTCAAGTCTCCATCTATCACCTTCTGTCACTTGTAATTCTAATTCAGAATGTGTTTCCAGAAAAGAAACAAAACTGCACAAGTTAGAGAAATTCTGGATGCTATTCAAATTAGAGAAAGGATAATCAGTGATATTTTGCAATTTGAAATTTCCCATTTGACTCTCAAGTAGGACTTGAGGCCAGAATGTTTCCCCGTGGAAGAAGAATAGCAAAATCGTCAGGATAAACATCTAAACCAGTTGAGATTTTTAAAAGCCATTTTGAGTTATAGGCCCCTTTGAAAATCTGATATAAGTTATGACTTCTGTCCTCAAAAAAGTGATCTGACACATACACATTCTCAAAATTTTGCATATTATTTCAAGCTCTTGAAAGCCTTATGGCCTATTATTGAACCTATTGGAGGTCCATGAACACCAGGTTAAAAACTTTGACTCTAGATACACCAAATGTCAACAACGTGTGCACTATGCTCTGTGTTACAAAGGGCACATTGGCAAAGAATAGAAAATAGAGACATGGGAGCCAATTTCACCAATGATGCCCCCAGATAAACCCAAGCATCCCCCCGAAAAATTCTCAGGCACCCCCTCCTGCCCTCAGAAACTTTATTAAAGACACAGAGCTCCTGCCACCTTCACCCTATAGAAGACCAAGAAGAGACCAACAGGAAGTAAACATACCAGAGCAAGATAGAAATAGGAATTATTTCTATTTTCCTGAAAGGAGTCATATGAGATTTGGGGAAAATGGAAGGAGCTACTGTCTAGCCAGCAGAGTTTCCAGTTGTCCCCACCCAAGTAGGCAATGCCAGACCAAAAATATATATGTATATATTTCTTTGACACCCAGAAGACAAGGAAATAGAGCGTTCCAAGGTAGGAGTCTCTGCTTCCTGAATTAGTTTAGGTTTCTGGATTCCAGAGAACACCAGATCACCAATAGAAAAGAGGCTGACGACATGCCTCCAGGAAGCCTCTTCCAAAAATAACATTAATAATAAAAAGCCTGCTGGAAGTCAAAACCTACAAGATGGTTGTTCTTACTGGCTTTCCCTATTGCCATCCACTAAGGACCCTTAAGGAAGGAATGAGCCAGCCAACCTAAGATGCACTTCTCTGTCCTCAGCCAGACCTCTTCTTGACATCTGTTCTTCTGCAGGCATTAGGGAGGATTTGCAATCACTCATCCCCACCAAGACCCACCTTTCAGTCTGATAGTCATGAAGCTTTGGGAATCTCCTCACTGGGCTCAGAAACTGGGGTCTATTCAGGAACTTACCAGTAGTCATTTTTTCTAATATGCCAGGGGCTGCTTTCAAGTTTCCACCCGATTTTTTTTCTCCGACACTCTTCTTTGCATGAATGGATTTATCTGGAGTTACCATTGGCCGTTTTGGATGCTATGGCACTTCAATGACTCTCAGGTTAGCCCTGGACTCACCCTGTTGGACCACTGAGTCTCTTCCCCAACTACTAAGAGAAACTTAGCTAAGTGCTTTGGAAAGAGAAAAGCACAATTCTTTCCTTAACCCAAATCCTGAACTATGTTTTAGTGAAATCTCAAAGCATTCCTTCTCCTTGGTTTCTGAACAGCAGGTGGGCTCCATGAAGGTCGGTCCAACTCTGAGTGCCCAGTAACTAGAGCACCAGCATAGAGAAGACCTCAAATATTGGTTACTAGCTTACAAATCCTTATTTCCTTTCAGTACTACTGGTACTTACCACTGGATCCCCAGCATTAGAATAGGCTTGGTACATACTAGGTCCTCAAAATCTGTATGCTGACTAACTTGGGCAGGAAATGTACAATCCTAAAAGATGTGCTGACTGTTCATTAACTGTCCTTGTTGCCTTTCTAAAGTACATGTGTAATACTCACTATTTGATATAGGCTAATAATGGCTTCAATGTGAATTTCACCTAGTTCCTAAAAGATATATTTTGCCACGATTTTCTTCTTTGGTAGGAAATAGTACTTTGGAGTAGACTCGATCTGTCTCTCGCTGAGACCACTAATTGCTACGTTTGCCGACATCTGACAAAATTGCATGCCCTGATGATAGGCGCCTTCCACATGGTTACTTTAGCAAGGCAGGGGACTCAGGAGCAGCCAGCAGCCGACAGGACGGCCTGCTGGGTTTGCAGAAGCTCCTCTCCAGAAGGGTCGTCCGTGGGATGATAGACAACGAGGTGACACACTCTCCAGAGAGCCAGTAATCTGGGAAAGCCTGAGCAGTTTGAAAACATCTGCTTCCTGAAAATGCTTCAAAGGATCTGCAGAGAATGACCAGTCTTTGGGCCCCTTTGTACTGCGCCCCCCTCCCCCACTTAGCAAGCTGCTCATAGAAATTTAAAACACTGTTGAGCAAGTAACCTTAGGTTAAATCATAGTGCTCTGAAGGCTGCCCTGGCTTCTGGGTGACAAGGCACAGAAAAGGGCCCTATGCTGAGCATTCACAAACCAGTGAATGTCTGCCACACTCTTTGGAGACTAGAGTCCTACCCTCTAAAGAGCCAGAGCCAGGACAAAAGAAAATCCACACCATACTAGGAAAGCTGCTCAAGAGGCAGATGCCCTACTTCGGTTTGAATAATCCTCCACAGAAGGAATGCAGCCAATCTGGAAACCTGTTTTAAAACAAACCATAGGGAAAAAGCAAAGCGGGAAGTGAAGAAGGAGGCCAGAGGGAGAGGCAAACACTTTCCAGTGAAAAGTGGAGCACAAAGGGCAAAACCCCAAAGAAATCGAAAGCAATGTTGACATATTTCTGCTCTCGGAGTCCTCAAGTCATGAATTATCCACGTTACCAAGCAAGTATTAACAGCCCTCCCCTCCAGGCTGGGACAGACAACTTTTAAGCAGATTGGATATGATCAGATAACTCCTTCAGATATGCTTCCTTAGACCAAAAACAAAGGAATTGTTTAGTAAACCAGGGGTGATGAGTAGGGCTGAATATTGCACCATCAATAATATCGCCTAAATCAAGTTAAAACATAAAAACATGAAGTTGAAAAAAGCAGATGTGATGGTATGCATCCATTAGGATCCCAACTTTATGAAGACAATCTTATCCAAAGGTGGAAAAGAACAAGAAGGAAACATGTAAAAGTAAAAATCCCTTCTGTAACGTGCTTGAATTGTCACCACATCCCTGCGATAAGACTTCCAGTATGGCAACTTCTCATCCCCAGGGAAGCAAAACAGAGGCACAGGTGGAAAAAAAAAATTGTAAGCAGTAGCAGGCTATGCATACAGGGCATGGGCTACCATAATAGCCTCCCTCCCCAAACAACGGTCGTCCCCAACTTCTCGAGACAGGAGACAATCAACACACAAGGGAGTGCAGATCACCCAGCAAGATCAGAGACGGTTTTGTAAACAAATTGCCATCGGAAAGCACAGTGATTCATTCTCCTTACTGGTAATGGGGGTATGCTCTGTGTTGTCAGACACCCCGGTACTGTCTTGGTCCTGGGTCGGGTATACAGTTGGAAGGTGGGTGTGGAAGATGTTGTAGCCTCCCGAAGTGCTCCTCTCGCTGGAGGATCCGCTGCTCACATCATCGTCAGTGGGGCTGCTGGGGTTGATGTCTTCAGGGTTCGTTCTGTATTCACCCGTCTGGCTATAGCGGGTGCCATCGCGGTTGACGATGGCTGGGGAGAAAGGGAAGGCACTTTCAGAACTTGACAGCTGACATTTTCTTTTTCCTTTCTTTTTTTAAAAAGATATTTTATTTATTTATTTGACACAGAGAGAAAGCATAAGCAGGGGGAGTGGGAGAGGGAGAAGCAGGCTCCAGGCTGAGCAAGGAGCCCAATGCGGAACTCGATCCCAGGACCCTGGGATCGTGACCTGAGCCAAAGGCAGACGCTTAATCGACTGAGCCACCCAGGCACCCTAACATTTTCTGAGTATAGGAAAGACTATGGATTATCATATAAGACAGTGACTTCAAAGCTATTTTTCTTCGTTATTAAGCAAAACAACACCTAACTATCTGTCTAGTGGACAGGGGCGGGGAGTAGGTGATGCACTAAGAAAGTCTACCCTCCCCAGCCCACCCACACACCCTGGAAATGGGGAGGAGGGACGAGGGTGTGTTTGGAAGTCCCCATGTTTGAATCCCAGCTTCATGTGCCCCTAGACAAAGCTGGTACCGAGCTTCAGTTTTGTCGTTGGTGAAAAGGGGATGCTACTACCTTTTGCTATGAGCACTATATGATACATGGTTTGTAAAGTGCTTAGCATAGGATTTCAAAGTGAGTTGGTCTCAATAAATGATAATTCTCCCATTGGTTCCTATTCTCCCTTCTCAAGTACATGTAAAATCTGTTGCTATTAATTCCATCTACTTCTAGAAAGGATTTGAAGTAGGAAACGAAGAGGTTAGCTGACTCAATAGGGAATATATATTTGCACATTGTGAAGAATGAGGCTTTTTTTCTAAGGGGCAAATTTTGTCAGTCTAAGATAACCCCTACTCTGGCTAAGAAATCAGCATGCCTAAATGCTGACAGAGACTCTGCCCATCCTCCGTGAGATTCAACCTTGAAATTAAGAGGCACAGAGGTATGTAAAGATCAAAATCTTTGATTTAAACAAGCAAATATCTAGAATGGACAGGAGAAGGAAAAGCAAGACCGAATTCATTCATTGTTGCTCCCTGAAAGGATTTGCTGCCTTCAAGCCTGGGCCACTCACTGCATAAGTGTGCATTTAGCTAAAATTATTTTCTGCTATATTGCACTGGGCTAAATGTTCCTTTTGTCCACCTCTCTGGCTTGCCCAAGTAGAACTATTAGTAATACATAAATTCAAAAATATTGCAGGGGCGCCTGGGTGGCTCCGTTGGTTACGCGTCCAACTCTTGATTTCAGCTCAGGTCATGATCTCAGGGTCATGAGATCGAGCCTAGCACGGGCTCCGCACTCAACAGGGGGGTCTGCTTGAGATTCTTTTCCTCTGCCCCTCCCTTCGCTTGCTCTCTTTCTCTCAAATAAATAAATAAATAAATAAATAAATAAATCTTTTAAAAAATATCGCGAAGTCTCAAACACCCTGATAATCTCTGCAGATGAAGATCTGATAAAAAAAAATATGACCAACTTGTACAGGTCTGGACTTTGAAAGGCATTGGTGGGGACCAAGGAAATGGGACATTTACTGAACATGACTATGGTCCTGGCATGCATTAGACATATTATCTTTCTTCATTTTCATTTCAAATCTCACATGTTGTTCCATTATCCAGATGAGAAAACTGAGGCTCAGAGTAAGTCATTCCTTTGAGATCACCCAGGTGGTAAGGAACTAAGATTTCCAACCAAGCCTGACTGAGACAGCACATCTCACCTTGTGGTCCTCCCTTTCCATGTGGCACGGGTCAGGGACAATTTTTGGCCAAACAGTGGGGGGCTGGATTTATGTGGCCAGGGTGATTCTCATCTCTCTGCCACCCGACACCACTGTTCCCTTGCACACTGAGGGGTCTGGCTCTTAGGAGGCAGAAGTCAGGCTTCTTCAACACTATGACACTTCTCAAAAAAAGCGAGGTTCAGAGGCCAGAAGATCAGGGTTAATAAGTTGACCTCTTTGAAAATTTGGTTGAGCTTTTTTGTTTCATACAGTGCCAGATGCCTACGTCTTGGGATCATCAAGATGATTTTAGGTGGATGTGGTATAAATAATGTTGAAATCCCTACCACGAAGCTTATGCCCTTTGGAATTATCTTCCAATACACAAATAATCAAACAGAAAATTTAGGGGGCCTGAATGCATCTCCCCCTAACACTAATTAATCTCCCCCATGAGAGAGAACACGCCTCAGACTCAGAACCTTCAGCAGCTAGAATTTAAGAAGACTATTTAATTTGTCCTACATTTAAGTGTATTTTTAAGGATACCCTCTGCTTATGACCAGGGATTCCATTCACAGGGGTTTGTTTGTTTGTTTATTTATTTAAAATTTATTTATTTGAGAGAGAGTGTGCATGAGTGGTAGGGGCAGAGAAGGAGAGAGAATCTCAAGCAGACTCCCCGCTGAGCGTGGAGCCTGACGCGGGGCTCCATCTCACAACACTGAGATCAAGACCTGAGCCGAAATCAAGAGTCGGACACTCAACCGACTGCGCCACCCAGGCACCCTTAAAGGTTTTTTTTTTTTTTTAAATAAACATATTTTAAGTAGAAAAGAACAGGCCAATTAAGTGAAAAATAGCAAGTAAATGATTGTGCTATGTACACAGAGGTGCCCAAAAAAGTGCAAGTGGTTTTCAAAAAACTGCAGTTTGAGGAACAATGTATTGGGGTCGACTGAATCGCAGCTTCAAGTCACTGCAGGAAAAGGGGAAGGGACAGTGAATCACAGCCAATGTCCCCAGCCTTGGGCAAATGACTGCTCTCCTGCTCAAATATGAAGCACAGACAGAAAGTTCACCTGATCTCTTTCCCAAGAATGGGGACACTCTATCAAAGTCAGAAGAGATACGTACTTATGGTAATTGGTCCTTCAAAGGCATTGGGCAGCTGTGTGACCGATGTGCAATCTTCTTCGGGTGGAGCTGTGGAGTAGCAAAGAGACAAAGCATGAGAACTTTTAAAAAAATGGGAGCAAAACTGATGCCCATTTCCATTGGTCAGGATGGGGCTTTATTAAAGCTCTATTTGGTAACTAGACCTTAAAAACTCAGAGAGCTTTAAACTGGCTTTGCTGTTGCAGGAAGAATGGATCCATTTGTGTATGATAGTTTTTATACTGTGTGTACGTGTGCATATGTGCGCATGTGCCTACTGTCTGTGCACAAAATGGCAACTTGTTTGTTAGGTTGGTTTCTCTCAGTGTTGCTTCTTGACAAAGAGGAAGGAAGAAAGGGTTGGATGGATGGAGGGATGGATGGATGGAGGGATGGGTGGATGGATGGATGGAGGGATGGATGGATGGATGGATGGATGGATGGATGGATGGAGGGAGGGAGGGATGGATGGATGGAGGGATGGATGGATGGATGGAGGGAGGGATGGATGGAGGGATGGATGGATGGAGGCCAGTAGGCAGACTGCTATCACAGGGAAGGCTGTTACCACAAGTATTTTAAGTGTTCTGCCATAAATCACTAGGTACTCATAACATTGGACAGAAACACAAGTTCAACAAAACAGGGCTTAGTTGCTTCCCAGGTCCCAGAAGCATCTTTCCTACAGGTAAAAGGCATGTCCCTTTACCTGCCTATTTCTTTGGCCTCATTGTGAAACTGACAGCTTTATATTCACCTGGAGAAAAGTAGGTTTTAGGAAAAGTCAGTCTTGCAAAGGCTAAGTAAAAGACATCCCAGAAGAGAATCTCAGAGAAAGTCACCTCCTCAGTAAGGCCATTCCTCACCATCCAATCTCAACCAGCCCCTTACCAATCCCCCCCATGTATCACCATCACATCTTTGCTTGCAGTTCTCCTTCTGGCTTACTGCTGTCTCAAATCATCTTGTTCATTTTACCTGATGGCTGTTCATGGCACATCTCCCAACCCCTAACCCCTGCTACCCACCCACCTCTGAAGAACTATATAAGTTGAGTAGTGATGAGTAGTGACCTCATCTATCTTGGCCAGAACATTTATGTGTGATGGGGTCAGAGAGGCACTCGATAAATACTTGTTGAATGAATGAAAGAGGAAGTACCAGTATAATTCCCACAGGCCCATGCTTCCAGGAAACATACCTAAGATGTTAACCCCCCTGCCAAATGGTCTGCAGTGATAAACAGGTCAAGAAATGTTTAGATAAACCATGAATGGCAATGCCGTAAGAAATTCTTTTTAAAAAGTTTAAGATATATCAGTTTATTTATGCATTTTAAGCATTACTCATGTGACAGATAAAAAAAAAAGGAGCAAAAAGATGAACATGTTCCTGTCCCTGCTTTTAAGGAATTCACAAGGTCGTGGGAGACAATAACAATTAATATTTCTTTAGATTTTTACAGTTTTCAAAAAAATGTTCCCAATGATTTCCTCATTTGAAAAGCAGGGCAGGGGCGCCTGGGTGGCTCAGATGGTTGAGCGTCTGCCTTCGGCTCAGGTCATGATCTCAGGGTCCTGGGATCGAGTCCCACATCGGGCTCCCTGCTCCTTGGGAGCCTGCTTCTCCCTCTGCCTCTCTCTCTCTCTGTCTCTGTCTCTCATGAATAAATAAATAAAATCTTTAAAAAAAAAAAAAAAAGAAAAGAAAAGCAGGGCAAATGGCCACCCTGGGAGATCTTAAAGAGTATCTACCCTGTCTGTTCTGGTAACACCACCAGCAACCGGCCTGACCCATGAGAAGCTTCTGATACTTTATGTTGCACAGACCCAGAAACAGGTCTTGGATTATGACTTCTTCGTGGCAGGGATAGAACAACTTTCCCCAAATTCAGGCAATAGTAGTGCCCTGGGAAGGAATTTCTAAGGGTTAGGTTGTAATAGAATGGGGCATCATGTAAAAAACACTAAGACAGTTTTGGAAATCATTAGAGCATTTGTTCAAATGGAGCCTCTTCATGCTCCAGTTCCCCTTAACTTTTATAAAGAACACCAAATCTGGCAAGCACACTATGATGAATGGTGACCCAAATGTGCAATTAATACATTCACACTCCCATGTCAGATAGCAGGGCCTCACTGACAGTCTTTTATTCTGTTTAATGAGCACTGCACTACTAGGAGCATCGGGCCTGGTGAGCTTTTCCTAAACCTAAGGATTTGTTAGAAAGACTCTGGGGTGGGCTTCCTGGTGGGCTGCATCTCTAAACTGTGTCTCCACTGCCCCAAAATAGCCAAGAGCAATGTTAATTATTCAGTCTAGCCAATTACTCAGTGCCAGATAGGAAGACATCTTCCTCAATGCCTGATATATTCTAGGTGTCCAATAAATATTTGTTGAATAAATGAGCAAATGGATAGACAAATGAATGTAACATCTCCTAAATTCCTCCTTCAACAGAGAATGAAGCATTTTACTGGAGGCAAACTCAAGAAATGAACACATTCAAGCCAGTTCTCTGGGCTCTTAACACAGAAGTCACCAGGCTCGTGCTGGGCCTTAATGAGACATGAGGCAATCAAAATCAGAATCACAGGGCCTTTCCAGGGTCTGCCATATTTTCATCTGTAAACCACAGGCCATGTTTTACAAAAATACTGCTGAAACTGTAAGCATATGGAAGCTATCTGCTAAGATTGAGCTGGCTTTGGTCCTTGTAGACCAAAAGGTTTGTAGGAGGTCACATCACTGGGTCTTGACCACCTGTCTGCAACTCTCAAGCTAAGTTGAACTCAAGGACCTTTCCAATGAGATTCTCTGCCTAGAACAGAAGGTTATCAAGATCCATAGTTCACTTAGCACCTCTATCATCTGACTCTAAACCAAGACATTTGGAATTTATTTATCCTCAGATAAACATTCTTCTCGAGCTTCTTTATTTTTTTGTTTCATCATTTCAATGAGATTACCTCCCAAGACAAGAAATATGGCCACTGGTTCTTTCTCGTCCTACTTGCCCAGAAGAGTCCTGACTGCATATAGTTGATCCATAAATACTCTTTTTAAAACTTAAAGAAAAAATTACAAAAGCAGTCTATTCCTATTAAGTAAATTTGGATAAAAGAAAAGGAAAAATCTTCTCCTTAAAATTTACTACTTTAAGACAGCCATTTGGGTAGGAATACACCCCCAGAACTTCTCCAGCTTTTCAGCTGGATTAACACCTCCCCTGAAAAGAAGAGGAAAGTTAATCAGGAGGGTTCACTTCCTCTCTGAGGCTAGACCCAACCTTACAGGCATACCTAAGGGGCAGGGACACAAGATTCAGTAGTAACTTGTCCGGATGGCTACCGTTCCCGGCTATAAAACAATGTGAGCTTCTACCTTTTTGAGTTAAAGTTCTTTCCAGGAAGTGATACTAACTTGTAAAACAGGTGAGACCATGTGGATTCGCAACAACATAATTTATTGCATCCATGTGCTCGGCAAGGTTCAGTGGGGCAAGAAAGGGGTAGTACCCAGATACTCTCTAGTATGAGGCCCCACGCTAGCTCAGTCCCACATCAGCCCCTTCATCTAAAACACGAAGTCTTCTCAGAGTCCCCCTCTGACCTTCCGCACTAAGATAAGCTATTGTGACCACATGTTGCTCTGTGTCTACTTCTCTTTTATTTGCATGTGGTTTTTCTCATTATCATGTCATTAGAACGGACATTCTGGGTATGGGTATGGAACTGGGTAGGGACCATGTACCGTTTAGTCTCATGGGGACTCTCCTCTTTTTGGTTAAACTCCATCTGCATTCCTCACTCATATACCAGGGAAGAAGAAATACTCTATAGTTTTCTTCTCCTTGTTGTGAGTGTCCCCCCAGAGATTTAGCGACTTGCCTATATTTGACATAATGTATTGGCTTCACACACACCATTTCAACTAATCAACCCTGAAACTTTCTCTTTCTCCTAATCTCTAGATTCCTCTTCTGAATTCCCACTCCCATCCCTACTGCTCACGCCACAGTGGGTGGCCGGCATAGCCTAAAGGTACTGACGTAATCTCGCAATTACTTTGATGCTTCTACTTGCATTGAAAACCCCGTGCAGATTTTATATTCTACCACCATCTGTGATATCTGTGTTTGTCTCATGCAAACAATGCCTTACGTCATTATTGAATAACATCTGTGTTTGTCTCATACAATGCCTTTAACCACTTTCCAGCTAATTTAACACCCTCCTTCCCATCTCTAAGGAAAAGGGATGTGCCAGGAAGACATGTCGAGTTTACCTCATGGTTCCATCTTCCCTCCACACAACCTCAGACCTTCCTAAGGAACAGAAGGCCCAGTTTGAGAAGAAGCAAGTAGTCAAACAACATCTGACTGTTGGCATTCAAAAGCTTGACGTTTGTGTGTTTGACCCTTCTCAAAAGACCCTGAAGATACACGATACATAGAATTCTTGAATTCTGCTGGAGCCTGAATTAGACTAATAAGCATGAGTGTCTAGGGCAGTGGTTGTGAAGCAAGTCCCTTTGACAGGCAGAGGGGCCTGGCCTTCAGCCCAGCACACACATCTGAACTTGGCTTTCTTGTTCTCTAGTTGTCAAGGCTCTCAGTTGTTGGGAAAAGAAACTCAAGAAGGTCAAAGGCCTACCGTATATCCTTCCAGCTTTGTCTCCAGGCCCATCATAGAATAAATAACCTCTAAGCCAAGCCATTTGGCTTGTACCGCAATACCATCATTGGGTTCATGTCACTTCCCTATTCAAAGCCTGCAGTGACTTCCCAATCACACTGAGAATAAAATCCACACTCTCTACCATGGCCTACAAGGCCCTATGGGACCTGGCCCCTGCTTACCTCTCTGACTTCATTCCTTGGCATTCCCCCCTTATGATCGCCAGACTTTATCCACCCTGGCCTCCTCGGTGTCCTCAGAATAAGCCACAATGCTCCCCCATGCCTGGCTTGGCACTGCTCTCCTCTCTGCCCGTAGTTTTCCTCCCTGACACCAGTTGGGGCTCTCTCTCAAACGCCCCTCCCTCCCCGGCCACCTTCCCAGACGAAAGCTTCCCAAGCACTAGGAAGAGGTTTGCTCTTTGCTTTGTTTTTATAGCACTCATCACTCTCTGACTTCATATGAGGATTTGACTATTTCTCTGTTTCCTGCCAGCCTCCCTGCCTAGCAAGTAAGCGCCCTGGAGATAGGAAGCTTGTCTCTGCTGTGGAGATGTTCAGTGAGCATCTGTTACATGAATGGAAGCTCCATGACTCCCCACTGAAGCCAAGACTGAAAGTGCCGTCAGCCACGCTGACAGAGGCCACGAGCCAAAAGCCACCCCAAATGCAAAAACCATCTACTTGGAACCAACCTGAGGCATTGAAGCAGTACGTGTCATACTGAGAGGTGTTGGATGTGAGGATGTACACCCCTGTGTTGTTTGCAGCACAGATGGAGTTGGGGTGGATACGGGGGATCACCACATGCCCTTCTATGAACCCGTACCTGCAGAAGAAAAGCGAGAGGTTATCCACCTGCAGGGCTGTGATGGGGATTTTGTAACATGCCGTCAAATGACATCTCACACAGTGCATCATTCACTTCATTCACTTCACCTCTGAGGATCTTAGAGGTTTCAACAAGTGGGTTATGTGAAATCCAGAAACAGCAACCGAGAGAGAAGGAAGGGGACCAATAAGGCTGAGGGAGACAAGGTGATTTTATTTAGAGCTCTTATAAAGAGCTTTAGAAGAAAAAAAAGACTCATGAAAGAAAAAACTGGCTTTTTTTTTTTTTTTTTTAAAAAGTTTTATTTACTTAAGTAATCTCTACACCCAACGTGGGGCTCGAACTCACAACCCCAAGATCAGGAGTCGCACGCCCTACTGACTGAGCCAGCCAGGCGCTCCAAAAAGAAAAAAAACTGGCTTCCCAAATAAAATATGTGGGCAGCAGTGTCAAGTCAGTTTGAACACATGGAGGGAAGTCTGAATCACTTAAGAGGGAAGAACAACCACTTTATGAGGTGAGATCCACTCTGGCTCTCCATCACCTTCATATTTTCCAGAAAATACATGAGATGACCAGCTCCCAGAAGACAGGGCTAGGTGGCTCTTCGTTTCAGTCCACCCAGGTCAGACCCGCCTATTTCCCATCCCCTACTCTTCCTTCTTTGCCTCACGTTTTCCTGTGATTCCCTCGCTCCAGGCTCCATTACTGTAAACACAAAGCCTTGTTTGTTTATATGCTAGAAACACAGTACATTTTCTTCATGAACATCCCAGGCATAATTTCCACTGCCAGTGGAAGTAAACTGACTGTCATTAAAATGGGAGTAATAGCGATTAAGTAAGTAGATAGTGGTGCCTCATTTAGCTCAGGAATTTTCCAGAGGCAGTTCAGTCAGAGAAGTGCGTAAGCCCCCTCTGTCCCTCACCAAGATGTTTCTGGGAGCATGATGGAGCCGGAGGCCCCTTCAGATACAACAGACAGCACCCAGCCTCTTCAATCCGCATCACGGACACTAAGTGCTCACTCACTGCACAATCTTTCCCGAATATAAATGCCTCCAAAAATTAGAAGTGGGCGGAGAAAGGGTTGGTGGCAGGGGCAGGGCAGAGAGGACGAAGCTAAATCCAGCAAGTTTCTGAAAATGCAATGCTGGCTAAAATGCACAGCGGAGAACCTTTTCAATCTTTGCTGCCAGAGTCAACAGTATATAGTGTATCAACCTGCAAGACCCACGGAAATGGCTGTAAGTTTGAAATTTCTAAGCACACAGAACTCGTTAGGTCTATGCTGCAACCATAGCTCGCAGGACTAATTCCTCATCTGAAAGGACAGACTGGTTTCTCCAAAGACTCCATAGCTTGGTGGGGAGAAAGAGGGCAATTAAATGTTAATAAGTTTCCATCTATCTGGGAAATGCTACTAATCAGGGTGGGCAGACAGAAGAGAGTGGCTGCCAAGGTTTTATCCGCGCCTATGAGCCTCTGCCACCTGTCCCATGGCAGAGATCTGATTCACAGCCGCCTGAGTGAAATTATGGAAATGTGTTTTGCAACACTTAATACCCACTATGGGTGGAAGGATAGGTTTCTTTCGCACCGTTTTTCTTTCTTTCTTTCTTTTTTTTTTAAATGACAACACTCCTTGGTGAGCCTACTCCCCACCCCGCCTCCATCACATTCGGGAGATCTGTGTCACACTGACATTCTAGAATCTGCATTCCCTGTGTAAGTTATGCCTGAGCTGTTGCTACAACAAGCCGACTGCCCTTTGTATGTGTCCCACCATACATGAGTTGGGATATTAAAATTTATGTGTGTATATACTGCCCCAGCAGGTTGCTGTTCACAGGGTGGAAAGAAATGCTCAGCAAATCTATGAGCCATGCTTCTGTCTCCCCCTCGCTCTCAGTCCTTCTGGACAGTCATGAAATTCTTACCCTGGGCTCAGACAGAGCAGGACTGGCATCTAGACTCCTCCCCATGCAAGCGATGTGGCCCTGGGCGAGTGTGGCACTTCTGCAAGCCTCAGTTGCTTCATCCATAAAGTGGAGGAATATGATCAACCCCGGGTGCAGTCTGAGGATCAAGGGGATGTGGGCGAGTGGGCAGCAGGGTGCGCCCCACCTCTAAGTGTGCGAAGGTTAGCCAGTGGGAGTTGAAAGAACTCCCCTCGCTTTCAGCAGATGGGAACATTTCTGTGTTTCCTAAGTCGGTCTCATCTGTATTTCACAATCCAAATTCAGTCTAGTAAGTCTACTTTCTTAGGCTACTGGCCGAGTCAGGGCCATATTTAAACAATTAGCCTTGGGAACGGGATACATGGATCTGCTCATCAGCCTGCCTTCGGCGCAGCCTTCTTCCTCTGCTCCTCTTGGGTTCTCCCAGACCTAGCTCTGAACACACACAGACGTCTGTGCACATCTGCCCTTTCTTTCAGAGCAGTACTGCTGAGTAGAACGTTCTGCAATAATGAAAATGTTCTATCTAGAATATACATCCTCCAATCTGGCAGCCGCTCGCCATCTGGAGCTCGCCGAGCACGGGAATGTCAACAGTGCCACGAAGAACCAAAGTGGAATTTTCTTTCATTGTAATTCGGTGTAAACTGCCACATGGGGCTAGTGGCTACCTTCTCAGTGCAGTGTCGGAGTAAAGATTCTTCTTTTCCTTTTCAGCCGAAGAGCCTCCGCTGCCATTCCTAATGTAGGGTGCATGCCTCTGCAACCAAGGGCCGGGATGGGTGTGTTGAACTTACGTTTCATGGTTTGGATAAAGGCTCCTGCAGCTTGACTTTTAAAAATGCAGCTTGTTCGCACGTGTGCATGTATCTTTAAGAGGGAGGGGAACCACGTTATCTCATGTTGCAAAAACAGGGGGGAAGCTGCTGGCCGGCTGGAAACTTCAGAGCAGTTGCTCAGATTACCCGGAGCTCTTCTAGTGAAAACAAACCAAACCAAACCAAACCACCCCACCGTGGCTGTCACCACTGTTAGCTCTTCATGAGCACCACTCACCACAGGCTCATCAGAGATTCAAACACACGGGGCCGCTGCCTGCTGTGAGCGCCCTGAGCAGAATGGCGTGAGCAGGGGTCCAGGGAGCACCGTGATGTCCTGCACAAAGTCTCTCAGGAGGTCTCCTGGGTCCCTTGGACCACTTCCCCTCATTGTAATAATACATCTTAATAATTTTCACGTCCTTTTATTTCTAGGCTCAAACCAGAGGAACACAGAAGAGAAACCAACACATGAGAGACAGATAGAGGGAGTTGTTTGAAAACGTTGCTTTGAGCCAAGTCTGCAGAGCCAAGACTCCACCAGGCACATATTTATTTTAAACACTGTTATTTGGTTTACGTTTTCTTGTGGTTCCGACAATGATATTGCATGCTGCTTCAAAGCCGGGAGAGCGCTGTGGAAGCACTTCAGGCAAGAGGATTCCGACCGTTGACCCTTAATGGCCTCCTCTGGGCAACCCCACTATGATTCACAAAGGTGTCTTTAGCCGCCTTTAAATTCCACTTGTCGTACAGGTTCCAGGTTGACTTGGCCAAATTAATAGGTGGGACCGGCCCTTCAGGCAACCATCCATCAGCTGTCAGGGAGGAGCCTATGAGCTCTAAGCCCCGCCCCCTAGGCCCCGCCCCCGACTTTCCTTCTCTTACCTGCAGGTCTCAAACCCGATACTCAGGGCTTTCTCCATCTGGGCCATGGTGGGCAAGGTGCTGTTGAAAGCCTTGCAGAGGTCAGCGGCCTCTGTCCTGGAGATGCTGTAGCGACCATTTTTCTCCACGTGGAACACACCTCCGTATCGGCAGGTTATATTCAAATCTGTGGGATGAAACAGAAATGGTAGATGCTTTTGCATAACTTATTGGGAAGGGTAAGAAGTCTGTTTGAGGGTAGATTCATTAAAAACAAAACAAAACAAAACTTCTCCACTGGCCAGAGCCTTCAACATTCAGTCCAGCATTCCAAAGCACCACACATTAAGCTCAGCTCAGAGCTAAGACACAGTAAAGGAGCATAACTCTAGTATTGTCTCCATCGATCGCTCTACAAACAAGCTTTTTTTTTTTTTTTAAGATTTTATTTATTTATTTGACAGAGAGAGTGAGAGAGAGCACAAGCAGGGGGAGCTGCAGCCAGAGGGAGAGGGAGAAGCAGGCTTCCCGCTGAGCAGGGAGCCCGATATGGGACTCCATCCCAGGACCCCAGGATCATGACCTGAGCCAAAGGCAGACGCTTAACCGACTGAGCCGCCCAGGCACCCTTACAAATGAGTTTTTAAAAAGCATATGACCTATTTCTGGCTATTAAAGTAATACAACTTGTAGAAAACCGACAAAATTCAGGGAAATAACGAAGGAAAAGCTAGGTCACCACTACTGCCAACGCTTTAAACATTTTGTATCTTCTTCCAATTTTCTGAATCTGTGTGTGTGTGTATACTTATGTACTTACATAGTTAAAGCAGGACTAAATATACAGTTTTAGATTTGGGCGTCCTTTTTTCCCACTTAATCTTATACCATGAGCATTTTCCCACAATCAAGTGGTGTTACCTGTAACCTCTAATGGCTTCTGGCTGCACCCAGAATAAATGTCCTCTTAATGGCTGACAAGACCTACAGGAGGAGCTGGCTTCTGTCTCCCTCTTGAAACTTTAGCAGCTCACTCTGCTCCAGGCATAAAACTTGCCTTCAGTTCCTTTGGCTATTCTGAGTTCTTGGCCACCTTAGAACACATATCTGCCGTGCCCTCTGTCTGGAATGTTCTGTTTTCAGATCATCACATTTTGTGTTTTGGCTGCACGTCACCCCCTCTTAGAGGCCTTTCCTGAGCACTGTTTTCCAACCCACATGTCTCCCTCGCTCACCCTGCTTTGGTGTCTCCACAGCAACTTGTTTATTTATTTGTGCATTTAATTATTATCCATCCGCCCTTCCTGTGATAGAAGCTCCAAGAAAAGCAAGGACCTTTTACCTGTGTATTGTGTTTCTCTAATTCTCACAAGAGTGTGACAGAGAGTAGATGCTCAACCAGTATTTACTGAATGAATAAATGGCTCCTTAAAATTTCTTACAAAGCACACCTTCAACATATTGACAGATAGAGCCAAGACCAGTTGTTGGCTCCCAAGAGTTAATGGCATTCAAAATGAAGCCTAATGGCTATCAACCGGTTAAAGGATGATTTAATCCAAGGGCTCCTGTGAATTTTGCAGACATTAATCTAAAATCTCAATAAGGAGCTGAAGAATTATCCACCCGATCCTGTGAAACCATTTCACAAGGCTTCTAAACCTTTAACAGAAAACTCCTTATTTTTCGGGACTGTATTATCATCCCCAGTTCGCACTCAGCGAACGCCAGCATGGAAAGGTGTGACGTCATTGAAACCATCCCGTTTGAGTGTGATTCCTCCTGAGCATGTCCTAGAGCCTCAAGCACAGTCCTTGGCCAAGGAAAAGGCTCACTGACATTTCCTCTGGGCCTACCACAGGGTGGCCTGCGTGCCAGGCCAGGCGCCATGTTGTTAGTTAGAAGCCAGCTCTGGATTCAGACAGAACTGGCTTTAACTCAGACTCCATCCCTCCCTTGGGCAGGTCCAGGGGGAGTCAGAAGATCCTGCTTATGTATCAGTGAGAAAACTGAGGCTCAGAGAAATGAGTTGCCCCAGGAAGTCAGCACTTCTATGTAGAGCCTGTAGTTGACTTCCTGACTCTCAGTTGCTTTGTTCTTCAGCTCTGAGCTGAGAGCCAGAGGAGGGGAGGCCTGTTACTGCAGTTTCCCTGGGTCCCCAGCACCTCTGGCGTTCTGTGTTACATCATCTTCCACGAACGCTGACAGGTGAGTTGTATGCAAGTGTGTATGTATTATTTATAGGTAAAGAAACTGAAGCTCAGAAAAATTAAGCAACTTCCCCAAGTCAGCCAGTGGCAGAGCTGGAACCCCCATCTCGGGTCCGGGTAGCACCAAAACCCACCCTCCAAACCACTTTACTGTGTACCTAGGATCCTTCCATGTCATTAGTGCGAGCGTCACCTCTAAAGGGGAGAGGTGCTCCTAGACAACGGCCACATAAGGACGAAGGCAGGGTCGGTATTGCTGAGCTCGATGGACAACAACTGCTTTCTCCCTTCGGAGCAGGAAGCAGGTTCTAACCACCAGGAAACGGTGTCTGATGATTTGCAAAATAAGATGATGAGAGAACGGTGAAACTTCCGCATGATCTTCCTTGACTCTGAAAACACTAAAGCAGCAGCAAGAAATGGAGCTTCGAGAAGACAGAAGCCCACATCGGTTGCTTCTCTCTTTTTGTATCATTAGCACGTAGGTGCTTTTTGAACGCATCAGAACTGCGTGGCCTGGAGAGCACATGTGATTCATTCCTTTGGAGGCCTTCGGGTGTCCTTCTTCAGCCGCTCACACAAGTCTTGGCTGATGAGGCAGGAGGACAGCGAGGAGGGAAATGCACAAGGCCCTTTGGAAATATTGTTCGTTGTCACTGACATTTTCAGCTTTGGCCTCTGTCAGCCGGTCTTCACGCGGGGAAAGCTGTCAGGCGGCGGGGACAGCCCTTCCGGCGGCTTTCCTCCCCAGGCCTACAAAAGGAAAACACAGCCTCGCAATCAGCTTCTCGGAGGGGAGGCTGCTCGGGGGAGGCGGCAGCAGACGCCGGGAGAGGGGCCAACGGCCTGTCACTGCGTGGCCAGAGGGCCGCTGTCCCTCCCGGGTTTAAAAATAAAGCCTGAGGCCCAGACGGTGGTTTGGAGCTGAACAGCAGTTTCTGTCGTATGAAAATTCATTCTCGTTTACCACCTGGCCCCCAGCACATGCAGATGCAAAAGGAACCGAGACTTTTGTATAAAATGCCCTGAGTTCCACAGCTGCAGGCCGCGGGACTTCGGAGACCAAAGGCGCACGCGCAGTGTGAGGGGCCCCCGCCGCGTGCGCGCCCGCAGCGAGCGCGGCCGTGTGCGCGCCTGCCGGCAGCCTCCAGCGCCAGGGCCCGGCGAGCTCGACCTTCGGCCTCCCCCGCACCGGGACGCTGGCTCGGGGGCTGCCGAGCGGGTGGGCGGCTCTACGCAGAGGCGAAGCTCCACGGCTTCCGTCTGTCTTCATCCAGCGAACAAGGTCCAGCTCCTAACCCGGATGGAACTTGGCCACCCGGGCATTGCAAAGATGGTGCCCGGAACTTCGTTTCAGGTCAGCTATCCGCACGAGCCTTCTTAGTTCCTCCTCTCTGGCTCCCTCTTGCCTTCACAGGGACCAAGCCTTCAGGGCTGTGTAGCCTTTAATACTTTATGAAGACTTTCCAACAGGCTTCCTTCACGCTGATGCAAACCCCAATTATGACTCCAAAGGATACTAATAATAACCAGCAGCAATAATAGTAGCAAATACAGACTGTGCATACATATATATATATATATATGCCAGACACCCCTCTAAACACTTCACAAGTACTCATTTTATCCTTAAAACAGCCCTATGAGGTAGGTGATATTATTATTCCCACTTTCCAGATACAGAAACCGAGGTACAGAGAAGGGAAGAAACATGCCCAGGTTCACAGAGCTGGTAATGATGAAGCCAGGATTCAAATCCAGCCAGTCTGACGCCATGCGTCCGTCAGACTTACCCACTGGGCTACTACGGCCAACCCTGATTGAAGTAACTTTTTATGACCTCCCAACCTCCCCAGTGCACAGCTTCTCGAGAATATTCCCAAGGTTCAGGGAAAGTTAGAGCAAGGTCGAGGCGTGAGTAGCCAAGGACCACAGATGACTGGACAGGGCACCAGCATCACTGGCCGTGGCATTTGCCACACCATGAACTCCTTCCAGAGAAGCAGGACTTCCCACATGTGTGTGCCTCTCTCCTGAGAAAGAGGCTTCTGTGATTCGGGATCTGTGGTGACTCAAGAGGCTAATACTGAATGGCCAGTTGCATCTCTCAAACAAGCGTTTCCAACTGAAAGTAAGTCAAGAATGTTTTCCGTTGAGCCCTCTGGTCTCCAATAAATCTCCTGCGTCATGTAACAAGGAAACTGTCCCAAGTCCCTCCCTCTGAGAGACCCAACAGGCAACATTAACTGTTCAAGGCCACTTTCACACTCAGGGAGTAGTCTCTCTGGGGGGAGAAATGCCACCTGAGCCTTTGGAGTGCTCGTGACTATAGGAGGGACAGTGGGATCATGGGGTTCAGCGCCCAGGGGTCTCGTCACCCGCAGGGGAAGAGGTCTGCCAGTGAACCTGTCAGGAAGTCTAGAAAAAGGTGCTCTCCGAGAGTGCCCTTCTTGTCTAACCATACTCCCTGGCACCAGACTCACATGCAGGTTGATAGCTCAGCGTATTGAGAACCCTCCCACAGCTGAGTTCGAATCCTGACATGGCCACTCACTTGCCCACTCGTTCCAGTTTACACAGCTAGTTAGTTCCTTGCCCTCTCTGACACTCAGTCTTCTCCATGGGATGACGATACCAACCGGTCAGAGTTTGATAGGTGTTTGGCACTTAATTAGAGTCCATAGTGTTGATACCTATTAGGCGGCCTATATACGTCAGTTAATTTAATTCCTACAAAAAATGTTACGAAGGAGGCACTATTGCCAAACCCATTTTAGAGACAAGGGAACAGAGGCACATATAGGTTCAATAACTTGCCCCCAGTCATCCAGGTGGGAGAGGCGGGGATCTAACCTCTGTGCTGGGCTGCCAATTAACTATGCAGGGTTCTGGGGTAAATTCATTCTTACTTGGATAAATCCTAGCTGACCCATATAACACCGTTAATCTTACCTATATTTTCCACTAAGCCACAGATCAAGGAAAGTAGGTCTCTCTAGTAAGATCCGCCCAGCACATTTCAGAACCTTGCCAAGCGAGATTGCAAGGCCGGAGAGGAATGGTTTGCCCCAGTCACTCCCCCCAAGGGGAAGAAAATCACACCATCTGCTGAGAATAGAGCACTGTGTAATTTTTCCCTAACTCGCCATTATCCACGTGTCTGCAAACTTTCCGGAGAGGTGAGTGGGGGCGGGGTGGTCACACAGCTGACTAGCGATGGAGCTGAGTGACAAGAGGTTTTTCACCCCGAATCCACCAGTTGGTCTTCAGGGAGGGTCCATAAGCCTGTGACGTTGTGTGTAAGCCTATGTGTGTATGTGTATGTGTGTGGAGGGGTTTGGTTGGGACAGCTTCCCGGGTTTCAGTGGTTTCTCAAAGAAGTCTGTGACATGAACAGGTAAAGACTTACAAGGAATTATTATCACCAGGGTCTCTTCAGTAATGAGAGATTCCAGGATTCTGGAATTTCGGAACTTCCTTGTGGCCTTCTGACAACAGGGGCTGTATGTCTCCCTCCCCGCTGTGTCCCCAGTACTCAGCACAGAGTACTGTCCAGAGTAGGCACAGGTTGAACAAATGAATGACTAAATGAACGAATGAATGAGTGGCTACTCTAGCCCACCCCCCAAAACTCAGGACAAGCAGACCTGTGAGGTGCAAAGAGAACACCTCTCAGGTCCGTTCCCCACATGACAGATAAAGAATCACCAGCTGGGCCTTGTTGAGAATTCCCTGTCGGACGCTTAAAATGTCTTTCACCAGAAGCATCTGCTTCTGAGAACCTTTGCTGTTTTCCCTGGAAGCGAATGTCTCAGAGACCACTTTCAGTGTTGGAAGTGGCTTTGTTGGTCTGAATTCTGGCTGTCATCTCTGCAATGGGCATCCTGTCATAGGACCATTTCTCAGCTCAGGTCTCCTGAGAGAGGATGATAGCCATGCTGCGTACCAGGTGGAGGCCAGCAGATGACGTATAGTCATCCTGTGCCCAGAGCCTCTCGGTTTTCCAAACCAGACTTCTCCAGATGGTCCCAAATGAATTCATTGCTTCTCCATCACGAGTCGCCCAGATGTGCCTGGTTCATATTTGTCATCTCCCCAAGAGGGATCAGGCAGAATAGGATTTTTTTTTTTCCCCTGCTGATTTGGTCCCAGAGTTGGCTATGTGTCTGGGGGAAGTTGCTTTTTCTTGAAGTTGGGAATAGGGCCAGCTCCTGGGACCCAGGGCCTGGTACAGTTCCCACGGCCATGAAGACAACTGCCGGGACTCACCCAGTGATGACACGGGGCCATGCGAGCTTTTCAGTATCTGCACCTCAGAATTCATTTCATTCTTGCCACCATGCCACCATGTGGCCGGCACCTTCATTATTCCCCTTTTAGGCAGGAGGTAAGTGATTCACGGAGAAGACAGGAGAGACTGGAACTCATAAGCAGGGGCTGGGTTTCAGACTGGGCGGTCTAGCTGATCACACTGTGTGTGGGGAAGATGCTAGAACTATAGGAGGTCACTTATCCTCCATGGGGTTTCTTAAGTGCAGAGGAGTGAGCTCTACAAGAGAGCTCTGGAAAGAGGAATTTGAGCTTCCTGAATATTATTTTAAGATCAGAGGTCCCTTGTTCTGGGCCATAAAACTCAAGAGGGCAGGGCCTTTGCTCCCCACCCCAGCCCCCGCATGGAACGTCCACCCTCTCCCTGGGGAGAAGAGTTGGAGGTCCCCGTGTTCACTGGCTTGCCCCAACAGTGGGCTGCCTACCTCTTTCTGATTCTACCTGTGCTGGTCTCATGATCCCCTTGGGACCTGAGAATCCAACGCGAGCTACAGCCTCAGGCTTCCCTTGCCCTTTATAGCCTCTGGCCCATCAAGAAGGGCAAATGAAGAGAGGATCTTGGGACTCAGCGTTGGCCCAGGGCTGGGACACCAGACCGCAGGCTGTCCTTGTGACATTTTGAGATGTTTTCTGCCCAGCCCGGAAATCTCAACAGACCAAGCTAAAATGCCAAGCCAATCAAGCTGGAGTATGGCCCTCCAGGCTAACTTCATCCAACCCCATTGGAGGTGGCAGGCAAGCTTCTCAGGCAGTGGCAGCTGGAAGCACTAGTGGGTTCCCCACATTTTTCATTTTCATAGTGTTTATCTTGAAGTAGCCAGGATTCTGTTTCTGTCTTCTGATTTGCTGAGCTCATGTCTAAAAAAAGATTACATAACTCACAAACCTAACTGAACTGATTCTGATTAGAAGCAGGGAAAGAAAAGGCGTTTTTTTTTTTTTTTCCCCAAGCATGATGGCTAATTGGATCATCTATGTTTAAAGCCAGGTGGGGCAACGGACAGTTTCTAACCAAATTCTCTTGAGACAAAGAGAACACAATATCCAGAATGACTGAGCATGGTCCCCCAGCCTGTTGTGAGAAAAGCAGGGCCTCAGGGGTCCATAACTGCTAGATTCCTGACTCCTCGTCCAGTGCTCTTACTCCTGAACTGCTTTTATAAGAGGCCCAAGCAAGCTGTTCCCAATAAAGCCACAATCCACTGTCTTAACGGGCCCCGAAGAAACAATTCTATTCTTCATTTCTTTGATTGATGTTTTCAAAGCCCCCAAGTTCCCATCCGAGAGTCTTCCCTGCTCTTAGAGCCCCTGCTGCCACCCAGGCCTGCTAGGCCAGAAGGCTGGCAGCCTTCCTGCTGCCCCCACGTCACTCGCCCCCATCCCCTGACATCCATGTGATGGGCGCCTGGTGAAAGGATCTATTGTTCAGCATCCACTTCTGAATGAGGCCAAAATCACACTCAGTGGCCGAATCGCCTTTGGCTGCCCAGTGCAGACCATGAGTCTTGGGTGACTCAGTCTCTCCCGGAATTGCCCCCGGAGGTGGGTCAGGGTTTAATGAGCAGAGAAAATAGTCATACACTATCATACCCAGAGAATTTCCTCCAGACTCTGTCCTGGGTTGCTTTCAACTAAGCTATTCATCTCTTGGCACTTAGAAAGGAAATGCACCCCAACTTCTTAGCGCCTGGCTGTACGCCCTTACCTTTCAGCCTCTTGTCCGTGACCATAGAGCCTGTCATGGCCGCCAACACCAAACCAACAAGGGCCCATTCCATCTGCTCTCTCAGAGGAGAGTCCAAAGGGATTTCTCAGTCACTATCCTGGCCCTTCCATCGAGGCCTCCACAGGACTGACCCAGTGGAGCTCTTGGGTTGTTTTCACAGTCTGAAGAAGACCCCAGCCCTGCCTCCTCGTAAGATGATGGGAACAAGGGGAGGGGACATTGTGGAGAAAGCCTGTCTACATTCCCACCCCAATCCTGGAGCCAACAGAATCTTTCCAGCAAAGGAGAGTGTGTGTCCCAGCACTGTCATCTCAGTACACAACTCTGTAAGGTCAAGTGGTTTTTGGTGAGCGAGTCTCCAGGAAGAGAGAGGGAGAGAAACCAGTGTGTACACCTGTGTGTTGCCATGACGATCAGGAAACACTCAGGTCTGGCCTTGAAACCTTTGTTTTCTTCTTTTTCTGATCATTATCAGTTTTAGCACTAACTAAACACTAACAAAACACTAACTTTGTGTTTTGACTAACACAAAGCCAGGATGTGGTAAAATGAAATGAGAAAGCATCACCGGGGCCCACATGGGGTTTTTCCTGTTGCAAGGAGGGGCAAAAAGGGGTCCCACTCTGGTAACTAGATTTGCTCTTCCTGGTGTAGTTAACAATTCCGGCTACATCACCTCATTTCTTGTTCAGCTTTTGCTCGGGTCTGCTGCCTGTACTTTGAGGAACTCACTTTATTGAGTCTGAGGGAAGCACTTCATGAACTCCAAGGTGGACTGAGGTTGTCACACACAGCTGGGAGCTGCATTTCACGGGGTTAGTGGGCCACTGACACACTGCTGAGCCCGGGGCCCCCACCTGGGAGGAGGAATGGGTTCTAGCCTAAATCCTGTTAATTATAAGCTGCATGACTTTGAGTAACTCACGCTAGCTCCCAGGTTCACACCTCGCCTTCCTACCTCCCAGGACGAAATAAGGACTTAGGGAACACTTGGCGCTTGTGGGATAAAAGGGGGAGGAGTGATATGCACACCAGGGATGTTATTAAAATCTCAGATAGCTTCTCAAAAATCCAGTATCAGTTTAAGACACATTTGGGGTCCAAGCCCTGGGAAAGAGGCAGATGGAAGTGTAAGCCAGCCTCAGTGATCTTGCCACGTGGGTGGCTTCCTTCTCCAATTCCACATCCCAAAGCAGCTCTGTGACGGCCAGCAGGTAGATACCACGGATCCATTTTACAGATGAAGAAACTAAGGAACAAGAGATCCAGAGACTCAAAGTTCTACAGAATTTGAATAACACCCAGACCTCAACTCAGATTGTCAAGCTCTTCTGGTTTCCCCCCATTCTCTGCAGTACTGACTTCCATCTTGTATTGTCAACAAGCAAAGGAGAAAGGTGCATGCTCAGAGAAGAGCGATCGTTTTCAGATCGCCCCCTCCCCCACCACGATGTCTTAGGCAGAGCCATAGTATTTAAGATGGGTAAAAGCAGAGCTGTTCCGGGGGGGGGGGGAGGGGAGCGGGAGTGAAGGCGGAGGGTCAGACCCCAGACCCTGGATCCACCAGCTGCTCATTCTTGCCCAGCCCCCACGCCATCCCATCAATGGCCCTGACGCCCTCCACAAAGCTCTAGGAGACTCACTCTGGAATGCTCTGGAAACTACGGCAGTACAGGCCAGTCGTAGCAATGATAACCACTCAGCAAGGCCTGCAATGTGCCAGGGGTTCCAAAGCATTTGGAGCCCTAAGAGGGTTAGTCACTCCTCGTGACAGCTATGGAAACAGAGAGTTGGAGCATTAAGTAATTAGCCCAGGCTCACAGCTCAAAGGCTGCAGTCCAAGTGAAACACAATTGTGTAAAACTGCTTTATAAGTGATACGGGCTTAGTATGACTATTTTTGTTTTCTTCCCCTCTCAGTCTCAAGAATAAATTTACCTCTCAATGTGAAGTTCCATGAAGGCTGTCCCAAGCCCCCTGTAGAGAGGAGACAGCACAGTATGAATTTCCAGTCCTATTCTCCAGGGATGGAATTGGTCAACAGTGTGCTCGACAAGATTTATAGAGTCAGACACGAAGGTGAAGCTGTTGTGCTTCAAGATAGAGCCATCCAGATGGAGGGGAACAAGACTGCCACCACTCCCTTGTCAGGCAGTGTGGTCTGGCATTTCTATAAACTTATGGATGCATTTTACCACACAGCCCAGTGCCTCTCCAACTTTGATTTTATTTCCTCTGGCCTACCTCTTTGAGCATCTTCACAAGTGATAAAGGAAAGGTTCTGGAGTTTATAGAGCTGCAAGTCTGAGTCAGACCTTAGTCCAGGAGCCGTAAGAGATTTTACACATGTGATCCCCAGAGCACCTTCGAGAGGTCAAGTTATCACCCCCATTTTGCTGACGAAATAAGTGAGATTCGGAGCACAACTGACCCAACATCCCACCGTGGAAGTGGCAGGGGCAGGAGTCAAGCCCGGGGATGACACCTGGTCTCTGACATGAGTCACTCTTCTTGGGACACAAAGACGGTCACACTGGGGGGAGCCTGAAATGCAAGCGTGCTGTAGGGTGTGGTTGGGACACAAGTCCCTACAAATCCTCCTGCTGAGCCTCTGGCTGGCCTCCCCAGTAACATTAACGCTAAGTTAGCACCTACTGCGGGCTGGGATCTGTGCAGGGGCTTCACACTGATTGTCTCATTGAATCCCCACAATAAAGGTATGGGATGCATGGTATTATTAGCATCGAACCATACTGCAGATAAGAAAACTGAGTTTTAGAGGGGTTAAGAAACCCATCCCACGTTTGTACGGGTGGTGGATCCGGCAGCCTGGCCCCTTGTCTCTTAGCCGCCACACTGATTAACTTGAGGAAGTTCCAGGCCAACTTCCGGATAACACCTCTTGCCAGAGAGTTTGCATGCCACTGGGCTAATATTTGCTAGTGTCATGCAGATAGACCTGGTGGATGGGGGCTCTTACTACTGTCTCCTCCAAAGGGGGTAACTCATGGACCCAATGAGCTGGGGAAAATTTCACAGAAAAATCGATCCTGCCCTGGGACTTAGGAAGCCTGTGCACCAGACAGAGATGACCACGCCAGGACCACAGGCAGAGGACAGGCTTGATGAACGGACTCGATTTCCGCCTGGCTGCAATAGTAGGTCACGAGCTCTGCTCTTCCCATGACAGTTCACATACCCCTTAGTTTGATGGGCTTTAACCTAACCATTTTAACAACTCTGTCTCCCTCTTCTCTCTCGCTGGCTCTGTCTCCGTCTCAAGATGCTAAAACGAGAAGGTGTGTGCATGTTTGTGTGCATGCGCGTGCACACACAGGAGGCAGGCTCTCCTTCCCAGTCCAAGAACCCTACTCCTGTTTATTCTTCAGATGCTTTTAAGAGTAACACAAATGTTTCAAAGCAGAAGCCTTATGGGGGGAGAGGCTGGATTGTGGGGATATTTTTTAAAAATCTGGGCCAAACAGATTTCCAGGATCGGTACAGTTGCAATTGCTCCGTGAGCTAATAGCTTGTAATTCACACCTCTTCCTAGGCTTTCAATCTGTGAAATCTCATCTGTAACAACAGATGCCAGTCTTGAACGCCAGGCTCCAGAGAACTTATTTCTGACAAGCTTTTATTTTATTTATTTATTTTTTTAAAGATTTTATTTATTTATTTGAGACAGAGAGAATGAGAGAGAGAGCACATGAGAGGGGAGAGGGTCAGAGGGAGAAGCAGGCTCCCTGCCGAGCAGAGAGCCCGATGCGGGACTCGATCCAGGGACTCCAGGATCATGACCTGAGCCGAAGGCAGTCGCTTAACCAACTGAGCCACCCAGGCGCCCTCTGACAAGCTTTTAAATCTGACTCAAGCCACGGGGTTTGGACCAAAATCTTCACCATTTCATGTTCAGCTGTGGTGGGCCAAAGACAACTTCCTGCTTTTAAGGAACAGGCCCCATACACAGATCCAGGAGCCTTGAAAGTGGAGGGAGTAACAAATGACCCTTCTGTGAAGTTACCAAAGGAAATAAGACTTGATTTTCTTTAAAATAAATGGCCATCAGACATGGCAAGAGACCATACCCGATGAAGGCCGAAGCTCCTTTCACGACGGGTATTTAAGAAGTGCTCTAGAAACATCAGGGTAAGGACAACTGAGCCTCTTCCTATGAGATCGCGGCCTCCCAAATCACCATTAGTATCCCCAGGGCATGGCGCAAGGTGTGAATTCAAAACACCTTCTAGAAAGTACAAGTGTTATGTACCAGATATGATCCCTGGGAGCTAGGGAGACATACAAGGTCCATGCCATCCAAAGAGCTTACCTTCTAATGTGGGGAGACAGACAGTATATAGGTAAATGATTAATATATAGATAAGGCAATTTTGGGTACTAATAGTGCCTCATAAAAAATAAAAGGGGGTTCTTAAATAGAGCGTGACGGGGGCTGCTTTGTCAGGCAGTGTGGTCTGGCATTTCTATAAACTTATGGATGCATTTTACTCATTTTTTGTGGGGCTTTGGGTGTGATCAGATACCCAGCCAAAGGAAATACTACTTCCCCCTACCCCCCACCAACACACACACAGATAAAATCGGATTTGGAATTCATCTTTGCCTTCTAGGGTCCATAAGAGATGTCCCTAGGATTTGGACTTAGTAAGGTGGACAAGAGAAGCTTGGAAGGCACAGTCTGTGTCAACTGAATGATCTGGTTTCTGAGATGAGAGTTCCATTGGGGTCCTAAGCTGGGGACAGAGCTGGTGGAAGTGGGGTGCACCTGTCTCTTCCAGCGCTTGGCCTCAACTTCAAGGCCAAACTTCAAGGCAAAGCAAACACAGTGACGGAACAGCCATCAGAGTGCAACAGTGATGGGTCTGCTCTCAAGCCCTCTGAAGCTTACGAGGACCTCCCAGCCACCCGGCTTCTCCGGCGTCCCTTATTTTATAGTTGCTGGTACCTAGCACTGGTGTGACTTACCCTGTGGTACTGGAGGATGGCATAGTGGGTGTGCTCGCAGTCTTTCATCTTAGAAAGACCTGGCTCCAAGTCCCAGCGTGGGCTCTCGTGGAATGTTAGGCTCACCACGTTTTCTTAACCTTTATTATTTTTATTTTTTTTAAAGATTTTATTTATTTGAGAGAGAGAGAGACAGAGACAGAGCCAAGCGAGAGCACGAGCGGGGTGGGGGGGAAGGGCAGAGGGAGAGGGAAAGCAGGCTTCCCTCTGAGCAGGGAGCCCGATGCCAATGCCGGTCTTGATCCCAGCACCCTGGGATCATGATCTGAGCCAAAGGCAGACGCTCAACCGACTGAGCCACCCAGGTTCCCCACGTTTTCTTAATCTTTAAACCTCAGTTTCTTTGCTGCTAAAGTGAAGGTAATGCCTCCCTCATGAGGTGCTTTTAAGGATTAAATGAGGAAATCACCAAACACTTAGCAACGGAACTGACACCTAGCCGAGTGCCTGGTACTTGGTCAATATTATCCAATCATCATTAAAGTGTATTTAGCGTAGCTCAAATATAAAGTGCCTCTTACTCTGACTTCATTCTTGATTAACTAACTGGTCAGCCGCCCACTGTATCCTTGGTGACAACTGCTCGGGACTTCCAGCTAACCAGGAGCCAGGAGCCTAATTATCCAGAGACGTGGCTCTTCGTCTACATAATTGTGTGCTGTCCGACAGTCTATTTGTAAAGCATCATCCTAGGAAGGAGACTGCTCAAGTGAGGCTAAGCCATAATATCAAAGTGGGGTCCACTGGGATGACACCCAATTCATCTTTATATCCCCACTGTCTGATATATAGTGTGGTGTCCTATAAATGTCCCTTTGGTTTTAGTGGGAGAAGCATTAGGCCAAGAGTCCAGTGACCTGGGGTCTAGAACTAGGCTTCTTCCTGATATGCTGTCAGTCCTGGGAGAAGTCACTTTATCTGCCTGGGCCTCAGTTTCTTTATCAGACAAGGAAGAGTTTGGATCTGGTGACCTCTAAGTCCCCAACCGACCCAGTCCCATCTCTAGAAGAAATCTACGCTTCTTTCTAACTTGCTCCCCTGAATTCCCCCAGGAACCTGAGTGGCTCCCTCTTGCCTATGGGACAGTAGCACTGCATTCTGGAATCCAGGCAGCGGCGGTGTGACCGTGATGCGTCAGGCAGGGTGCATGGCCCGCAGAGACAATAGACAACACAAGAGAGTGTCACCAGCATCCTGCTCTCAGATTACACCAAATAAACGCTTCCAGCGCACAGAGATTAGACCCTACCCTATCAAAGCTGGAGGGAAAGAATGGTTTCAATTAAGAGAAACACAGCAGAATTACTGATTTCCTTAGAGACCCTCCTCCCAAATTACTACAAACAGCCCAAGTGCTCCCTACAGTGAATTTCAGTGTCACGGGCCAATTCAAACCATTCTTCAGTTGTGAGACAATCCTCAAGCAAGGCACTCTCAGCAGCCCCCACCTGCACAAGTGGGAGGCGAGGCGCTCCCCGATCTTTGGTGGTCTTGGAGGTCCCACTGCCCCGGCCAAAAAGGAAGAGAACGAAGTCCCCACCACCTCCTAGAGCTCCCAGTAGTTCTAAATTGTTTCAAGGCCCTTCATTTTCAAGGAGCCAGAAAAATCCAGACTCTTGGGAAAAGGAGATGCTTTGAGTTTTCAAGACCCTGGGGATGGCAGAACAGGATTAACTCCCCATAAAGCTGAGTGGAAGCTCGTGGTATAATGTTGAAAGGGAGAGGGAGCTCTGGATTGAATTCCAGCCCCACCACATAAGAGCTGAGCCATCTTAGGCAAGTTCCTTCACTTTTATGAGCCTCAGTTTCTCAGCCTGTAAAATGGCTCTGATGAAAATTCAGTCAATCATTTACTCAGTGGATATTTGCTATGTGTATACCTCAAGGAGGAGTCTGTGGGAGTTACATAATAAATATACATGAAGCAGCAGCATTGGGTTTGGTTCCTAACAGGTGCTTAGTACATGTCAGTCTTTTTCCTTCTCCCACAGGGACATAAATCTTGGACGACTGGCCCCAGCTCTCCCTGACATTGTGGACATCCCTAGGTTCTAACTTATGATGTCCTTACACCATGAAAAACCATTTGTGCTTTGATAATCTTCTGTTTCAGCCCGAACAACAGTCCACAGTCACACTCTCATGAAATTAAAAGCAAACCGAGAATCCAACAAAAATGCAAATGCTCCCATTAAAGGGTGCAAGAGCCTTAGTCACTTCTCAGGTGTGGCTGGGAGTGGCCAGATCTTCCTTTCTTTAGAGGATGGCAGAATTAAGCAGAATTAAAGGCAATTAAAGGTCTTTTTGGAGATGAGAGAAGCAACGCCCCCCCCCCCAAGTAATTGATGGCCAGACACTCTATGCACTCAGAATTTTCTCTCCATGCATTTGAATTTTCCCCTCATCCACAATGAGGAAATTCCAAGCTTGGGTTTCTGCGGAGGAAGTGGGCTCTGAGAAACTCCCAAATTTCCAGAACGAGAAGGAAGCTACTGCTTTAAACTGCCCCTAAGAGCCCTTCCATACTGTGAGGCTGGAGAACAGCACTGCAAGACGCTTTGACCTGAGAGGGAGGAAAATACCACCTCCTCCAACAGCCCCACCACCAGCTCCCTGGACCGAAGGCAGGAAGAGGCTGATCCTGCTGAGACAAGCAGCCTGGGAGGCTGACTGTCATTTTGCGAGGCAAGACCAGACCTGCGGTACATTTCCCCATTCGCTTTCACCAGCTACCGCATTAGCCAAGGTTCCTGGAACATCCCATCCTGCTGGATTGGCTCAGCCACGGCCCATTCCAGTCAGCACACGAGGGGGTCAGCTCTCTGGTGTGCCCTCCTCCTCAAAGTAAATGTGAGTACCCTGGCTGATGTTTTGCCCAGAAATGGAATGAAAACCTTCCAAAGGCAGCAGGAAGCATTTCTCAAGCAGGGCAGCAGGAATGAAGTGAGGGCTGCATGGTGGAGAGGTCCCAGGTCTAATCATAACAATGATCACAAGGATTACTGATGAACGCTCTCTTCATGCCAGTCCTTCTGTCAAGGGCTTCACGCAAATGATTGCATTCATCCTTACACCACCCGACAAGTAGGTATTGTTACTCCATCGTAAAGATGAGAAGACTGAGGCTTAGAGACGTTATGTAAATTGCTTAAGGCCACATAATTGGTAAGCAGCAGGACTCCAACCGAGGCCAACCTCTAGCACCCACACTGCTTTCTGAGTGGCAGGACACCAGACTCAACTTCCCCTGACATCCCTGACAGCCTGTGCTTGCCTCAGGCCCTGAACCCTGGGAACTGGAGTGGACATCGTCAAAGCCAGCCTTTAGAAGCAGGTCAGAAACCTGGCTTTAAGAAACACTGTTTCCTGTCGGCCTGTTTGAAGTGAAGTCTGTTTCTGAATGTCTTCCAGAAGGAATGGGAAGCTCATTTGGAGAAGAAACCAAATTAATTTTCCAGTTTTTAACAATGCAAACAATGCAGAATATAAACATGGTTGTTGACTTTTGCTTCCCAAACAATATAAAGGACAGGATGCTCAAACAGATAATAGGGTACATTTCCTGATGACTGAGAAACAATCCTTTAGGAAGGCTGGGGCTCATCTGGTGACACTTGTTTGAAAGGAGAGAGAGCCTCTCCAGATATGTCCCAGAGGGAGCCACAGGGAGAAGAGCTGAGAGGACCCAAGCCTTGCTTCCCCGGAGCCCTGCCTTATTTTTCCTATGCTTAAACGGAAAGTGTTTCCCCCTCATCTTTCACATCCGCCTTGAGTGGCCAGACATCCCACATATTCAGCTTCCGTTTGGTGCCCTTGCAGGAAATCATGGACGAGACTGGATGATGCCAGCCAAGGAGGGGAGGTGGGAATTGGGGGTGTGTGCACCATGAATGAAGATGAAGGAGAGAATGAGAAATGTGGCATGCTTGCTGACCCTCCTTTGCTTTTAAGCGCTTGTCTCCTATTCCAATAGAAAGATTTTTCAATAGATGATAGAGACACAAATAGATAAGTGATAGATATATAAATGGATAGATAGATACACAGGTAGGTAAGTAGATAGATACACAGATAGGTAGGTATAAAGATGATAGATACAGACAGACAGACAGACAGACAGTGTTGTTGTTTTTTTAAGTCAAATTTAGAGATTACAGCCTGAATCCATCATGGTAAACCACAATCCCACAAAACCACCCCAACATTGAAGTGGATACAGGCCTTCAGAAAAGAGAATTCCAGCCAACTTCATTCATTCAACAAGGTTTCATTCAGCCCCCATGTGCTGGGCATGCGGACCAGGGCACTGAGCAAGGTAGGCAAGGTCACTGTCCCAGTGGAGGTTATGGCCCAGAGGAGAAGACAGACATTAAACAAGTTAACAACACGACACAATAAATGTTGTAACATAAGTACAGGGTGCTGTGATTAGTCCAAAGGGAAGCCTTTCTTCTCCAAGACCTTTGCTATCCCCAAGGGATATCTCTCCAAGGAAATGACATTTCAGCTGAGAACTGAAGGTGGATTGGGAACTAGCCAGTGAGTCTCATGCTCAGCAAGCCTCATGGTCAGGAAATTCACCCTCAGAATAAGCCATAAATCATTTGGTTTAATAGAATCCATTTGCTCTAGCTCTTTCATCATTAGATACCAAAAACAAGCAGTCCCCTTCCCGTGTAAGAAAGGACCATATGCTTGAGGTCCACATTAAACATCCCTTGGGCTTCTCTTCCCTGGATGCAGTCATCATAAATCCTTTAATGATATTGGGTGAAAAAAAAAAAAGAATGGAAAACAAACAATCAAACAAAATCCCAAAGTTTCCCTCCCATACCACTAGATTCATGAGCTAGCTGCATGGAGGCAGAGTACTGTCCCAGAAAACCCTCCTGTTCATCTTTGGGCTTATTAAAATGTTAAGATGCTAGACCCTTGAACTTCAGACTCAAAGAAACTATTAGGAAGGCATTTTCCTGCTTATGAAAGAGCAATTATTAATATAAAATTCAAGAGTCAATTTCAGACTCCTTGAAAGGAAGTCAGGTCCATTGGAAGCCAACACCATGTGGTGACATGGACATCAGCTCTGGGAGTAGAAAACTAGGGTTCAAATCCCAAATCTGCATTAATTAGCTATCTGACCTTAAGAGAGTCATTAAACTTGTCTCCTATACAGGAGGATAATAATGCTAACCATGAAGTTAATGTGAGGGCTGGGTTATATAATGGAGCTGAAAACACTTCACACACATTAAAACACTCTAGGAGTGTAGTTATAGAAAAGGGAAGCTAGCAGTCTCCCTTGAGGGTGATCATCTTATAATTTACAGGAAGAGATACTCATTCAAGGTCATAGTCATTCTTTTAAAATGGATCACTACAGATTAGTGGTCCTCATGCATGGTGTAGCTCCAGAGGTGCCGAGATGGGTTGCAGTAATGAGTTTCTAATAATAAAGTGCTCAAGTATGCAAACAATTGATTATTTCTTTTTTTTTTTTAGATTTTTTATTTATTTATTTGAGAGAGAGAGAATGAGAGACAGCACGAGAGGGAAGAGGGCAGAGGGAGAAGCAGACCCCCCTGCTGAGCAGGGAGCCCGATGTGGGACTCGATCCCGGGACTCCAGGATCATGACCTGAGCCGAAGGCAGTTGCTTAACCAACTGAGCCACCCAGGCGCCCACAACAATTGATTATTTCTTATAAATTATAACAGTTTTAAGGTTATTCCCCCATATGCTTTTTGGGGGAGAGAGAAAAGGATGAAGTTACAGCTATTATTATTTTTTTTTTTTTTTAAGATTTTATTTATTTATTTATTTGAGAGAGAGAGAGCGAGAAACAGCATGAGAGGGGATAGGGTCAGAGGGAGAAGCAGGCTCCCTGCCGAGCAGGGAGCCCGATGCGGGACTCGATCCCGGGACTCCAGGATCATGACCTGAGCCGAAGGCAGTCGCTTAACCAACTGAGCCACCCAGGCGCCCGAAGTTACAGCTATTATGATTGAGTATAAGTCACAGTCATCTAAGTCTCAAAATGCAGTGTGTCCCCCATGTGAACTCCATCCATTAAGTTTGTCTTCTCACGAAAAGGCTGAGGGTGTGGCTTAGGAACACAAGAACTTAGCTTTGCTTTTTTTCTTTACATAGAGTCTCAAACCACAACTGTACCAGGTGGGTGGACACCCTCCGGGGCCTTACTTACTGTAACAGACATTGTTATTAATGCAACAAACTTCTCCTAACTGAATCTTGATTTTGTTCAAAATCCTGAACTTGTGCTTCGGGGGGTGTGAGGCCCCAACTCCCAGCTCCAGTGGGTGAATCATGACTGGTCTAAATCAAGCACTGTGGTCAGAGTTCTCCTAGAATGATTGGCTCTGCATGAGCATTTCATGGAATGTGACCCCATTCTTCCAATGAAAAGTAAAGGGAAGTCAATTAAGGACTTCTGGAAAAGCCATTCCTCCAATTTTCTAGAAGAAAATTGTAAATAAGCATTCCTCCTTCTGCTGCTGGATACTGTTGTTTTTTTCATAGGATGCCTGGAACTCTGGGAGTCAATGTCAGACTACAGAGCAGGCTAACCTGTAGGAAGATGATGAGCATGGCAGAGTGGAAAGTTAGAAGAAAACTGGGTCTTTGATAACATCATTGAGCTCCTAAAATTGTCCTACCTCTAGACTTCTTGTTATGGGATATGGCATTTTATGAGGGTTTCTCTTTCATTGTTCTGTTACTTCCAGAGATATACAGGTGGCATGTGCTGATATGGGTATACCAAGAAACATGTGACAGATAGCAATTACATGGGGGACACATCATCAGGTCATCTCCAAGAAGTTACCGGCAACAAAGCAGATAAATGAGTGAGGTCCTTGTAGCCAGACGTTTGGACATCTGTACCCCCAGGGTTCTTGCCCGTTCCTGCTGCCCAGACCCAACAGACACACCTGCATGACTGCTGGAAGTCATCCTGCAAATCGCTCCCTACACACTACACTGATCAAAACTGGAGCCCAAGCTCCAATCAACAAAGTGCTCCCCCCAAAAGACCAAGAAACTTCTAATAAAATCAGTGAGATCTGACCCTAAACCCAGGCTTAACATCCAAGATTCCTAAGTAAATTATGAATTTTTTCCCATGGCTTAAAATAACTCTGACATCAAATGACACTTTTTGTTTCCCAGAATTTGGGTTCCTTTGCTCCCCCAACACATACTTCTAAGAGTCTCGTTCAGTAAAATAAATAAATAAATAAAAGTCTCAGCCAGCTTGGAGGGTCTCATGGCTTCCTTTTCACCACTGTCTATTTCAGGGCAGACATGATAAACCAGCGCTTTCAGAATTTTGAGGAGTAGAACTTTCTTTTCTTGCTGTCTTACTCAGTGAGCCAAGTGTGAGGCAGCCCGAAGAGGGGCAGCCTTGGCTGGAGTTGCTGATGGGCTTTGAGCCCACCCACCAGACTGCTTCTTGGTCCCGAGCACTGGTGGGGTAGAGAAGTTCAACAACAAGGGCCCCCAAAGAGGTGGGGACATCCTGTAAACACAGTTGCTGCTCTTCATCCCACCGGGCTCCCTTGATGCTCCCGATCAGATGAGGTCTCCCTGTGACAGGCTCTCAAAGACCCTCTGCTTCCTCTCGCAACATACACCCCTGTCATTCCCTAAGGGCATAACCACTTGTTTACTCTCCATCTTCCCAGCTAGATTAGAAGTTCCATGAGAGTAGAAACTGTGTCCCCAGTTCCTGGCAGAACATGAGGCACATGTTACAGTTCAATAAACACGTGTGGTGTGAACGAATGAATCATTTGAAAACCACTGATTATTGACTCAGCTCACAGAACTGCTCAGAGAGGCTGGGCAAAAGCCAGGCCGGGTTGCACTGGGCTTTCTGGTTTCCAAACGCTCATTAAGTCAAAAAGGATCGAGATGAACACCAAATATGGATATACAAGGTATGGCACAGGAAACCAGGTCCAAGTACAATAAAGGTGCCAACAGCGTGTAAACACCTACACCATTTCCCATTGTGCCCCAAAACGCGGTACCCTTTTAGCTTCCTCTCTTTGTCCCCCCGTCTTCTTGCCAGCCTTGTCTCCTTTAGTGCCTTCCCTCTCTCATCTCAAAGCATGAAATGGAAAGGGTACGGGACCAAGAATCAGAAGACCAGGGTTTTGATTCTAGCTAGTTACGTGACCTGGGGCAAGTCACTTACAGTCTTTGAGACGCCCTTCCCTCATCTGTCCAATAAACAAGTGCTCTACAGAATTTCTAGCATCCTTTTCCATTCTGACATGCCATCGTCTTTGGCTTCGAGTCACCAGCCCATGATAAGTTCTCATTTAGGCTCCTCCCTCCCTTTCTCCTCTCCTCCCTCCTTGGATCCATACTTTGGTGCTACTGTAGGGGCCCAGGCCAGCCGGCACTTTCTAAGCCCTAGCAAAGCCTCTAAAACCCCTCCCACCCCTGCCTCCAGTGCTTTTACTGAGTTACCCTAGCAAGGGCACTGTGATTCAACTTGACAGGGCACCCCAGGCCCCTGCCAGCTCGACTGCATCTGCACACCTCGGAACATGGCAAAACCAGGAAGCCTGACCACATAGCAGGTCTTCCTAGATAAGCACTGCCCAGCAGGGGATGGGAGCTCAGAAGAGATTGGTGAACATTCCGAAGAATACAATTTCAGTGATTGGGGTCAAACAGCAATGGGAGACAGAGATAAAGGTGAAAGTTACCTCCGGTAATAATAGGACCTTGTGGTTCCACATCACGTGCTTTTGCCTCACAGCACAAAACACTTTCACACCAGCAGGCAAAGGTGGAGAGGTCCAGGGGAGGCAGAGGGATTATTATCCCCAGGTGGTTCACACAGTGTATTGAAGCATTAGACAGATAAAGCCAGTAGCCCAAGGTCACACAATTAGGCTTTAACAGGGTGGGAATTAGAGCACAGTATCCTAATCTCACCTGGGGGCTATTTCTAGTAGACTCCTAGTGGAGCCTTTTGTTTACACCTTGGTTCTATCTTATCTTACCTGCCCAGGTAGTGAGCTGGCTTTTTCTCTTGGGCATGAGTAGTGGGAAACTTGAGTGTCCCAGGATGGGCTTACCAGCCTGAGCTCAGAATCCAGCCTACTTGACTTGGATGCTGCAAGCTGGACCCAGAGGGGCCAGTCTGTGGAATGCTGGTGCTCTTTGCACTTGGGAGGCCCTGAAGAGCCCCCAGTGGCAGCTGAGAATGCAGAGGCTCCAGGGCTGATAAAAGTTGTAATTAACGTGCACATACAACCCTTTCATCTTCAAAGGCTTTACTCACATTAGCTAGTTATTCTTCCTATCACCCCCATGGGTGAGGCATCATTTTTGTCTTCTCAGTTTGCAGACGGAGAAGCTGATGTGGAGACGGGGCCTCCTGCCAAGGAGCCTGGCTCTGGTTCAAACAGAGGAGATTCCGGCTCCCAGCATCTAACTTCACTTGGGGTGAACGGGAAAACAGTGCAAATGAATGCTAGGAGAAGGCTCAAGCCACCGAACTCCTCTGGGTAAGAGACTGAATTTATACACTTCTGGAAGGAGGTGGAGTCTACAGAATGACTTGCTCACTAGATTTGAGTGGCTAACGTCCCAGTTACAGGCAGCTACCAGAAAGGAAAACCAGAACTGTACTGTACTGTATGGCTGTGCTGCAGTGCTGACTCCTCCAGCCCGTGCCCGTGGCAGACATCACTAATGGATCACGGCACCCTCTGCGGCTGAGCCAAGGCTTGGCTTCTTAGCACAGCCCTCCAGGCAGCCTCTAGCAATCGATGGGAGATGGTGTGTAAGCTGAAATCTATTTGCTAGATTTGGGGCTGCAGGGCTTGTTTGGGAGTCTCTTCAATTGCCACTCCCCAACCCAGCCAGAGCTGCCCGAGTTTTATCCCAAGCAGGGCGGGAACAGGTGCCCGCAGGTGCCCCACTTCTGAACTCTGTCTAGCAGCTCCGAAGAGGGTGTCGTGGGAACTTCTCAGGGGCAGAAGAATCGGATCTTGCCGATGGTGCCACTGACACTTGATCGCCTGGAATCTGCCCGACGTCATCCCTCACTGTTCCTCAGCTGGGCCTCCTAGTCACTTGAAACTTTCAGCTCAAGCTCCGCACTTCTGTGGATTGCCCTCTCCTCTCCCCCTCTCCGTCCGTCTTCTCTCCCACCCTCATCCACCTCATCCTCAAGTCCCACTCCTTGCACAAAGCCCCCACAGTTGTCGCTCACAGAGCTGTCCGCCTTTCCTCACCTTCCGGCACTTGATGATACGTCATCTTGTAGGGTTCCTTCCCTGTTGGACTTTTCTCCCACCAAACCATAAGCTCTCTGAGGACAGAAACTAGATCTTCCACCTCCCTTGCTTCTTTTCACCGTGCCAGGCACACTACACTTTTCAGTGAGCCGAATTAGTGAGTTCATCACCATGTTACAACTGGAGAAACAGGCAAACCGTGAGGGACGAATCTTGCCCACAGTCCTTCTGTGACTAAGGGGGAGAAATGGCAAACCCCCGCCGGGCTGTACGCGGTTGTCACTTCTCCTAGAAGCGGTGTCTACGGGATGTGCTGGAGGCGTGATGACCAAGCGATAATTGAGGGCATTGCGTACAAAAGAACAGAGCCCTTCTGGTATTTTATTTCGGTTTCTGGTTGGCGGATCCCAAACGGATATGAAATGGGCACACCCAGGGTGGATGTGATCTCAGTAAGGACTTTAAGGGACTGACAGAAGGTCAGAACCCTGACAGGGCATTTAGTCCCTGACCCACTTTGGCAAACTCCTAAGTAGTGCCATCTTTAGGACTTCCTTTTTTCCTTGTCTCTCGATCTCTCTCTCTCCCTCCCGTCCTTCCTTCTTTCCTTTTCCTGAGCAAAAAGAGCTTCTCTGGGTTTATGAAAAAGAAATAAATATTTTAGCAGGAATCTGGAATGTTCTCAGTAGAACCAGCAACTTGCCATCTCAAAGGTCTGCCATGCCCAATGCCTTGGTATATATATAATATATTTGTTTGTTTTGTTTGCCTTTTTTTTTTTTTTTTTAGCTTCTCATGGCCACCCTAGTTATTTTCCATAAGATACTACAGCCCACCCTCTACACACTGCTTTGGCTGAATAGTGTGGTTCATTTTGCACCAACATGCTACAGCATTCCCTTAAGGGAAGCTGAGAAATCCACATTACTCATGGAGCTTTGAGAGTAAAGGACATAATCTTTTCTCCTCTTCACAGGTTGGCTTTTCTGATCACTTGAAGGAATGTTTTTTTAAAGTACAGTTTATGGAAAAGGTATTGCATTCAGATCCTGCAGGTAATCCCAGGACTGGCTTCCTGCAGTTTTAGCTGTGTGACTGAGACATGTTTCTAACTTCTCTGGCCCAAGCTTCTTCATCTGCCCATTCCCAAGTGGTTGAGAGGATTCAATTGAATCCTCTGAACAAAGCACCTTGTTCCTAAGAATCATGCTTCCCCACTGGGGTTTAGAGTACAACTGGGTCAATAGACTTGTTTCTGGCATGGATTAATAATTCACTTCTGACATTTAATACAAACCAGGCATCACTTTTTTTTTTTTTTTTGGCACTGCATTATGGTCATGTTATTCTTTCCATTAAGTTTTATGAGGCTTAGGTGTTCGTGGCCCACAGAGTGGTGGATTTATAGAACATGAGGCCTGGAAAGGATTTTACAGATCAACTAGAATCCAACCCTCTCATTTTATACATGGAAAATTGGAGGTAAATAAGGGTGAAATGTTTGTTCAGCAAAGTAAAATAGAATAATATAATAGTCATTTCTATTCTTGAGGCACCTCTAAGTGCTAGACACTTAGCACGAGACACCACATGCTAAACATTGTTCTAGACATTTAACGTGTGCACACTGTCTGAGCTTACACCACTCCGAAGCAGCAGAGAGGGGAATCAACCTCAGGTCTGGTTCTTTCCACAGCCATTACTCCTTCTACACAGCCCTCCTCCAAAGCCATACCTCCTCATTACCAGTGCACCACGCGAAATCTCTGATTCCACACAAGTGATCTTTGGAATGGAAGGTTTTTAAACCATTGAAAGAAACAACTTCCTCTTTTTTTAACAGAGTGACCCAAAGCCAATGTCTTTTCTCTAAGTGTCATTGAGAATATGATTTTGAGGCTTGGGTTTTTTTATATAGGAGACCAGATTTGGAAGGAAGTGCTGGGGCATAGAAGCAGACTGACTTAGAGGAAATCAAGATCCCTGTTCTACTGGACAAAACCTAATGAGCTCTGAACCTCGCCTGCCTTGCCTGACATGTCAAACTTCAAGAAAGATATACTCACATTAGGGAGAATGCAGAGAAAAGCAGTTTCACGGAGGTTTGAGGGTCACTAAAAGAGACACTAGAAAAAATAAAATTAAAAGGTTTCTATAGATCAAAAAGAAAAAAAAGGGTGAAAAAGAATTAGCCAGAATCTATAAAAATCACAAAAGGCAAATGATAAAGATTGCTTTGCCACATCTAGAAATTTCATCCATTCAGTCAGTCATCCAGTATTTATTGAGCATCTACTATAATTGGGGAACTGACAATTGGTGGCTGCCGCAATACAAAAATATATGATGTACATAAAGCGTGAGCTTTTCCCTAAGGAGCTCCGCTGCTCACCAGCGAAAGAGAACAGATGGCCATACACAGCCCAGAGGCATCCCTTAAACTTCATTCTTTTAGCTAGAGATATGCTCGTGGGGGTTTTATGAATTATCAGAGAGAAACAAGACAACAGAGGCGAGTAAAAGTCACTCTGGCGAGCCCGGAGGGACGTACCTGCCCACTAAGGCTGACATTGGGAAGACAACTTGTCCGGCCACAGAAGATCCACAGCCAAGATGAACTTCAGGGCAAGAGATTTCTATGGCAGCATCACTTCCCTCTCCAATGTTTGGTCTACCTCTGTGTCGGTACCTGAACTCTTGCCGGTACCTGAACCCTTGTCTTCCCTTTGCAGGAAAATGTGACCGTGCAACCAACTGGTGGCTCTGGGGCTGGCTCAGTGACATCACCTGGTCACCTGCAGGCTGTAAGACAGTGTGCAGCTAGTTCTGCTAGACTCTGCTTCCTGAGCCGGATACGCTCAGCCATGCCAACATTTGTGACAGGCAGATAGGAGATCCTCATTTAGTACTTCTGGGGTGTGTGAAGACTGGGGCCAGGGGCCTGCGCAGAAACCACCTTCTAGACCCAAGGCAGGAGACCAGGTGTTGGTTGCGTGGCATTGTTAATTTCTCCTTGGCATCTCAATTTGCATAATGACGAACACCTGCAAGGCTTTACTGTCATCACTCTAATACCTCGGCAGGTTCTCTTTGAGAGAGGAAGTGGTAAAAGATGCTGCCTAGATCCGTGACTGGTGTGTGGGTCCTAGAAGGCCCTGCAGACCTGCTCAAGTGAAATTCAAATGGGTAAGGAATCTGTGATGAGTCTCTGAGCCCAGGCCCACAGACGAGGCAGACGTCCTCAGGGGGCTCTGCCTCCACCCTTCCCAGGTGGCTTGTTTCTCAGGCAAAGCACACAGAGGAAACCCTGCCCATCTCCCCCACCTCCCCATGCACAAGTCATCTGCTGGGCCACACAGAAGCCAGGCCACTTTTAGGTTTAAGCAAGGGCTGGGAAGAAGGGCCCACTTCTAGTATTTGCTCAGTTCCTTATGCCAGGGTGAGTGTAGCCTGATTCCTGACGGCCTCCTCTTTCAGTTCCCTCCCTCCCTCATCATTCTAACTGGTAGAGAGAAGGCCCTGGGGCCAAGGACCCTTGCACTGAGGGCAAACACGTTCCTGCTATTTGACTGACCCCTTTTCCAGCTTTGCCCATTCACGAGCCAAAGTCCTAGATGGTGGAGAAACCCCCCATCAGCAATTTCCACCTCTTGTACCAAGTTATGAAGTGATAATGAACAAACAACTCGATCCACCATCCTTTTCAATCCTACCCCCTTCCCCAACTTCCCATCACATAGAAGAGAGCAAAACTTCTATCCAGGAATCGGAATGAATGAGCTGCTCAGAGTATGAATGGGGAGAATTTTCCATGACAACTTCTTTCTCCTTCATATCTGCAATTCCATCCCCTTCCTCTGGCATCATCTGGAGAAAGGGAGGGCAAGACTAGCTCTGTGGACCTTAGGACCCAACCCACACCTGATTTCCAAATGGAGTTTATGAAAACAACCAGAGGACTACCAGGCATCACCACTCGGGTTTCTGGGGGGGCTCTGACATCTTCACATACTGAGAGAAACACAGTAATGCAGTGACTAAGAGCTTGGACCCAGTAGCTGAACCACCTCCGTTGGAATCTCAGCTCCATCACTTACCAGCTCTGTGGCCTTGGACAAGTTACTCAAATTCTCTATGGCTCAGTGTTCTCATATGTAAAACAGGGATAATAATCGCACTACTTCAGAAGGTTGGTGTATGGATTAAACAAGTTAGTATCTAGGAAACAGAGGGGTTAGCGCCCTCTAAGTATTCACTGTCGTTACTAATTGTGCCGATCGTAATCTCAAAAATATACAACTAACTGCAAAGAAACAAGCGCAAAGGGTACAAGAGCTCTCTCTAACTGTCAAGAAAGGTTGTGGGGAAGGAAGATGAACTGACAGGCTCCTCCAGAGGAGACTCGCCGTGACACCAGAGCAAATGTGAATAATCTCTCCCCGCTGGAGTTTTGCAATTAACCTTGACTCTCAAAAGCTGAAGACTCGAAGATTTCTGGGGCCTGAGTTTTGCAAATCGCCTCCTCGGTGACTCAGGACCTGTCTGCCCACACTTGCACTCAGGGGGGCCACCTGCCTCGGGTGGACACACCCAGGCAGCCGGAGCACACCATGCTCAGGAAGATCTGGCTTCGGGATGGTCTTTTCCCCCACAAAACCCATCCCTTCATTCCCGGTTTGACTCCCTGTGTCCGAGTGTCCCTGGACAGACGATCCCTGGGGCAGGGAGGCAGGACCTGCCCCAGCTGTGGGCAACTCCAGACTTGGCAAGCTTCTACAGAGAGGAGACACGGTTTGCTGTTGCCGGTGTGGCTCCCCAGCAGACAGCAGACTTCCCTGCAGCCTTGCCCCTTCCTGAGCTGCAGGAGACCCACAGAGAAGGTGAGAATCTTCTGTGAAGCTCTTCGGCTTCTCTCCCAGCTGCCACCACCTTCCAAAAGCAGGCATGGTGGGGGAGGGGGGTGATCAGAGGGGTGTTCAAGGAGTCCAACCTCAGGTCAGCATCTCCAAAATAACCAGACCTCCAAGTGGGCCGCTGCTGGGGAGGGTTTTATTTTGAGGCTTAAATTTGGGGGTTGGTGTCATCCTGCCTGGCTCCCACTCCCTTCTTGGCCCCAGAAGCTAGTAACCCTGTCCTGAGACAGACGTCCCCAGCCACAGCAAGCAGCCACCAAAACCACAAACAGATGGGTGAGCTCCCTGTTTGGGCAGACCGAACATGAGCCCTGTGGTGGGCAGCTGACCAGCCCAGCACCGTTCTCAGCCCTGGCCTGAGCAAAACAGCCGTCACCACTGTTACCATATATACACACAGACCTATTCGCTGTCTTACGTGTGCGGTCCAGCATGCCTCCATATATAGGATCAGGTTATTTCTGTATTCTGGATATTCACTTGAGTTCAACAGTTACTGGGAACTAGGGCCAACCCTTGGATCTGGGACCACACACACACAAAACGAATGTGACATAATCCCTGATGTCAGGGGGCTCCCACAGTGCTAGAAGACAGATAAGAGAAAGCATGTCGGGTTTTGGGTTCTCCCTTTGAGGAGCGAGAAAGTCATTGGCGCCCCTTGGCCCCCAAAGTGAAAAAGGCTTCCCTGCATGATTTTACTGCGCAGCTTCAAGGCTAATTAGTTTTAGCCCTGTGAGGCTAGGGGGCCCCTACTAGCCCGATGGGGCCCTATGAGAAGCAGATACCACATTGTCAGAGGTGAGCTTACTAGAGTGGCTGCCATCCTACGACCCCAGATTCTCAACGTGAGGTGACTTTACCCACCACCACCACCAATTTGGCAATGTCTGGAGGCATTTGGGGTTGTTCCAACTTGAGTGGGGCAGTGCACGACCCGAATCTAGTATGTGGAAGCCAGAGATACATGGCCAGCCGGTACCCAGGAAACCACATAGCACATCGCGCACTAGCTACTCAGGGGCGAGGGCCGTGGCCTTCTGACAGGGAGCCCCCCAGTGCCTAGCTAGCTGGCGCGGTGAGTGGGCACTGCGAAAATGTTTGTTGACTCTCTGGGCTGGTTAACTAACGTATTCGAGAGTGGGTAGATAAATAGCAGGGTAAAGAAAGAGTCACACCCTGTTTCCATTCCCGCTTCTTCATAGATTCAAATGATTCCTCCAGCCTTCCTTGCTGGTTGTCAGCTCAACAATGCCATTAGCCTGTCAGTCAGGTGCACTGTGTTCTACACATAAAACCACAAGGTTTTTGGCCAGAGGTGCCAATCTCATCCATGCAATTCCCCTGTAGTACCCAGCACAGTGTGGGACCCACAGAAGACACCTGATACATGCTTAAGGATTGACCAGCAATTAGGGGTAGATGCATGGGCTCAGACACATAAAGACTTACAAACACACCCACAATGTGTGTATGCCTACGTCCCGCCAGCAAGAATCAAATAGGTAGCTTGTCTTGGTACTTCACATAGTGGGGTGATCAGGAAGTGGAGAGCAGAGGAATATGAAATATTTCTCCCCAATATTTCTGCACGTTTTCTGAACCAAATGTCAATTTAATCGGACCCTAGACTGATGAAGGCGTTGTAAAGCTGTGAATGCATTTATGCGAAACGTCTTGCAAAGTTTTTGACTCCTAATCACACGAAGCCATACACTCATTGGTAGAAAAATATAGAGACCCTTAGTCAAAATATATACTATGCGTCAATTGGTAGAGTGTTTGCACATTGGAAATCCTGACTTTCCTGGGAAATTTGGCATGCACAATCACTTTATCCATGCCAAGCCAGATTCCACAACCACAAACTAGAAAACACCCCTTCCTAACACTGTCAGGTTGGTCTGGCTTCCCAAACCCTTGATGGCCAGCTTTGGGGGGAGGACGCAATTTAAGAAAAACCTCAACTTACCAAGGGAGTGAAAAGTGGGGTTTGAATTTAAGGTAGGAGGCAGTAGCCTACCCTGATCATTCTAAAGAACACTGGTGTGCTTCCTATTAAATAGCAGAGACACAAAGGAAATTGAGTCATCAGCTTCTTGCTGTGCAATCCCCCAGAATTTCTTTCTGAAGCAGAAAAGATCCCCTTTGAGAACCATGCTTTGTCTGACAGCATCTGCCATGCTTCTGCTCACTCTGCACAAGAGTCACTTCCTTTTCAGGCTCTGGGTGGAGCTGGCTGAACTGAGGGGCTGGGGAGACTGCAGCCTCTGTCTCAGCCCTAGCTGAGCCCCGGCCCCAGCCCAGAGTGGTCCCAGCCCCAGCCCAACACAGCCCAGCCACAGCCTTGGCAGAGCCCAGCCCTAGCCACAGCCAGGACCCACTGCTGGGGAAGCCCAGCTTACCTCCCACCACCTAAAACTGTGTCAGGGAACCCCAGCTTAGAAACATCAGCCTGGATGCCGTAGACTGATTTGAAATCTCACTTGGGTGGCCGCCTATCACCTCGAGCTCCACACTGGCTTTCTGTTCAAGATCCTTGACTTTTGTAGAAAACCATGTCAGCCCACCACCTGGGTCCTCAAGGCTTTCCCTCGCTGGGCCACGTACAACCTGCCAAACACCGGGGGCCTCCACGGAGCGTGTGATGAGGGTCCTGCTGGGTAATGCATCTAAATTGCTTGCAGGTTAGGGTGAGGAACTCTGCAGGGGTTCTTCCTTAATTTTCAGGCAGAGGGCATTGCCCTAACTTGTCTCTTAGATGAGGAGCAGCCTCTCCCTTTTTTCCCAAGCCTGCAAATGAGAGCATGTCTAGAAGGGCAGCTGTACTCTGATAAGGCAATTGACTTATTTTAGTAACAAATAACTAGGTTGGCATCTCTTGACAGCTGTGGCCAAGCCTGGGGGGACACAGTCCAGGGTAGGGCAGGGTAGGGCAGCCAAGAGTCCACAGCCTGCCAGGTGGGGGAGTGAGAAGCCATTCACACCAGGCTTCACGTTAGCTGGTCACATGGGACAGGGAGGGAATCACATACACACACAACTCCCCAGGTAATGAATCAAAGGAGCATAAGCATTGGAGTCTAACACTCCAACGTTAGACAACGGGGAACCCCAACTCCACCATTTACTAGCTGTGTGTCCTTGTCATGCCGCCTCCCTGAGCCTCCATTTCTTCATCTAAAAAATGGGGTTAAGAAAGTGCTAACCATATACAGGACTGTCATGAGGCTTATATAGAAGAACATATTCAACCCCCCTGGCTGAATACCTGGCACAGAGCTGATGCTCCCTAAATGGCATTTCCTGGGACTTACCACTCTTCCTTGCCGTAGCAGTGCGAGGCTTCGAGAAGCAACTTTGCTTTGTGGTAAGAAGTATATATCATTATTCTTTTATTAAACTCAAACTGGATATATTGTAGGGTAAAATAAAAAATGTAGTGAATGTTTAATGTAGCATTTGAGGTGTGAAACTAGTGTTTTGTCCACTGCAGGGGCGGGGCGGGGAGGGGGCGCTCATTACTGTCCTGGATGATAGGGGTGTTTCAGAGACCCGTGGCTGGAAAAGGTCTGGCCCTCAGTCTGTCTGCAAGAGGGAAAGTCACCCCTCCCTCTTTTTCAGGATCTGTTTCCTCCATGGGAAAAAGGAGGGTTTCTCTAAATGGTCCTTGGAGTCCCCATTGCTGAGTCTACGGCAATGAGTCAAGAAATATTTCTTGAATGAATAGAAGGGGATCTGTCATAAGTTAAGAATTTCATGCTGCCTATGCTGCTCCTGCGTGGGGCAATTTGGAAGAAAATGGAACCCTTTTCTACTGGCTGCCAGCCTCAGGCACACCTACTTGGCCCTGTGCCTTGGCAGGAAATAAGATGCTCAATGTCTATCTGGGGAACAACTGAATTAATTGATGTTAACCCCAGCAGTGATGGATTTCTTGCTTCTCCACCTGGGAAGACAAAGCCCAAGCCCTGACTCCCAGGAAGAGGGGTCTCTCATGCTCGCAGGGAGCAGAAGGGCCCCCAGCCCCCCGCAAGCTCCGGAGCTCTCAGATGCACCCCTCTTTCTCAACACCAGGGGCACAATTCCCAAGCAGTGAGGAGAGGAGGAGGGGAAATGTGGGAGGGCTCATCCCCTTGCCCTCCACCCCCCGGTACCCAGGGCCACTTTCTTCCCCCTGCATATGACACCGAATTCAAAGTGTCTGTTCTCCAACTTAGTTTCTGGGTCCAATGTTGGCCATTTCTTTATTTTTTGCTTTCCGGATGGAGGATGGAGCCCTTCTTCCTCCCCAAATTTTGCTCCTTTCCAAAGTTTCCTTGTCTTTTGGGGGCCTCCCTCCTTACTAACCCCCCACACTGGGGGACTAGGGCAAAGGTACTGCCCACACCCCCGCCCCAGCTCCTCTTCCTCCTTCCCCTCTCTGCCTGCCCAGCGGAGCTGCTAAGTCACGTCTCCCTTCCAAGTCTCAGTTCCCTCCAAACAACGTTATAAGCACATGAAAGCCAAGCCCCTGGCACTTTTTCATGCTTCCTCCAAATGATGCTGCCCCAAAGGACCATGAAAACGCGGAGCAGGAGTGAGCCTTCTGGTCTCCGGGAGAACCTCAAGGGTCAGGACAGCATCAAATATTTGGGGATGGGGCCCTTCAGAAGAATCAGGGAGACCGGTTGGAAGGAGTCAGAAATCAGGATCCTCAGAAACAAAGCAGAAGACATCACTGGAAGGTAATACACAAAGAAACTTCCCTGGAGCTCCCAGGGAAGGGCGGACCCAGGGCTCTCCCTGCACTCCAGATTTTCTCTTCTCTGGCATCCCGAGCATTTTTGCCTTTCAAGGGCTTGTTGGGAGCTCAGTTCGCCTTGGAAGCCTCCTCGAAGGCTTCTGGTCCACCTCAACCCTCTATCCCCAAACTCTTTCCAAGTATTTCTGGGCCATACATACAGTCTAACATATTCCCACTAAGCATAGGCTCATGGACCTAAGTTCACATGCGCACCAATCCTTCTGGCTGTGTGAAAACTGACAAGTTACTTAATTTCTCTGAGCCTCGGTTTGTTTCCCTCCTGTAAAACAGGGCTAGTAACAGGACACTGCTCACTGGTTTACCGTGAGCATAAAATAAGGTTAACGCTTGTAAAGATTCAGCACAGCGCCCAGCACCGTGAAAGTGTGCAGCAAACGGGGGCTGGTGTTGGCATTTCTTCTATTAGTATGATTATTATCATCGTTTTTATTTCTGTTTCACGAATCTAAATCTTCGATCCTCACTTAGCCCCAGCCTAAAGTACCCAGGTAAGACTGTGTCTTTACTTTCTTGGTACCCCAGAGTGGGGTTTAATAAATACTTGCTGAGTAGAATTAACCATAGGCTGAGCTGTCTTAATGACCCAGCTGGCACTTCTTAAAAGAAAAACTAATTTTGCTAGCAATAAGCAAATCAGCCGTGTAATTATCTGTACGTATATAGACAAAGGGAAGGAACGCTTGGAGTTCAATCTCACCAGAATACCTAACATGCCGCCACCCACTCCAAAGCCACTGAAGATACAGACCCTGTTTGGTTGGGGTACTGTTAGCCCCAGCTCCAGGGTCCCTAACACCACCCCGATGCCCAGGCTCCCCTCCCTGCTCTGAGGCTGCCAGGCAGGGAATGTGAGCCACATTACTGTCTGGATTTCCCCTAACTGATTGGCAGAAGCAGGAGGTTTGCAAGGACTGAGTAGCTGGCTCAGTCACTGCCTTTCCTCCTCACAGTCCCTGCCCGAGGCTGGCACCTCGTGGAAACCCAGAACCTCACAGAACTGGTTCAAGTTCCCACAAGTGCTAGATAGGCAGTGACTGGAGCCAACTGTAAGAGCTTTGGAACCCAGGCGCAGTGGGGAGCTGCAGGGCGCCCGCACCCCTTTCTGGAAAGCTCATTGCCACCAGCCGTCCCACCACCATCTCTCCAGCCACCTGGCCAACTGCCCCTGCCCCGCCTAGCTCGGCCCTGCCCGGCCACAGCCCAGCCAGGCTCCCAGCGCCCTTGGGCGCACGAGCCTGTTCGTCCAGACACCGGTTGCGCGCACCCAGGAGTACAGTTACTTTCTGCCTTGTGCTCCGGCCCCAGCGACCTCACCCAAAACCGCGCGCCGGCAGCCTGCGCAGCCAACTTTTCCTCGCTCTTTTTCTTTTCCTTTCAACAAAACGGTGCTTCCCACCAGCACACTCTCCAAGGGCTTAGCGCAAATCCTAGCCCCGCTCTCCTGAACCAAATCCACGCGGCTCGCCGCCCACTCGCCTCCGGTCCCCGGTCCCCGGGGCCAATTCAGCCAGGTGGCTGCTGGGTCCCTCCGGGCTGCCCTGGCCACTCCCTCCTGCTGCCCCCCGCGGCACTCACCGATCTGCGCCAGGCTCAGCTGCAGGAGGCACAGTCCCCAAGCTAAGCGCCCCCAAAACTTGTCCATGGTGCGAGCGAACAGAGAGAGCGAGCGCGGGGCTGCCGGAGGGTCCAGTGCGCTGGGCGGGGGCCGGCGGAACACGGGGCGAGCGGGCCGGACCAAACCTATCAGGGGCTGGGGGTCCGGCTGGGCAATGAGGGCGCCTGGGAAGTTGGGTGCAGTTTTTATTCAAGGGCTGAAAGAGTGACCTAAGAGGGAGGAGGGAGCGAGCGCAGGACACACCCAAGCGAGGGGGCTGTGACTAAGCAGCAGGCAGAGGTTTAAAGACGCAGCAGCCCTCCCCTGCGCTGGCCCTTCCGCCCCCGCCCCGAGCTCGCCCGAGACCGTAAATCGGGGCGGCCTGGGCGGGCGCCGGGAGGGCCGGGGTGCCCCTGCGCCCCGGGACGCCCCGGTGTCTGCTCCCGGCCCGCTGGGAGGGCGGCCTCAGGACCCTCAGGGGGATGACTGGGTCCGGAAACCTAGCCGCCTCAGGCTCAGCCTCCGACCCCTCCTCTCTGCTGAGTTTCTCTGTGAATCGGGCTGGGGAGTTATGTCTCTGGGTTTCAGAGGCAGTTGGATATTCTGGGAGAAGAGATGGCCTCCTGGCGAGGAGGTCCTGCATGGATAGGGGTGCTCCCGTGCTCACGGTGGGCAGGAGGGGTCAGGAGTTTGTGGTTCTTCCCAGGGGGAGAGGACGAGCTCCTTCTTCCCCTGAAAGAGAAGTGAAGTTCTCCTGGCTCTGGTGGAGTTTTGCTTTTTATCAGGGCTGCTCAGAGAAAGCTAAGGATGACCAGCCTTGGGGCTGCTAGTTCCCTCCTCCAACCCATGTGTCAGCTTCCAGTCCCAGGCTGGCACGTGGGTCCATCCACCCATTCATCCATCCAGTCACCCATACTCATTCATTTTCCCAAACATCCTTCCACCCGCCTATTCACCTGTCTACCCATCTTTCCTCACACCCCTCCAGGGCTCACACATCTACCCATCCTCCCTTCCATCCACTTTCCAACCACACATCCTTTCTTCCTCCCTTCCATCCATCCAATCATCCATCCATCCATCCATCCATCCAACCACTTATTCTTCTGATCACCCTCCCATACAACTGCTCCTCCACCTTCCCATACATCCTTTTCCACGTGTCTTCATAAACCTACATCCATCCATGTACTGTCCTCTTCTCCAGCCAGCCAGACACATCGGTTCATCAGTGGATCTATCCATCGTCCGTCCACCCATCATCCACATATCCATTCACCATTTTCTCCAACCTCACATCCACCATACATCCACCCATCCTCTCTTGCTCCTGTTTAGACTCCTATCTATGCAAACATTAATCCATTTTCCCTCCTCCGTCCTAACCAATACATCTCAGAAAGGGAAGGAAGATTGTCCTATTCTTCAGGAGAGGCATTTTGAGTTAGAAAAATCATTCTTTGCATTATAATTTCATACCTACCTATAACATACGGTGATTTCATATTTGAAAATCAAAAGCAGTATTTATTGTTGATGTGGACCACCAAAAGTGTAGCTGAATGGCCTTCTTGCCCGGTGGGGTACACAGAAAAAGGTAATGTTGTCAGTGACCGTGACAAGATCCTGAAGGAGCCATTATAGAATTTCTGAGCCAGAGCAATTCCCTTTTGATTTTGTTATTTATGGGAAGAAATTGAAAAATTGAGAGAAAGTGCATGCAGCCATCCTTTATTCATCAAACATGTAGTGAGTGCTCAGGGGTATCAAGATAAGTAAGATCTGCCCTATCTTCAGGGGCCCCACAGTTTGGTAGAGAATCAGACTCACAAGCCGGCTGTTAGCACATAATAGGAAATGCGCTGCAAAATACCCATGAGCAGAGTGCTAGCCATCCTAGAGAAGAGAGTCCCACCCTTTCCTGGGGGAACACCAGGGGGGCTTCACAGTGGAGGTGATATTTGAGCCAGGTCTTAAAGGAGGAGGAGGAATTCTTCAGAAAAACTGCAAGGACAAGGCATCCACCATCCACGGGCAGTACTCTGCAGTGACTAATAGCAAGGATTCAGGAGCCAGAGTGCCTGGCTTCATACCTTGCCTTGGTGACCTTAAACAAGTAAATTAGCCTCTCTGTGCCTTAGTTGTCTCATGTCTAACATGGGGTTAAATAACAGTATCTACTTCATAGACTTGGGGAAGATTAAATGACTCAAACGTCCTGCACTTATTAAGCCCTAGATATATGTATGTATATGCATATAGTAAGCACCATAGATGTGTTTGTTATTATGACTAAAAGCAAAATTGTGAGTGAGCGCAGAAAAGTGAAAGCACATGACTTGTTCAGGCAATGGAGAGCAGTTTACAGTGGCTTGAATATTCGAATAGATGAAGATGTTGAGAGGAGGACAGCAAACAGGTGGCCCCGGCTCGGGTCATAGACTGTGCCCGGGAGTTTGAACTTGACCCTTAGGAAATAGGGAGCCAATATAAGTTTAATTATTGTTGTTGTTGTTGTTGCTGCTGTTGTTATTGTTCCTACTATTATTATTGTGCTAAGATACACCTAAAGTAAGAGTTCCCTTTCAACCAGCCGGTAGCCCTCAGGACATTTACAGAATTGCGCTTGGCCAGGCTTGGCCCGCCCTGGCTGCCATAGCTGAATACCACAGATGGGGGGCTTAAACAACACATAGTTATTTCTCACGGTTCGGGAGGCTGGGAAGTCCCAGATCAGGGGGCCAGCAGGGCTGGATTCTGCTGACAGCACTCTTCCTGGTTTGCAGATGGTTGTCTTCTATCCTCACATGGTGGGGAGGGACAGAGACCCAGAGGGAGGGAGACAGAGAGGGGGGTGGAGACAATGAGAGACGAAGGGAGAGGGAGAGAGGGAGGGAGAGACGGAGACTGAGACTGAGCCCGGGCAGAGGAGGGGGCAAGCTTGCTCCCGGGTCCTTCTCATAAAGGCACTAATCCCATTCATAAGGGCTCCACCCCCCGGACCTAATTACCTCTCAAAGTCCCTACCCCCAAGTACCATCTCACTGGGCGTTAAGAATCCAAAATGTATGGGGCGCCTGGGTGGCTCAGTTGTTAAGCATCTGCCTTCGGCTCGGGTCATGATTCCAGGGTCCTGGAATGGAGCCCCACATCGGGCTCCCTGCTCGGCGGGAAGCCTGCTTCTCCCTCTCCCACTCCCCCTGCTTGTGTTCCCTCTCTCGCTGTGTCTCTCTCGGTCAAATAAATAAAAATCTTAAAAAAAAAAAAAAAGAATCCAAAATGTGAATTTGGGGGAAACAAACGTTCAGCCAATAATGACCACTCTCCAGTTCCGCGAAAGGTTTTGAGTTGGGGAGAGCCTGCCTGACCACAGGCTGCTCTGCTTGCATTCCCAGGGAGAGTGTTTGGAGCTGACAGATTACTGGCCCTACTCCGCAACCACTCTGCCGCCGGCTCCACGATTCCCAGGGTGACCCCGAGCCCCACCTGGAAAGCGGGCAAGTAGTGGCTGAGATGTCTGTCACCAAGAGGACACCTTCCTGAGACACCGGGGTGCACACTGGCCCCCAGGAAGATCTTCAGACTCTACCCACCTGAGAAAGCAGCCCTGGTGAGTTGCAAGGAGAGGGCACTGGCTCAGGATTGACCTTGGACTTCTCTGGTTAGCTCCCGGGCCTTCAGCTCTCTTTTTTCGGAGGAGGCGAGTGAAATGGGATGGGTGTTCACTGCAACACTGTTTCTCGTTGGGTTTCATGGAAGTTGCAGGTTCCTGGGAGACCCCTCAGGAACAGACGCAGGGGTCCAAGCAAAGGCTTCAGCGTGGGCTGTGCCTCCCCCCACCCCGTCCCCATCCCAATGATGACTTCCAATCTCATCAATTTTATACACTAGACTACTGTGTGAGATTTCATTCTGACAAAGGAGGTGACTTTGGAAAAAATACATAAAGACCACTTCACTCGGTCTTCTCGAACCTTGGTCCCTTTGGCCTCTGTGCAGTTAATAATCAGCAGATGAGGTAACAGGTGTGAACATGTTTTGCAAACTCTAGAGGGCCATGCAAATTCTAGGGGTTGTAATTAGGATTATTCTCCCAGGAGGAAACACTTTGCGGGCCTGCTTCCCGATAGTTTAGTGAGGGACTGAGGTTGTTTGCCCCCATGCCACAAGTGACTCATTTCAAACTGACCTAGCGATTGACTGAGTCAAGGCCAACCTTTGGGAATTCGTGGACCACCTCCCGGAAGGAAACACGTCATCCTCTTCCTACCCAGACACCACCACCACCCCCCACCAAGACCCCCAGTCTCACAAAGACATTCCCTGCTCCGCTTAGAGCCTCTATAAAGTTTAAATCCTTAAAGTCACTAAGTTGAGAGGCTCAGTATCTGTTGTGTATTGCACCAGTTACCTTTCTAAGCCCAACCCAGGGATGTGGGAAACTGGAAAAGAGACCTTAAATTGATCCAAGTTGACATGAGGTCACACTATCGGATAAGAATTCAGGACACAGTTGGCAGCCCGTGGATTGAGGAAGCCCAGATCTGAGCTATGGCTCAGTCCCTGATCAGCCGGATGGCCTTAGTTAGGTCACTTGACCTCTGGGAGTTCTGGTTATCTCATCTACAAAATGAGGTTAATAAGACCTCTCTCGCAGTCTGCTGTGGGGAGTAAGTGAAAGAAGGCCTCATCATGGGAGGGCTCAATGACCCCTCAATCTCTAAGCTACCTGAGGACAGGGACTTGTTTGTCTTAGACACTGTGAATACCAGCTCTCAGTTCCTGACAATCCCGTCTCTGGCAGATACACCTTTCTCAATAAAAAAGCATTAAATAATGCATGAATGACCTGTTCCTTTTCCTCCCAAAACACTTCAGAGGGTGACTTCAGGAATCACATGAGCTAAAGGATAGAAGCATTTGGACAAGCTGACACTTTCTAGATACATGCAAGCAGCAGGATCTAATCTGTGTGACCGTTTTCAGAAGACCCAGTGGAACCTGAGCATGGTTCACTCTGGCAGACTAGGATTCGTTTATTTATTTTTCCTAAATGTGGGTGCCTGCTGGCTTCTGACTAGTAATAAATCTTGTTCTTCTTAAGCAAAGAAAAGTCAAATCTAAACCAAATGTGAGCAGGAGTGTGTGGAGCAAGGCTGGGAGGTGGGACCGAATCATGGGACTTGAGGATTATAAACACAGCAGGCCACCAGACGCTTTTAAAGGGACAACATTCAGTTCTTGCATGGGGTTGCTTACCGTAGAAGGAGCGATCTGACAAGGTACAATAAAGTGCCATTCCTGTTTAACTTTAACTCAAAAAAAAAAAAAAATCCATTCTTAGTTCACTTTCAACATGTGAGTTCTACACATGCAAATGAACTGTGGTTAAAAAAAACTCCTGTGAAATAATTATTAGTGAAGTCTAAATAAACTGGCAATTTGGGAAGCAATCTTCATGACACATAAATGACATTGAATGACTAATTAGTCTCGAGCTAACCAAGTGTAATTACAGAGCTGAGGCTTTTTCATTACTAAGGCTTTCAAATTATAGCAAATAAGGGGATCTGTGTGGCTGATGCACCCTAGAAATGCCAAGGGGGCCAAGGTGCCTCTGGATTCTAGATGTGTCCATGTCAGGTGCAAAATGGTCTTCTACAGAGCTTTGGAAGTTAAGATAGTATGCCAATAGGTCAAGTCCCACAATTTGGTGGTAGCTAATTTAGAAATGTGAATTTCTGAAGATGAAATTTGAGTCAGTGGTGTGTGACTTTATGTAGAAACCTCGTCCATTCTTGACACTTGACTGCATTCTTGCCTGTGACTTCTGTGACCTACCCTGACATCCTCATAATATACCCTTTTTATTTCCTTGTGTTAGCGTAAGCTGGTTTCTGTTGCAACCAAAGAGCCTTGATGAATGTAGGAGGGAGGGCATCACTCAGTTTTATAAGAGAGTAAGGAGAGGCTCAGATGGCTGGGGGTTGTGCCTACAATTGGGTCTTGAACTCAGGACTTCTGACTCCAAATCTCAGATCTTCTGATTCTAAGTTCCATGCTCTTTTTACTACCTGACCTCATCTACAAACCCTCCCCCTTATCATCCAATTATACCCAAAGAATGCAACTATTTCTTCTTCACTGTTACAGAAACTAGGCATCCCTCATGATTTGCCCACAGTTGCATGGCAATTCAAATGAGCGGTGGGTCTTCCCAGGCCTTCTCCAGAAAGCCCTTCTGCCTGAACATGCCTCATAGACTATTTCAAAAGCAAAACCTTCCAGCCAGCAAATGGTAACAGCTGCTTCTCTTCAAAACACCCAAAGGGTAAAACTTCTGGGCTCCGATGTATGGGCATAACGCTCTAGCCAAGTCTGGATGGTGCTCAGTGTTAACTCCTGCAGAAAAGGTTATAGGTACTGAACTTGGATGTGAGGCCAGGCCAAAACCCGTTTTATTGCTGGATCCTGTTGCTCAGCCACAGTAGACTGCGGCTTTAGAAGGCATGGCGTGGGTGAGAAAGAAACTTGAACTTAATTGGGAGAGGATGTGGTGAGGGAAGGGAAAGGAGAAAGAAGAGACATCTTGAGTGTGTGAGTGGTGGAGGAAGGACAAAAGACATAGACATGAACCTACCATGATATGAAGGGAAATAAAAGTCTTCTAACCATCCACCAGGAATTTAATGGACCTCTACTGTATACATTACATGGACTAAGCACCAAGGAAAAACCAAAGAGGAACGGGACCCACCCTCTCTCCTCAAAATGATTAAGATCTAGATGGGGGCTGGCCAGTTACTTCTTTGCCCCACGTACTACTCTAAGTGGTAGGAATCCAACAGCAAAACAGAACAAAACAAAAATAAAAACAAACAAACAAAAACAAACCAAGAAAATCCCACAGTGTTTTATTGTCACTGAAGTTGGGGGAGGGTGCAAGGTGCATTTAATAAGGTGGATAAGAAAGTCTGAGGAGGTAACATTTGAGCCATATAAAAACATTAGAGAAACACTTTCAAAAAAGAGGACATAGCAAATGTAAAGTTTTGAGATGAGAATATTCTTGGAGTGTTTGAAGAAGAGAAAAGACCAGTGGGGCTGGAGCTAAGTGAGCGAGTGAGCGAGCAAGTTAAGTGGTTGGAAAGGAGATTGTAAAGGAGGGTAAGCTTTCGCTCTTGTGTGGCCTTGCAGTACACAGTAAGAATTTGGATTCTGTGCTGATTTCAGTGGTAGGATTCTGGTGGGTTTTCCTTCACGTTCCAGCGCTGATTAACCAGTATTGACTGCTTAGGTCATTCTGATGAGGAAGATTCCGAAGTTTTACAGTTCACTGGAGGTAAGAGTTCAGTGATGCGTTAAGAATATATGTCACATCTGCAAGATGAGGCAATGGTAAGGCTCATGATCAATATCTGCCATCTCTGATCGGGATGGAATATTAAGTTGTATTAGTCAGGTTAGTCCCAGGTTATGCTGCAGTAACAACATCACTAAAATCTCAGTGACTCAAAGCAATCCTCCAAGTGACTTCTTGTCATGCTAAGTCTCCTGTGGGTCCAGGCAGTTCTTCAAGGCAGCTGTCTTCCAAGCAATAACTCAGTGATTCTGAGGGGTTTGATTTTACGGCATCTCCATGTTAACAGAATTGCTGCATCAGGGAAAGAGAACAGTAGAAGATCTTATGCCAGCAATTAAACGCTCTGGCACAGAAACAGTACATGCCATTTCTGCTAACATGCCATTGGCTAAAACCAGTGACATGACCCCATCTAATTGCAAGGGAGCTGAGGGAGGGTAATTCTCCCATGAGTCTAAATGTGCAGAAGCACCGAGCAGTAAAAATCCAGCACGTAAGTCAACTTTAAAGAAAGTCCAGTAACCCTCCCATGCAGTTTGTAATGAACTGGCTGGGGAGCAGTCAGTAAAAAAAGAGCTCAAAAAGTAGTGAGATTGACCAGGTGTGGTTCAGAAAGGTTCTATAGAGAAGGGGTACCTGAGTGCGATCTTGATAGATAGACTTATTAGAAGGTCACCCTCCAGCTCCATCTTCCCCACTCCAAACCTGTTAAATCCTTCCCTTTTCTTAGTCCAACCCCACCTAGTAGTCTACAATAGGGTCTTTGCACTTATCTGGCTCTTTAAACTTATTACTTTAAAGAGTGTTATTCATTTGCTATGTAACCTTGGACAATTCACTCAACCTCCTAGAGCTTAAGTTACTCATTTAATGTTTTATATAATTATTGTGAAATTATTGTGACAATTAAAGTATACAATGTAATGATGTATCTGTTTATCTTAACATAGGGTTTGGAATAGAGTAGGTCCAAAAAATTGGAGTTACTATTATTTTTTAAAAAGAAAGTCTTTATTTTTTTTATTAACAAAAAGTACAGAAATAAAGTAGTTCCAGGGTTGGTTCAGTAGCTCAATGATAGTACTATAGACACAAAATCTGTTCATTTTTCTGTACCACTCTTAACATGCCAGCTCCCTTTCTCAATGATTTTTCCTCATGTCACAAAATAGTTGCTGCAGATCCAGGCATTAAATCCTCACTTGACAATGTCCAAAGCTGAAGAAAGGAGGTAGTCAAGAAGAAAAGGATCTTTCATCATAGGTTCTCTCTTTTAATCAAAGAGAAAAATTATCCTCAAAAGCTCACCGTCTCCGAGCCAACTTCTTCATGTCTCAAGTTCTAGGTATTCAAACCCAGATGTAGTTACTATTATTTTTACTCCCCCTTCCTTTAAATTCTATCCTTTCTTGGTCTTATAGATACTGCCCTAGCCCATTTTTCATTCTACCTTTCAGATAGATTTCTCTTTCTGTATCTTGTGGTCTAATTTTAGCTACTGACAAATTAACTCAGAAATATATAATGGCTCGGGCGCCTGGGTGGCTCAGTCGTTAAGCGTCTGCCTTCGGCTCAGGTCATGATCCCAGGGTTCTGGGATTGAGTCCCGCATCGGGCTCCCTGCTCAGCGGGGAGCCTGCTTCTCCCTCTCCCTCTGCTCCTGCTTCTTTCCCCTCTCTCGCTGTGTCTCTCTCTGTCAAATAAATAAAATCTTGAAAAAAAAAAGAAATATATAATGGCTCAAATACATAGAAGCTTATTTTTGAATCATTGAATACTCATAAGATAAGGGTTTCTGGATATATAGGATGGTGGGGTGATTCAGGCTGATGGAGGCTCTGTAATTCTCAACACATGACTTCCAAAGCTGCTGGGGTCTTTCCTCATTCAGTCAGTGGAAGGAAAAAGAGAATGGAGGAGCACTGTTTGTGGGGGTTTTATGAGCCAGGCCCAGTACGTGACCATCACTTTCATTCAGGACTCATTGAACTGGGTTCTAGCCACTCCTAATCGCAAGGGAAGCTGGGAAATGGAGTCCCGCTGTAGATCCAGGGGAAGGGGGAGAAAGTGGAGTTGAATTCCTCCCTGGCTCTTCCTCTGAGTTCTTTCCTGCATTTCTTCTCCTGATGTACACTTCCTCAAGTAGACACCCAGGTTTGTATCTGCTTCTTCACTTTTTCCCGAGGCTTACTTCACCTACGATGCCACAGCCATGAGAAAGGAGACACCAGGCTGACCTCACTCACTGAACATGCCACCACCTTCCAAGAGCCCTGCTCACTTTTCTTCTTGTCTTCCACTTGAATATTGGGTAAGGCCAATTGCAGACATTAGAAGAAGGTTTGGGGCAAAAAGAAAAAGAATGGGCTGCCAACATGAGCTATCTTGATTCCAAACCCAGCCATCTGGGTGGGACCTTGAGCACAGTTTATAGGCAGGAAATGGTCCATGTAGTCCTAGACTATAAACACTGTGACTTTCTCTGCCAACTCGCTGGGACCTTGTGAGACTGGTTTTAATACTATTTATAAACTGCTCTGAGACCATTTCCCAAAATACTAATTTCAAGAGATTTTAATATAGGGATGCCTGGGTGGCTCAGTCGGTTAGGCGTCTGCCTTCAGCTCAGGTCATGATCTCAGGGTCTTGGGATCGAGTCCCGCGTCGGGCTCCCTGCTCACCAGGGAGTCTGTTTCTCCCTCTCCCTCTGTCTCTTACCCCTGCTCGTGCTCTCTCTCTCAAATAAATAAATAAAATCTTAAAAAAAAAAAAGAGATTTTAATATAAAGGTACTCCTCAATAAAAGGCTTTTCATAAGCAAATATGTTTGGGAAACACTAGGTTAAAACAGGTGAATAGGTTTCCTTACTGTAAGTGCTTTTCCTTGTTTATTCACACATCACCCATTTCTTGAGGGTTTGCTAGCATCAGGCACCATGCTAGGCACTGTGGATCTGTGGTCAACACACCCTCGTAGTCCTTATTCTCTAGCAACATAAATTCTAGCACTAATACACACTGTAAGAGGGGACCACGGTATGCATTTTTTCCCAAAATTATTTGACCACAGACAACTCTTTTTTTTTTTTTTTAGAAAAGTAGTATAATAAATTTCCACACACCCATCACCCAGTTTCAACAATTACCAACTCATGGCCCATTTTATCTATCCGCACCTCCCACTTCCTTCCTCACCACCTGATTATTTTGAAACAAATCCCAGACATCGTATCTTATTTATAAGTAAATATTTTAATATGTATCTCTAAAAGATAAGGGCTCCTTTGAAATAACATGACTACAATACTGTTATTACGTTATTGGTGATTTCAGATTTTCTCCACTAGAGGTTTGTATATGTAATATTTGAAAAATAAATTAAGATGCAATCCACATAACCGGCGTATTGAGGTGCTTGGGTGCGTGGGTGCGTGTGCACACGGGCGTGTGCAGTCACACACACGCACACCCTGAGTAGCTGTGACATCATCTCTGGGGAAACACCCTAGTCCTGAGGGCAGTCTCCACCACACACTGGGTGGACCCGTTCTGCCTGCAGTAGAACTAGGAAGGAAGTGCCGCCCATCCTCACGGACCCCAGTCCTATGGGAAATGGGGGCTGAAGGGGATGTGGTCCCTTCTTACAAGTGCTGTAAAATGGCCTGTCAGGTGGCCTCTGAAAAGTGACACGGGGGAGGCTGACAAAATCTGGGCAGCAGGAGGCAGGGCCACCATATGACATTGTTCAGAGAAGTTTCTATCAGCCCCTCTTCTGCCAGCCAGCTGATGCTCCAATGTCTACCATCTGAACTTCTACAGCCCTCTCGATCACGTTAGCCTCTGGGTCAATACATTTTGAAGACCATTCCTCGCCAGCGAGTTTGGCCCAGTGATGGTCAGTGGGGCAAAGGCACGGGAACTCTGAGCACTCAGGAAAAGCCAGAGGGAAACCCCAGAAAGAGAGGATGGACCGAAGACATATTTGGCATTGGTCCTCATCGTACCTAATCTGGACTTCTCAGAAGCAACCACTGTCCCCTTTCCCCGTCCGGATGGGGCGACACCAAGGATGGTTGGCACTGTTCAAGCCGTGGCTTGCCCTTGTTCAAGGATGGAAACATTTATTCTGGCCCAGGCTAGTGGGGGGGGCAGGGGGACCCCAGGACAAGGGGTATATATCTCCACAGATAAATCCACCAGCAATGGTACTTCGCTGCCTCATTTCATGGGGAAACAGGTCCATGTCCAGCGGCCGGTGCGTGCCCCGCTTAAAGCTGCATTCGTAATCACCAGCGCTGGGCACAGGGGGATGGTGTGGGCAGGATGCAGGGGGTGCTGATGGGAATCCTATCAGCTTCTTAGATGCTATTTTGTCTTTCTCAGCCCCCATTCACTCTACCTCCTTTTAACTTCCCTTTCCTCCTGCCTGACCTCTCCCCCGCCTCCCTTCATTCCTGTGTCTTGACCGGCTTCCCCTCCCATGTACATTTTCTTCCTTAAAACTTCACTCTCTCTCCCCTCACCTTGATCAGCCCACCTTCAGCCGGGGTTTGTCCCTTTCTCTTCCCCACCCACGGAGTGTCAGTCCCTGGTGGCCCGACTTAGACTTCTCATGTGTTTCCATTCTCATCACACGTAATCTGGAAACTCACCCTCAGAGCAGAAGGATGGCTCTGGGGTGCAGTCACCGCCCAACTCTGCTTCACTCTTCTCTCTTCCTCTAAGAAGCAGTGATGGGCTTCTCTGGTCCCTTGTTAGAGAGAAAGGCAGAATGACAGGAAGTTGTTGCATAGGATGGGCATGGAGGGCACAGGGAATGCTTTGCTGTCTCAATGGTTACAGAGCCCCCTTTCCACGGGAGAGACTTAGAGAACAAGGGAAGTCCCAGTTCTCAGGAGAAGGGCTTCTTCAGGACATCTCACTGAACTCTGTGTTGTAGGAATGACGGTTGTCATGGAAAGTTAGAAAATCTGAGAATCAGAGAGGTTAAGTGACTTGCCCGTGGTCACACTGGAACCTGGCATCATGTCAAAGCCCTTGTTCATTCTACTGCACAGAGGGCCACCATAGACTGTAGAACCCTGCTGATGGACTGCTTTTTCCTCTCCGAACCATCTGAGAAAGTCTCTTACCATCATCCAGCACCTCAGGATTTGTTTTTCTCTTTCCTGCCCTTTACTAATTTGTATCTCATTTCCTCTAGAAAAGTTTACGGTGTCTATGTCTCCGCCTCCTCCCCTGTCCTGCCCTGCCCGCTTCTCTGCCCACGTCTCGGTGACATCACCAGAGAAACTCTCCACAGTGTGGAGCCTCAGGATTCAAGCTGTCTGGAGTCGGGGCCAAAGTTTCCTGTCCTTGTGGGATGCTTATAGCAACCTGCACATGTGACTTCAGTGTCTGCTTCAAGGTAAAGGAGACCTGGGGGCAGGAGAGGAGAATCCAGTGCAACTGACCTTCTCAAGGGCAGGCTAATAACTGCAGGTCGGATGGAGGCTGAGCCACATTAAGTTCCCCCAAATATGCCGAGTGACCCCTCTCCCCACCAGTGTGATTCTACTGCAGTGCCCCATGCAGATCTGTTCTGCTTTTATTGACAAGGTAGTGCCTCTGCAATGTTGAAAATACTTTTGGGAGGAAGAAAAAAATCACCTAGATTTCACTTGTTATTAAAAGTTATTTTGCTCTTGCATATTTTCCTTTCAGTTTTGGGTCACATATGGGCAGGTTGAGGTTTTTTCTAACTATTGCCATCGTGGTGTACACACCATTCTCCCTCCTGCTTTTTTCCCCCTGGCATTTATTCTGTAGTGCTCATTTTTCAGCATACATTCCAGAATTACTATTTTATTATTTTGTTTAAGATTTATTTATTTGGTTGGTGGTAGAGGGAGAGGGAGAGAGAGAGTCTCAAGCAGACTCCACACTGAGCATGGAGCCAGATGTGGGGCTGGATCTCACAACCCTGAGATCACGACCTAAGCCCAAACAAAGAGTTGGACACTTAGCCAACTGTGCCACCCAGGCACCTCCAGAATTACTATTTTAAAATTATGTCCAGCATTTCATTGTTTGGATACAGTTTAATGTATATTTGATATTTCCTTGCTGATGTACATTTAAGTTGCTTCCTCTGGTCACAATTATATAGAACATTCTAATGGAAATTTTTATGCATGTAACTTTTTGCTTCCATTGAATTCTTTCTTTAAAAAGTTATCAGGAATGAAAATAGTTGGAACAGTTTGATTGCAATATGGAGTTAGTATTAAGAGTGGAGTCCCCATAGGGTTAAAAACCTAGGTTTGGCCCTTGCTAGCTGAGTAACGTTGGACAAACTATCTTTCTAAGTCTCAGTTTTCTCAGATGTAAAACAAGGCAAACATAATCCTTAATCTAGATGGTTGTAGTGAGGACAGAATTAAATAAAATACCGTATATACCATATATTTTAGCTATTACGAGGGTGCATCCCACGGCTGCTATGACTCTTCCTGCACCCTCACTATTTTTCTGTTCCTTTAGACTAAGCTGACTCAACACCATGTGGCTCTCCTTCTCCCTCTGCCCCGCCCCCAAATAAATAAATAAAATCTTCTAAAAAAATTAACTACTTACTAATTCTGTGGTTTGGGTCAAAGTATAGGAGTCTAATGAAGTGTGCCTTTTGCCTTCCTTCCTGAGTTCAGAACCGACCCGAAAGTATACTCAGGAGTCAGGTAGACCGAAGTGAAGATACTGGCTTTATTCACAGGAGCAGCAGAAGAAAAGAATACGGCTTCAATATGCAGCCACAGGGGACTTTCGAACACTGCCCCTGGGATGAACTTGCAGCACCCCCCAAAACACCCTCAGGCTTCCCCCACTTGCTGGGGAGTCTTCGGGAGCCTGGAGGGGACCCTGCTGCAGGCGGGCACATCGGGAAGGGAGGGAGAGGGAGGAGATGCTGGAGGAGCTGCGTGGAGAACGTTCGGTCTTTCTCCAAACTCGCTGTCAGAAAGGGGGACACAAAGGGTGGTCAGAGAGGCCAGGAGTGTTTTTAGCTGCAGTTCCTCGGCATGGGAATATCAGGCAAGGGGACAATAGGTTTCTTTTTGGACCTGATATTTGATCCCCTACTGACCTGCTGGGCGTGATGACAACAGGTTTAGTCTCACCATTTGGACCTGTACTGCTGTTCACAGCTATGGTTGGACTCACTCTCTCCCTCCTGCTCTCCTGGCCTTCCCCAGGACTCCCCGGAACAGTCTCCATCCCCGGCCCACAGTGTTGGCCCACAGCTGGAACCCCCAAGATAGGGATGCAGCTTGGACATTGGTGGCCCCTACATCATGTTTTCACACTGCTTTTCTGTCAATTTATAATTCTATCTATCATGGAATAGGATTATGTCAGTAATCACAACAACAACAAAAATCCCCAAACCAAACCCAAAAATCCCTGTTCAAATTGGCTCAAGCAATGGAGATTTATTATTTCACATGACAAGAGGGTGGTATTATCGCTATTACTCAGTGATATTGAACTCAGGGTCTTTCTCTTTTTCTGCTCTGTCAAGTGCCCGTTGACTTCACCCTAACACTGGTCCTGCTTGTGTTGGCCATTACTAAAGCACTCTCTAAGCAAGAGGATGGAGCCCCCATTATTGTCTCTGACCTGTTCGTAGCTAGGTGGGGTGGACACACTAAGAAAACCGGGGCTCTGACCCAAGGGAGAGGGGAGAACGGATGTTGGGTGGGCAGCCAGCCATGTCTCTTGCGCATCACTAGGTATTTGTTTCAGTGGTTGTGATTTTAAAGACACAGTCTCCTTCTATTTCTGTGTTCTCAGCTCTGAACCTCCATCTCCTCTGCCTTCTGCACCGTGCAAGGCTGCTATGTTGGTTGAGATAGCGTGTATGACTACAGAGTACTGTGTAAACCTGGTATCCCATGAGCGTGACCATCAGAACGTGAGCCTTTCCTCCCATCCCTGAAGAATAACTCCTTCCAGACTTGAACAGTTGTTCGCAAAGCTGGGGGAGTCCTTGTAAGACTGGAGAGTAGAGACATCTCACCACTGCTTTAAAAGTTCCTCTTTGACCTCTAAATATAATGAAACAATGTGAATACAAACCTAAGGATATTAAACCAACAAACGGGAGAAGATGCTCAGTGCCACTCACTCATCCTTAGGGAAATGCAAATTAAAGCTTCAGGGAAATGTCACCTCACACCCGTTAGGATGGCTACCATCACAAATGTTGGCAAGGCTGTGAAGACACCACAACCCTTGTGACACCATTGGTGGGAAGGTAAAATGGTGCAGCCATTATGTAAAACAGTATGGTGGTTCCTCAAAATATTCAAAATAGAATTACCATCTGTTCTAGCCATTCCACCTGTAGGCATAAAGGCAATGAATTGAAAGCAGAATCTTGAAGAGATATTTGCACACCCATGTTCATAGCAGCATGGTAAAAATCACTAAAAGGTGGAAGCAACACAAATGTTCAATGACAAATAAATGAATACGGACCAAATGTGATATATATATATATATATATATATATATATATACACACACACACACACATATACGGTGGAACACTATTCAGCCTTAGAAGAAAGGAGCCAACACAGGCTACAACATGAATGAACCTGGAGGACATCATGCTAAGTGAAATAAGCCACAGGAAGACAAATACTGTATGGTCCCACTTATGTGAGGTCTCTAGAGTAGTCAAATTCATAGAAACAGAAAGTAAAGTAGTGGTTTCCAGGGAGGGGAAAATGAGTTGTTCAGTGGGTGAAGAGTTTAAGCTCTGCAAGATGGAAAATTCTAGAGATTGGTTGCACCACAATGTGTATGTGCTTAATGCCACTGGCCCGAACACATAGAAATGGTTGAGATGGTGATATTTATGTTACACGTTTTTTACCACAATAAAAATTTTTTTACATTACAGTTTGATAATACACAGTGCTGAATAGTACATAGAGAAATAGGCACTTGCTCCCACCCTATAAACAGTCGATGGGACTTTCAACAAGTTGACTTTTTGTGGATGGTGGTTTGGCATTATCCACCACAATGAAAGGCAGAGGAGAGGGCAGGGATTGTCGGGGAGGAGGTCCATGAGGCCTGAATGAAGGATCAGAATATAATAGGACCCTAAGTTGGGAATGCAAGCTGGTGCAACCACTCTGGAAAATAGTATGGAGGTTTCTCAAAAAGTTGAAAATAGAGCTATCATACGATCCAGCAATTGCACTACTGGGTATTTACCCCAAAGATACAAATGTAGGGATCCGAAGAGGTACGTGCACCC